>NW_027507879.1:2623777-3301277 GCF_037356315.1 Lithobates pipiens | reverse complement strand
TGGTGGGTCATAGTATTGGCAAGAAATATACAGCTAAATGTATTTATTTATACATTTTTACTATTTTGGTCTAGTTTTCCTATGATAATTTAAAAAAACATCAGGTCGGTATCCATTATCACTTACAACCAAACGAAAGACCAATTTGTCCTGAAAATAATGAACTATAATTCACTGTAGTTGCGATTAATGATGCAGTTTTACTAACACGTGTCAAAGTTTAAAAACTTTGTTAAGCCATTAATGGGCTAAAAACGGGCATTAATGTTATTACAAAGACCTTACATGTCAGAGTCGCTAGATTGGCAAATTTTGGATTTAATGTGCATCTCTTGTAGGTCTTAAAGGAAAGTTTAAGACTCTACCCCCCTGGTCCAGGTACATCACGTGCGCTAGAAGAAGAAACTGTTATAGAGGGCGTGAGAATTCCTGCTAAATCGTCTCTTATGGTAAGATCCAAACCACTACTGCACCCAGTACTGCACCCATTTCGACCTTGGAAAAATCACGGTCTTCTTCAGGGGAGGGGGGAGTGGAAAAAAATACCTCCCCCCTGAAGAAGACCGTGATTTTTCCAAGGTTTAAATGTATTGGGGTGTTCTGTATACCAGAGGGTCACAAGAATTACATGCTATGCAAATATATTTGAATATGTATGTATTCTATCAATAGAATGTATAAACTATGTATGCATTTCCTCTACCATTCAATTATTCTGCAAGTTGTACACCAAAGCTCATATTTTAAATACTTTTTGTATACTATGTCAATTACTCAGTGTTTTGGATAATAAAATCAAGGAATTTTTATAAGCTCTTTGTTTCTCTTTCTCAGGTAAGAGATGCACACGCACCCAGATATCCACAGAATGCAAAAGAAAACGTGATTCATCAGACCAGGTGTCACTTACCTGGTCAAAAATGAGTTGACAAGAGGGCTACATCTCTTGTCCTGTTTGCCCCTGGGTTTGAAGACAGGGTATAACCCATACTTTTTGAAATGGGAATGAGGGACACCTACTAGCAAAAAGATTCAGGCATAGGACACGCCCCCTGCCACGCCTCCTTAAAGGAGAATAAACCAAAAATAAAAGATTAGTTGAACCCACAAGGGCTTTTTTTTTACCTCCTACTATTCCTTTTATTGGCAGCTACTCAGCACCAGACGCATCAAACTGTGAGGCGCTGTGTGTTCTGACACCTTTTTGCCCGAACCAGCATTCCCTATTTCAGCAATTTGAGCTGCAATAGACCTTCTATTGGATCGGACTGCATGGGCCAGCCTTTTCTCCCCATGTGCATTAATAAGCCTTGGCCACCTATGACCCTGTCTGTGGTTCACCAGTTTTCCATCCTTGGACCATTTTTTGTCAGTCCTAACCACTGCAGACCAGGAACATACCACAACAGCTGCAGTTTTGGAATGACCCAGTCACCTAGCAATAAAATATGGCCATCAAATCCTTATGCTTCCCCATTTTTTTCTGCTTCACACATTAACTTCAGGGACTACATGTTCATTTGCTACCTAATATATCCCGCCAATTTTCAGGTGCCATGGTCACAAGATAATCTTTTTTAGTGAAAAGCCTGTGGCGTGCAAAGCACACCCAAAAACTTCCACCCGGTGCCCAAAAAAGTGCACACACATCAAGAGTGAACACAAAAACGTGCAACGGGTGTCTACTGTCCTCCACTAGGAAGGACCTTACCTGATCCCCCGGGGCGTTAGGCTCCAGACGGAGACTGAGGTACCAATACATGGCCCATCTGGCTGAAGCCAGACGACCGCCTTTCTCCGGAAGGTCTGCTGAAACAGACCCACCCATGTACTTGGGTAGGGGCTCCCCCGAAGGAAGACTCCCCAAAGAGAGGGCGAACCAAGCCAGAAGGCCTATGTCCACCCTCCCACAAGACTTTCAGGGTTGGCCCGAGGACCGACGCCCTACTCATCAAACGTGCAAGTGACAACTCAAAACGTGAAAAAACACGCAAAGATAAAATAAATAATAAAGTGGGGAAGGGATAATGAAGAGGAGAGTGAAAAGGTAACCATTGTGTAAAACAATGACCAGGCCCATGGTCACAAAATAATCAACGTTATTAACTTTATCTGTCAGTGGTCATAATGTTATGGCTCATTGATAAGGTAACACTCATCATTGTATATTGCATAGTATACAACTACATCCTGTATCACACCTTAGTGAGTGATGTTCATTGAGTAATGTTCTAAAATCAATCCACCTAATAAAAATATGGAATGTTCTACTTACTGAAACAAAGTTCAGATAATTTATTTTAGAAAATAAACCTGTATCTTCTGTTGTTCCTTGCACAGTTTAACACCTACGTCATGGGAAGGATGGAGCAGTTTTACCCGGATCCCCTTGTTTTCAACCCAGATCGATTTCACCCTGATGCTCCCAAGTAATAATTTTTTTCTTACCTGTGCTAATTGTTACCTCTGTGATACTCAGGGCCATCTTTAATATTGATTGGACCCTGGGCAAACAATTTCTTGGGTACCCCCCCCCCCCAATGAATTTCACTCTCCACCTGCTCCGAGACATACAATAAATAGCAGCTGGACTTAAAATCAGTTTACTGTATCAGATTAAGCAGCAATTTCGATTGGTTGCCAGAGGTTACAGCATATCATTACTGCTTACTGACTGGTTGCTAGAGGTTACAGCACACATTACGGCTCACTGATTGATTGCTAGAGGTTACAGCAAATGATTTCTGCTTTTTAATTGGTTGCTAGAGATTACTGTACAGTAATACTGCTCACTGATTGGTTTCTAGAGGTTACAGCACATCATCTCCTCACTGCAGGGGGCCCAATATACATAGGAATGCCACCTTTATTTACATATCTATGATGCCGGCCACAGCTATTTACATATCGATGTTGCCGCTATTTACACAGGAATGACGGTTATTTACATGTAAACAAAGGGTCTGCAGGTGAGTCCTCTGTACACAACAATAGGGCAGAGCTGGGCAGCATTAGTAGCAGCACTTCACACAGATATTGGGACACAGCACAGGACTAGAACCTCAAGGGACAAGGGAATTTAAACCGGGATAGTTGGCAAGTATGAGGCAGCTGCTTTGGGACCCATGAAATGACAGGGCCCAGGGCAGCTGCCCCTTTTGCCCTGCCTTAAAGATGGCCCTGGTGATACCCTGGAAATAGCCAGTTTGACTAAAAACCATATTTCATCATAGGTTATGGTCTAGAACAGGGATATGCAATTAGCAGACCTCTAGCTGTTGCAGAACTACAAGTCCCATGAGGCATAGCAAGACTCTGAGAGCCACAAGCATGACACCCAGAGGCAGAGGCATGATGGGACTTGTAGTTTTGCAGCAGCTGGAAGTCCGCTAATTGCAGATACTCTAGAAGATCAAGGGTCTTCAAACTTTGTAAACAAAAGTTCAGTTGATTGTCCTTCAGACTTTCTTACATTTTTAAAGGCGAACTTTTATGCCTTTAACACACAGAGAACCAGACCTTATTTTCTCAGGGTGGGAGTGGGGACATATTAAAAGACCTATTAGAATTTTTTTTTTTGCTACCTTTGTCCACATTAGCAAAAAATTCCGGCAACTCGATTTGCTTCTTCTTAAATCTTTATTGAGCACTAGCAGCAGTGCAAAATCTAAAGTGCTTACAAGTTTCGGCCGGAGCCTTCCTCATAGCATACAGGTTTACAATAAAATCAAGATTATATAGAAAAGATATCAATTCCTCCAAAAAAAGGGGCGGTACAATCCAAGTTTAAAATCAATTAACAATTCAAATCATGTGAGTTTTCAGTCTGTGTTTCCATGTTCCCTCCCTTCTTTCTCTGGTTCTGCCAACTTCACATGATTTTAATTGTTAATTGATTTTAAAAATTGGATTGTACCGCTCCTTTATTTGGGGAGGGGAGTGGATACATATCTGATTCACCATACCATTCATATACTTTAAATATGTTACAAGATCATTAGGTATCACTCCCTTCAGATGTTATAGTGCATTCAGATTCTACCCAAAGGCACCACATTTTAAGAAATGTTTTAGGGCATCCTCTCAGGGCAAAAGGGGCAGCTGCCCTGGGCCCTGACATTGTTGTGGGGCCCAAAGCAGCTGCCTCATACTTGCCAACTATCCCAGTTTAAATCCCCTTTTCCTTTGAAGTTTTAGTCCTGTGCTGTGTCCGATTATCTAAGTGCTGGTAGTAATGCTGCCCAGCTCTGCCTTACTGTTGTGTACAGATGACTCACCTGCAGACCTGTGTTTACATGTAAATAACTGGCATTCATATGTAAATAGCTGCGGCATTCATAAGTAAATAGCTGCAGCGGGCGGTATTGATATGTAAATAAAGGTGGCATTCATATGTAGATCATGCCCCCCTGCAGTGAGCAGATGATGTGCTGTAACCTCTAGCAACCAATCAGTGAGCAGTAATCTCTAGCAACCAACTAACAAGCATAAATCATTTGCTGTAACCTCTAGCAACTAATCAGTGAGCCATAATGTGTGCTGTAACCTCTAGCAACCAGTCAGTAAGCAGTAATGATATGCTGTAACCTCTGGCAACCAATCGCAATTACTGCCTGATCTGATACAGTAAACTGATTTTAAGTCTAGCTTCTATTTATTATATGTCTCAGAGCAGATGGAGAGTGAAAATGCATGGGGGGGGGGGGGGGGGCAAGACATTTTTTGCCCAGGGTCCAATCAGTATTAAAGATGGTCCTGCATCCTCTGGCTTCATAAGTCATCTTATACAGTGAGATTGCTTGATTGATTAATGTAATCCAAAAAGTATGTCAGGGGGGTTTGCAATGTCATAACGTCTTATTGGCACCCCAATTGTGCCGTGATTTTGCCACGATTGTTGCGCTGCAATCGCAGCAAAATAGCAACGAGAGCCACTTGTCGTTCAAAAAAGGAGGAGAAGATCCTATAGCATCACGTTTTGCATTTTGGCGCGATTGCAGCATGATTTATTAAGTGACAATTGCAGCAAAATCGCACCACAATTCGGATTTGGATCACTCAGGTGTAGTAGTAGAATAGTTTGCTTTGCCACATGAAGTAAGCACTTTTTTTTTTCTTTTTCCAAACAGGCCATATTTTACGTATTTCCCATTTTCTCTTGGCCCACGTTCTTGTATTGGACAAGTCTTTGCTCAGGTATGTTAATTCATTTTATTTCATATCAATGAAAAATGCCTTGAGTATCGAGACATATACACAACTAGAAAACATGGACAGAGCATAGGACAAAGTGACAAATTGACTTTATACCCCGGCATCCCCTGGGCACTGATGTGTCAGAGCTTTACACAGAGTTAATGATCTTACTTCCACCCCCACATGTTCAGGTTTGGTAGTTTGCCGTTCAGGTTGGGTAGTTTGCTGATCAGGCTTGAGCACTGCATCCTGGGAGGAATAGGAAAAGGTCACACGCTTCCCCAAATCTGTTATTTCCAAGGGCTCTGACAGATGACGAATCAAGAAAGGAGAAGGTAAGCATCAGTTGATCCTTGGAGGGACAAGGGGGTAATGCCACGTACACACGACCGAATATTCCGGTAGACTAGGTCCAACGGAATCAGTCCATCGGACATTCCGATCGTTTTTCATTAAAAAAATTAGACGGACCTAGAAATAGAACAGGTTTCAAATCTGTTTGACGGACTCAATTCCTATCGGGAAAACTGTTCGTCTTTATGCTTTTCCGATTGACCAAATACGACGCAAGGGAAGCTATTGGCTACTGGCTATTGAACTTTCTTTTTTAGTCCCGTCTTACCTCATCACGTTCAAAAAGAACAGGTTTCGAACAGACTTGGTCCGTTCGTGTGTGGCCAAGTCTGTTCATCGGAAAGTCCGTCGGAACCCTGACGAAAGTCTGTCGGGAAGACCGTCGGACCTAGTCTGCTGGAAAGTCTGGTCGTGTGTACGCGGCATATTACTTTGCTTATTCCTTTTAACTCAAGTAAAATTTTTTCTAAAAAACAGCTCTGATTATTTGGTAACACATAAGCCAGGGCAGTCTTTAAGGCAGGGCAAAAGGGGCAGCTGCCCTGGGCCCTGTCATTGTTGAGGGGCCCGAAGCGGCTGCCTCATACTTGCCAAATATCCCAGTTTAAATTTCCTTGTCTCTTGAAGTTTTAGTCCTGTGCTGTGTCCCGATATCTCAGTGTGAAGTGCTGGTACTAATGCTGCCCAGCTCTGCCCTATTGTTGTGTACAGATGACTCACCTGCAGACCCTGTGTTTACATGTAAATAACCGGCATTCATATGTAAATAGCAGCGGCATTACTAAGTAAATAGCTGCAGCCGGCAGCATTGATATGTAAATAAAGTTTGCATTCATATGTAAATCATACTCCCCTGCAGTGAGGAGATGATGTGCTGTAACCTCTAGCAACCAATCAGTCAGTGGCGGCCCGTCCATAGGGGGCGCCCGGGCGCCGCCTCCCCCCCCCCGTGTAAAAAAAAAAAAAAAAACGGGCCCTTTAAGACATTTAAAAAAAAAAATGTCATTTAACAATTTAACATAGTGTACTGTGGCGCCGGTCGCAGTGCACTATGAGAAGCGCCACGTCGATGCAATCACAAGATTGCATCCATGGCACTTCATTTGCGGGTTAAAAACCCGCCTTGCGGCGCACTGTAGAACGCCGACTAGCTTCCGCCCGTAAAATCACTGTGATTCTACGGGCGGGAGCATTGTCATTCTTAGACAGACAGGTCACTTCCGGCTTTCGGCTGCTTCACGAAACCCGTAAGTGTCGTCGGCAGCTCCGTTCCTCAGCCCGAGCGGAGCTGCAAGAACGGTGAGTGGCATAATTGACTCTCTGTGGAAAAAATTTAATAATGAAGTAAATAATAATTCATTACCAAATGCACCCCGGCCGGCCTAAGGCTCGGTTCACACAGGGGTGACACGACTTCCAGGTCGACTTTGTGAGGCAACTTGGAGGCGACTTGAACACGACTTAGACACGACCTGGGGCGACTTACAACACGACTTTGAAGTCGCCCCAGGCCAGGCGACTTTTGCCGTGGCCAATCAGAGAATGAGCTGTGAAGGAGGAACTCCACGCCAAATTTATGATACTGATGGGCACAGATAAGGCGGCACTGATGGTGAAAGATGGGTACAGATAAGATGGCACTGATGGGTGGCACTAATGGGCACTGATAGGTACCACTGATAGATGGGCACTGATAGGTGGCACTGATAGGTGGCTCTGCTGGGCACTGATGGGCACTGGTAGATGACACTGATGGGCACTGTTGTTGAGGCAGATTGTGGGCACTGATAGGTGGCACTAATGGGTGGCATTGATGGGTGGGACTTTTGCCTATACTTAGTTGGCACTGGCAGGTGGGCACTGATAAGCTGGCGCCAGCTCGCCGTGATTGGGACTGAAGTCCCTCTCATGGCCGCCGTTGATCAACGGCTCTGTTGTCATCACATGATCAGCTGTCATTGACTGACAGCTGATCACGTGGTAAGGGGTCGGAATCGACCCCTTACTCCGATCTGTGATCAGGCGAGTCTCATAGACTCGCTGATCACAGAGCGCACCCTGCGCGCCACTCAGGGGGCACGCAGGCTGCTCGTGCACAGGACGACGTCAATAGACTTCATCCCGGCAAAGCAGGTCCGCGCTGTAGCCGTCATTTGGCTATAGCGCAGATCTCTAGTGGTTAAAAGTCAGCAGCAACAAAAAGTATAGCTGCTGACTTTTAATAAACACACACTCACCTGTCCTAGGCTCCAGCGATGCGGCCTCCCGAAGCCTCCCTTCTCTCCCTCGCCTCTCCCCGGTGCCGGTATCACTAATGTGGGCACCAAGCTGTGAGAGCTTGCGGCTTCACAGCTTGGTACGCACTGTGCATGCGCGAGCCGCGCTGCACGTCCTGAATGGCAGTGGAATCTTCTGGGACCTGTGACAGAAGATTGTGGTTAGAGGAGAACTTCCGCTTGAGCCGTCCAGGCAGTCTGAACGGATGTGGGAGTCGGGTACCTGTCAAAACTAGGTACCTGCCCCCCCCCCCCCCCCCAGCCACATGTAGCATGTCAGGGGGTCAGGAGTCCTTAGAGCAGAAGTTCAGTGGAACTCCACTTTAAGCTGCTGATCTGCACACCTGCTGTCCAAGAGGTAGTTGGTAGATAGGAGCTGGATACGGATTTTGACAGGTCATCAAAATGTAAAGAAAGTCATTGCTTGAGCCCTATTGGCCTCTATTCAGCAGCTCACCGCAAAGGCAGGGGACTGTCCTGGGGAGAACATTCAAGTTCAATAAGTACAAAGTCTTTATTGTTCAACTGATTGTAACAATCAGCACAAAAGCCATCAATAAGGTCTGGGTGTGGTGGTAGATCGTGGACTGAAGGATCCTGAGGAGCTGGCCTGGGGTTTCTGGTAGAGCTCAGATTTTAGACAAAAAAAAAAGAGAGAGGGAGGCAGGAGAGCCCTTACTGTATAGTGTAATACATTAATTTGAAAACAAGAAAACTGTGCTTCCACAATAAAACACAAAAAGGTCAAAATGGACTTACAATTGTGATCTCCATGCAGAGTCAGCATGGTCGCTCTTTATGCATCGGCATTCCCATCCTGGGTGCTCTTTGGGGGTTCTCAGGTGGGTGAATAAAGTGGTAAAAATAATCAACGCAAAAAGAGCCCTTAGTTAGTTCTATTGGCAGAAGCGCCCAATGTGGTTATTCAAAGGATAGGCAGGAGTCGTCTGCTTTAGTAAAACATCCAATTACTTTATTTCACAAAAAAAAGAAGCATTTTGTGGCTTTAAATTGCCACTTCCTCAGTTCAAGGTGATAAAATTGGTGTCTGTGAATAAAAAAAGTTGTCATAGGGTACAATAGGTATTTAACATAACTCAAAAGCACAATCTAAAAAACAGTCAAATAAATGTAAAACATATAAAAAGCAACCAAATATGAGAAGTGTGCAAATAGAGCCACCAATGCATTTTGGAGGGCCCAATGAAGAGGGATTGTGTGGCCCCCCAAACCACATTACTGGCTTTTGACCTGGTTGTGGTACCCAGTAGAACAATAATGACTTTGGACTCCCAAGGATTTCTCATTTTGGCTCTCGCTTTGACTTATTACACTTGGATTTATTAACTGGGGTGAATGTTCTTTCCTGGAGAGTTCCCTGCCTGTATGTGAACTGCTAAATAGAGGACCATTGGGCTCAAGTAATGACTTTGTCTGCATTTTGACGACCTGTGAAAATATGTATCCAGCTCCCCTCTACTACTGAAACAAGTAAGAGGATTGAGTCGGCAACTCTTAAGTCCATATAAAGATTTTAATAGTTGGTGACAAAAAGTGACAAGCAAAACTACTGACGCGTTGTCGGCAACAGCCTTAGTCTTAGCATCCCCTCTACTACTATCGCATGGCCAGCAGGTGTGCAGATCAAACACAGAGAGATCACAATAGAATTCCAGAGATTTGCACCTTCTCCTTGGTGCCCTCTGAACTTTTGGGCATCTTCTGTAGCCTGTATAAGGGGCTCCCATTCCACCTGCTGGATTCTTTTAATTTCCTTCATATTATGGAGATTGTAACAGGTGAACACAAAGGGGTACAGGAAGACCTAAAACTCCCATTGGACAGCAACACAATCAGAAATTATGGCAGGGAGATCTCTGTCTTGGAACATTTTAAATATGAGAGGCTGCACGAGTTGTATCTACAATGTTGATGTTGGGTGTACCGAAAACTGATTTTGTGTGTCTTCCTATATAGATGGAAGCGAAGGTGGTAATAGCCAAGCTCCTGCAGAGATTCGAGTTTGAGTTGGTGGAAGGACAAAGCTTTGAGATATACGACACTGGCTCTCTACGGCCCATGGGAGGGGCAATATGTAGACTGAGGCCCCGAACAATCTCTGGAACCATGAAGAAATAAGAGTTTTTATGTATATTGTTTCATGTAGAGACTATTGCCGCGTACACACGACCGAAAAAGGTCCAACAGTCTTCCCGACGGACTTCCGACCGAATGGACTTGTCCACACACGAACCGACCAAAGTCCGTTAGTTTTGAACGTGATGACGTACAACGGGACTAGAAAAGGAAGTTCAATAGCCAGTAGCCAATAGCTGCCCTTGCGTCGTATTTGGTCCGTCGGACCAGCACACAGACGAACGGTTTTCCCGATAGATTTCATCTGACAGATTTGAAACAGGTTCTATTTCTAGGTCCGTCAGAATTTTTGAAGAAAAAAGTCAGATGAAGCGCACACACGATCGGAATATCCGACGGAATGATTCCGTCTGACCTTTTCTGCCAGAAAGTCCGGTCGTGTGTACATGGCATATGTCAAATAACTGTCTAAAATAAGAAGACTATGTAAAAGTCTATATACTAATGAGTTTACAAAAAAAAAAAAAATGAATTTTAAAAGGGTCAACTTACTTTTACCAGAAAACTGCTTATGCATGTAAGTGATGTGTGTAGATTGAAATAAACTGTGTAGCTTTCACCAAAGTTAAGTAATGTCCTAACCACAGGAGTAGGCCATTTATGTACTTCTGAAAGCCTGGCCAAAACACTCCCAGAGATGGCAAAATCCTGTCCTACCTTGTTGCTAGGACGTTGCTAAGACACTCCCAGCTAAATCAAACTCCTTTGCATGCACTCTTTCTCCCCAGTTGCTGTAGCTTTGAGCTTAGTAATGCTATGATAGAGGAGATTGTATGACAGATCTTTGAGCTTAATAATGCTATGATAGAGGAGATAGTGGACCAAACATGTGCAAGGGTTTGGAAGCTCACCCCAGTGATGGCTGGAGTGAGCAGTAGCAGCTGGGAGTGAACCTTAGCAATGTCCTAGCAACAAGGCATGATGGAATGATGATAATGATGATAAATTGCCTACACCTATAGCAAGGGCATCATTCAACTTCAGTCAAAGCTGCCATTTGTTTTTATCTACAGCCGGGGTAGGGAACCTTTTTGGCTGAGAGAGCCATAATCGTCACATATTTTAAAATGTAATTCCACGAGAGCCATACAATATGTTTAAAACTATTTTTTTATTTTATTTTATCGAATAATAGACTAATTTCAATTATAACTGTAATATCCACATCTCCCCTATGATTGTCTGCTTGCTTACCACTACACAGGCAGGCAGACCCACGAGCAGTTGAGGTGGGTGATGATGACGTCAGCGCGCCGCTCACCTAGGCCGCCGCCGGGTGTACCAAGATGGCCGCAGCTCCGGAGCTAGGCCGAAGCTGCGGCCTTTCCTATGGGCTCAATCCATGGATCGGCACACCACGCAATCCGCGGATTGAGAGGTGAGAGCCAGATGCAGCCATCCAAAGAGTCACATCTGGCTCGCGAGCAATAGGTTCCCTACCCCTGATCTACAGGCACCCCCTTACCTGCTTAGGCGGATTTGTAGTAAAATGGAACTAACTCTTTAAACTAAAGATGCATAGAGAGCTATGTTTTTTTTAATGTATTTGTTGAAAAACAGAGCATGTAGCTATGGTCTTATTATATACTAGTAGTCAAGATGCTAATATCAGATCAAATTCAGATACTTACATTGCTTGTTACAAGGTACTTCTTTAAGGGCCACAGTGAAGCATTTGTGTAAAAAATTCCATATGCTAATCTGTGTGTAATTTTTGTTTTATATTCCTTCCCTTTGTACTTTTAGGTATTGTGCCTTGACAGTTTTTTTTTTTCTAATTGCTGCATTTTTAGTAAAAAAACAAACAAAAAAAAAACGATTGAAGAAAAAAAAGCATTTACCGATGTGGTAATGATTACAAATCTGCATTAATGTTTGTCTTTTAAATATGTCTTCGGGTTCAGCGTATTTATTATCCTAATAATACAGTAAGTAATACAGTAATACATTTGGAGCTCAGTGGTGGACCAAATCTCTAAAGGGTCCTGCGCGGAAAGAACTATTCTTGAGCCCTTCGGTCAACAACTACAGCCCAAATGCAAACACGTATACAGTACACTAAATACAGACAAAGAGTAGCCTTTGTAATACCCTAACCACTCTTATGGTTCATGATATGCCCCTGGGAAAGAAAAATGAAATGTAAGTGTAATGTGTGGGCACTAGGGATGAGCCGAACATCCCCGGTTCCGTTCGCACCAGAACCTGCAAACGGACTGAAAATTTGAGCGAATTTTACAACCCTATTAAAGTCTATGGGACTCGAATGTTCGAAATCAAAAGTGCTAATTTTAAAGGCTAATATGCAAGTTATTGTCCTATAAAGGGTTTGGGGACCCGGCTCCTGCCCCAGAGGACATGTATCAATGCAAAAAAAGTTTTAAAAATTGCAGTTTTTTTTCGGAAGCACTGATTTTAATGACGCTTAAAGTGAAAAAAAAGTGAAATATTCCTTTAAATATGGTGCCTGGGGGGTGTCTGTAGTATGCCCGTGAAGTGCCACGTGTTTCCCGTGTTTAGAACAGTCCCTGCACAAAATGACATTTCTAACGGGAAAAAAAGTTTAAAATTTAAAACTGCTTGCGGTTTTAATGTAATGTCTGGTTCCGGCAATATGGATGAAAATCATTGAGAAAAATGGCATGGGTAGCCCCCCTGCCTATTACCAGCCCCTTTGGGTCTTGTACGGATATTAAGGGGAACCCCCGTACCCAAATTCAAAAAAGGAAAGGTGTGGGGCCCCCGGGCCCTATATACTCAGAACAGCAGTATACAGGCGGAGCAAACAAGACTGGGACTGTGTAGGTTTGTTGTGTTAAGTATAATCTGTTTGTAATTTTGAACTGGTACATTTTTAAAGTGTAGCTGCAGTCAAAAAATCTATTTTTAAGCTTTTTGGAAAACATACGGAAGGGTTATCACCCCTGTATAATTTGGCCGTCCGTCTTATGTCATCTCACTTGCTGTTGTCTCCTTCCGTTTGCAAGTAGGAGACGTTTGTAAGTTGGATGTTTGAAAGTAGCTCTGCAGAAATGGCGGAACAAGGTGTTGGTGTTGCCACAACACTGTAAGCCCTCAAAGTCACTCTTGGTGGGCGCTGGAGCGCCCTGCTGTGAACGATTATATCAAGAATTGTAATTACATGCCATTGTTGAACAGTGGTAGAAAAATTGGGCCTTTGGTTGGTAGAAAAATTGGCCTGGTACCACAACACTGTAAGTCCTCACAGTTACTCTCGGTGGGCGCTGCATGGCAGGTCAACATATGTCTGGTCAAGCATGTGGTGCCCAAGCGGCTGATGTTTTGGCCACGCAAGATACGCTTGAGACATATGTTGCAAATAGCAGCGCCGCGATCTGATGCACTTGTCTTAAAAAAGGCCCACACCAAAGAACTTTTGGAATAACGTGCAGAGGCAGCTCCCTGCACAGGCGGAGCTCTGCGGTGTGATTCAGTCGGTGTGCTGCCCTTAAGCTGGCCCCTGGAGGGCATCCTACCTCGTTGGAGATGGGCCTCATCATCCTCCTTCTCTCTCCTATCAGGCACCCACGTGGAGTCAGTGACCTCATCATCTCCTTTCTCATCACTGGAGATAACCTGGCAGTATGCTGCAGCTGGTGAAACATAACTGCCAGATTGCTGTCCTTCTTGGGCATCCCCTCTCTCTGGGCTCATGCTACTGCCTTTCTCTAGCTGGGTATCATCATCAGAGCCTTCAAAACGCTGGGCATCCTCCTGGAGCATGTACCCAACACTGTGGTCAAACAGTTTGGGGGAACCTCTGGAGGACATGGTGGGTCTAGGGAAGGAGTGACTGATGCCATTAAGACGAGGGAAGAGTCCACGTTGGCAGCTGCTTTGCCAGTACCCTGAGCCTGGGTGAGAGAGGATGAGGAGGGCTTGGTCATCCACTCTACCAAGTCTTCGGAATGTTGCGGCTCAACGCGTCCAGCTGCCGAAAATAAGAACAAGTGTATCCCATGGCCACGTGCTGATGAGGATGCACCCTGTCCACGACCAGCACTGTTGCCTCTAGACACAGAGCCTGCTTGCCCTCTTTTATTGACTCGTAAATGTCTGCCTCTCCTTGTTGGCCTTCCAGGGAGATGAGAACACCAGCAATTGGGGTAGCTTTAGGTGCACACTGAGCAGATGACACAGTACACCAACTGTAATTACAGCAGCTGCCTGCGGTATAGGATCAGCAGAACACCAGCAAATGGGGTAGCTTTAGGTGCAGGTGGCACAATACACCGACTGTAACTGCTGAAGCTGCCTGTGGTATAGGACCAGAACAACACCAGCAACTGGGGTAGCTTCAGGTGTACACTGTGCAGGTGGCACAATACACCGACTGTAACTGCTGCAGCTGCCTGTGGTATAGGACCAGAACAACACCAGCAATTGGGGTAGCTTCAGGCGTACACTGTGCAGGGGGCACAATACACCGACTGTAATTGCACTAGGTTCAAAGGAAATGAAGACACTGTCTCTGCGTCTATCTGTCTATATGAGCCGCCTGCAACACACTACGCAAGGCCGTCCTGCAGGCGGCCTTATATAGTTTGGGGCGTGTACTAAACCCTGTATGCTTCGATAGAAAGAGCGGCAAGGGCAGCTGATAGCGAGTTCCCTGATCCTCAGTCAAAGTGTAAATCGGCACTCGGGGAGTTCGCCACACTGATTACACCAAAAGTGAAAGCTCAGAGTGTGTTCTCTGCCTCCCCCATAGTGTAGTACCTGGCAGGAAGAGCTAAGGTAAAGTAATGCCGATTTTTAAAAGGCTGTATGTATGTGTCATAGCGCCCAACTGTCCCTGATTTGGAGCAATGTCCACCTGTCACTCATTCCTCCTCATTTGTCCCTCATTTTGGTCTGCTTTATACAGTTGTATATAAAACGCACTTTTTCTCTATCTAAAATTGTTTTCCAGCACTAAACCTTTCATCTGATTTCTAAATTGCTGCATTTGTAAGTTCCAAAAGTCAATATAAAGGAATAGTAGTTGTAAAAAAAGCCCTTGTGGGTTTAACCAATTCTCCTTTAAGGGGGCGTGGCTAGGGGTGTGTCCTATGCCTGCATACTTTTGCTACTAGGGGTCCCTCATTCCCATCTCAAAAAATTGGGATGTATGTATTATGTGTGTTTATGTATGTATGTGTGTGTATGTGTGTGTGTGTGTGTGTGTTTGTGTTTGTGTGTGCGCATGCGTGTATGTGCATGTATGTATGTGTGTGCATTTATATATGTGTGTGTATATATGTATGTGTGTGCGTACATGTGTGTTTACATGTATGTATGTATGCACATTTTATGTATGCTCTTTTAATCCTGACCCCCTATACGTGTACAATCAGAACTGATTTTTTTTCCGTGCTTGTTCATAGTACCAGCAAAAAAATGCTGTTCCTCTGATAAGTTATCTATGCTCAGATCGCTTTTCAGAGGCATTTGACAGCCGGTAAAGAGGCAATATGTTGCCTCCTGACCGCCAGTTTTAACCCCTTAAATGCATAATCGCTATGCTACAACTGCGTGCAATGCACATATGCCAATGTAAAGAGCATTCTTTCCATTGACCACCAATATAAGGAGCATTCTTTCCATTGACCAATGACCACCAATGTGGATATTCTTTTTATAGCCCACTAATGTAAAGAGCATTCTTTCCATGGACCACCAATGTAAGGGACATTCTTCCCACTGATCACCAATGTAAGGAGCATTCTTCCCACTGATCACCAATGTAAGGAGAATTCTTCCCACTGATCACCAATGTAAGGAGCATTCTTCCCACTGATCACCAATGTAAGGAGAATTCTTCCCACTGATCACCAATGTAAGGAGCATTCTTCCCACTGATGATCACCAATGTAAGGAGCATTTTTCCCACTGATGATCACCATTGTGGATATTCTTTTCTTAGACCCCTAATGTAAGGGGCATTTATTCCATTGACAACTAATGTAAGTGTAGCAAGGTCTCCGGCCTTGTCCAGTCTAATGAGGACCTCCAAGGCCAAAGACAGCTGACATCCTTCAATATGAAGTGGGTAGTAAGGCATAGTGGGTGCAAAGATGGTGAAAGTCATTGGGCGCCAAACACTTCTTGGATGTAAAACCGGTTTTATTTCTTTTGACAGTCCTTTTTGGGCCCTAAAGAGAGTTAGGGCCCTTAAGTAGTTATAGATTCAATTAGCAGACTCTGAGACTTCAGTAGGAGGACAGCCGTGCAGGAAAAGGCCCCAGCAAGGTGCCACTTCTGCGCATGCAGGAATGCTGTCTCCTATGGCAACAGTCCTTTAACAGTTCCCAACTCAAATGTAACAGTCCTTTCAGCTCCACTACAACTGCCTCTTGTAGTTCTTGAACATTTGAGCTCCTGGTCTCTCACTAGACCCTCTGAATCACTGACTCTGAATCGCTTGCGCTCCTCCAAGGTTGGCGATGGTATCTCCCTCAAGCGTCACCCATGCTTCCCTGCTGGGTCCCAATCCATATACTTCTTAAGCTTCACCCTTGCTAAGTTGCGAGGTCCCTGGCTTGACTCACAAGGCTGCCCTGCAAGCGTCTCCTCCGCAAGTTGGGTCTCTGATTTGATCACCGCCTGAAGTTTCCCGATTCTCCACCATGCCCGTTCAGTGAGAATATGGTTCCAGTCAGTGGTGGCTTTAGGTTTTGTGCTGCCCTAGACCTGACTAAACTTGCGCACCCCTAATTTAAATATGGCCCACCCCTTCCTGTCAAGGCCACACTCCCTTCTGTTTAAGACCTGCCCTGCCCGTGCAGTCCTATCAATGCAGACTACAACAGAGTCTAATGGGACCTAGAGGGGTTTCTCTCACTAACAGTGTCCATTAGAAAGTCTCCCCCTTCCAGGACCCATTGGAGTCTTCAACGGGGTCTAATGGGACCTGGAGGGTGGTCTCTCTAACAGAGGCCCTTTCAGTGTCCATTAGAGACTCTATTAGAAAGAGTCCCCTCCAGGTCCCATTAGAGACTGAAAAGGTGTATAATGGGACCTGGAGGGGGCCTCTTCCTAACAGAGTGTACAGTGAACACCTCCATTCACTCTGGTCCTTATAGAAGCCCCTCCTTGTACCATGACTCTCACCCCTGCCCCAACCTCTCACAAAATAAAATTGGCACTGTGACGCGCTCCTCTTACCTTAGTTATGAGTACTGTAGCTGTGGCTGGCTCCTGCATCCTCTGTGACTAGCCCCTGTGGGTGGCTGGCTCCCTGGTGCGGGTGGGTCACCATGGGTGGCTGGCTGGTACCCTGGCCCTGCTGTGGATGGGTCATTGTGGCTGTCTGGATCCCTTCTGTGGTTGGGTCACCATGGCTGGCTGGCTGGCTCCTGTATGTGGCTGACTGGTACCCTGTTATGGCTGGCTGGTTTCCTGGTGGGGGTGGGACGCCCTGGTTGACTGTCTGGCACCCTGGCCGTGCTGTGGGTGGGTCACTGTAGGTGGCTGACTGTCACCCTGCTGCGGGTGGCTGGCCTGGCTCCCTGCTGTGGGTCAGTGGGTGGCTGGCTGGCACAGTGCACCCTGCTGTGGCTGATAGGGGGGGCTAACAGAGAGGGGGGCTTATAGAGAGGGGGCGCTGACAGAGAGAGGTGGGTTGACTGACAGAGGGGGGGGGATGCTTATAGAGGGGTGAGAGGGGCTGATAGAGAGAGGTGGGCTGACTGACAGGGGTGGGGGGGGCTGACAGAGAGGTGGGCTGACTGATAGGGGTGGGAGGGACTGAAAGAGAGATGTGAGATGACTGACAGAGGGGTGGGGGGGGCTGACTGACAGAGGGGGAGGGGGGCCGACAGAGAGGGGGTAAGGGGGGCAGATGAGAAAGAGATCTCAGGAGACACAGTGCGCCAGGCAGAGAGGCGGGACTCACACGTGCCGCTGTTTCGGTCGCCATATCTGAGGGAACACCGAGCTCACTCACAGACCAGTCCTGCCTCTACACGTGACCAGCTCTGCCGCAAATGACCCCATTCGGCCAATCACTGGACGCTCATCGCCCATCATTAAACTGGGCTCGGAGCAAACACTCTGAAACTTTTAAAACAGGACAGGTGTTTTGTCGATTCCGGTCAGGCTGCCCTGCAAGTGCTGCTACATCCGGCCACCGGGGGGGCTGCATTTCTGCGGGAGGTGGCCATGGGAAGACGGGTCGGGGGGCTTGGCTTTTTCTAGTGCGGGAGGTGACTTTTTTGCCGCCCTCTGCAAAGTGGGGCCTAGGCCAAAATACAGCACTGGTTCCAGTACTTTGTTCAGTTACTCACTGTGCTCCCTGGTAAAGGTGGTTGGACAGATTCCCTTCAACCTCCGACCACTGGTTGGTTCTCAGGCCAACAGAACCGTCACTTTCGGTTGGACTGCAAGCCGCAGTCCCAACTTTGTGCTGCCATCTTACTTCTGGATAGGCCCTCACACAGCCTGGCAGCTAGAGGCCCCCCAGGATAGGCCCAATCTTAGGATCTTGCAGCCTGGGGCATATGACAAACTTCCACCTAGACAGCCATCCATGTGGCTGGCACATGGATAGCAGGCCAAGGGATTCAAGAAAACCCCTGCCCATTGGCTGAGATATCCCACATACCTCATATGGGTTGCCCTCTCATATCTAGTACCACCAAGTTCCCGGACACCGAGCGGTAGAAGAGAAAAGTGCAACAAGGCAAAACTTAGGGAGAAATCAATAGATCTCTATCAATCCACCAAGGTAACTACTCTTGGAAAGTAAATTTGTGAGGAGCTCCCTGACTAAACCCCAGGGTGCTACATCAGGGCCATTTTTTCAATTGTCAACCAACGTATGGGAGCATTCTTCCCAGTGACCCCTATTTAATTAATATTAGCAGGGTTTCATTGAGACCTGAAAAATATTTCAGGAATTCCCATGGGGTAAAAAGGTTGAGAAAGGTTGCATTAATTACAGTAGATGTTGGCAAGCTACTGATGGGTTGCCAACCATCAGTATATACAATGTATGTAGTTATATGACGCTTGCCATACTTGCTTACTATGCAAAGAGCTATTGAAAGAATACTCCTTACATCAGGGGTCTCAAACTGGCGGCCCTCCAGCTGTTGCAAAACTACAAGTCCCATCATGCCTCTGGCTGTGGGAGTCATGCTTGTAACTGTCGGCCTTGCAATGCCTCATGGGACTTGTAGTTTTGCAACAACTGGAGGGCCACCAGTTTGAGACCCCTGCCTTACATGGTCAATGGAAAGAATGCTCCTTACATGGTCAATG
Source organism: Lithobates pipiens (assembly GCF_037356315.1). Classification (NCBI taxonomy): domain Eukaryota; kingdom Metazoa; phylum Chordata; class Amphibia; order Anura; family Ranidae; genus Lithobates; species Lithobates pipiens. The sequence continues at coordinate 3,282,030 of NW_027507879.1, read as the reverse complement.
GAAAGAATGCTCCTTACATGGTCAATGGAAAGAATGCTCCTTACATGGTCAATGGAAAGAATGCTCCTTACATGGTCAATGGAAAGAATGCTCCTAACAGTGGTGGCCACTCCTTTGGGTTCATATTAGCACTTGTTAATGCTATGCTGGCTGTAAAATAATAGAACCTCATGCTGTTAATTATCACACAGCAACCAACTTGATTCACCTGGATTTGCCCAACCTCTTTCAGACTGAGGCCTTTTCAATAATACAGGGTCGGGGGCATTATGAAAAACTTGTATAACTCGGCATTGTATATTTTTAACCCATATACTGCCTGCAAGGTTTTAACTCCAGCAAAAGGCAGATGATAACAGCTCTGCAAATGTTGGCAAAAGCAACTATACACAATGCAGAGAACTTACCAAAAAATATAAACAGAAAAATAATCTGCACGGCATGGGGACTTATAGCAGCCAATCAAAAAGCAAAGCAAAAGAAAAACTGTTTGCTGTAACTGATTAAAACATTAAAGTGGCGGGCCAGCGGAAAAAAACAAAAAATTTAAAAGTCAGCAGCTACAAACACTGTAGCTGCTGACTTTTAATAAGCACTTACCTTTCTAGGTTGCCTGCGATGTCGGCCGCCCGAGGCTGACCCTTCCCTCGGCTCTCGGGTCCCAGCGGCGCCATTCAAATTAAGGGAAACAGGCAGCGGAGCCTTGCGGCTTCACTGCCCATTTCCTACTGCGCATGCGCGAGTCGTGTGGCGCTTTGTGACACACACAGATCACACAACACACCACGCTCCATTCACCAGAAGACAACGCGAGGAGGAGAAGACTGCAGATCACCGCGGAATAGGAAGAGGCAGATTAGGACGATCTGCCTAGCAACAGCCATTTCTGGTAAGTGAAAAAAAAAATTGAGCACCAGCCGCTACTGATCTGCCTGTACATTTAACATTATCCCCCCCCCCCCCCCCCCCACAAGGCAATGCTGCTGTCCAAAGGTGCCCCCTGTGCTCCTTCATCCAGAGTGGGGGCACTCTAGTACAGGAAGTTTGTTACTGGCCAGATCACCAGGTGAAAACAGAGGGGAGGAAAAAGCCAAAGAAAAGGTTTGGTTTTAATACCAATTAAGCTCCAGTTAGGAATGCTATTCGTTAGGGTTGGTTACATTTGGTGGATTTGTCTGTGCAGAAAAAATCTGTAAGCAAAGGAGCATTGTCATATACAGTGTGTCATGGAACAAAATATTTTAATATCAAGAGCGGACCAATGCAGTACAGCGTCATTACATGGTACAGGGTGCTGTGATTGGACCCATGTGATTGGTTCCATGTGATCACTGGTGCTGACCAATCACAGATCACACACAGTAGTAAACAATAATGTCATGAATGGATTCCATTCACGATTACTGTTTACTTTGTGCCATGTCATCGCACAGCGATCACGTGGCATCTGGGCCGCTCACAGTGGCCGAATACCAAGCAACACAATCCGCTGTGTCCGGTGGTTGTATATTGCACCATTGTGCGCCCCAAGAGGTGCGCGCAGTGCGCATGTGGACCTTGACGTCCAGGTATGTTGCGGTGCCTGGGGGAGCCGTCCACCAGCAGTAAATGCTGGCAGTTGGAAAATGGTTAGTCCTCATCAGATGTGGTCAACTCCACCCTGTACAGTATTCCTCTCTTCAAAACAAACAAGGAAGTTCAATAGCCAGTAGCCAATAGCTGCCCTTACGTCGTATTTTGTCCATCAGACCAGCATACAGACGGTTTTCCCGTTAGGAATTGAGTCCGTCGGACAGATTTGAATCATGTTCTATTTCTAGGTCCGTCTGTTTTTTTTTTTATTTTTTACGAAAAATGATCGGATTAGCCCACACACGATCGGATCGTCCGACGGACTGATCCCGTTGGACCTAGTCTGCCGGAAAGTCCGGTCGTGTGTAGGCGGCATTAGGAGCGAGCAAGAGAGGGTGGCTACATACAGTGGGACCTCGGAGATCGAATGTAGCCCCCACCTTCTAACAGGGAGTCAGATCACAGCAGCAAAATAAAAAAAAATTAAAAAAATTTGGAGGAGGATGACAGCAACAAAAGGGACTTTTTTGAGTTAAGAATATTTACTTGAATAGAATATATTTTTTTGAAATCCAGAGTTTATTGTGACTTTAAATCCTGTATCAGCTGAGGAGCTGTAAAATGCCGTCATTCAGGTTTCTCATATTGCACTCTGCACTGCACAGCCCTCTATAATTGTAGAGGCCCCAGTCTGAAGGAGGTTGGACAAACCCAGGAAATCGGTCTATTGTTGCCCTTTGTCCTATTTTCAGCAGCCGGTTTGGAATTAAGAAGGGTTGCTGTCAGCCAAAAGGTGTCTGCAGCTTCTCGGCGACAATGTGGGCTCTTGTTTTCTGGATCTTTGCTCTTCTGCTATCCCTGGCCTCCGTGTCTTTTATCCTATTCTGCGGATATGTCTTCTACATACATGAGAAATATGACCACATTCCTGGACCCCCCAGAGACAGGTAAGTGAACCTTATTTTAACATAGTTAAAGTGGAGCTCCACCCCCTTCTCCTTTGCCACATTTGCCACCTTTCGGAGGGGAGGGGAGGAACGGATACCTGGTTTTGACACCCACTTCCGGGTGATTTCACCGCGGCAAGATCACCCGGAAGTTTGGTCCCCCTCCTCCTTCCTCCACCGCCAGGCCATTCACAAAGTGCAGAGCGCTTCATGCATGCGCAGTAGGGCTAGGGTTGCCACCTGTCCGGGATTCACCCGGACAGTTCGGGTTTGGAATCATGTGTCCGGGTTTCAGACTGCCTGAAACCCAGACACATTATTCAGATTGGACTATGGCTTCCCAGCAGGGTTGCTGGCTGCAGTTGTCTAAGCTGAGAGTGTCTGTTACACTCTCTTTCATGCTGCCCAAAGCCAACACTAACAATCCCCCCAGCACACTTACAGATGGTAGAGGAGAGAGGGCTTGATCTGTACCTCTTCCTCACTGCCCTGCCCCTCTGAATCTGCCCACTCTCCTTAGAAAAGGAAAGTGTGGGCTGGAAATTTTAAGTTCAGCAGCCTCAGATACATCTGAATGAGAGGTCCTGACTGCCAAGGGGTGAGTGAGCTCACCATCCATCCCTGTCTGTGACTGAAGTCTCCCACATCTCTCTCCTGCCTCTGAATGAGTACACTGAGGTAAATCAGGGTTCTCAGAGCACCCCTTACATCAGAGTTCCCCCTTCAATCAGAGCCCCCTCTGTACATCAGATTTCCCAGGAGATCCCTTATGTCAGAGTCCCCAGAGTTCCCCCTTACATCAGAGTCTGCAGAGTCCCCCCTTACAGTGTAAGATAACTTTGTGAGTTCAGATGTAAAAGGGGAACTCTGTGGACTCTGATGTAAAGGGGGACTCTTGTTATTAACTTCATATGATTAGAAATGTTATTTAATAGCAAAATATATGTATAGTTTATACTTAAAAAAAAATTGCTGTGTGCCGCAAAAGTGTTCGGGTTTGACTTGAAGAAAAGGTGGCAACCCTAAGTAGGGCACCGGCTGTAAAGCCACAAGTCTTCACTGCCAGTTTCCCTTGCAGGTAATGGCAGTATTTGCATAGCTCCCAACTGTCCCTGATTTGGAGCAATGTCCCTCTGTCCCTCTTTCCTCCTCATTTGTCCCTCATTTTGGTCTGATCTATATAGTTTTATATAAAACGCACTTTTTATGTTTCAAACAGTGTTTCCCAGCGCTAAACCTTTCATCCAATTTCTAAATTGCTGCATTTGTAAATTTTAAAAGCCAATATAAAGGAATATTAGTGGTAAAAAAAAAAAGTCCTTGTGGATTATATGAACTTTTTTTTTTTGTTTGAGGGGGGGGGGGGGGGGGTTAATTCTCCTTTAAAGAGGAAGTAAACCCTGATGGGTTTACTTCCTCTTTGATTCCCTGAAAAGGTAAAGCATAATGGACTACTATGCATCGCATCGCATCGCATAGTAGTCCATTATGTGTCACTTACCTGACACAGGAGCCAGCGCAGTCACCGCTGTCCCCTGTAGTCCGGAGCATCCATCTTCTCGGTGGGTCTCGCTGCTCCAGCGCTTTCATTTGGCGGAGCCGCAATGACATCACTCCCGCGCATGGGCACGGGAGCCGCCACTCGCGGCATATCGCCGCTAACAGCGGTGTGCTCAGTGCGCCTGCATGCCGCTGTCTACGGTGCATGCGCCGCAGACAGCGGTGCCTGTCTTTTGGCAAATATCTCCTAAACCGTGTAGGTTTAGGAGATATTTCTTGGACCTACAGGTAAGCCTTAATCTAGGCTTACCTGTAGGTCAAAGTGGTTTGTAAGGGTTTACAACCACTTTAAGGGGGCGTGCCCTATGCCTACATACAGTTGTTAGTAGGTGTCCCTCATTGCTATCTCAAAATGTAGGGAGGTATGTATTTGTAACTTTTAATTAATTGTAAAAATTATAATATTTTCTAAAGGAGCTGGAGCTCCCGCTTTAAAGTAGAGCTCAATCCAATCAATAAACTAAGCCCCCATACACAAGGTCGGACATTCCGACAACAAAATCCTTCGGATTTTTTCCGAAACTGGTGTTGCATACACACGGTCTGACAAAGTTGTCGGAAAATCCGATCGTTCGGAACGTGATGACGCTTGTTCCTTAGGATGGGACTACGTTGCGGCTAATAGCCAAGGTCTCGTAATTTGATCTGAGCATGTGTTCGCTACAAACGATCGGAAAAAGCCAGATTGGATTTTGTTGTCGGAAAATTTGAGGTACTACTGCACTGTCAATTGAAATCGCACCCTAAAGTCGCCAAAAGTAGAATTTTTTTTAAAGTCACCTATTGAGATTTTTAAGGGTAAACGTTTGTCGCCATTCCATGAGCGGGGGCAATTTTGAAGCGTGACGTGTTGGGTATCAATTTACTCTGTGTAATATTATCTTTCACAATATGAAAAAAATTGGGCTAACTTTACTGCTGTCTTATTTTTTAATTCAAAAAGTGTATTTTTTCCAAAAAAAGACCGCTGCGCAAATACGGTATGACAGAAAGTATTGCAATGACCGCCATTTTATCCTCTAGGGTGTTAGGGAAAAATGTATGATGTTTGGGGGTTCTTAGTAATTTTCTAGCAAAGAAAAACTGTTTTTAATTTGTAAACAACAAATCTCAAAAAAGAGGCTCGGTCCTTAAAGAGGAAGTAAAGGCACTTTTTTTTTTTTTTTAATGCAACCTGCAAGGTAAAGGCATAATGAGCTAGTATGCACAGCATACTAGCTCATTATAGTTACATAGTTAGTTACATAGTTAGTCAGGTTGAAAAAAGACACAAGTCCATCCAGTTCAACCACAAAAATAATAATAATAATAATAATAATAATATCATACAATCCCATACACCCAATTCTATACCCACAGTTGATCCAGAGGAAGGCAAAAAACCCCAGCAGAGCATGATCCAATTTGCTAAAGCAGGGGAAAAAATTCCTTCCTGATCCCCCCGAGAGGCAATCGGATTTTCCCCGGATCAACTTTACCTATAAATGTCAGTACCCAGTTATATTATGTACATTTAGGAAATAATCCAGGCCCTTCTTAAAGCAATCCACTGAGCTGGCACCAGAACCACCTCTGCAGGGAGTCTATTCCACATTTTCACAGCTCTTACTGTGAAGAAACCTTTCTGAAGAATAACTTACCTAAGAACGAAGCGGTCCTCCTCCTTTATCTTCACCAGTGCCGGTCATCCAGTGCCCAGGGCAAAGATGCCAAACTGCATCCCCCTTTCTCTTAGGGTTAGGGTCAGGGTGCCACCTACCTCTGCAATAAACCATTGCGCCAGAGGCAGCCGTTCCTCCTGCCCACCCCTTGTCCCGACCCTGATCTTCACCGCTGCCATGTATCCCAAAGTGACTTCCGGGTCTCGCTGCTCCGGCGTTGTGATTCGCCGGAGCCGCGATGACGTCACTCCCACGCATGCGCACGGGAACCGACACAAGCAGCATATCGCTGTGATCTGTGGCGCGCTCAGTGCACCTGCACGCTGCTGTCTATGGCACATGCGCCATAGACAGTGGTGCCTGTCTTTTTGCAAATATCTCCTAAACCGTGTAGCTTTAGGAGATATTTCTTGGACCTACAGGTAAGCCTTAATTTAGGCTTACCTGTAGGTCAAAGTGGTTTGTAAGGGTTTACAACCACTTTAAATGGTTAAACACTGCAATTATAACTAAATATATGTGTGTACAAAAAACACATTCTGCTGTCTCATTCACAGGAAATTATTTTCACTTTTAGCTTCCTCTTTGGACATTCTCCCACAACATTGAAGCACATGAAGAAAAATGAGCTTGTGTACGACTTGTTTTTTGAGTGGTAAGTTGTGCAATTATTTATTTTATGTTATACTGGGGAAGCGTGACATATGGAAAAAAATAATAATAATAATAGCAAAATCAACAGATTTATTTGAGATTATGAAAAAAAAGTGATTACATTTGCCATCTTGCTAATATGGATATAATAAAGCAGCCTTTTTGGGTTTCCCTGGGATGCCATGAACACCTGATGCGGTCTGCCCTGAATCAGTATAATGCGCAGCCATGGCGCGTGCCAGCCGCAGGCACCATAACAATCAATGAAGTTCTAGAGCTGGAACACACAATGTCCCACCCACACAATGGCAATGCATGGTGCTGAGCCAGGGCAGCCTGCCCCCAGCATTCAGAAGACAGACAGCACCTCCATCTAGACCTGCTCTGCCATGCTGATGGAGTATTTTAGGCCTCTGATGTATATTATTATAGGAGTGTAGTTTGTAGTGTGTTTGTTTTATTAACCACTTACAGACCGGACCATTTTGCTAGCCAAAGACCAGACCACTTTTTGCGATTCGGCACTGCGTCGCTTTAACTGACAATTGCGCGGTCGTGCGACGTGGCTCCCAAACAAAATTTAGGTCCTTTTTTTCCCCACAAATAGAGCTTTCTTTTGGTGGTATTTGATCACCCCTGCGGTTTTTATTTTTTTGCGCTATAAACAAAAATAGAGCGACAATTTTGAAAAAAAAACATTATTTTTTCTTTTTTGTCATAATAAATATCCCCCAAAAATATATAAAAAAACATTTTTTTCCCTCAGTTTAGGCCGATACGTATTCTTCTACATATTTTTGGTAAAAAAAAAATCGCAATAAGCGATTATTGATTGGTTTGCGCAAAAGTTATAGCGTTTACAAAATAGGGATAGTTTTATGGCATTTTTATGAATCATTTTTTATTATTTTTTTTTTCACTAGTAATGGCGGCGATCAGCGATTTTTATTGTGACTGCGACATTGTGGTGGACACATCGGACATTTTTGACACATTTTTGGGACCATTGTCAGTTATACAGCAATCACTGCTATATAAATGCAGTGATTCCTGTGTAAATGACACTGACAATGAAGGGGTTAACCAGTGGGTTGCAGTGTAGGGGTTAAGTGTTCCTAGGGGTGTGTTACTAACTGTGGGGGGTTGGGCTTTCATTTAGTGAACACTGATCTCTGCTCCAATCACATGGAGCAGAGATCAGCGTCACTAGTTGCTAGGCAGAATGGGGAAACGCTGTTTACACGGCATTTCCTCCATTCAGCCTTCCCGTGAGACGATCGCAGGTATGCCTGCGGCGATCGAGTCCACGGGACCCACGACCGGACTCACGCGGGACCCGACCGGCACTGCACGATGGCAGGGCGGCATTGAAGATTGGACGTACCTGTACGCCAATATGCCTGCCCGTGTTAATGTTATAGAGCAGGGGTCTCCAAACTGTGGCCCAAGGGCCAGATGCAGCCCTTTGCTAGCCTTTATCCGGCCCTTGGGGCACTATTTCTCCCACTGATATGAGGCACTATTCCTCCCACTGACACCAACAATGGGGCACTGTTTCTTCCACCGATACCAATGACGGGATACTATTCCTCCTCCTAATAGGGGCAATACCCCTCCTCTTTGACCACCAACCCTGAGGCCATATTTATTCTCGCTGATGCCAGGCCCATGACATTCCTGAAGAAAAAAGAAAAAAATATTGCGCTAACCCAAAAAAATGAGTGTATAAACCAGCAGCTACATCCGAATATAACCAAATTCGTAAATAAAACCAACACAATATAATGTAGCGCTAAAATATACTGTGAAAAACACACGTGACAAATAAAGAAAAAAATATAAATAAAGTCCAAATGCTAAGTGAATAGAAGAAGTCTTTTGAATCCTTATAGGACATAGGATGTGATTTTACACAAAATATGGAGGCTGGAAGGTGATCTTGAAGACATTCAAAAGCAGTGGATTCTAAGTAGAAGAAATCAAGATGGGTACTCTTACCGGAACCATGAGGTCAAGCATACATATAGAGATGAATGGATCTCCATGGGGCTATCAACCATTGAAGTTACTGTAAACCCTCTAATCCAAGGAGCAATGATCCGTGACGTCACCGGGATTCCTATTTCTCCAAGGTCCCGATGGAATGGATGTGAGGAAAACTCAACTCCAACAAAAACCAAGGATGATGGGTGGATCTGAACTCATATAAAAGATCATATAGAGAACAAAAAAGAAAAACAGCTTCCCATAGTGTAGATGAAAAATAACGAATGGCTGTTTATTGGCATAAAATCAGCAAAACACAGGATAAAAAGTATATTTTCAAAATAAAAACGTGATCACATAAAAAACAAGCAATACAGGGAACATGACTACCACGCCCTACGCGTTTCGTCCCATAGGACTTCAACAGGGCCATGACATTCCTGCCCCTGCTGGCCACACATTTTTGGCCTTCCTAAAGTCTGAAGGACAATAAACTGTGCCTTTGTTTTAAAACGTTTGGAGACTTGTAGAGTATGTTTTGTATCTTGATATAATGGTAAATTTGATTTAGTTACATTTCTCAGTTTCTGTGATAGACAACATGATACCCGGTCCTTGAATCAGTGCTGTGCACTTTGCTCATACTCTCTAGAATGTTTTTTTCACTGGCACTTCTGTTATTGCTTTACTGTATTGGCTCCAAGATGCTCTGATGCTAATTGATAATCCTGTCCCCTGTTTTTTGGGATTGGGCGCTGTATGTGGATTTTACAGTATATATGTTTGTTGTTTATCTCTAAAAAACATTTATTAAAAAAAAAAAATTATGGTAAATTTGAGCTCACCAATTGCCTTCAAACTTGGATAGAAAGAGTTGACATTTTCCAGCTTCAATAAAGGCACTTAAATGATGTAACACTATGTAACACTATGTAGAGCCTTTTATATTTGTTCTAATAATTTTTTTAATTATCAAGAGGCTTTGAGTAGGAAGTATTAAAATTTAAGAACACATTTTTGAGAAAAGAAGCAATGGTGACCTGAATTTGCATTAGGCTAGGTTCACCCTGCTCTGCCTATTGTCTACAGCGCCTTGAAAACTTATTCCTACCCCTTGAAAATTTTGCACATTTTGTCATGTTACAACCAAAAACGTAAATGTATTTTATTGGGATTTTATGTGATAGACCAACACAAAGTGACACATAATTGTGACAAAATGTGAAAAATGTCAAGGGGGTATGAATACATTTTCAAGGCACTGTATATCTGTCATTTTACATGCATGCATTTGATTATGGAATATATGGACTGGTCAGTATAATTTTGGGTAGCACCCACATATTAAAGAGATTTTCTCACACTCCTATGTAATAGTCTATAGGTCCTTCACATTGAGTTTATTTCCATCTACAGATGGTTGGCCAACTACTGAGGGTCTACTGTGTGACAGCCTCTTGCTAGGACACTGGCTAGGTCCCCCAGCAGTTTACAGGCCATCTGTAATTTCTGGGTTGGTGATCCTCGGGTGCTAGGTACCCTTGCTGAGGGCCATCCGTTTTTTGCCTTTCACCAGTGGATGTCTTGAGTGGAGAACCTTTGAGTGATTACACTCTACCCATTGTGGTGTTGTTGGCTATTCAGCCAAATCTCCCTACTTGGAACGTCCACTGTCTTCAGGTTCTATTGGGGCCCCTTTGGGGGGAGGGGATAGGGGGGTTGAAAGGTGTGGGGGGGGTCCTGAAGAATGTGGAGGGGTGCGGGAGTAATTGCAGGTGAGGGGGTTATGGGGAGGGTCAAATTAGGTCCAGAGGGCACCAGCATCATTTTTATTTTTTGACATCAGGGTTTACTTCCTCTTTACGTAATGTTTGAGAGCAGTTTTAGGCCTTAGGAGCCCAAAAGAACAGGAGTGAGACTATCTGGCCATACACTAGTCAAATTTTGTTTTAACGTTCAAAATAAATTCAGAAAAATCGTTGGTCAAAGCATTTGATCTTTCATCATTAAGTTGTTCAAAGGTCCTTCAAAATGTCTCCAGATCTGCTACTTGATTGGAAACCTAGACAACAAAACTGGTTTCTTTTGTGCCTAGAAACCAAAACAAAACAAAAACCACATTCACTGTAAGCCCTTGTACACACGGGTTGGACATTCCAACAACAAAATCCGACGGATTTTTTCAGACGGATTTTGTCCGAAACTGGTGTTACATACACACTGTCAGACAAAGTTGTCGGAAAATCCGATCGTTCGGAACGTGATGACGTTTGTACGTTACGACGGGACTACGTTCAGGCTAGTAGCCAGTAGCTTTGGTCTCGTAATTTGATCTGAGCATGCGTGGCACTTTGTCCGATCGGAATTCTCTACAAATGATCGGAAAAAGTCCTATCGGATCATGTTGTCGGAAAATTTTATATCCTGCTCTCCAACTTTGTTGGTCGGACATTCCGACGGAAAAAGTCAGATGGAGCCCACACATGGTCGGATTATCCGACAACACGGTCCGATCGGACATTTTCCGTGTGTACAAGGGCTAAGAATTTTGTTTGTTCAAGAACAATTTTCCATCCATCTTCTTTCAATTTTCTTGTCACCGTTGTTAAAAAAAAATGTTGATTTGTGCTCATTAACCATTAAAAAATGAAAAGAACATTGTAAAAATGAAAACTCTAACATTCTAAATGAAAATTCTACTAGTGTGATAAAGTAGGAGAAAATGTAGGGATTTTAACGGCACTAGTTATAAAGAAAGTTGAACAATATATAAAATAAAAGTATCCAATTTTTATTTAGAGCATAATTTTAATTCACCAACAATAAAATTGTACAATTTTATTGTCTGTCAATTTTAATTATGTTCCAAAAAAAAATTGTATACTTTTATTTTATATATTGTTCAACTTTCTTTATAACTAGCACCGTTTAAAATCCCTACATTTTCTCCTACTTTATCATATTATCTATTTGGGGGTGTGGTGCCTATCTAAAGGGTGCTTTGTATGCTTATGGTTGAGCCATCTGTATAAAATTCTACTAGTATCTGGCCAGCTTTGGGTACACTTGGCACACATCTTACAGTGTAGATCAGCCTTTCTCAGCCTTTTCAATACAGAGGAACCCTTGAAAAGTTCTCCAGTCTCAGGGAACCCCGGCTAAAAATTAGAAATCTACAACTCGTGATACATTAGTGCGATGGTCAGTGGGAAGAACGGTCCTTATGCTTGTGGTCATTGGGAAGAATTACCTCCTTACAGATAGCTAAAAAGATCAAAGGTGTGAGTGGGAACTTATCTGAGAGGCAGAAATGGCCCAATGCTGGAGGAACCCCTACAACCTCTGGAGGAACCCTGGTTGAGAATCACTGGTGTAGAGACCTGGATGGAAGGGTTTCTAAGGTACAAAGGAACAAATGTCACTATTACTCATAGTTCAGAAAAATATGGATATCACCAGCACTTCAACAGTGACTGTTATCTTGATGAAGGGTCCTGGTATGGTTTTGAAACATTGCATTGTGGTAAAAAAAGGTCTTCTTGGAGTCACTCTGGAGCACCGGTGATAGCCATGTATTTCTAAATGAACATGAAGTGTGCATAGGATAAGAAGGGTGTTGCACAAAGGGCCAGGTGCCCAGGATGGAGGACGCTCCCACCCACTACAATGCAGTGCACAGTTCTTGTTCTGAACAATACAGGCAGGGCCGTCTTTAAGGCAGGGCAAAAGGGGCAGCTGCCCTGGGCCCTGTCATTGTTGTGGGGCCCAAAGCAGCTGCCTCATACTTGCCAACTATCTTGGTTTAAATTCCCTCGTCCCTTGAAGTTTAAGTCCCTTCCTGTGTCCTGATATCTCAGTGTGAAGTGCTGCTACTAATGCTGCCCAGCTCTGCCCTATTGTGTACAGATGACTCACCTGCAGACCCTGTGTTTACATGTAAATAACCGTAAATAGCAGCATCATTCATATGAAAATAGCTGAGGCCAGCGGCATTGATATGTAAATAAAGGTGGCATTTATATGTATATCATGCATCCTTGCAGTGAGGAGAAGATGTGCTGTAACCTCTAGCAACAACCAGTGAGCAGTATTGCTGTACAGTAATCTCTAGCAGCCAATCAACAAACAGAAATCATGTGCTGTAACCTCTAGCAACTAATCAGTGAGCCTTAATGTGTGCTGTAACCTCTAGCAACCAATCAGTAAGCTGTAATGATATGCTGTAACCTCTGGCAACCAATTGCAATCGCTGCCTGATCTGATACAGTAAACTGATTTTAAGTCTAGCTGCTATTTATTATATGTCTCAGAGAAGGTGGAGAGGGAAATTGCATGGGGGGCCCCAAGAAAATTTTTGCCCTGGGTCCAATCAATATTAAAGACGGCCCTGAATACAGGACAAATAAGTGTACCTGTGTTTATACTTTGTCTTATTTTTTTTTACAGGGTCCAGAAATATGGCCCAGTTGTACGGATTAATTTTTTACATAATGTGATGATTTTAGTTGCCAATCCAGAAGCAGTAAAGGTAAGAATATCTCCATCTCTGTACCATCTCTGGACCATCAATGAACCAGTTGACTCATTAGAGTAAGCATAAGATATGTAATCATTAGCTGTAGTAAATATTGACCAGTTTAAGGTAAGGGGGTCTATCTATGCATTTGTATTTACCCAAGATTCATACATTGATCACCCAAGAGTCACACATTTTTTTAAAAAGATTCAATCAGAAAAAAATGTTTAAATCTTGAAAGAAACTTGTGTGCATCTTGGGTTAAAACATTGATAAAGAGACCCCTAAATGTTTGGATGCGATTACAGATTTTGCTTCAATATACATTATATTACCAAAAGTATTGGGACACCTGCCTTTACTCGCACATTAACTTTAATGGCATCTCAGTCTTAGTCCGTAGGGTTCAATATTGAGTTGGCCCACCCTTTGCAAATATTACATCTTCAACTCTTCTGGGAAGGCCGTCCACAAGGCTTAGGAGTGTGTCTATGGGAATGTTAAACCATTCTTCCAGAAGCGCATTTGTGAGGTCAGGCACTGATGTGGACAAAAAGACCTGGCTCGTAGTCTCTGTTCTAATTCATCCCAAAGGTGTTCTATGGGGTTGAGGTCAGGACTCTGTGGAGACCAGTCAAGTTACTCCACCCCAAACTCGCTCATCCATGTCTTTATGGACCTTGTTTATTCGCTGCCAAATATTTTACATTTTGACTCAGCACCTACTGCCATTTTTCTGTATCCCAGTTCCTATGTTTTCATGCATCGTTGAGTCGCTTGTTTCCACGTCTGAGATATGGATTTTTTGCCGCAATTCTTCTATGAAAACCACTTCTGACCAGACTTCTCCAGACGATAGATAGGCATGCATGGATCCCACTGGTTTTTCGCCAGTTTTTTGTTGATGGCACTGCTGGACACCTTCCAAAGGCAAGTAAGCATAGTTACATAGTTACATAGTTAGTCAGGTTGAAAAAAGACACAAGTCTATCCAGTTCAACCACAAAAAAAAAAGATAATAATAATATCATACAATCCCATATACCCAATTCTATACCCACAGTTGATCCAGAGGAAGGCAAAAAACCCCAGCAGAGTATGAACCAATTTGCTACAGTAGGGGAAAAAATTCCTTCCTGATCCCCCGAGAGGCAATCGGATTTTCCCCGGATCAACTTTCCCTATAAATGTCAGTACCCAGTTATATTATGTACATTTAGGAAATAATCCAGGCCTTTCTTAAAGCAATCCACTGAGCTGGCACCAGAACCACCTCTGCAGGGAGTCTATTCCACATTTTCACAGCTCTTACTGTGAAGAAACCTTTCCATATTTGGAGATGAAATCTCTTTTCCTCTAGACGTAAAGAGTGCCCCCTTGTCCTCTTTGTTGACTGTAAAGTGAATAACTCGACACCAAGTTCACTATATGGACTCCTTATATATTTGTACATGTTGATCATATCTCCCCTTAATCTCCTCTTATCAAGCGTGAATAAATTTAGTTCCTCTAATCTTTCCTCATAGCTGAGCTCCTCCATGCCTCTCATCAGTTTGGTTGCCCTTCTCTGAACTTTCTCCAGTTCCCCCATATCCTGTTTGAGAACTGGTGCCCAAAACTGAGCTGCATATTCCAGATGAGGTCTTACTAATGATTTGAACAGGGGGGCAAAATGTTATCTCTCTCTCTGGAGTACATACCTCTCTTAATACAAGAAAGGACTTTGCTCGCTTTGGAAACCACAGCTTGGCATTGCATGTTATTATTGAGGTTATGATCTACCAAAACCCCCAGATCCTTCTCCACTATGGATCCCCCCAGATCCTTCTCCACTATGGATTCCCCCAGTTGTACTCCCCCTAGTATGTATGATGCATATTCTTAGCCCCCAAGTGCATAACTTTACATTTCTCAACATTAAACCTCATCTGCCACATAGTCGCCCAATTAGACAGAGCATTGAGGCATGATGTGCCTTTTATCTGCTGCATTAAGTTTCCTTGGCCAACCACTGCATCTACGGTCCCCAACGTTGCCCAATCAATAGTGTCCTCAATTCTGAAAGATACAGGCAGATACTTTTTCATCATGCCATACCATTAGGGAGGCGTGTGATTGGCCCCAAATTTATTCTGCAGCAGGACAGTGACCCCCAACATACATCTAATGTCATTAAGGACTACCATAAAGAAGAACAAGGAGTCCTGAAAGTGATGGTTTGTCCCCCACAGAGCCCTGATCTCAACATCACTGCATCTGTCTGGGATTACACAAAAAGACAGAACGGTTTGAGGCAGCCTACATCCACAGAAGATCCGTGGTTAGCTCTCCAAAGATGTTTGGAACAATCTACCTGCTAAGCTCCTTCAAAAACTGTGTACAAGTGTAGATAGAAGAATTGATGCTGGTTTGAAGCCAAAGGGCCACACCAAAATATTGATTCAATTTCGATTTTTTTTTTTGTAAATTGATAAAAATAAATAATAAATGTGTAGGTTAGAATGGAACTTCAAGCAAACTGCTAAATACGTAATTATGCTATAAGTGAACAAAAACACAAAGCTGAGAGAAAAGCACTGAGGGCATGGCGGAGGGCATGGCTGAGGGCATGGCTTTGAGTGGGAGTGAGTGGTGTGTTTTCATTGCAATAAACCTTCCTTGGAGTAAAATTCTTGTTTTTTGCTGCCTGTTTTTTTTTTTTATTATTGACTACAGCAGAGAGTGAGCGGACTGCTCCTGGCTGATCTCAGGACATTGAGGGGAAACAGCTATCGCAGTTGACTACAGAACATTTCACACGCTATGGAGATAAGAATGCCCCATACACACGGTCAGACATTCCGACGACAAAATCCGTTGGATTTTTTTCAGACAGATTTTGGCCCAAACTTGTCTTGCATACACACGGTCGCACAAAGTTGTCGGAAAATCCGATCGTTCAGAACGGGGTGACGTGCAACGCGTACGACGGGATTATAAAGAGGCCAGTAGCCAATAGCTTTCATCTCGTAATTTATTCTGAGCATGCGTGGCACTTTTTCTGAACACGATCGGAATTTAAACGATCGGATTTTGTTGTCAGAAAATTTTAGATTCAGCTCTCAAACTTTGTGTGTTGGAAATGCCGATGGAAAAAGTCAGATGGAGCCCACACACGATCGGATTTTCTGACAACACGATCTGATCGCATATTTTCCGTCGGAAAGTCCGACCGCGTGTACAGGGCAGAAGAAATAGTCCTAACAGACAGAAGGTGTGAAAAAGGGATACATCCACAAAAACAAAAACAAATGCAGCCACCACATCTAAGAACCAGTAAGCTGCTAACTGTTTTTTGTTCTTGAGCTTAGATACAAAACTTTGGTAGCATCATATTGCAACACAGTACATGTCATAGATTTGGGCAATAGGTTATTGAATAGCATGTAAAAATGTCAGGTTCGTAACCACTTGCCGCCCGCCCTATAGGCAAATGACGGCTGCAAAGTGGTTTCAAAATCCTGACCGGACGTCATAGGACGTCCTCAGGATTTTGAGCCGCTGCGCGCCCCCGGGGGCGCGCTTAGCGGTGATCGTTGTTGCGGGGTGTCAGTCTGACACCCCGCAACTACGATCTCGGTAAAGAGTCTCCGACGGAGACCCTTTACCGCATGATCAGCCGTGTCCAATCACGGCTGATCACAGTGTAAATAGGAAGAGCCGGTGATCGGCTTTTCCTCACTCGCGTCTGTCAGGCGCAAGTAGAGGAGAGCCGATCGGCTGCTCCTCTGACAGGGGGTGTGTGTGCAGATCGATTATCAGCACAGCCCCCCCGAGGATGCCCACAATGGACCACCAGGGACTCCACCAGACCACCAGGGATGCCCAGCATCAGGTATGCCATCCTAGACCACCAGGGATGCCAGTCAGTGCCCACAATGGATGCCAATCAGTGCCCACAATGGGCATGACTGATTGGCATGCATTATTGTTTGGCACTGATTGGCATTTATCAGTACAAAACAATACAATCCAATGTCGCCTATCAGTGCCCATCCATGCCAACTATCAGTGCCCATCCTGCCTATCCATGCCCATTCATGCCGCCTATCCATGCCAATCTGTGCCAGCTATCAGTGCCAATTTGTGCCACCTATCAGTGCCCATCCATGCCACCTATCAGTGCCCATCCGTGCCACCTATCAGTGCCCATCCATGCCAACTATCAGTGCCCATCCATGCCCATCTGTGCTGCCTATCCATGCCCATCTGTGCTGCCTATCCATGCCCATCTGTGCTGCCTATCCATGCCCATTCATGCCGCCTATCCATGCCAGCTATCAGTGCCAATTTGTGCCACCTATCAGTGTCCATCCGTGTCGCCCATCAGTGCCACCTATCAGTGCCCATCAATGCCACCTCATCAGTGCCACTTCATTGGTGCCACCTCATCAGTGCCGCCTTATCAGTGCCCGTCAGTGCAGCCCCACCAGTGCCCATCAGTGAAGGCGAAAACGTACTTATTTACAAAGTTTTGAAACTGAAACAAAAAAAAATATTTTTTTTTTTAAATTTCCGGTCTTTTTTTTATTTGTTTAGCAAAAAATAAAAACCGTAGAGGTGATCAAATACCACAAAGAGAACGCTCTATTTGTGGGAAAAAAATGATACAAATTTCATTTGGGTACAGTGTAGCATGACCGCGCAATTGTCATTCAAAGTGCGACAGCGCTGAAAGCTCAAAATTGGTCTGTGCAGGAAGGTGTTTAAGTGCCCCCCGGTATTGAGGTGGTTAAAAAGCATTCAAAATGTCAGAAAGCACGTGTGTCCGGGAAATTGAGAATTCTATCGAGAAATGTTGCCAGGCTAAATAGAATGGAGTTGTCGGGGTAAAGCATGTATGTTTCACAAGGGATTTTTTTGGAACGATGTGCAGGAAAAGAATAAAAATCACAGTTACAAAGTGGCCGTTATAACTTCATTGAAGGGTAAAGCAAAGCTCTAAGATCTCCTCTTTTTTTATACCTTATTGTAGGAATTTCTGATGTCTCCAAAATACACAAAGGACAGGTTTTATAGCCGTATGTTCAACATGTTTGGCGTTCGGTATGTATCATATCTTCCAGGATATTACATACAAATTATATTGGGGTTATCCAATACAGTAGGTCTAAAGCCCCATACACACTATCAGATTATCTGCTGAGTTTTTCCTTCAGATTTACCAAAACCATATAATATGAGGACAAACCTTAGGAGTGTCAATGTGTAGGCAATCAGGCAGGCCCTTCTACTACATGGTTTTGGTAAATCTGAAGGAAAAACCCAGCAGATTATCTGATAGTGTGTATGGGGCTAAACTCCTCACCTGCTATGGTTCTTTTTATGCATAAAATCTTCCGTGCTTAATGGAAAACTAAAAGCAAAACTTTTTTTTTTTTTTTTTTTGGATAGAGTAAGGAAGGGTTTCAACTAGGGTTGCCACCTTTTCTTCAAGCCAAACCTGAACACTTTAGCAGCACAGGCCACATTGTTTTTTGTACAATACACTATAGGATTATAAAAGACCTGGGACACCTTTGGGTGCCCCAAGTTGAGTGATAATGCCGCAAAACAGTGGGCGTGGCCAAACTGCTCTTGCTGACACCATTGACACCCCCCCGCCCCCCAGTGATAACGAACCTGCCCCTAGACCAGTGATGGAGAACCTTGGCACCCCAGATGTTTTGGAACTACATTTCCCATGATGCTCAACTACACTGCAGAGTGCATGAGCATTATGGGAAATGTAGTTCCAAAATATCTGGGGTGCCAAGGTTTGCCTTTACTGCCAATCACACCGTTTTTAAGGCAGGACAAAAGGGGCAGCTGCCCTGGGCCCTGTCATTGTTGTGGGGCCCAAAGCAGCTGCCTTATACTTGCCAACTATCCTGGTTTAAATTCCCTCGTCCTTTGAGGTTTTAGTCCTGTGCTGTATCCCAATATCTCAGTGTGAAGTGCTGCTACTAATGCTGCCCAGCTCTGCCCTATTGTTGTGTACAGATGACTGATCTGCAGACCCTGTGTTTACGTGTAAATTACCGCCATTGATATGAAAATAGCGGCAACATTCATATGTAAATAGCAGAGGCCGGCGGCATTGATATGTATATCATGCCCCCCTGAGGTCATATTCACAGTAATCTCTAACAACCAATCAACAAGCAGAAATCATGTGCTGAAACCTCTAGCAACTAATCAGTGAGCCGTAATGTGTGCTGTAACCTCTAGCAACCAGTCAGTGAGCGGAAATGATACACTGTAACCTTTGTCAACCAATTGCAATAGCTGCTTGATCTGATTCAGTGAACTGATTTTGAGTTTAGCTGCTAATTATTGTATGTCTGAGAGCAGGTGCTGAGCAAAACTGCATGGGGAGGGGGGCCCCCCAAGAAAAGTTTTTCCCAGGGTCCAATCAATAGTAAAGATGGCCCTGATCACTGCCTTAGACAGTGGCACACGGCTCCCAGACGGCAACAGATTTTTGTGTAACTATCTTGGTAGTTACTTGGGGAGCCACAGCCCAGTCTGAATAATTTGTCCGGGTTTCAAGCAGACTGAAACCCGGACACATGATTCAAATCCCAGGCTGTCTGGGTGAATCCTGGACAGGTGACAACCCTAGTATAACCCCTGTTGGGTTTTTTTACAGCCTGGGTGAATCCTGGACAGGTGGCAACCCTAGTATAACTGCTGTCAGTTTTTTTTCCAGCCTGGGTGAATCCTGGACAGGTGACAACCCTAGTATAACCCCTGTCAGTTTTTTTCCAGCCTGGGTGAATCCTGGACAGGTGGCAACCCTAGTATAACTCCTGTCAGGTTTTTTTTCCAGCCTGGGTGAATCCTGGACAGGTGACAACCCTAGTATAACCCCTGTCAGTTTTTTTCCAGCATGGGTGAATCCTGGACAGGTGGCAATCCTAGTATAACCCCTGTCAGTTTTTTTCCAGCATGGGTGAATCCTGGACAGGTGGCAACCCTAGTATAACCCCTGTCAGTTTTTTTCCAGCCTGGGTGAATCCTGGACATGTGGCAACCCTAGTATAACCCCTGTCAGTTTTTTTTTTCCAGCCTGGGTGAATCCTGCACAGGTGACAACCCTAGTATAACCCCTGTTGGGTTTTTTCCAGCATGAGTGAATCCTGGATAGGTGGCAACCCTAGTATAACCCCTGTCAGTTTTTTTCCCAGCATGGGTGAATCCTGGACAGGTAGCAACCCTAGTATAACCCCTGTTGGGTTTTTTTTCCAGCATGGGTGAATCCTGGACAGGTAGCAACCCCAGTATAACCCCTGTCAGTTTTTTTCCAGCATGGGTGAATCCTGGACAGGTGGCAACCCCAGTATAAGCCCGGTCGGTTTTTTTCCATCTGGAAAAAAAAAACTGACAGGGGTTATACTAGGGTTGCCACCTATCCAGGATTCACCCAGACAGCCTGGGTTTTGAATCACTGTCTGTGTGTGCCAGTCTGCCTGGACAGATTTCTCTTCACTAATGCCCTGTAGACACGATAGGATTTTCTGACAAAATCCATGTTTTTTTTCCGATGGATTTTGGCTCAAACTTATCTTGCATACACACGCTCGCACAAAGTTGGTCGGAAATTCCGAACGTCAAGAACGCAGTGACGTACAACACATATGACGAGCCGAGTAAAATGAAGTTGAAGAGTCAGTGCGGCTCTTCTGCTTGGTTCCGAGCATGCATGGAACTTTGTGCGTTGGAATTGTGTACACGAGATCAAATCCGTTGTCGGAAAATTTGAGAACCAGCTCTCAAATTTTGTGCGACGGAAATTCCGATGGAAAATGTCCGATGGAGCCTACACACGGTCAGAATTTCCGACAACAAGGTCCCATCGAACATTTTCTGTCGGAAAATCCTATCGCGTGTACACGGCATTACTGTCCCATAGCCAAAGCTAGGAGTGGTAAGTGAGTTAGATCGGGTTTGCAGCGCACCTATAAAGAAAATAGGGGTAGGTCTGAGCGCCGGTACAATTGTAATTTTTTCCATTGTTGGTTCACTTACCTTTTCCTTCGATTTCCCTTCTAAATGTTTTTTTTTCTTTGTTTTCTTTGTCTGAATTTCTCACTTCATGTTCCTCCTCGGTAAGCTGTTCTGGCTGATTAAACACCGTTCGGATGATGGTGTGAAGTTTACTGAGGAGAAACAGGAAGTGAGAAATTCAGACAAAGAAAAAAAAAACATATAGAAGGGAAATCGAAGGAAAAGGTAAGTGAACCAACAATGGAAAAAAATACAATTGTACCGGCGCTCAGACCTACCACCTATGCACTAGCTTAAAGGAACCTATTTAGAAAATAAAAAAATGAACCTTTACAACCCCTTTAACATTTTTTTTTTTTGTGTTTTATTACCCATCATATACCAGGTTCATGGGAAGAGGCTTAGTGACAGATCGGGATTATGATCACTGGCACAAACAGAGGAGAATCATGGATCCAGCATTTAGTAGAACGTAAGTACAAATATTAACCAGACGTTAAAACTTAGAGGGTAAAATAGATGCTGCTTTTAAACCTGAAGACCATGGAAACAGCGAAATACACATATGAGATGTTAAAGAAGAATTCCAGATATGGATATTTTATATATAGTTACAGTACATTGTGCCAGCAAAGTTTATCCACTTTTTGCAATTCGGCACTGCGTCGCTTTAACTGCAAAAATTGCGCGGTCGTGCGACGTGGCTCCCAAACAAAATTGACGTCCTTTTTTTCCCACAAATAGAGCTTTCTTTTGGTGATATTTAATCACCCCTGCGGTTTTTATTTTTTGCGCTATAAACAAAAAAAGAGCGACAATTTTGAAAAAAAAAACGCATTATTTTTAACTTTTTGCTATAATAAATATCCCCCAAAAATATATAAAAAACATTTTTCTTTCCTCAGTTTAGGCCCATACGTATTCTTCTACATATTTTTGGTAAAAAAAAAAAAAAAAAAAAAAATCGCAATAAGCGATTATTGATTGGTTTGCGCAAAATTTATAGCGTTTACAAAATAGGGGATAGTTTTATGGCATTTTTATAATTTTTTTTTTTTACTAGTAATGGCGGCGGTCAGTGATTTTTATTGTGACTACGACATTATGGCGGACACATCGGACATTTTTTACACATTTTTGAGACCATTGTCATTTATACAGTAATCAGTGCTATACAAATGCACTGATTCCTGTGTAAATGACACTGGCAGTGAAGGGATTAACCAGGGGGTGACAGTGTAGGGGTTACGTGTGTCCTAGGGGCGTGTTACTAACTCTGGGGGCGTGGCTGTGTGTTATGCCTCGTACACACGATCAAACAATCAGGTGGAAAAGTCCGGCGGACTTCAATCCCCCCGTGTGTAGGCTCCGGCGGACTTTTTTTACCCAAAAGTCCGGCGGACTTAGAAAGTCGTTTTGCACTCCAATCTGTCCGCCGGATTTGCATTTCGGCGGACAATCCGGCCGTGTGTGTGCTAGTCCGCCGTACTTTTGAAATGAACGGACTTTTCCCGCACAGAGAAAAGTCTGCTCATTTTGAGCGTGTCTCCAGGTAGCCGGGGCCAGCGAAGGAGGCGTCGCTGGCCCCGTTACCTGGTATGGACTTAAAGGGGAACCCCTACGGCGTGGGGGTCCCCCCCAGGTCCACATCAGACCCTTATCCGAGCACGCTACCCGGCCGGCCAGGAAAGGGGGTGGGGACGAGCAAGCGCCCCCCCTCCTAAGCCGTACCAGGCCGCGTGCCCTCAACATGGGGGGGTGTTTTGGGGAAGGGGGGGCGTGCGGCCCCCCAACCCCAAAGCACCTTGTCCCCATGTTGATGAGGACAAGGGCCTCTTCCCGACAACCCTGGCCGTTGGTTGTCGGGGTCTGCGGGCGGGGGGCTTATCGGAATCGGTAATTTATGTGTGTGTTTGCAGAGAGACGTAATTTATGTGTGTGTTTGCAGAGAGACCATTTTTGGAGTTTTTATTCTAGCCGACTAGCTATAAGACGATACACTAGTAAAGTAGCATCGGTCTCCACAGTTGCAATGGGGGTATATGAGAACATGCATTTTGGTGTCTGGTGCATTGTGCGTTAACCTTGGTTAGCACTGCCTATTTTACCTGCATACAGATACTTGATTGGATTGATGGCACCCTTCAATGAGAAAGCCGAAGACTTGGTGGAGAGACTTTCAGAAAAGGCTGATGGAAAAACTGAGATTGGAATGCATGACATGCTGTGCAGAGTCACCCTGGATGTCATCTCGAAGGTACATAAAATGAACTGATGTAGGCTTTCCGTTACTTATAAGGTTGCCCATACACCAGCAGATGGATTCCTTCAATCTAAATGTAGCGCTTACCCCCAACGTGGCCGCTGAGAATGTACCCAAGTCTCTCAATGTAGTACAGTCATGGCTGGCAGTCACGTAAGCACAGTACCACGCACACTGACAATACAGGTTCAGTCTAGGGCAGGGATATGCAATTAGCGGACCTCCAGCTGTTGCAGAACTACAAGTCCCATGACGCATAGCAAGACTCTGACAGCCACAAGCATGACACCCAGAGGCATGATGGGACTTGTAGTTTTGCAACAGCTGGAGGTCCGCTAATTGCAGATCCCTGGTCTAGGGGATGATTTTTTAGTATCAATTGCTGAAGATCTTTATCAGAAGAAGGGTTTAGGGTTACAGTATACTCCCAAAATCAATAGAAATAATGGGAGGACAACTTCTCCCCAATTTTCTTACAATAGCCTTTCCTGGAGGTAACAGGGAATGGCCAGTATACCCAGGACTCTGTGAGAGCAGCCCCAGTCCATGTAGCAACCACTGTCACCTAGATCTCTTCTAGCACAAGCACACCCAAAGTCCACAGCAAGGTCTTTGCTCACAATGTCCTTGGAGCTGTCTGCTACCCAGCCTTCACAAGTAGATTCTTAGGGAGGGAGATAAAAGGATCCTTCTCCAAACTAGGACTTCAGAACAGTGCTCTTCAGCAAATACATCTTCAGCAGTCTTTCCCGGGGTCTCAGCCTAGCATCTGCTGAGACCCAGACTGCAATCCCCTCTCTGAGAGACTCTCTCCTAGGGGCAACAGCCCCCTAGGAAACTGGAACTATCCTTGAAAACTAAGCACACTTATCCAGAGCTCCCACGAAATGGATCACCTCCACAGCCACCTTCTAGACACCTCCGTCCAGAGATTGCCATGCTTCTTCCAGAAACAGGTGAGAGAAATCAAACACCCAACTCGGAAACCCTGAACAGACAAAAACAATCAATCAATCACTGCTCCATTCACTACAGCGAAGCCATAAACTAAATTTAACCTAGGGTTGCCACCTTTTCTTCAAGCCAAACACTTTAACAGCACGAGTCTCTCCTTACATGAGGTGTCCCCATTAGATTGCCCCCTTACATCAGGTGTCTCCATCAGAGTGCCCCTTTACATCAGGTGTCCCCATCAGTGTGCCCCCTTACATGAAGTTTCCCCATCAGAGTGTCTCCTAACATCAGGTTTCACCAGTAATTTGCTTCCTTACATCAAGTGTCCCCAGTAGAGTGCCCTCTTACATCAGGTGCCCCCGCTAGAGTGCCTTCTTACATCAGGTCCATCTTCTCAGTCCCAGTGCCGACTCTCTCTATAGCTCCCTGTAGTCTAGTCCGCCTATCCAGGTTTCAGGCAGACTGAAAACTGAACGCATGATTCAAAATCCAGACAGTCTGGGTGAATCCTGGACAGGTGACAACCCTGATTTAACCTAGCAACCTAACTAGAGGAGAGCACTACATGAATACCCCATGCCTGGACTTTGGATTTGTCTCAGCATCAGAAACATCCAGACATTCGGCCTTTTAGCTGAACTCCCAGACTGCACGTAGGACAATGGATGCAGCCCTAATAGAAGCACTGCTCAAAATGAGCAACACAATTAGACAAAAATCAGGCTGACTCTCAATTAGCAAAGTCTATGCACATAATTGCAAAGGTTTGAGAAAGATTTAGCACTGAAGATTTTTAATCCAAACAGAAACATAGCTAAGAAGCGGTCCCATGGCAGATTGTATTTTATTGTAGTTTAGAGCAGCATTGGAAGTAATTTTCGACACGAGCTGCAACCATGAAGTAAATAAAAAAATTCAGAATTAACCCTCTACACCAGCCTTTCTCAACCTTTTCAACACAGAGGAACCCTTGACATAACTTTCTAGTCTCAGGGAACCCCTGCTAAAAATTACTATATCTACAACTCATGATACATTAGTGTGATGGTCAGTGGGAAGAATGGTCCTTATGCTTTTGGACACTGGGAAGAATTACCTCCTTACAGATAGCTAAAAAGATCAATGGTGGCAGTTGGAACTTATCTGAGAGGCAGATAAACAAAGTTTATTTAGACAATAAAATACATTTACAGCAATTAAGTTGATACACATGGTGACGTAATTCAACTAGTTTCGCTCCATAATGAGCTTCTTCAAGAAATACATACGTCCCCAGCAGTGCACCAACGCAATGCTTAAAGGACCCCGAAAAGGTCTCCCCCGGCGTCTGTGGGAGGTATTGAAGTCAGACAGAGCGGCATCAAATGAATGTATGGACGTATGTATTTCTTGAAGAAGCTCATTATGGAGCGAAACTAGTTGAATTACGTCACCATGTGTATCAACTTAATTGCTGTAAATTGATTTTATTGTCTAAATAAACTTTGTTTGTATTTTATCTGTGCTATATTATTCCTCATATGTACCGAAATAGTCCGTTAGCTCTAACCCCTCCCTAGGTAGTCTGATATGGGAACCAGGCTCCCTATTTCCTTTCTCCGAACAGCTGGAATTGAAGATAGAGGGAGAAAACGTCTCCAGCACATCATGAACCACCAGAATGGGTCCAAAACTTTTTTCAGGGATCACATTGTTACAGCAGAAGCAACATTTGATAGCCTTGCAGGACCCCTTCATCAAGCATGCCCGATGAAGGGGTCTTACGAGGCTCCGAAACGTTGCTTCTGCTGTAACAATGTGATCGCTGAATAACACTTTAAACCCATTCATTCATTGCATGCTGGTGATGCTTTCTCACTCTAATGCTGAAGGGCCACAACAGGAGCCCAGCATAGCTCAGTGGTAACTGAAGACCACAAGTGTGTCCCTGAACGGACTTCTCTATAACATAATCAGGAGCCCAATCACAAGCAGGGGTTGGGATCTGTCTGTGGCAACTCGGTCACTGTTCTGGGAGCATGCATTGATCATGTTCTCAGCACAGAAAACTCAGCCGCGATGGACACGTGTGTGGCTTTAAGGCCCAACCTCCCGGCTACAGCACATATGCATTACATGGTTGGCAAGAGGTTAAAAATGTAGGGACACACCAGAAACAAAGCTCATCAAATAGATGTTCATCTGCTAAAAATCCAGTGCGGTTCTAACTTTCGGGCTGAAACACATAGTCTTTTCTGCACTGAAAGCTCAACCAGCCATGCATGTTGGACTAAAAAACGACGCCAGTGCCTTGCCCCACTCTGCCCCTTTCTTCATTATTCATTTCTTTACCAGCAAAGCATTGCTGCCGTCTTGACGCTCAAGTGCCTGGCCTACATTGTGTGTTAGGAAAGGGGTCTTGGGTGTTGCAGTTCTAGGGGGGCATGCCTACATCAATAGGAACTGGGCTCCCAACAGCTGCTCCTGCCAGAATTTTACATGCCTGGTGATGGCTTCAAAGGGCATGAAAAAAGTTGTTTCTGGGACATGCTGTAAAGCATTCCTTCTCAACCTTTTTCCAGTCAACACACCTTATAAAATGATGCGCAATTTTGAGACACCCTTAATAGTTTTACATATTAGAGCAACTCACAGCAACTAATCAGTAGAGATGCAACTAATGATTAATTTGTCTGTCGAATAATCTATCGATTATTTTTTCGATTAGTCAACGACTATCCGATTATTATTATTATTATTTTTTTTTTATGAATCTAGTGTTTTTTTTTTGATAAGCTAATTAATCCTTTGGATAACCTTGAGAGTATTGTATTGTAGAGTATTGTATTGCAGAATATTGTATTGCATTGGCTGGCAGAGTATTGTATTGGCTGGCAGAGTATTGTATTGTATTGGCTGGCAGAGTATTGTATTGGCTGGCAGAGTATGGGCTGGCAGAGTATTGGCTGGCAGAGTATGGGCTGGCAGAGTATTGGCTGGGTATGGAGGGATGGCTGCTTCCATCCAACCTCTCCCCTCCACTGTACAGATCAGTACAGAGAGGGGAGAGAGAAACCAGCATCATGTCATGACGCCGGTTTGTTTACAAGTGATCACTCTGTCGGAGCGATCACATTGTAAACGCCTGGGTGTAGAAAGATGGCCGCCGCTTCGGAGCTAGGCCGAAGCCGCGGCCTCTCCTAAGGCCGAGACCGCGGAGCGCTCCACGGAGCGCGGCATGTGCCGATCCGAGCGGGATCACCCGTTCGAGCACGGCTCGTTGACGATCCGTTGCACCCCTAGGGACGGCAGGGGGAGAAGAGAGGGGGACAGCAGCACGGAGGACAGCGGTAGATACTAAGCACTGTGATGCATCGACGCCCTGCACGCACATCGACGTATTTTTGTAGTTGACGTAATCGATTACGTCGACTCGTCGTGGCAGCTCTACTAATCAGTGAGTTGTAATGTGTGCTGTAACCTCTAGCATCCAGTCAGTGAGCGGTAATGATATGATATGCTGTAGCCTCTGGCAACCAGTCGCAATCACTGCCTGCTCTGCTACAGTAAACTGATTTTGAGTGGGGGAGGGGGGGTGGCTGGAAAGCTGTTATACATGTAGAAGAATACATTTTGGCATAAATTTATGAAAAAATGTAATTAAATTTCTTTTATTGGATATTTTTTTGCAGAAAATCAAACATATATTTTGTTTCCCCAAAAATGTTTGGTCTTTTTTCATTTATATTGCAAAAAATAAAAACCCAGTGGTGATCGAATAGCTCCAAAAAAAGCTCTATTTGTGTGAAAAAATTATACAAATATTGTTTGGGTACAGTGTTGCATGACCGCGTAATTACCGGTTAAAGTAAAGCAGTGCAGTGCTAAATAGCAAAAAAATGGCCTGGTCATGAAAGCGGAGTTCCACTAAAAAGTGGAACTTCTGCTTATATGCTCCCCCCCCCCCCCCCGTGTCACATTTGGCACCTTTAAAGGGGGAGCGTTGATTTTTGATGGGTCCCCCTTCTACACTTCCGAGAGACGGGCCTCGGCCCCCCCCCCCCTCCTTCTTCCCCCCGCCACCGGGCCAATTAGAAAGTGCATGCACAGTAGGGAACCAGCAGTGAAGGAAAGGCTTCACTGCCTGGTTCCCTTACCAGGAATGGCAGGGGCAGCACCCGGGAGTCGATCCAAAGATCGTCTGGGGTGCCGACATCACGGGCTCCCTGGACAGGTAAGTGCCCTAATATTAAAAGCCAGTAGCTGCAGTATTTGTAGCTGCCTGTTTTTATTTTTTTCACCCAGGCTGGACCTCCTCTTTAAGGAGGTAAAACCTTTCAGAGCTCAAGTGGTTAAAAAAGTCTGCTGTAAATGATGAGGGAGAGGTTTGTGGGTTAAATGTGGTCAAAATCTAGACATACATTATAATTCATTGTTTTGTTTTTCTAGGTAGCATTTGGGATGGACCTGAATTCCATTGATGATGATCAGACTCCGTTTCCTCGAGCCATATCCCTGGTTATGAGAGGATTAGTGGAAATGAGAAACCCTTTTATTAGGGTAAGGACTGGATTGATTTTTCCATCTTGCAATGTGGGCCCATAATAGACTGATGTCCTTCCGCTCATGCTACTATGGTCATATTGCTACTGTTCTCCTCTACATTATGCTATAATATTCCATTTTATAATGCTCCTAGGTTATGTTTTGTCCTTAGGACAGCACTGGAGAGGCAGTGAGTATTGCTGCCTGAACTGCATTTTTAATTTCACAACACCTGGGGCATAACAAAATGTAGCGGAATGCCAGTATACTCACCATGCTCAAATGTAGGTGCCGGTGTCCTATCATATATGGTCCCTGTCACGTACCTAGTAGTTGAGCCTGGAATGCAGGGAGCGGCCCCTCGTATCCCCTGGTTAAGGAACCCCTGAAGGTGGAGACAGGTATTCAATAGCTCAGGGGGCACAAGTGCCTGGCAGGTAGTACTGGTCCGGAGAATCAGCTGGGCACAGACAGCAAGTTGGCAGAGCAGGAGGTGCTTGACTGTAGCGGGCAGGCACAAGTGCGGAGACTGGCTGGAGAGCAGACGTCCGGTAACACAGGAACTCAGACAGGCAACAGGAACAGCGGAGTCGGGTACAGGCCGGGTCAGCAGGAATCGGTCAGCGAGGTACAAGGGGTGAGGCAGAGACGTGGTCAGACAAGCAGAGGTCGTAGGCAGGCAGCAATGGATCGGAGTCAAGGAACAGGCCGGATATCAGGAAACCAGAGTAACGGGTACAGATTCAGACAACAAGATCACGGACACGCTGTAGACTGGACAGCACGGTTAGGAGGGAGCCAGTGACTAAAGAAGGCCTTAGGGCGCCAAACGGACGTACGACGGGTCAGCGCGCCCTTGCACGTACACGTGCACCCGTTCGTGACCTGCGTGCGTGTGTGTGCGCGTTCGCGTCGACGCGGAAGCGTTCGTTCGCTTTAGCGCGCGTCCAAGGGGAACGACGGACTCTCCACGACGGGTTCCGACGGGTAAGACTCCTGTGTTTGGCTGAAACGTCAGAGTGATCGTGACATTGCCCCCCCCCAAGGGGCAGCCCCCGGATGCCCAACCGAGCCCACTTGTCCGGGTGGGAATTCTTGAAGGCACGGATGAGTCTCTTGGCATGGATATTAGCCTCTGGCTCCCAGGAATTCTCTTCGGGTCCGTACCCCTTCCACTTGACTAAGAATTGGACCTGGTTTCTTCTCTTCCTACAGTCCAGGATGGCCTAAATTTCGAACTCAATCTCCCCATCGACCAACACAGGTTCCGGAGGACGGGAAATCCTGTCAGAGAAGGGGTCCTTGACTGCAGGCTTGAGAAGCGATACGTGAAAGACCGGATGAATTCGGAAGGACTCAGGGAGTTCTAGCTCAAAAGCCACGTCATTTAACTTCCTTTTGACCGGAAAGGGACCCAGGAATCTTGGGCCCAATTTCTTGGAGGGACAGGATAGTCTGAGGTTTACGGTGGACAACCAGACCCGATCCCCGGCCTTAAGGTCCAGCTCCCCTCTTCTCCTTCTGTCGAAGACTTCCTTGTTATGTTCTTGCGACCTAGCCAAGGTTTCCTGTAAGAGCTTATTATTCTCTTCAAAGAAATTAAGTCTCTTCTGAACCGCTGGTACCGAACATTCGGGAAGATTGCCAGACAAAAACAACGGGTGGTACCCGAAGTTCGCATAGAAAGGAGACTGCTTGGTAGCTGAATGGGCTGTGTTATTATAGGCGAACTCGGCCATGGGTAGCAGGGAGACCCAATCGTCTTGTGAGAAGGACGAGAAGCAGCGAAGATACTGTTCTAAGGTCTGATTCGTCCTCTCGGTCTGACCGTTGGTCTGCGGGTGGTAGGCCGAGGACATGCAGAGGTCGATCTTCAGAGTTCCACAGAGTGCCTTCCAGAATCTGGAGGTAAACTGCACCCCCCTATCAGATGTGATGTTGGCGGGGATGCCGTGAAGTCTTACTATTTCCTTTATGAAGGCGTTAGCTGTCTCCGTGGCTGAGGGGGTGCCCTTCATGGGCAAGAAATGAGCCATTTTAGTGAGCCTATCGACTACGACAAAGATCGTTGTATGGTTCTCTGAAGGGGGAAGTTCAACAATAAAATCCATGGAGATCATTCTCCATGGTCTATCAGGAACAGGTAATGGTCTTAGTAAGCCCCAGGCTCTTGACTTGTCGCCCTTACTCCGAATGCAGGTAGTGCAGGCCTGTATGTAACTCTTGCAGTCTTCCTTCATCCGCGGCCACCAGAAATTACGCCTGAGCAATTCTAGTGTCTTGGATATTCCGAAGTGGCCAGCCATGGGATGGTCATGACAGGAGGCCAGAACCAGGGTCCGAACTGCCTGGGGGATAAAGATCCTGTTCCCATGCCACATAAGGTCATCGTTGGAAGACAGCGGGATGCCGGGTGGAGGTAAGGCGCCCCTGGAGGCTTGCTTGACTTGAGAGATCACATCTCCTTGGAGTAAGAGAAAGTTTCCAGCAGGAAGAATGGTGTCGATGGGAGACGAATCTTCCGGCTGGCTAAACATGCGAGACAACGCGTCAGGCTTCGTATTCTTGGATCCGGGACGGTAAGTTATATGGAATACGAACCTCGAGAAAAAGAGTGCCCACCTGGCTTGACGAGGCTTCAACCTTTTAGCTGTCTTCAGGTATTCTAAGTTTTTGTGGTCCGTATAGACCAGAATTGGATGGATAGCCCCCTCTAGCAGATAGCGCCACTCCTCAAGTGCAGACTTAATTGCTAAAAGCTCGCGATCACCAACGTCGTAATTTCTTTCGGCTTCAGCTAATTTGCGGGAAAAAAAGCGACTGGGTGAAGTAAGGACTTGGGTACCTGCCTCTGGGAGAGTATAGCTCCGACTGCTACTTCCGAAGCATCAACTTCAAGGGTATACGGTAGAGTGGGATCAGGGTGCTTCAGGATTGAAGCTGAGACAAACAATTTCTTCAGGGTCTTGAAGGCCTCTTGTGCCTCAGGGGTCCAGCGGAACTTTGAGCCCTGCTTGGTCAGCCCGGTAATGGGGGCGATGATAGAGGAGAATCCTTTTATGAACTTGCGATAAAAGTTCGCGAAGCCCACGAATCGCTGAACTCCCTTCCTATCGGAGGGGGCAGGCCAGTCCTGGATTGCAGAGATCTTCTGGGGATCCATCTCTACCCCTCGAACTGAGATAATCAGGCCGAGGAACTGAATACTCTCTTTTTCAAAAACGCATTTTTCGGGCTTGGCGTACAGGCCGTGGAAACGGAGGCGGGTCAGAACCTTCTTGACATGTTCTCTGTGGATGGCTAAAGTGGAGGAAAAAATTAGTATGTCATCCAAGTAAATAATCACAAACAAATCAAGAAAGTCTCTAAAAATGTCTTTAACAAAATGCTGGAACGTAGCCGGGGCGTTACACAGCCCGAATGGCATCACTAAGTATTCGTAGTGTCCGAAGCGGGTACGAAAGGCTGTTTTCCACTCATCGCCCTTTCTGATACGGACGAGGTTGTAGGCACCCCGAAGATCCAGTTTTGTGAACAGCTTAGCGGAACCCAGTCTCTGGAAAAGTTCAGGTACTAATGGCAGAGGGTAGCGATTTTTAACGGTGATCTTGTTTAGCGCCCGATAATCCACGCATGGGCGCAGAGAGTGGTCCTTCTTTTCCACGAAGAAGATCCCAGCGCCGGCTGGGGAGGTAGAAGGTCGGATGAACCCCTTTTCGAGATTATCGTCCAAATAGGTCTTTAGGGTACTCAGCTCGGATTCGGATAGGGGGAAGATCCTTCCGAAGGGGATTTCCGCCCCCGGGAGCAGTTCAATAGGGCAATCATAGGGCCTATGAGGCGGGAGAGTTTCTGCCCCCTTCTTACTGAAGACGTCCAGAAAAGCGTGGTATTGCTCAGGCACGGCTTGTCGGGTTTCCTCATCAGAATCCAAACAGAGAAGGACAGAAGAGTCCCCGTTGGGGGTCGGGCAACAATGCCGGTGGCAGTAGTCCGAGGAAAATTCAATTACTCCGGTGGCCCAATCAATGCGTGGGTTGTGTGCCTTCAACCAAGGCATGCCTAGGATGATGGGGAACAGAGGAGACTGGATGACATCTAGGCAAAGGAGTTCTTGGTGAGTCCCGGCGATGACAACGGGTAGAGGACTGGTCTCCTGGGTTACTGGTCCTGATTCCAAGGTAGACCCGTCGGCCAGGTATACCGAGAGCCCCTTCTCCCTTGGTCTAAGAGGGATCCTGTTCTTTCGGGCGAAGGACGAATCTACAAAGCCACTGCATGCCCCGGAATCAATAACCGCGTGGGTTGAGACAGTCCTTCCTGGAAGCTGTAAGAGAACAGGAACAGCTAGATGGGAGATGTTATCAGGCAACACAGGTGAGGGAACAGGTGGGACAAGGAGGCACTTACGCGTCTTGGCTGGGCAGGAACGAACAAAGTGCCCTGGTTCTCCGCAGTATAGGCAGAGATTGTTGACCCGACGACGCTGGCGTTCTTCTGGAGTCAAAGATGGGCGGAGTAGCCCCAGCTGCATGGGCTCCGGGGTGTCCAATGTGGATGCGACTGGAGCAGGCGGAGTTGGGTGACTAGGCACCCGTGGTAACATCCAAATCGGACGGGAAGTTGCGGAAGATCGTTCTTGGCGGCGCTCCCTCAAACGCCTGTCAATCTGGATAGAAGCGTCTATCAGGGCCTCCAGGGTCTCGGGAACACCCACACGTGCCAGCTCGTCCTTCAGAGCCTCGGAGAGACCCGTGCGGAACTGGTACCGCAAGGCCGCGTTGTTCCAATCTGTGTCTGCACTCCATCGTCGGAACTCTGAGACGTAGTCCTCCACAGGTCTGCGACCTTGTTGCAGGGCATGTAGGGCTGCTTCTGCAGTTGCGGCTAACTGGGGGTCCTCATAAAGCCTGGACATTGCCTGGAAGAAGATGTCCATGGAGTCTAAAGATGAGTCCTTCCGTTCCAACAGACGGTGTGCCCAGGCCTGGGGTTCGTTGCTTAGCAGGGAGATGACAAATCCCACTTTCGTCGCCTCAAGAGAGAATGTCCTGGGTTGTAGGGCGAAATAGAGTTCGCAAGAGTTGCGGAACGCCCTGAACTTGCTCCGGTCTCCTGCGAATCGTTCCGGAGTTGGGACCCTGGGTTCAGGTGGGAGCATCACGACTGACGGTGGGGCATGGACCCCAGGAGCCCTGGTGCAGAGGCGGATAGCGCCTGGATTTGTTCCTCCAATCTACCGTAGCCCTCTTGAAGGTTCTTAACTGCCTGGGTAAGGCCGGCCAGATGGTGGCAGAGCTCGTCCATGGGGGAGGCTCCCTGCGCAGGCTCGGACATGGCTGTCCAGTACTGTCACGTACCTAGTAGTTGAGCCTGGAATGCAGGGAGCGGCCCCTCGTATCCCCTGGTTAAGGAACCCCTGAAGGTGGAGACAGGTATTCAATAGCTCAGGGGGCACAAGTGCCTGGCAGGTAGTACTGGTCCGGAGAATCAGCTGGGCACAGACAGCAAGTTGGCAGAGCAGGAGGTGCTTGACTGTAGCGGGCAGGCACAAGTGCGGAGACTGGCTGGAGAGCAGACGTCCAGTAACACAGGAACTCAGACAGGCAACAGGAACAGCGGAGTCGGGTACAGGCCGGGTCAGCAGGAATCGGTCAGCGAGGTACAAGGGGTGAGGCAGAGACGTGGTCAGACAAGCAGAGGTCGTAGGCAGGCAGCAATGGATCGGAGTCAAGGAACAGGCCGGATATCAGGAAACCAGAGTAACGGGTACAGATTCAGACAACAAGATCACGGACACGCTGTAGACTGGACAGCACGGTTAGGAGGGAGCCAGTGACTAAAGAAGGCCTTAGGGCGCCAAACGGACGTACGACGGGTCAGCGCGCCCTTGCACGTACGCGTGCACCCGTTCGTGACCTGCGTGCGTGTGTGTGCGCGTTCGCGTCGACGCGGAAGCGTTCGTTCGCTTTAGCGCGCGTCCAAGGGGAACGACGGACTCTCCACGACGGGTTCCGACGGGTAAGACTCCTGTGTTTGGCTGAAACGTCAGAGTGATCGTGACAGTCCCCCATCGGATAGTGTCCACTCTGTACTACGCATGCGCAGTACACAGCACACGCAGATTCCGAAAATAGCAGAGGATGAACGGCGCCTGCGCTGTGAGTCCAGGTTCTATCCCCACCATCCAAGTGGACATAGAGTAGGAATATAAAAGAGCCGAGCACAGCGAGGCCAAGCCCTCTAATTTTCCCAACCCCATGTCCGCTTGGATGGTGGGGCTACCACCTCCACTCACGGCACAGGTACCGTTCATTTTTGGAGATTTTCCGAAGCTTCTTCTGCCCCGTACTGCGCATGCGCAGGAAGGGGCGGACACTATATGATGGCAGGACACTATCTGCCAGAACACCGGCCCCTTACCTCTTTTTTCCAACAACTCCCTGGGTCCCTAGACTCACAGAAGACACGTTTCTCTACTTCCCTCCCTCAGAATCTCCGAAACGCCACACCAGCTGAGGCAGAGGTAGTTGAGTAATTGAACTTCAGCCAAGTGTGAGGCCTTTTACTGTCAGAACCAGCGTGTGGACAGCTGGGCCAGAGCCTAACAGCACACAGTTGTAATAGGGAGCCCCTCCATGACTGCTAGCAGAGTAATACAGTTCCAGCTGGATGGCGCATTGTTCTTGGACCTTGGATCCCTCCAGCTGTTGGCCAATGTTAACAGAACTACCCTGGATTTTTACTGTAATGCCACGTACACACGACAGGACTTTGACGGACTAGGTCTTACGGTCTTCCCGATGCAATTTCGTCGGTGTTCCGACTGACTTTCCGAACGAACGGACTTGGCCACACGCAAGCAAACCAAAGTCTGATGGATTCGAACGTGATGACATACGACGGGACTAGAATAAGGGAGTTCATAGCCAGTAGCCAATAGCTGTCCTAGCATTGGTTTTCGTCCATCGGACTAGCATCTAGACGAGCAGATTTTTTCGACCGGACTCGAGTCCGTTGGAAAGATTTGAAACATTTTTTATTTCTAAGTCCGTTGGACTTTTGTGGAAAAAAGTCCGCTGGAGCCCACACATGATCGTAATATCCGACGGACTCATTCCACCGGACCTAGTCCATCAAAAAGTCCGGTCGCGTGTACGCGGCATTAGGGACACTTGTGGGTAGTTGTGTTCTGAACTGTTTTACTTGAGTAGTTACTTCCAGTTGGACTCTCTCTTGCTACAGAGTCTTATAGACACTATGCTATGCAGCCACATGTTACCCAGATTTAGTCCCAAAGTCATTGCTGTAAAGAGTCCATGTTTGTGCAGCTTTCACGATCTGTCATGCATTTTGAAACATATTGTTTTATGTATATTTCTGTATATCTTTCTTGCTAGTTCTCCATGGAAAAGCAGAAGTATATTAAAGATACTCAAGAGAGCCTCAAACTTCTCAGGAAAACTGGGAAAGAATGTATCAAAAGACGCCGAAAGGCAATTGAAGACGGAGAAGACATTCCGGTGGATATACTCACACAGATCCTCAAAGGGGCAGGTAAGCCAAAAGAGCTCTCAGTTATCTAATTTATAATAAAATAGCTAAAAAGATCGAGTCTACACAAAAGAGGTTCCTCTCCTCATTCTTTCCTGTAGTCAGCAGTTATAATGAAAAACATTTAGGAGGTATACCTGGAAAAAGGTAAAGCAGATTCTCTGATCTTAGAAGAGGTCCTCCTAGAAGAGGTTTTGGAAGAGGTCCACCTGCTCATTCTTTACAGTTGATGTCAGGGGTTATGATGTAAAACATTCAGGGGGGCCTACCTAGGAAAAAGGTAAGGCCAATTCTCCAATCTTGGAAGAGCTCCCACTGGAAGAGGTTTTGGAAGAGTTTCACCTGCTCGTTCTTTACTGTTCCCAAGGGTTATGATGTAAAACATTTAGGGGCCATACCTAGGAAAAAAGTAAGGCCAGTTCTCTGATGTTGGAAGAGGTCCCCTTGGAAGAGGTTTGGAAAGAAGTCTGCCTGCTCATTATTTAGTGTTCCCATCTCAGGAGTTATGATGTAAAACACTTAGCCCTTGTACACACGGTTGGAGATTCCGACAGAATGTGTCCTATCGGACCGTATTGTCTGATAATCCGACTGTGTGTGGTCTCCATCGGACTGTTTCCGTCGGGATATCCGACGGACCAAGTTTTCCAACTTGTCTATAAAATTTTCCGACAACATGCTCCGATCGGACATACTCCGATCATGTGTAGCCTACTCCGACGGACAAAGTGCCACGCATGCTCAGAACAAATTCCTAGACCAAAGCTATTGGCTTCTGGCCTGAACGTAGTCCCGTTGTAACGAAATAACATCATCACGTTATGTACAATCGGATTTTCCGACAACTTTGTCCGACCGTGTGTATGCAACAGTTTCGGACAAAATCCAACGGATTTGGTTGTCAGAATGTCCGACTGTGTGTAGGGCGAAGAGGATTTGGAAGAGGTCCACCTATTCATTTTTTACAGTTGATGTCAGGGGTTATGATGTAAAACATTCAGAGGGGTCTACCTAGGAAAAAGGTAAGGCCAATTCTCCAATGTTGTAAGGGTTTCCCCCTGGAAGAGGTTTTGGCAGAGTTTCACCTGCTCGTTCTTTACTGTTCCCAAGGGTTATGATGTAAAACATTTAGGGACCATACCTAGGAAAAAAGTAAGGCCAGTTCTCTGATGTTGGAAGAGGTCCCCCTGGAAGAGGTTTGGAAAGAAGTCTGCCTGCTCATTCTTTAGTGTTCCCATCTCAGGAGTTATGATGTAAAACACTTAGGAGCCATACCTAGGAAAAAAAATGGCAGGTATTCCAATCTTGGAAAAGGTTCTCCTGTAAGAGGTTTTGAAAGAGGTCTCCCTGATAATTCTTTACTGTTGTCTGGGGTTATGATGTAATACATTTATGGAAAAAAGTATGATAAATGCTCCAGTCTTCTCGCTTATTAAATATCTATGGCTAAGCATTTTCTTTTTTTCAAGAAGAAAGACTAATTTACTTTTCCCTCTCTTCACAGCCCAGGAGGATGAATGTGATATGGAAGATTTGATAGATAATTTTGTTACTTTCTTCATTGCAGGTTTGTAATCTAATCCATAATTTGTAAAATGACTTTATTGAACAGGTAGAACTGCATGTAGAATGAATTCCGCGTACACACGAACTGACTTTTTTCGATGGACTAGGTCCGACGGTCTTCTCGATGCACTTTCCAAATGAACGGACTTTGCCACACACAAGCACACCAAAGTCTGACAGATTCGAACGTGATGACATACGACTGGACTAGAATAAGGAAGTTCACAGCCAGTAGTAAATAGCTGCCCAGACTCGAAAGAAACATGTTTTAGATCTAAAGTCCGTCTGATTTTTAGACAGTAAGGGCCGGTTCACACTGCGGGCGACACGAGGCGACACGACTTGCCGTGCCGCGACCTGACAAGTCGCCCCCGTTCTGTACTACGGAACCGTTCTAAGAGGGGCGACTCGAGTCGCTCCGACTTAGAAAAAAGGTTCCTGTACTACTTTTGGGCGACCTCGGGGCGACTTGCATTGACTTCTATACAGAAGTCATTTGCAAGTCGCCGCTGAGGTCGCGGCAGGTCGCGGCGAGGCAAGTCGTGTCGCCTCGCATCGCCCCCTGTGTGAGCCGAGCCTAAAGGTCCGATGAAGCCGTCGGACCTAGTTCAACGAAAAGTCCAGTCGTGTGTATGCGGCATTAGAATCATCAGCTTTTTTTTTTAGCTGTTCTACAAGAGTATATATTGATGCAATGAGGAAAGTTTCAGGATAAGCAAGGAAATTCTTAAAGAGGAGATTCACCCTGTAAACAAAATTTTAAAAGCCAGCATTTACAAATACTGTTTAAAAAAAAACACACACTTACCTGTCCCAGGATCCAGCAATGTCCTTACCCGACCCGGCTCTTTGCCAGTCTTTGGGGCCAGGCGTCAATATCCTAACTGTCGGCATCTGACTGTGACTCCTTGCGGCTTCACAGCTGGCTGCTGAGTGAGCCGCACCGCGCCTCATGAATGGTCCCGCAGTCCCCTGGGATCTGTGACGTGTCCCAAGAGACTGTGGGGGGGGGTTGGTGAACTTCTGCCTAGATTGCCGCAGCATTCTGACTCAAAATCAGGTACCTGCCCCCCCCCCCCCCCCAAATACATTCCAATTATGGGAGAGGATGGGGGGAGGAGGAGGAAAAGTGTAACTTCCCCTTTTGGGTTGAGTTTCGCTTTATTATAAAGCTAATACAATGTAATCAGTTGAAAAATTTACACTGAAATTGTTCAGAGCAAAGGTGTACAATGAAGCAGTAAACTCAGAAAATATATGCAAATACTGTATTATACGATTTATATAATACAGTTTAAAGCCTAACTACATGTGCTTTTCTTAGAACTTAGGCCCCTTTCACACTGGGGCGGTGGGTTCGTCAATTTCGCAGCACTATTCGGCTGCTAGTGGCGCTTTTACCCTCCCGGTAGTGGCCGAAAAAGGGTTAAAACCACTGCAAAGCGCTGCTGCAGCACGCTATGCTGGCGGTATAGCCACGCTGCCCCATTGATTTCAATGGGCAGGAGCCGTGTATACACCGCTCCTAAGATGCGGCTAGCAGGACTTTTTTACCGTCCTGCCAGCGCACCGCTCCAGTGTGAAAGCCTTCGGGGCTTTCACATTGGAGAGACATCAGCGGCTCTTTCAGGGCGCTTTGCAGGTGCTATTTTTAGTGTTATAGTGCCTGCAAAGCACCCCAATGTGAAAGGGATCTAACTTTACTTGTTGCCTAATGCCGCGTACACACGATCGGAATTCTCGTCGGAAAAAGCTCTGGTGGTTTTCCCGACGAAATTCCGACGGAATTCGGCTCAAGCTGTCTTGCCTACACACAGTCACATCAAATTCCGATCATTTATAACGTGGTGACGTACAACACGTATGACGGGACTAGAAAAAGGAAGTTCAATAGCCAGTAGACAATAGTTTCTGTCTCGTAGTTGAATCTGAGCAATGCGTGACTTT
Source organism: Lithobates pipiens (assembly GCF_037356315.1). Taxonomy (NCBI): domain Eukaryota; kingdom Metazoa; phylum Chordata; class Amphibia; order Anura; family Ranidae; genus Lithobates; species Lithobates pipiens. Next base: position 3,242,298 of record NW_027507879.1, on the reverse strand, counting down.
GTCGGAATTGCATACACACGATCGGAATTACCGATAGAAAGTTTTTCCGTCTGGAAAATTGAGAACCTGCTATCAATTTTTGGCTGGCGGAAATTCGGACAGCTAAATTCCGATGGAGCGTACACACGGTCGCATTTTCCGATGAAAAGCTCTCATCGGTCTTTTTCTGGCCGGAATGCGGCATAAGTTACACTTTGCACTGTCTTGTTAAAGTTAAACTATACTGAGAATGTAGGAGGCCTCCATCCTTGACCTCTCCTGAAAATACTCCTTGCCTGGCTGTCATGCTGATCCAGTATCATAAGTACTTTCTGACTCACTGATCTGAGGCAAGTATACAGATCAGGAGCTCTGACTTAATAAGACGCTCATCAGGCCTATACAGAGCAGAATGACAATGCCTCCTGATTGCAACCCCATCCCCAAACAACATATATTGACCCAGGACATCGCCATTTGTGTCACTTGAAAATCAGTGATGCCATCTACCCAGCTACATTTTGACACCATATGACAACGGAGCATACTAGGGTTGCCACCTTTTCTTCAAGTCAAACCCGAACACTTTAGCGGCGCACAGCAATTGTTTTTTTTTTATAGTATAAACTATACATATATTTTGCTATTAAATAACATTTCTAATAATATGAAGTTAATAACAAGAGTTCCCCTTTACATCAGAGTCCACAGAGTTCCCCTTTTACATCTGAACCTGCAGAGTTCCTTTCACTGTAAGGGGGGTACACTGCAGACTCTGATGTAAGGGGGAACTTTGGGACTCTGACATAAGGGATGCTTTGGGAACCCTGATTTAAGGGGGAACTCTGATGTACGGAGAGGACTCTGATGTAAGGGGGAATACTGTGGCCTCTGGTGTAAAGGGGAGCTGTGATGAAAGGAGTGCTCTGAGAACCCTGAATTACCTTAGTGTACTCACTCAGTGGCAGGAGAGAGAAGGAGGGATACTTCAGTCACAGACAGTGATGGATGGTGAGCTCACTCTCCCTTTGTCAGTCAGCACCTCTCATCCAGATGTATCTGGAAGCCATAGTCCGGTCTGAATAATGTGTCCGGGTATCAGGCACTCTGAAACCTGGACGCATGATTCCAAACCCGAACTGTCCGGGTGAATCCTGGACAGGTGGCAACCCTAGAGCATACCCGGGATAGATTTCTAGAGCAGGGAGGCCCTGTCATTCTGCCCTCAATGGGTAGGTGGGCGTGTTTTACAGACATTGAAGCAATGCAAGGGTAAATGTGTGGCAATATCCTCAAACAACCAATCTGATTTCATCTTTCACCTTTTTTGGATTGGCTGTCATTAGCAAGCTTCAGTTTCGCCACTGTTTCTAGTTCTCTGTTTTTTTGTATATTAGCCATAACGATTGCTAGCTCTTGTGCTTGCTTGAAAAGGCTCGTTAAACAGATTTGTGTCCTTTTCAGGGCAAGAAACAACTGCCAACCAGTTATCATTTACAGTGATAGAACTGGCACGGAACCCGGACATTCTTAAAAAGTGAGACACATAATATGATAATGAAGATACCACGTAACTGATGTATTATCTATTAAGAAATCAAATCATTCCTTGGGCCAAGGAGAATAATTCCAAAAAAAAAGGCCAAGAAAAAATCCAAGGAAAATTCCAAGCTCTGCTTACCGACCAGCCTGCAACCAACCAAACTGACTTATATAACAGTATGTGTTAAAAACAGGGGTTTAGTCTGCACAGATTTGCAAATACATGCATAAGCTACAGCTCCCGTCAAGGCACCCTGTTACCTGTAGTCTCTACCTCTAACTTTTAAGAGGCTCCACAGTTGATATATTGGTCAGGTAACGCGCTGACACCTTTGCGTTTATAGTGCCAAGTGCTGGGTGTTCAGTGTGCCCCTGCACCTTTAACCCCTTGCCGACCAGCCGCTGACATTATACTGCGGCAGGTCGGCACAATCCCGCGAGCCGACGTAGCTATACGTTGGCTCCTTTAAGCAGGATAGCTGCACTGCGGGGGTGCCGATGCTCGTGATCAACGGTCGCAATAACCGCTGGCCACAAGCGATCGCTGGGCATGAGAGGCAGAACAGGGACGTGTGTGTGTAAACACACAAACACCTGTTCTGTTCTGTGAGGAGAGACAGATTGTGAGTTCCCAATAGCTAGGAACCACGATCTGTCATCCCCTATAGTCAGTCCCCTCCCCCTACAGTTAGAACACATAGTCAGGGAACACAGTTAACCCCTTGATCGCCACCATAGTGTTAACCCCTTTCCTGCTAGTGACATTTATGCAGTAATCAGTGCATTTTTATAGCACTGATCGCTGTATAATTGTCAATCATCCCAAAAATGTGTCAAAAGTGTCCGATGTGTCCACCATAATGATCGCCGGCATTACTAGTAAAAAAATAATAATAATAATAAAAATGCCATAAATCTATCCCCTATTTTGTATGTAGAACTTACCCCAGAAGGAGTGGCTGAATTTGATTCGGGCCTGCACTCTGCTAATGATGTGTCCACCATAATGTCGCACCATAATGATCGCCGGCATTACTAGTAAAAAAATTAAAATAATAATAATAATAATAATAAAAATGCCATAAATCTATCCCCTATTTTGTATGTAGCACTTACCCCCGAAGGAGCGGCTGAATTTGATTCAGGCCTGAACTCTGCTAATGAACCCCTCCCCTGAATTGACTCAGTCCCTTTGAAATGTAATGCAATATACCTGTATTGTAACCTCAGGATTCACTACTCCACCTGCTGGGAGAAAACACTCCACACAACTGGATACTTAACCAGATATATTTTACTGTAAATATATTTCAAAGGTGATTACAGTAATTGTGCTGTCACCCCAACATAGGACGACAGCACAATGAATTTCAACATAAATAACTACAAACAATAGATATATTTATACCTGGGAGCTCCCCTACTTTTAAAACTATGCGTGAGATCTCACTTAAAGTACTTAGTCTTTGATCTTCTTGTCTTCGCTAGCTAAGGTAACTCTTTGTAATCCACAAATTAAAGTAAGTTAAGTTGAGGTAAAGGTGCTCCTGGTGTAACTTAGCAACTTGGTTACAAAACTTGGAAACGTCGGAGTGGATAGGCCTCAGACCTGCTTAGTGTCAGTTACTTGGTCCCTCCTCCTTGGAACTATAGATCCCAGTGAGGCCTGTGTATGAGTCTATCTGCGTGTGAAAGTTAACAAACTGTGGGTTTTGACCCGCTCACTAACTGGATCGGAACTCCGTGTAATAGCTCTGGTCCGGTGACTGCAGCTTGCTTCTCTGTCAGATGGCTCCGTCACCCCTTTCCGCTATGCTGGGTGAACCCGATCCTCTGATGCTCAAATGAGTGTCTCTGGATGTCTCCAATCCAGTCGCTGTATCTCCTGCACTGTCAGGTCACTCACACAAGCTGTAGAAGTTGCGATCTGTGATGGCTGTGGGCCTCTTGTAACAGGAGGCCTCAGCACAGATCCTCACAGGCTGGTCACGTTATCCCAAGAGAGCTAAAATGGCTGCTCGGGTTCCTTTTATGTCCTACCCAGCATGCACTGCTAGAGAAAGTGTTCATGGGTAGGTCACCAAGCCTCCTGGGTAAAAAGGGTCAACCTTCTTAACAAAACAACAGTCACTTTCTGTATTGTGTTCAATGGTTGAAAACAAAAGTTATCCCAGTGCACTTTCTGTATTTGACCGCTAGATGGCACCAAATACTAAGCTATAGAATTGTCCATAGGCTTGCATTGTAAAACATTAACATCACATTTATAGGCAAAAATGTGTCCGCGCTACATGTAGACACTATAACAAGTCAATATACGCTTATTGCGATTTTTATTACCAAAAATATGTAGAAGAATACATATCGGCCTAAACTGAGAAAAAAATTAGCTTTTTTTTAAAAAAAATTGGGGATATTTATTATAGCAAAAAGTACAAAATATTGTGGGGGTTTTTTTCAAAATTGTCGCTCTTTTTTTGTTTATAGCGCAAAAAATAAAAACCGCAGAGATAATCAAATACCACCGAAAAAAAAACTCTATTTGTGGGAAAATTTTTGTTTGGGTACAGCGTCGAACGACCACGCAATTGTCAGTTAAAGCGACACAGTGCCATATCGCAAAAAATTAGCTGGTCATTGAACGCCCAAGTCTTCCGGGGCTGAAATGGTTAAGGAGGGGTGGGCTCCCTCCAGCCCATATGCCCTCTAGCTTTCCATCAGAATGCATGAGCTTCCACTGTGGAGGCTCTTAAAAGTGAGAAGTAGGGACTACAGGTAACAGGGTGCCTTGAGCCTGTAGCTTGCGCATGTATTTGCAAATGTGTGCAGACTAAACCCCCGTTTTTAAGGCCTCTTGCACACGATACTCCTGTTTGAGCATCTGTTTTTTTTCAGACGTTTTTTTTTTGTATGCATTTGTGCGTATTGTTGCGCATTTGCGCGCATATGCATACGCTCAATTCTGCACATTTTCGCAGGCAAACCTATTCTCGCATTCACAATAGGTTAATGGACTTGGAAAATGTGTGAGTATTTCCATGCATGACGCATATATTACTGACCAAAAATACAGATCTTTCTATTTTTATTTTTTTTACTGAAGAATACACAGCGCTTTTTTACATAGTTACATAGTAGGTAAGTTTGAAAAAAGACACAAGTCCATCCTATGTGTGTGATTATATGTCAACATTACATTGTATATCCCTGTATGTTGTGGTCATTTAGGTGTTTATCTAATAGTTTCTTGAAGCTATCGATCAGTCCCGATCACTGAGATGTGCCCCTGTTCCTCAGTGCCCACCTGTGCCCCCTACAAGTGCCACCTGTCCGTGCCCACAGTACCAACTATCAGTGCCCACAATCAGTGCCTGGACAGTGCTGCTGCACATCAGTTCCACCTATCAGTGCCACCCATCTGTGCCACCCATCAGGGCCCATCAGTGCCATATTATCAGTGCCGCCTTATCTGTGCCCATCAGTACCGACTTATCTGTCCCCATCAGTGCCACCTTATCTGTGCCTATCAGTGCCACCTTAACTGTGCCTATTAGTGCCCACCAGTGCAGCCTACAAGTGCCGCCTCATTAGCGCATATCAATGAAGCAGAAAAATTATCTGTTTGCAAAATTCTATAGCAAACTATTAAACATGATTTTTTTTCAAAATTTCCCATCTTTTTTTGTTTGTTTAACAAAAAATAAAAAAAACGAGCTGTGATTAAATACCACCAAAAGAAAGCTCTATTTGTGGGAAAAAAATGATAAAAATTTCATTTGGGTACAGTGTTGCATGACCGCGCAATTGCATTCAAAGTGCGTCAGCGCTGAAAATTGGTCTGGGCAGGAGAGGGGGTTTAAGTGCCCAGTAAGCAAGTGGTTAAGGTTAAACCTCTTTTCTTCTCATTTTAATGAGTGGCCACGAGTCTTATTAAACTCCCTTCTGCAAACATTTTTTCTCCCTATTGTGGGGTCACCAGTCCGGTATTTGTATATTGAAATCATTTCCTCATAACTAATGTCCTCCAGACCCTTTATTAGCTTTGTTGCCCTTCTTTGTACTCGCTCCATTTCCAGTACATCCTTCCTGAGGACTGGTGCCCAGAACTGGACAGCATACTCCAGGTGCGGCCAGACCAGAGTCTTGTAGATCGGGAGAATTATCATTTTATCTCTGGAGAGATAAAACGCGCCCGTGTGCATAGGCACATTACAATTAATGGGCTGTTTTTTGCTCAGTAAAAAAAAAAAAAAAAGCTGTGCTGAGCTTTTTCAAGCCGCAGTGTGCAAGAGGCCTGATGCATACTGTTATGCCGTGTACACACGACCGGATTTTTTTCGACGGACTTGGCCCGGCGGACAATCCAACAGACTTTGCAGCTGAGGTCCGCCGGACTTTCAAACGAACGGACTTGGCCACACACGATCACTCCAAAAGTCCGACGGATTCGAATGTAATGACGTAGAACAAGGAAGTTCATAGCCAGTAGCCAATAGCTGCCCTAGCGTCGGTTTTAGTCCGTCGGAACCAGCACACAGACGACAGGATTTTTCGACCGGACTCGAGTCCGTCGGAAAAGATTTGAAGCCAGTTTTATATCTAGGTCCGCCGGACTTTTGGGAAGAAAAAGTCCGCTGGAGCCCACGCACGATCGAATTGTCCGACGGATTCCAGTCCCCCGGACCAAGTCCGTCGAAAAAGTCCGGTCGTGTGTACGCGGCATAAGACAGGTCAATTTGGTTGGTTGCAGGCTGGTCGGTAAGTAGAGTTTGGCATTTTCCTTGGTCTTTTTTTTGATATTGATGTTGCCCTCCAATGCTCCTTACTGCAAAGGCCAGTTATAGGTGGGTGGGGGCAGTGGCTAACGTTTTGTGCAAAGGAGAATAATGCATATATGTTTATTCCTGATTGAATTGGATCAAACTATACACAGTGTATGTATTATTTAACCAATAAAATATTTTCTTACTAAATCCTCGAAAACATTATAAAATTTATGTAGACAAGTGAAAAGTGGAAAACTCACAATACATTGGTTAAATATTATACAGATTAAGCAACAAACTCTGTCTACCTTTCAGGGCTCAGGATGAAGTGGATGAAGTTATTGGTTCCAAAAGAGACCTCGACTACGATGATCTTGGAAAACTAAAATATTTGTCTCAGGTAGCTGCAAAAACTGTCCATTTTTCAGGTTACACTATATTTAAAAGCCCCCTTTGATCACCAAAGCTCATTCACTTATGAATGGACACACGAGCGATTGGTACCGATTACTCACTGTGTCCATTTAAAAAAGGAAAGTGGGAAAATATGTCATTTACCGGCCCCTTCCCGCACTCTGCATCCTGAAAGCATCCCCTGCAGCAGCTGGCGAGAGAGGGGAAGGGGGAAGCCAGCAGCAGGGGAGGGGGACCAAGGGAGCACACTGGGGCCTGGGGACAGCAGGAAACAATTAACCTGGATAAGAGGGGATGCTGGGGCGGCATATAGGGGAACCAATGCCCTCCATTTTCCTCCTCCAGCCACTGAATACTGACGGGAAGGAGAGGAGAAGAAGCTGGCTTTAAGCTGCTGCAGAAGTAAAATGAAGGACATTGGTTCCGCTATATGCTGCCCCCACCACCCCTCCTATCCAGGTATAGAACTAAATATGACAAGGGAGCCGCATGGGCCCCCTGAATGGGGCTGGGTTGCAATTGCGATCCCTACAGTTACGCCTCTGATATGTATATACAGTATCTCACAAAAGTGAGTACACCCCTCACATTTTTGTAAATATTTTATTTATTTTATTATCTTTTCATGTGACAACCTTGAAGAAATTATACTTTGCTACAATGTAAAGTATTGAGTGTACAGCTTGTACAATGCCGTGTACACACGACCGGACTTTCCGGCAGAAAAGGTCAGACGGAGTTCCGACAGTCTTTTCCGACCGAACGGACTTGCCCACACATAATCACACCAAAGTTTGCTCATTTTGAAAGCGATGACGTACAACGGGGCTAGAAAAGGAAGTTCAATAGCCAGTAGCCAGGACCAGCATACAGACGAACAGTTTTCCAGATAGGAAATGATTGAAACATTTGAAACATGTCCTATTTCTTGGTTGGTCAGAATTTTTGAAGAAAAAGGTCAGATGAAGCCCACACTCAATCGAAATATAGGACGGAATGATTCCGTCGGACCTTTACTGCTGGAAAGTCTGGTCGTGTGTACGCGGCATTACAGTGTGTAACTTGCTGTTCCCTCAAAATAACTCAACACACAGCCATTAATATCTAAACCACTCCTAACAAAAATGAGTACACCCCTAAATGAAAATGTCCAAATTGGGCCCAATTAGCCATTTCCTTCTCCGGTGTCATGTGACTCGTTAGTGTTACAAGGTCTCAGGTGTAAATGGGGAGCAGATGTGTTAAATTTGGTGTTATCACTCTCACTCTCTCATACTGGTCACTGGAAGTTCAATATGGCACCTCATGGCAAAGAACTCTCTGAGGATCTGAAAAAAAAAAAAGAATTGTTGCTCTACATACAGATTGAAATTCTATTCAAGTAAATATTCAGCTCAAAAAAAGTCCCTTCTATTGCTCTCAGTCTCCTCCAAATTCCTTTTTTTGCTGATGTGATCTGACTTCCTGGCAGAGGGTGGCAATGTTTATTATCCATAGTCTCACTGTATATAGCTACCCTCTTTCGCTTGAATCGGAGACGGGCTGTAGGATGTGTAGTGTACATAGAGCAGTGCTCATGACCTCAACTAACATGCACTGCTCCATCCAAATACATGTAAGTGAGGGGAATAAGGAGAGGTTCTGGAGCTCACAGAGGACTTTTTCAAGGAGGCAGAGAAACCATTTCATAAAGAAATAGATTACAAGACTAATAAGTAGTGGATGTATTGTGCTGGAAGAGTGCTCCATAGTGCAAACCCTGTGGACGGCCTTCCCAGAAGATTTGAAGCTGTTATAGCTGCTAAGGTTGGGCCAATTCAATACTGAACCCTATGGACTAAGACTGGGACGCCATTAAAGTGTCTAAAGGCAGGTGTCCCAATACTTTTGGTAATATTGTGTAAATTGCATATTTTTCTTCTAGCCAGAGAAAAATAAATAAATAAATAGATCAATATGAGATAAAATAGATCGGACTTGATCTGGGTTACTGTCAGGGTTGAAGGTCAGGGTGAAGGTTGGATCCAAATGTCAGGGGTCAAATGTCACTTTCTTTTTCTAGAACTAAAGAAAAACATTTTTTAATTTAGTGCCAGTGTGTTAATGTATAAATAAATAAAAGAAAAAGCAAAATGCGCACAATTGTTTCTGGGCCCTACTATGGATGCAAACAACAATTAATATACACATATCTGGTATTGCCTCAAACATACCGTATATACTCGATATATAACCCGACTGGAATATAAGCCGAGGCACCTAATTTTACCACAAAAAACTGGGAAAACGTACTGACTTGAGTGTAAGCCTAGGGTGGGAAATGCAGCAGCTACTGGGTAAACAATGTCCATCTGCAGCCTCACTGTGCCCATTTGCAACCTCACTGTGCCCTCCTGTATCATCGGAGCCCATCTGCAGCCTCACTGTGCCCATTTGCAACCTCACTGTGCCCATTTGCAGTCTCACTGTGCCCATCTGCAGCCTCACTGTGCCCACCTGTATCATCAGTGCCCATCTGCAGCCTCACTGTGCCCATTTGCAAACTCACTGTGCCCATTTGCAGCCTCACTGTGCCCACCTGTATATCAGTGCCCATCTTCAGCCTCACTGTGCCCATCTGAAGCCTCACTGTGCTCCTCTGCAGCCTCACAGTGCCCATCTGCAGCCTCACTGTGCCCACCTGTATCATCAGTGCCCATCTGCAGCCTCACTGTGCCCATTTTCAGCCTCACTGTGCCCATTTGCAGCCTCACTGTGCCCATCTGAAGCCTCACTGTGCCCACCTGTATCATCAGTGCCCATCTGCAACCTCACTGTGCCCATTTGCAGCCTCACTGTGCCCACCTGTATCATCAGTGCCCATCTGAAGCCTCACTGTTCCCATCTGCAGCCTCACTGTGCCCACTTGTATCATCAGTGCCCATCTGCAGCCTCACTGTGCCCATCTGCAGCCTCACTGTGCCCACCTGTATCAAAAGTGCCCATCTGCAGCCTCACTGTGCCCATCTGCAGCTGTACCTTTGATAACCAAAACAGCAGGTGTCTCCCGCTGTGTCATGCAGTCTTTTTGGTGGCCGTCTACTGTAACAGCATGAAATATACAATGAATTAAAAAAAAAAATTGTACTATTTTGGTCCAGTTTTCATTTGATAAAAAAAACAAAAAAAACAGGCGGTATTGATTACCATTTACCACCATGTGAAAGAACAATTTGTCCTGAAGAAAAACAAGGTATAATCCACCTGAATTTGCTACGTAGTTGCAATGATATTGCAAACTTCAGATTTAATATGTATCTTCTCTAGGTCTTGAAGGAAAGTTTAAGACTCTACCCTACTGCTCCAGGCACATCACGTGCACTAGAAGAAGAAACTGTTATAGAGGGCGTGAGAATTCCTGCTAAATCGTCCCTGATGGTAAGATCCAAACCCTCACCGCGTCCACTGACCCAAACAATGCTTACAGTGCATGTATACAGTCATCACTACCCTTAAAGAGACCTTGGCACCAATTAGAACAAATGCAGATAAAAGCAACAAACAAATATGTATTTTACATGCATAACTGCAGTGTTTTTCCTTTGTGTTGAAAAAATAAATGTTTTACTCACTTGCATTGTTTGTTTGAACTTGCTAGAAAATGTGCCTAATTGATTTCCTAGCACAGCACCCTTCTTTTGGGCGTGTCAAAGCTTTTTCCTTTTCTGGGAGTGTCTATTATCTGTGCTGGCCCAGCAACTTTGCCCCTCCCCTCCATACATAACCTTTTATGCAGCTGCTGGGGAGGAGAAATGCTTGCAAGGTCCCTTTGCCGGTGCCAGCATCTTCTCCCTGACTATTTCCGGGTGCTGGTCTTTGGGCATCTTGATTGCCTGACATAGGATGATGACCCCCCCCCCATTTCATGCACAAGAGTGCAGTCATCCGAGCACACAGGCAGTGTGCCAGAATGTAAACTGAGCTGTGCATGCGCAGCTCAGTGTACTTTCTATGGAGGATTGCAAAAAGGCAGGTAGGTGTATTCAGGGGCGGACTGACCATTGGGCCATTCGGGCACCGCCCGAGGGCCCCATGCCACTAGGGGGCCCCATCAGGGTTGCCAGCCTCAGTAAAACCAGGGACAGTATGTAAACATTTGTGTTTTTTTTTTTTTTTACATCTGATTCTGAAATGACCCTTACCGACATCCTTTTGGTCTAAAAATCCTGAGATTATAGCTCCTCCACCTCTCCAGTACCTTCTCAGCCAATAGAAACATGTCTGTGTATACTGTGTGTACATGTATGTGTATACTGTGTGAGTGTATACTGTTTGTATGTGTATACTGTGTGATTGTGTACTGTCTACTGTGGGCCCCATAATCTCTGATTGACTGGGGGCCCCATGAGTTGTCAGTCTGCCCCGGTTGTATTTTATTACACAAGAGACAGTGTATGTCCCTTCTGCAATAAAGTGCCTGCCTGCCCGCAATTTATTTATTTTTTTATAATTTTTGGTACCATTTTAAAGCTTAGCTGCTTTTGTTTGAGGGAAAATAGGAATGGTATAGAACAGTGATGGCAAACCTTGGCACCCCAGATGTTCTGAAACTGCATTTCCCATGATGCTTATGCACTCTGCAGTGTAGTGGAGCATCATGGGAAATGTAGTTCCAAAATATCTGGGGTGCCAAGGTTCCCCATCACTGGTATAGAACTTCTCTCGACCTTTTGTTTGCTGCCTGTGTCCTAGGGTTGCCACCTTTTCTTCAAGTCAAACCCGAACACTTTTTTTTTTTTATAGTATAAACTATACATATATTTTGCTACTAAATAACATTTCTAATCATATGAAGTTAATAACAAGAGTCTCCCTTTACATCAGAATCCACAGAGTTCCCTTTTACATCTGAACTCAGAGTTCCCTTTTACTGTAACGGGGGACTCTGTGCAGACTCTGATGTAAGGGAGAACTCTGGGGACTCTAGCATAAGGGATGCTCTGAGAATACTGAGGGTGTACACTGAGAACTCTGATGTACGGAGAAGATTCTGATGTAAGGGGGAAACACTGTGGCCTCTGGTGTAAAGGGGAACTCTGATGTTAGGGGTGCTCTGAGAACCCTGATTTACCTTGGTGTACTTACTCAGAGGCAAGAGGGAGACGGGGAAGACTTCCGTCACAGACAGGGATGGATGGTGATCTCACTCACCCCTTGGCATTCAACACCTCTCATCCAGATGGATCTGAGGCTGCTGGACTTCAAATTTCCGGCCCCCACTTTCCTTTTCTGAGGCACAACGCCAGGGATTGGAGTGTGGGCAGACAAAGAGAGGTGGGGGGAAGAGGTGCAGTTCGAGCCCTCTCTCCTCTGCCCTCTGTATGTGTGTGGGTGGGAGGTTTGTTAGTGTTGGCTTTGGGCAGTGTGAAAAAATGTAACAGACACTCTCAGCTGAGACAACTGCAGTCAGTAACCCTAGCCATAGTCCAGTCTAAATAATGTGTCCGGGTTTCAGACAGTCCAAAACCTGGACACATGATTCCAAACCCGAACTGTCTGGGTGAATCCTGGACAGGTGGAAACCCTACTGTGTCCCCACTGGTAAATTTTACCCTCACTTTCTGGACAGGAAGTGATGAAAAATCTCTCTTAGCCCTTGTACACACGGTCGGAGATTCCGACGGAATGTGTCCTATCGGACCGCTTTGTCGGATATTCCGACTGTGTGTGGTCTGCATCGGACTGTATCCGACGGACCAAGTTTTCCAACTTGCCGGTAAAATTTTTAGACAAAATGCTCCTATCGGACATACTCCGATCATGTGTAGCCTACTCCGACGGACAAAGTGCCACGCATGCTCAGATCAAATTCCTAGACCAAAGCTATTGGCTACTAGCCTGAACGTAGTCCTGTCGTAACGAAATAACGTCATCACATTATGTACAATCGGATTTTCCGACAACTTGGTCCGACCGTGTGTATGCAACATCACTTCCGGAATTAATCCGTCGGAATTACTCCGACGGATTTGGTTGTCGGAATCTCCGACCGTGTGTACGAGGGCTTATGGGAGCACAGACTGGAACCAATTTTCCTTAATGCCCTGTACACACGGTGGGACATTCCGACAACAAAATCCATCAGATTTTTTTTCCGACGGATTTTGTGCCAAACTTGTCTTGCATACACACGGTCGAATAAAGTTGTCGGAAAATCCGATCGTTCTGAACGAGGTGACGTCAAACACGTACCTCGGCACTATAAACGGTTCCAGTAGCCAATAGCTTTCGTCTCTTAGTTTATTCTGAGCATGCGTGGCGCTTTGTCCGTCTGCAAAATTTTAGACCCAGCTCTCAAACTTTGTGCGTCGGAAATTTCCGATGGAAAAAGTCTGATAGAGCCCACACACGATCGGATTTTCCGACAACATAATCCGATCAGACTTTTCCCATGGGAATTTCCGACCGTGTGTACAAGGGCATAAAACTGGGAAGGGTCATAAATGTGTTTTTTGTAAAGGGTGGATAGGAGCCACTGACAAGTATACTGTATAGAATATCCTATATCTCAGCTTAGTGAGTGATGTTCATTGAGTATTGCAATGTTCTAAAATCAATACCCCTCATACAAATATGGGATGTACTGAAACAAGGTTTGACCAATTTGTTTTATGAAATAAACCTGTATCTTCTGTTGTTCTTTAAACAGTTTAACTCCTACATCATGGGAAGGATGGAGCAGTTTTACCCGGATCCCCTTGTTTTCAACCCAGATCGATTTCACCCTGATGCTCCCAAGTAATTGTTTTTTTCTTACCTGTGCTAATTGTTACCTCTGTGATACATTGGAAATAGCCAATTGGTTATGGTCTAAATCAGGAGTCGCCATACTTTTTAAGCAAAGGGTCAGTCGACTGTTCTTCAAACTTCATGGGGTCCAGACTGTGGCCAGTGGGAGTAGAAATGTCCTGGCATTGTAGGGAGTAAACCATGCCTCGGCTTGGTGGTTGATATATTGTCAATAGGAAGAGGAATAGGGCCTCATCATTGGTATCAGTGAAAGGAATAGTGCTCCATCACTGGTACTCGTGGGAGGAATAGTGTCTCATAACTGGTATCAGTGGAAGGAATAGTGCCCCATCATTGGTATTAGTGGGAGAAATAGTGCCCTATAATTGGTATCAGTTGAAGGAATAGTGCCCAACCATTGGTATTAGTGGTAAGAATATTGCCCCATTATTGGTGTCAGTGGAAGGAATAGTGCCCCATCATTGGTATCAGTCGAGGAAACAGTGCCCCATCATTGGTATCAGTGGAAGGAATAGTGCCCCATCATTGGTATCAGTGGGAGGAGGGGTGCCAAATGATTGGTGTTGATGGAAGTAATAGTGTCCCATCATTGTTGCAGGGGAAGGAATAATGCCCTATAATTGGTATCAGTGGAAGGAATAGTGCCCAACCATTGGTATTAGTGATAAGAATAGTACCCCATTATTGGTGTCAGTGGAAGGAATGGTGCCCCGTCATTGGTATCAGTTGAGGAAGCAGTGCCCCATTATTGGTATCAGAGGAAGGAATAGTGCCCCATCATTGATATTAGTGGGATGATTAGTGCCCAGTTATTTGTGGTGGTGGAAGGAATAGTACCCCATCATTGATATCAGTGGAGGGAGCAGTGCCCCATCATTGGTATTAGTGGGAGGAATAGAGCCCCATCATTAGTATCAGTGGGAGGAATAGTGCCCCATCATTAGTATCAGTGGGAGGAATAGCGCCCCATCATTAGTATCAGTGGGAGGAATAGCGCCCCATCATTGGTATCAGTGGAAATAGAAGAGCCCCATCATTGGTATCAGTGGGAGGAATAGAGCCCCATCATTATTATCAGTGGGAGGAATAGTGCCCCATCATTGGTGTCAGTGGAAGGAATAGAGCCCCATCATTATTATCAGTGGGAGGAATAGTGCCCTATAATTGGTATCAGTGGAAGGAATAGTGCCCCATCATTGGTATTCGTGGGAGGAGGGGTGCCCAATTATTGGTGTTGGTGGAAGGAATAGTGTGCTCCGTCATTGGTATTAGTGGGAGGAATAGTGCCCCATCATTGGTATCAGTGGAAGTAGAAGTGCCCTATCATTGGTGTCAGTGGAAGGAACAGTGCGCCAAATGTAGAAACAGCACCATTTATTGTGGTGGAGGGGTTTCCACATTCGGCACACGTTTTTGGATTTTCTTCACTTTTCTTCACCGTGGAAGAATATACTTTTCTTTGGGACTTTTCTATGAACTTTAAGTATAAATAATATTTTTTATATTTAATTATTTGTTTATCTATTTAATTGTGGTTTGATTCCATTTTTCATGTGACACACATGTAGCTTTTTGATTGTGTTATTGGCAAATATTCATTTTCACTATATTCACTGTATATTATTTTTTAAGTCCTTGTGGCTAGGTTTTGGTAAATTAATTTTTTTCACATGGTTTTAATATTATCATGCATATGAATTGTCTACTTTTTTTTTTTTTTTGCACATAATGTACATTGACTATTTGAGAGTAATTAATGCACTTTATTTATTCCTGAGGAATCATATATTGTCACCTTAACATTCAGTTATTGAATATTGGTCAATCTTTAGCACAGCTCACTTTTTGGTGTCTTTTCTTCTTAATGTTGTATAACATTTGGGAGTTGCAGCTTGTTTTTTCTTTTTTAGGATAGCGGAGTCTTTTTCTCTTTTTTCTCTAACTATGAAATGCATTATATGATATTTTAACCACTTAAGGACCGCCTCCTGCACATATATGTCGGCAGAATGGCACGGGTGGGCACAAGCCTAGCCGTAGGTTGGGAGCGTGCTCCTGTCCCGGTCCTTAGCTCCGTGACCGTGGGACCAGGGGAACCGATCGCCGCTGGTGTCCCGCGATCGGGTCACAGAGCTGAAGAACGAGGAGAGGTCTGTGTAAACAAACCTCTCCCTGTGCTTCCTAGTGTGGCTGTCACTGATCGTCTGTTCCCTTTTATAGGGAAGGACGATCGGTAACGTCACATGCCAGGCCACGCCCCCCTACAATAAAAAACACATAACGTCATACATAACTCCTACACTGCCCCCTAGTGGTTAACTCCCTCACTGCCAGTGTCATTTACACAGGAATCTGTGTATTTAAATAGCACTGATTGCTGTATAAATGACAATTGTTCCAAAAATTTGTCAAAAATGTCCGATGTGTCCGCCATAATGTCGCAGTCACAATACAAATCGCTGATCGCCGCCATTACTAGTAAAAAAAAAAATATATGAATAAAAATGCTATAAAACTATCCCCTATTTTGTAAACGCAATAACTTTTGCGCAAACCAATCAATAATTGCTAATTGCGATTTTTTTTACCAAAAATATGTAGAAGAATACATATCGGCCTAAACTGAGGAAAAAAAATGTTTTATATATTTTTGGGGGATATTTATTATAGCAAAAAGTAAAAAATAGTGCATTTTTTTCAAAATTGTCGCTCTATTTTTGTTTATAGCGCAAAAAATAAAAACCGCAGAGGTGATTAAATACCACCAAAAGAAAGCTCTATTTGTGGGAAAAAAAGGACGCCAATTTTGTTTGGGAGCCATGTCGCATGACTGCGCAATTGTCAGTTAAAACAACGCAGTGCCAGATTGCAAAAAGGGGCCTGGTCCTTTGGCTGCAAATTGGTCCGGGGCTTAAGTGGTTAAAGTAACTACAACAATAAAAATTTTTTAGATTAGATGTTAGATTTTACTCTGGACACAATATTTTTTTTAATTGACTTCTCCGTACGCACCGATACCGGGCACCTTCGCAGCACCAATATCTTAGGACAGTGATGGTGAACCTTGGCACCCCTGATGTTTTGGAACTACATTTCCCATGATGCTCCACTACACTGCAGAGTGCATGAGCATCATGGGAAATGTAGTTCCAAGACATCTGGGGTGCCAAGGTTCACCATCATTGTCTTAGGACATTCTTTTGTACAACTAAGAAAGATTCACCTGCTACATTTTCCTAACATCTGCCAAGTGCTCCCAGGCCAGGGCTAAAGATACTGTATGTTTAGGGCAGGGATATGCAATTAGTGGACCTCCAGCTGTTGCAAAACTACAAGTCCCATCATGCCTCTGCCTCTGGGTGTCATGCTTGTGGCTGCCAGAGTCATGCTATGCCTCGTGGGACTTGTAGTTCTGCAACAGCTGGAGGTCCGCTAACTGCATATCCCTGGTTTAGGGCAAACAAGCATTTAGTAAAGCATAATCTCTGCATTGCATCATATTGAAAAGTGCAAAAAATACAGTCATGGCACCCAGCTCATTAAAAATGCTCCCTGAAGCAGACACAATTCAGCCTACATGGGAATTTTGAAAATGTGTTAATTGGTTTCACTATTGTCAAAGCATAGGCATTAATTCAACTCTCATACAAACAAATGCCTATGCACATTTGGTCTTAAAGTTGTACACTTTGATTCTGACAAAATTGCCTGTAGTCATTTCATTTTTCAGCTGAAATGTTTGGCACATGAGTAATTTTCCTTTCTCCAAACAGGCCATATTTTACGTATTTCCCATTTTCGCTTGGGCCACGTTCTTGTATTGGACAAGTCTTTGCACAGGTATGATATTTTAGTTTATCACATAACAATGTGGGGAAAAAAAATCCTGGAGTATATGCCTAGAGGCTGCCTAGAGACATACAGTATACACAACTGGAGGACAAAGTGACAAGTCCTTTTTATATCTTATTATGCCCCGGTCACTAATACTTACCTTCCCCTCACTCTCCCCTTGGCTTGTTGGACCCATGGGTCTAATCCTTATTGGAACTTCATGCCGGAGCTTACACGGGGTCTTATCCCCTCCCACAGATGCACAGCTCTGCTAATTTGCTGAACAGGCTTGAGCAGGGCTGCTGATAAGAGGGTAGTAGTAGCTGTCCTTCTGTACTGGGCCCAGGCCCTAGGCCACATAAGTTCAACAGGGGGGGCCCAGAGCAGCAGAAATTATTACAATTACTGGTACCAATACCCCTATGTCCCTCCCTGTGTTTTCAGTGTTTCAGTGTGTGAATGAACAGGGAGCCTCTGTACAGAACACTTCTTGCATGCATTGCACACGAAAGCAGCGCAGCCCCATAGAACTTAGTGGGTGAGCTTGACAGGTGGTCAAACTCTGTACCTAACGTTAAAAATTGTGCAGCTCCATCCAGCTGTATTTTAAAAATTTGGGTGGGCAGCCGCCTGTTTTTGCCACCTCCCCAACCGCCAATCTGCAAGAGATCTGATGCCGCGTACACGCGGTCGGACTTTCCAATGGGAAATGTTCGATGTGAGCTTGTTGTTGGAAAGTCCGACCGTGTGTGTGCTCCATCGAACATTTGCTGTCGGACTTTCCTCCAACAAATGTTTGCTAGCAGGTTCTCAAATTTTCGGAAAGTCCGATCGTGTGTACACAAGTCCGTCACACAAAAGTTCATGCATACTCAGAATCAAGCAGACGGATCCGCACTGGCTATTGAACTTCCTTTTTCTTGGCTTTTGTACGTCTCGTACGTCACCGCGTTCCCATGTTCTTTTGGCCAACATTTGTGTGACCGTGTGTATGCAAGACAAGTGTGAGCCAACAACCTTCGGAAAAAAAATCCACGGTTTTGTTGATGGAAAGTCCGATCCTGAGTATGGGGCATAACTCTCTAGTCTCTACCAAACACTGAGTATCTGGTTTGTGAGCTGAAACTAAGTCACTCTGCTCAAAATCTGTTTCACTAGAGCAGCCTTTCTCAACCTTTTCAACACAGAGGAACCCTTGAAATAGTTCTCCGGTCTCAGGTTAGCCCTGCTAAAAATTAAAAGTCTACAACTCATGATACATTAGTGTGATGGTCGGTGGGAAGAATGGTCCTTACACTTGTGGTCATTGGGAAGAATTACCTCCTTACAGATAACTAAAACGATCAATGGTGTGAGTGGGAACTTATCCGAGAGGCAGAAATTGCCCAATGCTGAAGGAACCCCTACAACCTCTGGAGGAACCCTGGTTGAGAATCACTGAATGAATGAATGAAGAATTTGTATAGCGTGCAACGCAAACTGAATGGCCTCAAGGCGCTGTGATGAGCTTTGTTGTCCAGCTTCTAGAAGAGGAAGGTTTGGAGTTTTTTCCTGAAGACCTGGTGGTTTTCTTCCAAGCGGGTGTTGGTTGGTAGAGCGTCCATAGCCGTGGTCCTTGGACAGCGAATCTTTGAACCCCCTTTGATTTGTACTGGGATTTGGGAACGAGGAAGAGGTTTTGGTTAGATGATCGAAGACTGCGGTTGGGTGTGTAGTGTTTTATTTTCTCGAGTAGGTATTGAGGAGCGTCTCCATGCATGCATTTGTGGGTGAGGCAGAGGGTCTTGAATGTGATCTGATTCTTTATGGTTAGCCAATGTAAGCTCCTCAGGGAAGGAGAGATGGATTCCCAGGGTTATTTTCCAGTTATCAGCTTTGCCGCCGTGTTTTGGATCAGTTGTAAGCGCGCAAGTTGATATTGGGGTAATCCTATGTAAAGGGAGTTTGCGTAGTCAAGTTGTGAATCACTGCACTAGAGAGTATAAATGAGTAGATGATTATGTGCTACTGAATAATGAAGGCTGTTTTTAGAAAAAAAGGAGACTTAAAGAGGAGGGCCGGTTTAAAAAAAAAAAATTTTTAAAAGTCAGCAGCTGCAAACACTGTAGCTGCTGACTTTTAATAAGCACACTTACCTGTCCAGGGCGCCCGCGATGTCGGCCGCCCGAGGCTGACCCGTCCCTCGGCTCTCGGGTCTCGGCGCCGCCATTTTGGCTAAGGGAAACACTTCACTGCCACCTTTCCTACTGCGCATGCGCAAGTTGCGCAGCGCTTTGTGAATGGGGCGAGCTGTGTTCTGGGACACACAGTTCCCAGAACACGGCGTGACCCATTACCCAGAAGACGCCGCACGGAGGAGAGAAGACAGAAGATCTCCGCGGAGGAGGAAGAGGCAGATTAGGATGATGTGCCTAGCAACAGGCATTTATGGTAAGTTAAAAAAAAAAAAAAAATTCATTTTTTCTTTTTCAGATTTTTTTCTAATTTTAATGTATTTTTTTTTTTTTCAGGGTGGCCCTCCACTTTAACACCCCTTTCACACCAGGGTGTTTTGCAGGCACTATAGCGTTAGAAATAGCGCCTGCAATCTGCCCTAAAGAAGCTGCACCATTGTGTGTAGTGTGAAAGCCCCGAGGGCTTTCACACTACAGCGGTGCACTGGCAGGACGTCAGAAAAAAGTCCTCCCTGCAACTTCTTTTGAGCGGTGAAGGAGCGGTGTGTTTACCGCTCCTCCACCGCTGCTCCCCATTGAAATCAATGGGGCAGCGCTGTAATACCACCGGCAAAACGCCGCTATTTCAGCATATTGCCAGCGGTTTTAACCCTTTCGGGCTGCTAGCGGGGGGTAAAAGCGCCCCGCTAGCGGCCAAAATGCGCCGCAAATCCAGCGTTTTACCGCCGACGCAATGGGCGGTGTGGTGTGAAAGGGGTCTAAGGGAGTTAACAGGAATAGGCAAAGTGTTAGGTTTTCTTGGTAACACCCCCTCCACCCAACACACTGATACCCACCTTCTCCATGTACTTCCATCTCTCTGTTGAAGCCTTCAGAACATACATCTGACAGTTTCTTACAAATTTTGCGGACTCCATTGTGACATCCCTGTATTTAGGTTGCTAGGCCTGCACACCTGCTGACAATGCACTAGTGGTAGAGGGGCGCTGGACAGGGATTCCAACAGGTCACCAAAATGCAGACAAAATCATTGCTTGAGCCCAATTGGCCTGTATTCAGGATCTCACCACAAAGCCAGGGGGACCTCCCAGGAGAGGACATTCACTCAAATTGAGAAATCCAATGGTAATACTTTAAACTGATTATCTGTATTTCTTTATACAGATGGAAGCGAAGGTGGTAATGGCCAAGCTCCTGCAGAGATTCGAGTTTGAGTTGGTGGAAGGGCAGAGCTTCAAGATTTATGATACTGGCTCTCTACGGCCCATGGGAGGGGCAATATGTAGACTGCGGCCCCGAACAATCTCTGGAACCATGAAGAAATAGACTTTTATGTACATTTTTGTATGTAAAGACTATACCAACTAACTATCTAATGTAACAAGACTATTGAATAAAGTCCATGTACTAATACGTTCATAAAAACTATTAGATAAATATTGGTATTTTAAAATAAAGATGCATATCTTTCCTCCATCCAATCACCTATTGCTTTTTTCCCCTCTGTAGGACTCTGGCATTGTGGGATCTGGAGGGCGCCCCTCCGTGGTTTGGGGAACCGAGCCCACCCAGAGGATTACTGGGGGGGTGGGAGTCTCCTGGCTCGGGGGGGGGCGTGCTATAGGACCTACATCATGAAACTGCCAGAAGCCTACAGAGTATAGTATACTGCGCAAGGTGGAAAATACACAGTATAGTCTGTTATATAAATCACAATTGATGACGTAGATAAGGCAAAGTTGTTACCAGAACCTTAGATAAAAAAAAATATATATATATATATATATATATATATATATATATATATTTAACTTAAAAGAACAAAAGATATACTGTTCATACCTACCCCGTTTCCCCCGAAAATAAGACCTAGCGTGATTGTCGGTGATGGCTGCAATATAATCCCTACCTCCCAAATAAGCCCTACCCTGTTTCCCTGAAAATAAGTCCTACCCTGAAAATAAGACCTACAAGGACTTTAACTAGGGCTTATTTGAGGGGGTAGGACTTATATTGCAGCCACCACCGACAATCACCCTAGGTCTTATTTTTGGGGAAACAGGGTATGTAACGTGTTTGAAAAATTGTGCAAATTGTAAGCTGTTAAAAAATTATGCCAATGTCTTATCCTGTACTATGAAAAAAAAAAAAAAACTTCAATAAAAACCATTGAAAATAAAATAAAGATGCATAGACAGGTACCTCTTCAAGGACCACAGTGATCCATCTGTGTGAAAATTAGCATATGCCGAGATCTGTATGTATTATTATTATTATTATTATTTTCTTCCCTTCCTTCCCTTTGTACTTTCAGGCATTGTGCCTTGACACTGTTTTTTTCTTATTTCTTCATTTTTAATAAAAATCTATTGAAGAAAATTTTTTTTAATTATGTAATATGTAATAATAATAATGAATACAAAGTTGCATTGATGTTCGTTTTTTATATCCATCTTCAAGTTCAACTTTATTATAGTAATATAATTGGGGTTTAGCGGCAGCCCAAATCTCTAAAGGGTCCTGCACTAGAACTATTCTTGGGTCCTGCATTCAACAACATCACAAGTACAAACACTTTTTCACTATGTATAGATAAATACAGATGAAAAATAGCCGTTGTTATACTCAAACCACTCTTATGGTTCATGTACTGCAGCTGGTATCAGTAATCTCCAGCACTAATGCCTCTGACACAAGAGGGTATCTTTATAAAACATTTGTTGCATGAATGTAAAAAGCATTCTTAAAGTCTTTGTGACCCCCAACACTTCATTTTCCTGATATGTGCCTGCTGTACCATATAATTGTATGAGAAAGTCTCCTGTTCTCTTGGTATTGTTTCCTTTATGTGAAATCCCTGGTGTTTCTGACAGTCCCTCTGCTTTCCTATTAAAAACTGACCACACTAAGCAGGAGAGCAGAGCATGCTCAGTTCTCTAGCTGTGCTGGGAACTCAGTATGCTCTCCTCCAATGATCAGACTTGTTTTGACACCCTCCCACTGCACAGCCATTCACTGGGAAGTTCAGAGTCCTGCTGTTTCTCCTCCCCCAGGGCTGTCTTTAACCACTTGCCGACCGCGCCGTAGCTGAAAGACGGCTACAGCGCAGTAATTTTTTTCTGGAAGGGCGTCCATGGACGTCCTCTCAGAATCATGCTCTTGCTTTCGGACCTTCCCCTGGGGAAGGTCCGGAAGACCCCGCGTATCACGGATTGCTGTAAACAGCCACTGGTTGCGACCGTTTACCACGTGATCGCTCGGTCATTTGACGCTCCGTCATGATGCCAGTTCCTCCCTCCCCTCTGTGTACCGATCAGTACAGTGCGAGGGGAGAGGGGGAGAGATTGCAGCAGCGCTGTGGGCTGGATGTGTAGTGCCCACAGTGTTGCTCTGTGACAGTACTCTGCCCATACTGTGCAAAACTCTGCCAATACTCTGCAACACTCTGCCAATACTCTGTCAACACTCTGCAACACTCTGCCAACACTCTGCCAACACTCTGCCAACACTCTGCCAACACTCTGCCAACACTCTGCCAACACTCTGCCAACACTCTGCCAACACTCTGCCAATACTCTGCCAATACTCTGCCAATACTCTGCAACACTCTTGCAATACTCTTGCAATACTCTTGCAATACTCTGACAATACTCTGCCAATACTCTGCCAATACTCTTGCAATACTCTGACAATACTCGTCAATACTCTGACAATACTCGTCAATACTCTGACAATACTCGTCAATACTCTGACAATACTCTGCAATCTATTTTAACAGAAACAAATCTTTTTTTTTTTTTTTTTTTAAACAAATTTTCAGTTTTTTAATTTATAGTGCAAAAAATAAAAAACCAGCGTTGATTAAATACCACCAAAAGAAAGCTCTATTTGTGTGAAAAAAGAACAAACATTTCATACGGGTACAGTGTTGCATGACTGAGTAATTGTCAATCAAAGTGAGAGCACCGAAAGCTGAAAATTGGTCTGGTTAGGAAGGGGGTTTAAGTGCCCAGTTGTCAAGTGGTTAATATTGATTGGACTCTGGGCAAACATTTTCTTGGGCCCTCCCGAATCCACTTATCAACTATTTGTGGGCAGTACCGACTCAAGGGGAAGCTGCCTTGTGCCCCACAACAATGACTGGGCCCGGGACAGCTGCCCCTTTTGCCCTGTTTTAAAGATGCCCCTGCCTCCCCCCCAACTATTATGCAGCGGAGAACAGAGAGAATGTGATCACTTATAAAAATGGAAAAAAAAAAAAAGGTATTGATAATGTCTTTTTTATATTTACACAAAAGTCTTTTGCATTCATTTCTATTTTAAACTGAATGGGTTGTTTTACAAGGTGATCGTTTACAATCACTTCAAGAGTTTACAGAAATGTCTTGTACTTTTGAGAGATTAATTTCTGTATCGTCAGCTCCATCTACTGGCCAAATTGGTATAGTTTTCTGAAATACTTCAATGAAAAAAACTATACTTCATTTAGGCTCCATCATACTGTAGTACAAATGAATCTGACGATATAGGCATTAAAGGAGGAGTCACTGACGGTGTAAACAGGGACACAATAAGGTGAATATGAGATATATATCCTCCCCCGAACACCAACACACCAGGCCTCTTACCAAAGAGAATGGACCACTGAATTACAGGTGGTCAGACAGGAATACAGCGTTGTGATATCAGAGTGCCACCCTACCTGGCATTTCAACTAACAGGAACGTCATCAGGGGCGTCGATGTTCCCATTGGACGAAATGCAGCGTAGGGTGGAGCTCTGACATTGCAAAACGCTGTACGCGTTGAACGTGGCCATCTTTGTGTTTGGAAACAATTGATACTTATGACAGACTGTAGCTTCTGACATGCCTGCCTTTATTTTATGAAATACTACAAGATCCAGCCATCTACTATCCAAGTGAAGTGGTGCCGTGGTTATGGATGTATTATGTCTGTCTGACCATCTGTAATTCAGTGGTCCATTCTCTTTGGTAAGAGGCCTAGTGTTTTGGTGTTCGTGGAGGATATATATCTCATATTCACCTTATTGTGTCCCTGTTTACACTGTGTGTGGTTCCACTTTTTTTCCCTGAACAAGGACTTTGTTTTAACACAATGGACTCTTACTTTTTCAATATCATGCTTTTAGCGCTACATATATATCCATCCTTTTGTTATTTATTGTTACCATACAATTTATGTCAGCTGCTTTATTAGTATTAGCGCAGTAATTAACTTTAACCACTTGCTTACTGGGCACTTAAACCCCCCTCCTGCCCAGACCAATTTTCAGCTTTCAGCGCTGATGCACTTTGAATGACAATTGCGCGGTCATACAACACCGTACCCAAATGAAATTTTTATCATTTTTTTCCCACAAATAGAGCTTTCTTTTGGTGGTATTTAATTACAGCTGGGAGTTTTATTTTTTTCTAAACAAACAAAAAAAGATACAAAATAAAAAAAAAAAAAATCATGTTTAATAGTTTGTTATAAAATTTTGCAAACAGGTAATTTTTCTCCTTCATTGAAATGCGCTGATGAGGCGGCACTGGTGGGCACTGATAGGCGGCACTGGTGGGCACTGATAGGCACAGTTAAGGCGACACTAAAAGGCACAGATAAGGTGGCACCGATAAGACATTACTGATGGGCACAGATAAGGCAGCACTGATGGGCAAAGATGGGCACTGATGGGTGGCACGGATGGGTACCACTGATAGATGGGACTGATGGGCACTGATAGGTGGCTCTGATAGGCACTGATAGGCACAGTTAAGGCGACACTAAAAGGCACAGATAAGGTGGCACCGATAAGACAGTACTGATGGGCACAGATAAGGCAGCACTGATGGGCAAAGATGGGCACTGATGGGTGGCACAGATGGGTGGCACGGATGGGTACCACTGATAGATGGGACTGATAGGTGGCTCTGATAGGTGGCTCTGATAGGTGGCACTGCTGGGCACTGATGGGCACTGGTAGATGACACTGATGGGCACGGATATGTAGCACTGAGGTGCAGCAATGTTTTTGAGGCAGATTGTGGGCACTGATGTATGGCACTGTGGGTACTGATGTATGGCACTGTGGGCACTGATGTATGGCACTGTTGGGTGGCACTATGGGCACTGATGGGTGGCACTGCTGTGTGGCACTTTTTTAATCATCTGGGGGTTACTGGCAGGAGGCAGGTGGGCACTGATACGCTGGCCGTGATTGGGACTGACAGCGCGAGGAGGAAAAATAGCCGATTACCGGCTCCGTTGTATCACATGATCAGCTGTCATTGGCTGACAGCTGATCACGTGGTAAGGGGTCGGGATCGACCCCTTGCTCGGATCCGTGATCAGGCGAGTCTCATAGACTCGCCGATCACAGAGCGCACCGCGTGCGCCCCTCAGGGGGCGCGCAGGCCGCTCGTGCAGGGGACGACGTCAATAGCCATCATTCGGCTATAGCGCGGATCTCAAGAGGTTCAATTATTATTAAAGGAGGAGTACAGGCAAAATGGAAAATTCCTATCAAAATACTTACCGTAATTTTCCTTTCCTGATGGACTCCATGGCAGCAACGTGGCCCGCCTCCACTACCCTATAGGACACTACTCCCATAAATCTTTGCTCCCCGCCCCTGGCCGTGTTCGGTAACTAGCCTACTCCAGCCATTTGGGAGGGAACTCCTGCTGCCATGGAGTCCATCAGGAAAGGAAAATTACGGTAAGTATTTTGATAGGAATTTTCCATTTTCCTGACAGACTCCATGGCAGCAACGTGTGGGAAATAACTCGCCAAACACACCTGGGTGGGCAAAATGCTGAACAAAAGATTTATTTAACACTGTCAGCCGACAAGACTTTCAAACCAAAATCAACAGAGGATAAAGATGCTGGCTCAACACAATAGTGAGACATGAAGGTATGAATTGAAGACCAGGAGGCCGCTCTGCAGATTACATCAGGCGCAACATGACGTGAAGCCGCCCATGAGGTTGAGAGACTTCTGGTAGAGTGAGCTGTAACCGCCTCAGGAGGAGCCAAGCCCTTCTCTCTATAAGCCCATTGGATTGCCTGGACCACCCAAGCAGCGATGGATCTAACGGAGGCCTTAGCGCCTCTATTTTTCCCGTTAAATAACACGAAGAGGAAGTCAGATTGACGAAAAGAAGCTGTACCATCCAGATATTGTTTTAGAGTAACTCCCAAATCGAGTGGATGTGGATCCGGACTTCCAGCAGAATTGAAAGTAGGAAGAGTGATTTCCTGGTTTTCATGGAAAACAGAGGTAACCTTGGGATTTGTCCCCAACATTGGAATTAGGACTACCCTATCTGGAAAGAAGGTGAGAAAAGGTTCCTTTGCGCCTAGAGACTGAATTTCGGAGATTCTCTTCGCCGAAGTTATGGCTACCAGAAAAGAAGTTTTAAGGGTTAATTCCCTGATTGAGAGCGTTTTGTCAAGTTGAGAGAAGAAATCTAGAACCAATGGAAGGTCCCATTTGGGGAATCTAGGCTTCCTTTGTGGCCTAAGCCTGACTCCTCCTTTGAAAAATTGTTGGACCAAGGGATGATTGGCCCATGCGACTCCATAAAAAGCTGAAATTGCTGATACCTGAACCTGGAGAGAACTAACCGAAAGGGAGATATCCAATCCTGATTGTAAAAAGTTTAAAACGTCCCGGACTGCCAGGGTATTACAGGAACTGGACCTTGAAGACAAGTGATTTGTAAACTTCGCCCAAATTATCTCATATACCCGGTTGGTACTACTTCTTCGTGCACTAAGAAGAGTGGGAATGACTTCTTCAGGACAGCCTAAAGCCTTCAACCGTCCCCTTTCAAAAACCAAGCCTTTAGGCGCAGGTGATCCGGGCAAGGATGTAATCTCGACCCTTGAGACAGAAGGTCTGGTCTAGATGGTAAAGGAATTGGATCCCTGACACTGAGGAGCATCAGAAGCAGAAACCAGGGTCTGTTGGGCCAATAAGGGATTATGGCTATCAGAGCTTGAAAGGATGCCCTTAACTCCAGGATGTTTGACACCGTCCGTCTGGAGGGGATAATTCAGGTGCCCTGAGCCACTTCCGCCAGACAGTGGGCGCCCCAGCCTCTGTTGCTGGCATCCGTTGTTATGGTGACCCATGAGATGGGGAGAATGGAATGGCAGTTGCAGAGACACCACAGAAGGGAATTCCTCATGGATAGGGTGATCCGAATCAGCTGGGTTTTGTTCCCTGACCATTGATGAAGGAAACCCTTCTGAAAGGGCCTCATCGTCCACTGTGCCCACCTCACCATCAGAATTGTCGCTACCATAGTGCCTATAATTTTCAGGCACTGGAGAGCCTGGAGATGAGAGACAGAGAGGGCTGGACGGATTCTGTCCCTGACCACTGACAACTTCTCTTCTGGTAATGAGATGGTGCCTCTGACAGTGTTGAATAGGGCCCCTAAGAACACCAGCCGCTGAGATGGGTCCAGCTGGCTCTTCTCCAGGTTCAAGATCCACCTGAACT
The DNA here is from genome assembly GCF_037356315.1 of Lithobates pipiens. NCBI lineage: Eukaryota > Metazoa > Chordata > Amphibia > Anura > Ranidae > Lithobates > Lithobates pipiens. The sequence goes on along the minus strand of NW_027507879.1, from coordinate 3,214,284 downwards.
CCTGTAGGGTGGACATGACCTGCTCTCTGTGTACCAGAAGTTGATCCTTGTCTTGAGCCAACAACAGAAGGTCATCTAGGTAGTGATGTAGACGAATCCCTTTGGTTCTCAGAAGAGCCACCACTGCCAACAGAACTTTTGAAAATACACGAGGAGAAGTTGATAGCCCGAAGGGAAGGCATGTGAATTGAAAATGGCTTTCGCCCACGGAGAAGCGGAGATACTGCTGGTAATTTTCTGCAACTGGGACATGAAAATAGGCATCCTTGAGGTCTATGGAGACCATCCAGTCCCCTGCTTGAACAGATTGTTGAATTGTGGATAATGTCTCCATCTTGAATTTTTCTTTTTTGATAAAACTGTTCAAGTGAGTTAGATCTATGACCGGCCTCCAGGCCCCGCTCTTTTTCTGAACCATAAATAGAGGAGAGTAGATTCCCATGCCTCGCTGAATGACTGGAACATGGATAACGGCGCCTTGAGCCAACAAAGATTCCACGTAGGCTAGAAGAATTAGCCTTTTTTCGTCTGAAGCCGGAAGCGAGGTGGGGACCCATCTGAGCCTGGGAGATTCCTTGAAGGTCCAAACATGACCTGAGGAGACAGTCTTGACGGTCCAGAAGTCTTGGATTGAGGCCGCCCAGACATGGCGAAAGTGGAAAAGATGAGCCCCCACCTGCCCTGTCTGAGCGGGCCCAACCTCAAAAGGATTTAGCCGGTTCCCTCTCTCCCTTTAAATCACTCTTTGTAGATTTTTTAAAAGAGGATTGTCTTGATTTCCAGGACCTGGAAAATTCACGGCCCGGTCTGTAACTGCGGGCTTCCCTAGCTCATTCCTGGTACCGTCTCTTTGGAAAAGACCTTCTCTGGGCTTGCAAACGCTGGTCCTGGGGAAGGAACCCTGACCTCCCACCAGTGGCTCGGGTAATAGCCTCATCCAACTTATTGCCGAAAAGGGAGGACCCCTCAAAGGGGATACGGCACCATACTTGTTTTGAGGCTGGGTCCACCAGCCAAGGGTGGAGCCACAGAGCCCGTTTGGCCGTAACAAAAGAAAGCATCACCCGAGCCACCAGGCGTATGTTGTCGATAGAGGCCTCCCCAAGAAAGGCGGAGGCCAGCCTAAGTTCTTGGATAGGCGAGCTCTTAGCCGTATCTTCAGAGATATTTCTAAGCGTCTCATCTACACTATCCGTCCATATCTCCATTGCTTTGGACATAGCGGCCAGAGCTAACGCTGGCTTACAGGCCATTCCTGCTGTGAGATACACTCTCTTCAAATCAGCGTCAATCCATCTGTCCAGAACATCCTTAAAAGAAACAGTATCCTCTAAGGGAAGTGTGACATGTTTCACCAGCCTCATGACTGCTGCGTCTACCAACGGCGCTGACTCCAAATGCTTCACCTCTTCTTCATTGAAAGGATAGAGTTTCAAAACCTTAGATAGCATGGAATTTTTCTTCTCCACCTTGCCCCATTCATCTGTGATAATCTCACCTAGCTCAGAGATAAAAGGAAAATTAATCCGTTCCTTCTTTAATTGCTTAAAGAATTTTCTCTGTTTGGAAGGAGCAGCCACAGAATCTTCCCAGTTCAGTGTCTCTCTAACAGCTCTGACCAGAGGAGGAAGTAGAGCGAAATCAAAACCCACACAGGGATCACTTTCATCAGAGTCACTGTCCGATATGGCAGCTGAGGGGTGGCTATGCGCAGAGGATTCCCAAGTATCCTGCAGCTGAGTCTCCCTTCCTGGAGAAAGTGGCAGCTCTGCCGGGGGGAACATGGGACTGGCCCTCAACATTTCTGAGGGACTCCTTAACAACTTTTTCCACCAGGGTTTTAAGTTGTTGATCCGCGTCACCCCTTTCATTGGAAGCCTTGGCGTAGCAAGGATCGCACAAAGATTTTCCTGCCGGTACAAGAGCTCTGCATCCCCAACAGGCACTAGCTGAGTGACTAGATTGAGTCCTAGAGGAATGCGACCGTTCCTCACTATGGTGTCCTGATCTTGAGGAGGAACCATAATGTTTTGATTTGGAAGAGGAGTGTCGGTGATGCGACTTGGAGGAGTCGCTCCCTCTATGAGAGCTGTGATGCTGTTCTGACCTGGAAGGGCTGAAACAGGAACAAAACAAGAAACCACAAGAGACAAGATATCAGGACAGAGCTAACAGATATATACCCCTCCCCTACCAGACCTTCAGGTGATCATTAAAAATACCTTTTATGAGAGGGGTGGCCACAGACAGGCGGTAGAGAATCCATGTCCTCAGCGATATCCATACGCGCTGAAAAGATGACAATTGATCAGTGCAAGGGACAGGGAAGGGATAGCCACCCTGTCCCAGAATGCCACTTACCAATAGATGCAACACAGAGGCAGGGGGAAGTCACCGCAACAGCCCGCAAGCATTCCCAAAGCTTGCAGACTAATTCCTGCCTGTGCGCATGCGTGAAATAGCGGGAATTTGCCGCTATCGCGCATGCGCGAAACCAAGCCTCGATCTCAAACCGCACTCGCACATGCGCAGTACGGCCGAGAACGCAAACCCGGAAGTAGAACGGCGGCTGGAACGCGGAAGAACCAGCCGCCATGCCTGCACATACTGATACGTTCTGATACCATTCATTATACCAGAGAGACAGACAGTGCAATGTAGTCTATTCACAGACACCCCCAAAGCACACCTGTGTTGAAGCCTTGAAGGCACTGGCAGCCCCCCGATTGGATCCCCTCCCTCTCAATTCCTGCTGCTGGACATCATCAGCTGAGCTCAGCTGTCTCTCTCTGCCCGTCGCCTCCGCCGGCCTCACAGCCTCTCAGGTCTCACTCTCCGGGCCCCGCCTACTACTGGGTGGGGAGCGGAGGAAAATGACTCTGCCGGGGAAGACAAGCAGGCAGGCGGCTGGCCGGGATTTGAGCCAAGGCAGAAGAACATGTGAGCGGAGCTGAATGGGCATGTGCCAGAAACTGAAGAAATAGTCCATCCGCTCCGACCAGCACATCATCATCAGATAGGGACACAGATAATGGAAAAAAATACACCCCCTAAGCTAGTAGGAGTGGTAGTGTGCAATTCTGATTATTTTTTTTATTCTGCACTGACTGTCTTTGAAAATTGCCCCAGCTCCTGTTGAAGTCAAATCCGGGGACAGACTTGGTCCGGGGACAGTGTCCTCAATCCGGGGACTGTCCCCTGAAACTGGGGACATCTGGTCACCCTATGCTATTGTGTTTCGGGGGGGGGGTGGTCTGTCGGAGGCCGTGCCTGAGCAAGTCATATGATTTCATAGTGCAAGGGATCATTCAGTTGATTCTCTACACTACAGTATTCTCTGCATTCCTCTTTCAGCTGCCATATACTACTAGGGATACAGTATTTTCTTTTAAAGAATAACCTTTACTGAACGGCGCTGACCAATCAGAATCCACCTAGCCCATACTGTGAGTGCTGGAGAAGAGTGAAAGCCAGGATTTCAAATCCCTGGACCGGTAAAGCATTATCCTGATGCCCGACTGCAGGTAATCGTGGACCCCTGGTACAGCGGGACCGGGGAGGGGGCCCAGTGTACAGTAAGTTCACCTTACAGATTTTCTGTAAAGGTGAACTAACCCTTTAAAGGTGATTATTGCAGCAAAAGTGGTTTATGTTTAAAGTGATATTAAAGGCTTGCTTTGTTTTTTTTTTAAATACCAAACATGCTATACTTACCTGCTCTGTGTAGTTATTTGGCACGGAGCAGCTTGGATCCTTCTCTTCTTGGGTCCCATGTCGGTGCTCTTGGCCCCTCCCTTCTGCCAAAAGCCCCCAGAGCGAGCAGCTTGCAATAGGGTGACCCGGGGGACAGCTCAGCATGGCCATTCACACAGAGAGTTGCAGCTAATAGTGGGTGTGGTCAATTTGTGCTTACAGTGGGAGGGGCTTAAAGTGGTATGCTTAAACCCTTTAGGTTAGGTCGGGAGGACTCCACTGCCACCTGTTTTTTGAAAGACCTTGATAAACTACAGAAATGTGAGTTTGTTATTATCATTTTAAATAAATTTTGATTTTAAATGGAATTATGCTATTTGGCCCCATTTTTCCATTTTATGTGTTCGTCATAACTTAGTCGGGCCTCTATATGATTGGAGAAAACCTATTGTTACCATTTGCATGGGGGAAAGACTGCTCTGACGGTTTTTGGCATTCGAGCACCTGCTAGTTCGAGTTTCCACAGATACCATAAAGCGTGTACGACCCTTAGAATATATATTCTCCTGGGTCATATTCATCTGGTAAGCCCGCATCTGCTGAGGTGGTGGTATCGGCACATGGGTGTTCGCATGTTAATCCTTTTAAGATTGGATGGTGTATCTGAAGTCTAACTATGCATGTGGGACTTGAATATTTTCTTTGATACAAAGAGACTTTATATTTATAATTTTTCTGATTCTTTTATTGATTCATTTTTGGATATATATAAGCACATGTCCATGGTTTATTAATATATTTTTTGGTGTTTATTAACACAATCATTCACTATAGATATCACGCAAATTTATATGGTTATATACGTGGTTGTTATATAAATTTCATTCATTTTGTATTAAAAAAAATTTGCGCTACACTTTTTTATAATTTGTACACTTCTTAACTAAAATATCCATATTAGTGTGTTAGCAGCTTTTACATATTTGGATAGCGCATTGTTTTTCTTTAGAAAGGGGGAAAAAATATATAATCTCTCTGCTGCCTTACTCAGACTGGGACACAGGAAGTAACAATCCCCATTCCCCACCTTAGCAGGAAAGTGACAATCTGCAACTTGTGGCAGGTGATGTGGCAAGTGGACAATCCGCAATGTGTGGCAGGGGACGTGGCAAATGGACAATTTGCAACTTGTTGCAAGTGATAATCTGCAACTTGTGGCAGGTTACGTGGCATGTGGACAATCCGCAACAGGTGGCAGGTGACGTGGCTAGAGGACAATTTGCAATGTGTGGCAAGTGACAATCCACAACTTTTGGCAGGTGACGTGGAAAGTGGACAATCCGCATTGTGTGGCAGGTGACGGGGCAAGTGGACAATTTGCAACTTGTGGCAAGTGACAAGCCGCAACTTGTGACAGGTTACGCGGCAAGTGAACAATCCGCAACAGGTGACGTGGCAAGTGGACAATTTGCAATGTGTGACAAGTGACAATACACAACTTGTGGCAGGTGACATGGCAAGTGGACAATCCGCAATGTATGGCAGCTGATAGTGGACAATTTGCAATGTGTGGCAGTTGCTGTGGCAAGTGACAATCCGCAAAGTGTGGCAGGTGACGTGGCAGGTGGACAATCCGCAACTTGTGGCAGGTGTAGTGGCAAGTGGACAATCCGCAAAGTGTGACGGATGACATGGCAAATGACAATCTGCAACTTGTGGCAGGTGACAGGGCAAGTGGACAATCAGCAATGGGTGGCAAGTGGACAATTTGCAATGTGTGGCAAGTGACAGTCCACAACTTGTGGCAGGTGACGTGGCAAGAGACAATCTGCAACATGTGACAAGTGACAATCTGCATCTGGTGGCAGACGACGGTGGCAAGTGACACACTTGGGGCTCCCACTGATTCTGCATTATGGCGAGTTGAACTATTTGATTTTCTATAACAATGTACTAATATAAATAATGTGTTTCAATCATCCTGACACCATAACAACCATGGTGCCGTGATGAGCGGACATGTCACCTCTAACTACGTATGGGCAGATTTTTTTAGGGCTGGGTACAACCAGCCCATCTGAATTTCATGTGAATATTGCCAGCTAGTGGGTCAGGATGAGTGACAGGCAACCAGCATTTTTATATGAAGGCCAACAATAGTCATCCTTGTGTCCCTGTCATGTTGAGTTTATTCATTGTCCCTGGCACAAGAGTGTTGAACTTTTCTCTCTATAAATTTGATGTTGTACAAAGAAAAATATATGAACTGTAGGTGAAGGTGCTAAATAGAATTCCTCTCTTTTTTTATTGAAGATGTACACGGTATTTACTGCAGAGAAGGCTCAAACAGCAGGCCTGTTGACCATCACATTGAGACGCTGCCAAAAAGCTACATTCAAATTGAGACTCCACCAGAGTGCGACCTAAACATGGCCGCTCCACCAGAGTGCGACCTAGACATGGCCGCTCCACCAGAGTGCGACCTAGACATGGCCGCTCTACCAGAGTGCGACCTAGACATGGCCGCTCCACCAGAGTGCGACCTAGACATGGCCGCTCCACCAGAGTGCGACCTAGACATGGCCGCTCCACCAGAGTGCGACCTAGACATGGCCGCTCCACCAGAGTGCGACCTAGACATGGTCACTCCACCAGAGTGCGACCTAGACATGGCCACTCCACCAGAGTGCGACCTAGACATGGCCACTCCACCAGAGTGTGACCTAGACATGGCCACTCTACCAGAGTGTGACCTAGACATGGCCACACCACCAGAGTACGACCTAGACATGGCCACTCCACCAGAGTGTGACCTAGACATGGCCACTCCACCAGAGTGTGACCTAGACATGGCCACTCCACCAGAGTGTGACCTAGACATGGCCACACCACCAGAGTGCGACCTAGACATGGCCTCTCCACAGAGTGCGACCTAGACATGGCCTCTCCATAGAGTGCGACCTAGACATGGCCTCTCCATAGAGTGCGACCTGGACATGGCCCCTCCACCAGAGTGCGATCTGGACATGGCCCCTCCACCAGAGTGTGACCGAGACATGGCCGCATCACCAGAGTGCGACCGAGACATGGCCGCATCACCAGAGTGCGACCTAGACATGGCCACTCCACCAGAGTTCACCTGGGAGCTCTACTTCAAGTTCTGCAAAAAACATTGTGTTCGCTTTATGCTTCCTTCAGAAGGTGATGATGACACAAACTCCACTGAGTCTCACTGATACCCAACAAAAAATTGTGTCCTCTTTCAGAAAGTATTAAAGAAATCCTGTCAGCAGGGGACTCCATCAAAACATTGTAAACGCTCTATGCTTCCTCCAGAAAGCGACGTCGACACTGAGACTCCACTAAAAAGTTGCCTTCGCCATCAGAAAACAAATAAGAAGGAAATTCAAAACCAGGGGTGTCATCAGCCCCTCCCCCCCAACATGAAAGAACTGGACAGAAGAAAAATAACCAGAAAAAGAAACAAAATAGAAAAAATAAAAGACAGTATGAGGTTGATTTACTAAAACTGGAGAGTGCAAAATCTGGAGCAGCTGTGCATGGCTGTGAGGGGAGGTTAGAGGCCAGTAGACTTTTTTTCTGCAGGTGTGTGATGGACTGGCTGTGAGGGGAGGTAGGAGGCCAGTAGACATTTCTCTTTACTGCAGGCGTGTGTTGGATTGACTGTGAGGGGAGGTTGGAGGCCGGTAAATTTTTTTATCTCTGCAGGTGTGCAATAGACTGGCTGTGAGGGGAGGCGTGTGTTGGACCGGCTGTGAGGGGAGGAAGGTCGGTAGACTTTTTTTTCCCGCAGGTGTGCAATGGACTGGCTGTGAGGGGAGGTTGGAAGCCAGTAGACTTTTTTTCTGCAGGAGTGTGTTGGACCAGCTGTGAGGGAAGGTTGGAGGCCATTAGACTTTTTTTGTGCAAGTGTGCGATGAACTGGCTGTGAGGGGAGGTTGGAGGCCAGTAGACTTTTTTCTTTTCTGCAGGCGTGTGTTGGACCAGCTGTGGGGGGAAGTTGGAGGCCGGAAGACTTTTCTTTTCCTGCAGGCATGTGTTGGATCGGCTGTGAGGGGTGGTTGGAGGCTGGTAGACTTTTTTTGGTGCAGGCATGCGTTTGACCAACTGTGAGGGGAGGTTGGAGGCCAGTAGACTTTTTTTATGGAGGCACATGCTGGACCAGCTGTGAAGGGAGGATGGAGGCTGCTAGACTAGTAGCCTTTTTGTGCAAGCGTGTGTTGGACCAGTTATGAGTGGAGTTTGGAAACCGGTATCTTTTTTCAGGCAGGTGTTGGATCAGCTATAAGGGAAGGTTGGTCAGTAGAAAGCCAAGGAGTGTTTGAACTTGGTGAGGGACCCTTAAAAGGCAGATGAGGCAGGGAACACAAGGAGAAAATGGTGGAGCTGTGAGGCACTCCAAAAGTCCAAACAGAGAGGGCCGAGCCTGTCAGAGAGTGCTTTCAGAAAGTGGGAGGTCTGAAAAAAATCCAGGCCCTTAAGAGGCCTGGGTTTGTATCTGGGGAAAATAATCTGTTACCTAAAGTTGGGTACAGAGGGGATGGAGCCAGGGAGAGTTTGCATTTCCAGAGTGTCTTGGTAGAACAAGAGATTGTGGGGCTGAATAGAGGATGGGCTTTCAAGGATGTGAGGGAGGAAGAATAGGCAGCTCAGAAGGGAACTACTTGTGGATAGTTCCAGAAGGATCCACTCTTTCAGGTCTACGTGTTTGTGCCAGCCCAGTTGTCATGTAAGGCTGCCGCTGCTGCAGTTTGGAATTTTTATGTATTTTTATATTTATATGTCAGGAAACGCCAGGCCTCCATATAGGAGTAGAGCCAGGGTGCTTAATTTAGGTCTGGAGAGTTTCTGGGCCCAAAAAAAAAAAAAAGAGTTCACTGATTTAAAGGAAGGAGCGAGGGATGCAGATCCGGAGGGTCTTAAGTAACTAGAGGAATTTTGGGAGAATAGTAATTTTAAGGATATTGCATGGGCCGAACCAGGAAAAAGGGGCCAATGTTTAATTTCTGTATAAGTAGACAGGTCCTGTAAAGGAGGGGAGGAAAGTTGAGCTCAAAAGTGTTTTAGATTCATTGGAATGTGAGTACCAAGGTATTTCAGAGCTTTAGTTGCCCAGTAGAACTTGAAGCTTGTTTGGAAGGCCGGAAAATGAGTAAGGGGCATGGCTATAGTCATGGCCTCGGATTTTTGTACATTCATTTTAAAGGATGTCAGGGCTCCATAGAGATCTATGTCCTTTAGAAGGCTAGGGAAGTGGAGACAAAGGGAAATCCCTTTTGGTCTCCTTTGTGATAGGGAATGGGTAAGACAGAATAGCATTTGCTTTGACACCCAAAGAGGCGGTAGAATAAATTGTGCGGGTCCATTAGAGCTGCACGATTAATCACTAAGAATCAAAAATCATGATAATTTTCCTTTCCCGATCTTAAAACAACAATTCCCGATTCTTGCAGAGTTCTCTGACAGCTGTAAAAAAATAAATCCAGGCAGCCTGCCAAGTTTTATTACAACATGGTGGATAACTATAACTATAAACAAGGTAACATATCGTTCTTCGATAAAAGGAATGAACTTCTGTCTGTAGATGAGGGAAGTTTAACCAGTTAAAGACTTGCTGTTTACAAGCTAAAATCAATATTTATTGCTAGAAAATTACTCAGAACCCCCAAACATTATATATATATAGTCAACAGCTGTAGTATGTGTAGCTGCTGGCTTTTCATTTTTGCAGCAGTGGGCGGACCTCCACTTTAACAACCACTTTAACTGTGTAGCCAGACATACCTTTCACCAAACAGATAACAAGCCCGGTTATATTCTGTCTCCTTCTTGTACCTGGAAGACATAAGACTTTCCTGCAAATAAAATGAAAATGTAGCCTTTCAATCGCTACAATCGCATTGGTTATTAACTAGTAGTCAAAAACAAGCTAAATACAAGCGAAAATGGATACATCACATACCTCAGTATAATTTTAGAGAATGAGAACTTTATCTGTGAAACGAGTCAAAGCCCCATTTTTCTGCTAAGTCTCCCCAGTGCGGTTAAAGTGGTTGTAAACCCTTTCCAACCACTTTTACCTACAGGCAGGGCTTTTTTTCAGGGGGAACTTGGTGGAACTCAGTTCCACCACCTCTGGCTCAGACCCTTTGGTGCCTGCTCACCACAATCACTTGTAAGCACAGAAGTCTGGTTTCTCTGTTTATACAGTAAGTGACAGCTCTGCACTCTGTGTGTAACCCCCATGAACTCTGCACTCTGTATGTAATGCAATCCTGATATTTAATGCCCCTTTGAGACCCTTCTACTGTTTGTGAAATATGACCACACCCACTATTTGATGGGATTTGGAGGGTGTGTGTGGGGGAGGGGTTTTGGGGAGTCGAGGTTGAGTTCCAGCACCTATTGTTTGAGAAAAAAAGCCCTGCCTACAGGTAAGCCTAGATTAAAGCCCCATTAATGCCACGTACACACAAATGGACTTTCCATCAGAAAAGGTCAGACTGTTTTCCCGACGGAGTTACAACGGAGTTCCGACGGACTTCCGAACGAACGGACTTGACCACACACGATTGGACCAAAGTCCATTCGTTTTGAACATGATGATGTACGACAGGACTAAAAATGGAAGTTCAATAGCCAGTAGCCAATAGCTGCCCTAGCGTCGTATTTGGTCAGTCAGACCAGCATACAGACGAACGGTTTTCCCGATAGAAATGGATTCCATCGGACAGATTTGAAACATTTTCTATTTCTAGGTCCGTCTGGATTTTTGAAGAAAAAAGTCAGATGAAGCCCACACATGATCGTAATATCCGACGGAATGATTCCGTCTGACCTTTTCTGCCAGAAAATCCGGTCGAGTGTATGCGGCATATCAGTTTTTCCTTCAGATTTACCAAAACCATATAATATGAGGTCAAACCTTAGGAATTTCAATTTGTATGAAATCAGGCAGGCCCTTGCACTACATGGTTTTGGTAAACCTGAGGAAAAAATCTGCAGAAAATCTGATGTGTGTATGGGGCATAAGGCTTACCTGTAGGTTCTCAAAATATCTCCTAAACCTCCACGATTTAGGAGATATTTGCAAAAGAGACGGGCGCCGATCTCTACAGTGCATGCGTCGTAGACAGTGGCACAGGCGCACTTTAGAAACGGCGATCGTGCCATTTCTAAAGAAGATTGCGCCGTGACTGAGTGACATCATTGTGGCTCCGGCCAATCACAGCACCGGAGTCGTGATACCCGGAAGGAAGTGGGTGACAGATGGACACTTTGTGGAGGAGAGGAAATCGGGGACCTTGCAGGCTTCGGTTTCAAGTAAGTGACACGTAATGGGGTAGTATGCGATGCGATGCATAGTAGTCCATTATGCTTTACCTTTGTAGGGAAACAAAGAGGAAGTAAAACCCATCAGGGTTTACTTCCTCTTTAAAGCTGCTTCAATTTTTGCCTTTCCTGGCTCCTCCCTCTCCCTCATCAACATACTAATGACATTTTTAAATAAAACGTTTTCATTTTCATTATGTATCTTATATTAAAACCCTGTGCACACAACCATTTTTTCAGTCAGAATAGTGCATGTGCGGGAGTACTGCCATTGCGGCGTCATTGTGGCCTGGCCTATCAAGTGGCCGAAGGCACGGGACCTAGAAGGAAGAAAGGGCGAAGATGGAAGCGCTGGGGCCCACCATATGACAGGCAAGTCTGCCATAATGTACTAATATGCTGTGCCCACCCATCTAGGGGGCTTTGAAAAAATAAATAAAATACAGCAGACTTTACTTCCGCTTTAACATGGGGTCTTTTGCCCCGTCCCTTTTTTTTCCTTCCCCTCTTCTTTCCCAAGTACGTGTGTAAGCTTAGTTTCTGCTAGGAGGGTCCCACTGATGTTACGCTGAGTAAATAGATACCAAACATGTCAAGCTTTGTAATTGCACGCACTAATTGACGACAAACGACGGTACCTAAAAATCTCAATAGGCAACGCTTTCAATTTTTTTTCTGGTTACCAAGTTAGAGTTACAGAGGAGGTCTAGTGCTAGAATTATTGCTCTCGCTCTGACGATCACGGCGATACCTCCCATGTGTGATTTGAACACCGTTTACATATGCGGGCGCGACTTCCGTATGCGTTTTTCTTTGCTGTGCGAGCTTGCGGCATCGACGGGGCGCTTTAAAAAAATAAAAAATTCTTATTTATTTTAAAATGAATCAATTGTTTTTTTTTTACAATTTTTTTGATCACTTTTATTGCTGTCACAAGGAATCCCTTGTCACAGTAATAGGTGGTGACAGGTACTCTTTATGGTCTTTCAGACCCCCGATTCCTCCTTTACACTTCAAAGTATTCAGATCGCCGCTTTCGGCGATTCCGAACACTGTATTTCTTTTTAAATCCGGCGCCATTGGCAGCCAAGTAAGTTTACGGTATTTATCGGCGTATAACACGCACTTTTTTCCCCCTAAAATCAGGGGGAAAGAGGGGGTGCGTGTTATACGCTGATCCCCCACAATTTTTAACCCTTTCTGCCGCTTTCTGCGGCTTCGAGGGTATTTTCGGCACACTCGGCCGTTCTCGGCTATTTTCGCCCGCACTCGGGTATTTTCGGCCGCTTTCGGGAAGCTGAAAACCGCCGAGAACAGCCGACTGTGTGTACACTGCTCCTTCACCGCTCCAAAGATGCTGCTAGCAGGATTTTTTTACCGTCCTGCTAGCGCACTGAGGGCTTTCACACTGGGGACATAGCAGCGGCTCTTTTTAGGGCGCTTTGCAGGTGCTATTTTTAGCGCTATCGGACCTGCAAAGCACCCCAGTGTGAAAGGGGTTTTCCTAAAATCTAGAGGGACAGATTAAGAAGTCACCTAATTAGTAAATAGAGTCCACCTGTGTGTAATTGCATTTCAGTATGAATACAGCTATTTGTGAAGAGGTTTGTTAGAGAACCTTAGTGAACAAACAGCACCATGAAGGTCAAAGAACACACCAGACTGGTCAAGTATAAAGTTGTGGAGAAGTTTAACCACTAGAGATCCTCGCTATAGCCAAATGACGGCTACAGCGCGGACCTCCTTTGCCGGGACTACGTCTATTGATGTCGTCCCGTGCACAAGCGGCCTGCGCGCCCCCTGAGGGGCGCGCGCGGCGCGCTCTGTGATCGGCGAGTCTATGAGACTCGCCTGATCACGGATCCGAGCAAGGGGTCGATCCCGACCCCTTACCACATGATCAGCTGTCAGACAATGACAGCTGATCATGTGATACAACGGAGCCGGTAATCGGCTATTATTCCTTCTCGCGCTGACAGCGCGAGGAGAAAAAAAAATAGCCGATCACCGGCGGCCGTGGTCGGGACATCAGTCCCGATCACGGCCAGCCCTGCCAGTGCCCACCTGCCCCCTGCCAGTGCCACCTCATTAATAAATAAGTGCCCCCCGTCAGTGCCACCCATCAGTGCCCACAGTGCCACCCATCAGTGCCCACAATCTGCCTCAACATCGACCCTAGAGAAGTGATGACAAACCTTGGCACCCCAGTGCCACATATCCGTGCCCATCAGTGTCATCTACCAGTGCCCATCAGTGCTGCCCAGCAGTGCCACCTATCAGAGCCACCTATCAGTGCCACCTATCAGTGCCACCTATCAGTGCCCATCAGGGTTGATTGTGCAGGTTTAACTTTGGCATCAGTTTGGCTGGGCTGTGTTAGGGTTCTGCCTGGTCATGTGTACAGTTAGGTGCACATGACAGGCCGAGAATCAGGGCTCGTTGAGCGCTTTAAGTATCAGTGTTCCCCCGGAGCCAATCAGTGGGTGCGTCTCGCCCCACTGAGGAGTCTGGGGAAGGGTACTTAAGAGGCTGAAGTCACGTGTTTGGGGTTCGTTAGGCCAGAGCTGCCTGTTCCTGAAGCTAGACCGGGGTAGCCCCGCGAGGGGTCCCGGTCCCGGTCACGGGAGAGTTTGCCGCCCCGCAACATCAGTTGGTCAGTTTGACTAGCCTCATTAGACCCGCATGGTCTGGGACAAGGATCCATCTGTTCCCGAGTCTCGGAACCGGCTGGTCGGAGGCGCAGTAACTGAGGGAGGATTCAAGGCGTCCGGGTGTGCTCTCGGCTTGGAGGGGCACCGCAGCTCATGTAAGCGACCGGGGGAGGACTCTTCGGAGGAGGGCCAACAAGCTGGCATCCCAAGAAGTGCCTGGTTGCTGGGTTGTCGAGGACACTAATGAATCCACATTTTTCCAGTACTGTCACAGAGACAGAGAACGTTCCAGGTACTGAGGAAAGGTTCCTGTTCACTTTCGGTTGCAAATTTATTCAAGGTCAGAGACTTTGCAAGTTCCGGATTAAGGTGCTGACTGCCATAATCTCTGGCTAGAGATTTTTTCAGCTTTGAAACGCCCAGCTGCGAGTGGCTACTCTCTGGGTTGCACTAGCGACTTTCTAATGATTAGCAGTTCAAGGTGCCTGAGTTTCTGTACCGGGGTAGCCCCGCGAGGGGTCCCGGTCAAGGGAGCGTGTGCCGCCCAGCAACATGGTCAGTTTGACTAGCCCCATTAGATCCGCATGGTCTGGGGTAGCGATCCATCTGTTCCTGAGTCTCGGAACTGGCTGGTCCGAGGTGCAGTAACTGAGGGAGGATTCAAGGCGTCCGGGTGTGCTCTGAACTGGAGGGGCACCGCAGCTCGTGTAAGCGACCGGGGGAGGACACTTCGGAGGAGGGCCAACAAGCTGGCATCCCAAGAAGTGCCTGGTTGCTGGGATGTCAAGGACACCCATCATATCAGAGGTCTCCCATCACATCAAAGCCCATCCTTCACATCACAAGTCCCACTATCCTATCAGAGGTTCACCCCCCCCCCCCCCTTCACATCAGAGCCCACTTTATACCAGAGGTCCCTCTATCACATCACAGGTTCCATCACATCAGAGGCCTCCTATAATATCAGAAGTCCCCCCCATGTCATCAGAGATCCCCCTTCAGTTCAGAGCCCCCCTCACATCAGACATTCCTCCATCATATCAGTGGCCCCCCTTCATGTTTGAGCCCCCCACACACACACATCAGAAGCCCCCATCACATTAAAGTCTCTTTTATACATGAGAACCCTCCCTCACATCAGTCACCCCTATACATCAGTTGGCCCCTATACATGACAGAGTGCCCCCATAACATTAGAGCCTTCGCAGTGCATCATAGTCACACCAAACACAGAGCTCCACAATTACAAAGCCCCCTATCCCAGAGCTCCCCAAACACACGGTCTGCCCTTCACATCATAATCCTACCCTTTTGCTTCAGTAGCATGGAGGAGGTCTAGAGGAGATTGACTTTCATCTTTTCCTAAATGCTGGGGATGTCCCTGCAAACATGCGGGTGAGCCAGCTGCCAACATTATAGCAAAGAATGAGGCCAATGCGCCCTGACCCTAGAGAAGACCCTAGAGAAGTGATGACAAACCTTGGCACCCCAGATGTTTTGGAACTACATTTCCCATGATGCTCATGCACTCTGCAGTGTAGTTGAGTCTCATGGAAAATGTAGTTCAAAACATCTGGGGTGCCAAGGTTCGCCATCATTGCCCAACCATTGGTTGTTGTGGCGCTGGCAGCTGACCCGTCCAAACCAACTCATAATATCGGTCTGCGCTGCTTTTGGCCCCCAGGGAGAACCCAAATGGCACCCCAGGGTGCCCAGAAACACTGGTTTAAATCCCTAATAGGAACAAGCAAGGTGGATCAGAATGAAGCTCAAACATCTTGTACTGGTTGAAAGTACTAAAGCCAACGGATCAACTTGACAGCCAGGCTTCTAGCATTTTTCAGAGGGAATAAAATGATCAGCCTATAAATTTCCCATGATCATGTTTCTTTTAACATGGTCAACAAACTGGTTCTCAATCTGTATTTCTCTCTTCTACAGGTAGAAGGCGCTCTCCCATAAGAAATAATATGTGATCTGAAAATAAGTTTTGAACTCTGAACATTGTAGTTAAGCTCCACCCTCCACCAGTTAAAGCGCGGGTACTTCCAAACGCTCCACTTAGATTTTGCCGTTAATTTAAAACTGCATCACTGTCCTTAGATGGTTTGGTAGATTGTAGGTGGTGGCTCCCATTTAGAATTTTTTTCTACAATCAGAATATAAGCAGCTACAGCACTAAGGAAAAACGAAATCAACGATTATATTTTTCTACACATTATCGTACACACACTTAATAAAGCCTCATTCACACCTAGGTTTTTGCAATCCTGAACAAAACGGACAAATTGCACCACGCTTGTTCAGGTGCCATTTATTTTCAATGGAACCTAAATGTGGGTGCGTTTCCTGCTCATCTTTTGAGCAACAAGCTTCACAAGATGCGGTTTGCCGCAAATGCAGCGCGATTTATCCAAGCACCCCGTTTAGGTTCCATTGAAAATTAATGCCACCGGAACAAGCATGATGCAATTTGTCAGTTTTGCAGAGCGTTTTGGGATCGCAGGCAGAATCGCACTGATTCTGTCCGCGTTCGCAAACGCCCAATTGTTCGCAAGTGTTTGCAAACGCCCTTATTAGTATTTATTATCAGAGATAGTCCTAATTGGTTTTAGCCCTTGTACACACGGTCGGACATTCTGGCAACCAAATCCGTTGGATTTTGTCTGACGGATTTTGTCCGAAACTGTTGCATACACACTGTCGGACAAAGTTGTCGGAAAATCCGATCGTTCAGAACGTGATGACGTAATTTCGTTACAATGGGACTACATTCATGCTAGTAGCCAATAGCTTTAGTCTAGGAATTTGATCTGAGCATGCGTGGCACTTTGTCCGATCGGAATTCTCTACACACAATCGGACAAAGTCCGATCGGATCATGTTGTCGGAAAATTTTATAGTCCAGCTCTTAAACTTTGTCCGTCGGATACTCCGACGCAAACAGTCCGATGGAGCCCACACACAGTCGGATTATCCGACAACGCGGTCCTATCAGACATTGTCCATCGGAATATCCGACCGTGTGTACAAGGGCTAAGAGAGTGACATTTTTGCTCATTCTTTGCAAAATAGCTCAAGCTCTGTCAGATTGGATGGAGAGCGTCTGTAAACAACAATTTTCAAGTCTTGTCACAGATTGGATTTAGGTCTGGACTTTGACTGGCCCATTCTAACACATGAATATGCTTTGATCTAAAGTAAGCCATTCCATTGTAGCTCTGGCTGTATGTTTCGGGTCGTTGTCCTGCTGGAAGGTGAACCTCCGCACCAGTCTCGAGTCTTTTGCAGACTCTAAAGCCCCTTACCCACGATCGGATTTTCCGTCGGGAAATGTTGGATGTCAGGCTGTTGGCAGAAAATCCGACCATGTGTACGCTCCATCGGACAATTGTTGTCAGACTTTCCGCCAACAAATGTTGGATAGCATGTCTCCAACATCCTCCTCCTTCAGAAGTAGAGAGCTCCCACGCGGCCGTGTATGTACATTGGCCGGGTGGGAAGTGGTTAAGATCAAACATACAACTATGTTGGTGTCCCTTGTCGATTTTACATTGTATTTTTAAAAATGTAACTGCCTACTCCCAAACTGTTATTTAAAGTAAAACACACAGCCAAGTATTATTCTCCACAATTTTTTTATTGTGCATTAAAAAAAAAAATAGACATGCTATCTGCCAATAGAACTTAACCAAAAAGTGCATTCTGTGCATCCAAAAATATAGAAAATATACCAAAATCAAATCATTATTCAACCAAAAAACAAATGTCAAAGCAATAAATCCAAGGCCAATAATAAATAACACATTATCTCCTCTGATTCCGCAACATGTCTGGTTGCCGTTCAGAAACAAACTGAAAAGCGCTAAATGAAAAGCGCAAACTGAAAAACGCTAAATGAAAAACGCAAAAAGAAAAGCGTGAATCAAAGCTCACCAAAACTCCTACTAACCCGAAATTAGCAGAAGGAGCCCAAAGGGTGAGGCTAAAGAGCTGAAAAACCACGCAGTACATCTAGTACGTCACTACGTTCGTAATTGTTGGCCAACATTTGTGTGACCGTGTGTATGCAAGACAAGTTTAAGCCAACACCCTTCAAACAAAATTCCACGGTTTTGTTGTCAGAAAGTCTGTTCGAGGCAAAACAGGTTTTCTTCTAAGATTGCCCTGTACTTGGCTCGATCCATCTTCTCATCAACTCTGACCAGCTTCCCTGTCCCTGCTGAAGAAAAGCATCCCTACAACATGATGCTGCCGCCACCATGTTCCATGATGAGGAAGGTGTTTTCAAGGTGATGTGCAGTGTTATGCCGCGTACACACGAGAGGATTTTCCGGCAGAAAAGGTCAGACGGAAAGATTCCATCGGACATTCCGCTCGTGTGTGGGCTTCATCTGGCTTTTTTTTTCTAAAATTCTGACGGACTTAGAAATAGAACATGTTTCAAATCTTTCTGCCGCAACTCCGCCGGCACCAGTTCCTATCGAGAAAACCGTTCGTCTGTATGCTATTCCAACGGACCAAAAACGAAGCAAGGGCAGCTATTGGCTGCTGGCTATTGACCTTCCTTTTTCTAGCCCCGCCATGCGTCATCGCGTTCTAGACGGTCGGACTTTGGTGTGATCGTGTGTAGGCAAGTCCGTTTTGGCGGAACTCTGCCAAAAAGTCCTTCAGAGTTCAGTTCGATGAGAAGTCCGCTCATGTGTACATGGCATTCGTTTTCCACCACACATTGCATTTTGCTTTTAGGCCAAAACGTTTAATTTTGGTCACATCTGACCAGAGCACCTTCTTCTACATGTTTGCTGTTTCCCCCACATGGCGTCTCGCAAACTGCAAACAGGACTTCTTATGGCTTTCTTTCACCAATGGCTTTCTTCTTTTGCCACTCTTCCATAAAGACCAGATTAGTGGAGTATACAACTTATGCCCCGTACACACGATCGGACATTCCGACAACAAAATCCATGGATTTTTTTCGACGGATGTTGGCTCAAGCTTATCTTGCATACACACGGTCACACAAATCTTGTTGGAAATTCCAAACGGTAAGAACGCGGTGACGTACAACACGTACAACGAGCCGAGAAAAATTAAGTTCAATAGCCAGTGCGTCTCTTCTGCTTGATTCCGAGCATGCGTGGCACTTTGTGCGTTGGAATTGTGTACACACAATCGGAATTTACGACATTGGATTTTGTTGTCGGAAAATTTTTGATCCGGATTTCAAATTTTGTGTGACGGAAATTCTGATGGAAAATGTCTGATGGAACCTACACACGGTTGGAATTTCCGACAACAAGCTCTCATTGAACATTTTCCATCGGAAAATCCGACCGCGTGTACAGGGCATAATAGTTGTCCTGTAGACAGAGTCTCCCACCTGAGCTGTGGATCTCTGCAGCTCTTCCAGAGTAACCATGGACCTCTTGACTGCTTCTCTGGTGAATGCTCTTCTTGCCCGGCCTGTCAGTTATGGTGGACGGCCATGCCTTGGTAGGTTTGCAGTTGTATAAATGAAATAGTGTAGCGCTAAGGTGAAACTCCAAGTGAATGATATCACAATAAAATAAGTCATATAATGCTATGTGTAAAAAATACCAAATAAATAATAGAACAGAGATGAGTGCTGGTCAAATGGCCAATGTCCACATATAAGTGTCAAAAAATTTAGTAACTAGTTCTTCTATTCCCGGCTTGTGTGGGGAACGTATATTCCAAATGAGCTCTACTGGTGAAACCAGAACGCCTACCTCCCTACGCGCGTTTCGTCACGAACGGACGTGTTCACGGGATTCTGACGTCTCCGCGTTCTACGCCCAACTAGGAAGTGCGGGCGGCATACGAGTCCGGCCGGCTCGTTCTTTTTTTTTTATACGATCGTTTTCTTCTATGTACATGTGAGTGCAATATTTTATATTTTACTTTATTAAAACTAAGTGGTTTTACGCTATGCGAGTGCCTTTTTGAATTTTTCCATATGATCCACGATACCCTTGTTTCCTGACTGGAGGCTTCGTATTGGATACAAGAGCAGTGTGGTGCCTGTGACGGTTCATCCAGAACTTCTGTGCTGTGGCTTTGTTGATCTCACTAACACTGGGATCTAAAACTCTGGTAAGCGGCCCCCCTTCTCACTGGTGGAGGATTGTTTGGAATGTTTTTTCACACAGGACTTTGTGGGTTTCCTACACCTTAATATCACCTTGGAGGAAGCAACATTATATTACTTTTTGGACAATTTTTGTTTCAATATATACAATTTTTTGTTGTTTTTGAAAATATTTTTTGTTTTTTCTAGTTTACTCACTTGAATTATCTGATTGGTGTGTGGGTTTACTTTTCTCTTTATTGTATATGATTTACACATTAGGGGTATATCATTTCTGCTAATTTCATTATTGGTTTTGTTTTATAATTCAATTTTTCACTTATAATATTTTTTATTGATATGATGATAAGACATTATTCACTTATATAATTTCATCATTCGTAAAAAAAAAAATTTCACCAAAAATAGTTTTTTATGACTATTGAGGTTTTTTGATTAGACTTTAGACACAGATTTTTTGTTTTTAGCGCAGCCCACCCTGTTCATTTATTTAGTTTGTTATCGGAGTATTACGATTAGGGTTGCCGCTTATAGGGTAGTTATTATTTAATTTTTTGTTTGAATAGCGCGGTTTACTCTTTATACCGTGCCCAATTACTACCCTAGCCTGTTCATATACTGCCCCAGCCTGACTATATACTACCCAAGCCTTAGCCTGCCCCTACCCTGCCTATAATAATCGGTGTGGAGGGAGAGGAGGGGAGCCAGCTGCAGGGGATGAAGCAGGGCCAGGGGGTAACACGGAGGGGGCAGAGAAAGACACGGAGGAGGCCGGGGTAGGAGTACACAGAACAGCTGGGAATGATCTGTGCGGCGGGAGAGGAGGGGGAGGCAGAGGACGGGGGCGGGAAAGGGGGAGGAGCGCACAGAACAGCTGGGAATGATCAGTGCTGCGGGAGGGACAGCTGTGAACACTGATCTCCCTGTATAGCTTTCTAGCTGACAGCCGCAGGAGGGAGAGAAGGAGAAGCGACCGTCCACTAAAAATCGGAGATGGGTGATCACAGCTGATCATTCCTGAGAGATCGCGGGGCACTCGCGGGTGTGTGATATTTGCACTGTTTAGCACTGAAAACAGTCATTTTAGGTAGTGTCAGTAAAAAATGTGGATCTGTCAGTAAACTGCATGTAAAAAATTGGTGTTTGTAAATTTTGAGGTTCTGCCAGTAAATTTCACTTTGGGGGAGGGGTTTGGCAACACTACTTGGAAGACTTTTATTTCTTTTGCTGACTTTTATTACTGGAGAAGTTGCAGTTTCTGTGGTTATAATGACAGACAGGGGTCTCTCCCCATGCTGTACACTGACGCCGGGTTTGGCCATCACGTCACGTCACGTCACGTCACATAGAGAGACCCAACAACCCCTCCCCGCTCGTAACTCTGAGGTAACTTTCCGGCCCCGCCCGCCAGGCTGCCGCGTGACGTCACCCTCAACGCGCGCGTCGCCTGCCCTTCCAACGCCACCTTCTTCACGTGACCTTTATTTTTAAAACCAAGCTGGGCGGGGGGCGCGCGCTGCGCACGCGCGCTGGTAGGCAGTTGGAGGACGCAGGCGCGGCTGGGCGGGGCCGGCACCGGCTCATTACAGTGACTAGGAAGCGGGCCCCTCCCTGGCTGTGGCGGGCGCCCGGGATTCAGGCTCCTCCTCTCACTCCGAGGACCTCCACCTCAGTCCGAGCACCGGAAGCCATTGACTGGGGATATCCGGCCGGATTGAGAGCACAGGGGAGCGGAGGAAGCGGCCTGCTACAGCTCTGAGAGGGAGGGGGGAAAGCTTCTCATGTGGCTGCTGAGAGGGACACCCTGCTGAGAGCTTCTCATACGGGACACTGACTCTGCTCCATACATTCAGGAGCCGGGCACACCATCTGCTATCCTCCCAGCTGAGGAGCCCCCTCAGCCCTGACCACCACCACAGCTCGCTGGAGGAGCAGCTCCAGGGGACCTGGACCTTCAGGCCCTTATCAGAGGGGCCCCTAAGTGCCACCAGACCTGGTGTGGGATCAGTACAACCTGAGCCTTGGGGCTTTACAGAACTTATCTGAGGGCCACCCTGAGTCATTGGACCCTCTCAGAAGAGCGCCCCAAGTCCTTGGACCTTCTGGGAACGCTCCTTAAGCCATTGGACCCACCTGGAGGAGAACACCAAGACATTGGGCCTTCCCAAAAGTGCACCTTGAGCCCTTGGACCTTCTCAAAAGAGCACCTTGAGCCCTTGGACCTTCTCAAAAGAGCACCTTGAGTCCTTGGACCTTCTCGGACCTGGAGGGTGCACCCTGATCTTCAGGACCCATACAGTGGGTAGTCTTGTGTTTTTTATCCCTTTTTTTTCCTGGTGGACTGTCTGCAATTCTGAGGACCTCCAAACCTCACCTAGACGACCCCACGGCTCTTAGTTCCTGAAATCCGAGGACTGCTTCTTGCCCCTCGTAATCTAAACCCCCAAGGACTGTTGCCTCCTTGTACCCCCCAACATCCAGCGATATCATCTCTAAGGTGCACTTCTTTGTGGACGTAGAGTCAGTACTCCAGCCTTGTACGTCGCAGGGGGCCACCCCCCCCCCCCCCCCCTCAACTCCAGGACACAGCAGAAGCTTGATATTGCCTGTTTGGCAGGCTGCGGGATGTTGGGTATCTAGCAACCTCCACTGAAACTACCCCCATACTAGACATCAGGGATCCTTCCACCCTCTGCACAGATCATCACGAGATCAGAACTTTGGAAGTTGCAAACAGCACAAGACTAGCACTTGATACAACTGTAGCAGGACTTTGCAGACTCCCGATAAAGGCTTGCCTGGGTACAGCCTTGCCAAGCAGTGCTTTACCCTCTTTGGGACACTTTTTTTTTTTTTTTTTTTTCCCAGGAAGTCGGGCCCATAGATACAACCCAGTTCTTCATTTATCCAAGCTGTGTTTAATGCTCCACCATGGGCAAGGTGCTATCCAAGATTTTCGGCAACAAGGAGATGCGGATCCTGATGCTTGGGTTGGATGCGGCCGGTAAGACCACCATCCTGTACAAGCTGAAGTTGGGCCAGTCGGTCACCACCATCCCCACCGTCGGCTTCAACGTGGAGACCGTGACTTACAAGAACGTCAAGTTCAACGTGTGGGATGTGGGGGGCCAGGACAAGATCCGGCCTTTGTGGCGGCACTATTACACGGGCACGCAGGGGCTCATCTTCGTCGTGGATTGTGCCGACCGGGACCGCATCGACGAGGGTAGGCAGGAACTTCACCGTATTATCAACGACAGGGAAATGAGGGACGCCATCATCCTTATATTTGCCAATAAGCAAGACCTTCCCGATGCCATGAAACCCCACGAAATTCAGGAGAAACTGGGCCTAACCCGAATCAGGGATAGGAATTGGTATGTTCAGCCTTCCTGTGCGACCAGCGGGGACGGCCTCTACGAAGGACTTACGTGGCTAACCTCCAACTACAAATCTTAATGACTATTAGAAGATTTAAACACAGTTTTACGATGTTGCTTCTCCGAAGAGGATACATTGGAAGAAGAGTAACTTCGGAGGATTATGCTGATCTAACCGATCACCCTGTTAAATTACAAAGAAGTATGGGCTGGAATATGTTCTATAAATATATATATATATATACATATTTTATTTTTTATTTTATTTTTTTCTCTTGTTCTGCGTTTTTAGAATTCTGACCTCACGGTTTCCTGTACAAACTTCAAAACTGAGCTTGAAGAAGTAGGAACTTCCTTCTCAATGAGCTGTAATGGTTTGGTTTGAGGGATAGAAGCTTTTTTTTTTTTTTTTTCTTCTGCTTTCTTTTCTGTTTTCGTTGTAATTTTCTGCATTCATACAGGGTATGTTGCTAGGTCTCTTCCAGCTAGTAAACTTTACGATTTATTCCTTAAAAAAAAAATCACACTGCAGTTTGTCTTTTATACCTAGGCTGTTTTTTAATAGGAGTTCTGCTAGCTAGCATATAACAAATTTACTTGGAAAATTTTGTTTCCCCCCCCCCCCTTAAGATAAATATATATAACTATACATCTATATTTAAAGCTTACTTGATCTTTTCAATTGGTTGCTAACAAATTTGTGCAAAAAAAAATTTAGCTGTAGATCTGCCGTGATTGGAAGCAGATGATCCCGAATCTCGTATAATATATGCATGAGTAAGCTGAATGCAAAACGATCCTTCTAATCAATTGTTAGTAAAAGATGACAAGAAAGCCCCACGAGTGACATTGAGAAAGTAGAGAGCGAGCAGGCGCTGTCACGTTTCATAAGGATCTATTTCTGTTCCGGGGGGGGCGGGGGGAGAAAAAAAAAAATTGACTTTTGTACATAGAGGAAGGTTCCCTTCACATGTAGCAATACTTTAAATTTTATGCAAAAGTTTGCCTTCTTGAAAACCAGATTCTGTAAAGCACAACTTTGTAATTCGGTGCAAAATTGCAAGGCTTTCTTGGAAGCTTGGCGATTGGCCTGTCTGATATCTGTGTTAAAAAAGGTACATTGCTCCAAAGCGTCTTAAACTATATGCATTTATTAATAAAAATACCTACATTATTTCTTTAAAAGTATTGTAAAGTACACTTTTTTTTTTCTAAGGCCAAATTTATGTGGCATAAACCGCACAATTGGGGGGGGCGGGGGGGAGGGGGAATAAACAAGTCTTACATTTGGGGTTTTTGCAAATATATAAATGTGAATTTCTGTCCCATAACGTTTTACATTTTGTAATAACAAAGAGGTTTGGTTGTCTGATTTTTGGGTATGTGTGAGGTCTGTTGCAATTAAGGCTTATTGGCCCTCGTTCACATTGGATCGACTTGTCGTCGTGCATGACAAGTCGCACCTTATTGTCGGCAATGGCCATGTTCAAATCGCTGCGACACCACCCCCGTCTTTGCGTCGCCACATCGATTTGAAAAAGTAGTACATGCACTTTGGCGATTTTGGGTGCGACTTGAATAGACTATCTGTGCATGAAGCCACACGGGTGTCTTCAAAGTCGCACTGACTGGCAGCTTTGGAATCATGTGATTTTTTTTTTTTTTTTTTTTTCAAAGACTCATTCAATGTGAACGAGAGTTTAATCGAATTTCTCCTGGTGTATGCTGCCTTTGTAATGCAGATCTGAAGACTTTTTAGCATTGTGTAACTATTATTGCCTGCATGGTGTGGTAGACGGATATCCCATTTATTTCCCAAGTGCAGTGCACTTAAAGTGGACTTTCAGCTTACGCCTAATTAACCTTAAAACTTTCCCCTCCTAACACTTTAACCCATGTAAAGCCCCATACACACTATCAGATTTTCTGCAGATTTTTTTTCCTTCAGATTTACCAAAACCATATGAGGTCAAACCTTAGGAGTTTCAATTTGTATGCAATCAGGCAAGGCCCTTGCATTACATGGTTTTGGTAAATCTGAAGACAAAAATCAGCAGACAAACTGATCGTGTGTATGGGGCTTTACAAAGATGTATATACTCTATTTTCAGGCTGCTCTGGTCCGGTCACGTGACCTCCTCTTGTGTCAGCCGGTGTAGTGTCATATTTTGCTCCCCATCATAGAATGCCCCGGAAGTGACGTTGCGGCCAGAAATTTAGCACTGCGCATGCGCGATGCGTTCCAAACACTTGCGCCATGCGTTCTAAATGATTTGCGACAATGCAGACCAGTGAAACCGTCAGATAATGTCAGAGAAGTGAGGGGAAGTAATCCCCTCCCTGAGCCACAGTTACCCGCTCTCTCTCTGCTCTGTCTAAAGTTAATGTTACGATTACCTCCCCTCACTCCCGTGACATTATCTGACGGTTTCACTGAACGACATTGTCGGAAATCCTCTGGAACGAATGGTGCAAGCATTTGGAACGCATGCGCAGTGCAAAATTTCTGGCCGCAACGTCACTTCCGGAGCATTCTATGATGGGGAGCAAAATATGACACTACACCAGCAGCAGCGAGGAGACAGTGTTCTGACAGCGGCTGGTAAAACCTGAAGCGATGATGTCAGCCGTAGGCTTCAAAGGCCCATTCGTTGTTGACGCTCCCTCGTCTCCCCTGCAGCCGTGCTAGCTGACACAGGGAAACTGGATCACATGACCAGAGAGGACTGAAAATAGGTAAGTATATACATCTTTCCTAAGCTTGCCATACATTATATAATATTATGGTAAAATTTTCCTTTTAGATTTACCACAAACTATATATTACGAGGTCAAACCTAAACACTTTTTCAATTTTGTATCCAATCAGATAGGCCTGTGCACTACATAGTTGAAGGTAAAAATGAAGAGATTGTACAAGAAAATTTTATAATGTGTGGCCAGCTTTACACAGGTTATTTAACACCAGTGTTAAGAGAGGGGAGAGTATCAAGGCCAGTTAGGTGTAAGCTGGAATTCTACTTTTAATAGGGCAGTAACATGTTCCCAATGCTACAGCCGCTTCCCGGTTTATTTATTTTTCCTCCTCCCTGTGACAGCAGTACAGGGAGAAGTTCCCCATACTAGCTGTCGGTTTTTGAAATTGGTGTTCTGTGAATGAATGAACTACAAGTACTGACATCCACTGCGGTTGTTGGCTTTCAGTTTTCAATGACCTGGTAGTTCATTGATTCTTCCTGTCGGTTGCCCGTACGGGCACACAGATACACTGGCAGATCTGCTGGAGACCTGCATGGCACCAGTGATCTGCTGATCTTTGGTGCAATGCTTTACAGGCTCCAAAAATAAATGCACATTTTTATTTTTATTTTAACGTGACTGTCTCCTTTAAAACTGACTTGTCCGTGGAATGTACTTTCTCTCGTCTGCTCAAACTCTAACATTTGTAGATGGTTATGTTGAAGACCCTTTTTTATTCTCTGTGCTGCCTCCAGTTTTTTTTTTCTTTTGATTGCTTGTCTGGGCAAAGATGATGTACCTGCTGCTTTTGGAATGTTGATGTCACAAATCCCAGGAGACCTGTGTTCCGGTGGTATGAAGTATCGCAACAATTTTGACCTGGAGCATGACTGCGCATGCGCAAGGTCTTTGGGACCTGTCAAGAGTTTTGCTGCGCGGCAGACAAGTTTCAAACCTCTGCCGGGTCCTAAAGACCTGACAAAGTTTTTTTTTTTTTGCAGTAGATCCTGGTGCAGCTGTGCATGGTAGCCAATCGGCTTTTAACTACAGCGTGTTCAATTAGATTTAAAAAAAAAAAAAAAAAATGGAGGCTGATTGATTTCTATGCAGAGCTGCACCAGATTTTGCACTCTCCAGTTTTAGTAAACACCGGCCCCCCCCCCCCCCCCCCCCCCTCTGCACAGGATAACAACCAGGAGGAGGAGAATTAAGATGGCAGCACTGAAAAATAAAATTTGCTGCAAAGGGGACAGTGTTGAACTCATTGGACTAGTAAGTATGGGGTTTTTATTTTATTATGCAGGAACTAGTATTAGGTGGAATTTTTATTTTACTTCAATAAGGTGAAGTCCCCGTTTACCTGTTCTGTCTGATAAGTGATATTACGTTTTGGGCAGATGCTGGTAATTGAAGCCCACCAGATACTTATACTGGGGATCCATAGTGGTGGGGGGGGGGGGGGGGGGTGTTAAGAACAAGCACAGCTTTCGCTTTTGGTTGGGACTATTCATTGTGTGTGTGTGTGTGTGTGTGTGTGTGTCTTTTTTGTCAGTCTAGTGGTGTAAGCAGTCGTAAGTTGAAGACTCCCATGTGCAAGTTCAGGAGGTTCAATAGGATTTTCATGCTGGAATGTGCCAGTAGATGGCTTTCTCTCTCTGAAAGCTCAGCACTGCATAGGTGGTATGTGAATTTTTTTCCGTTTGGCCCAGCTGCTCCACAGATCATTTCAGTGTTTTGCTAACCATACTTTCCATGGATATCTACTAACTCCTTTACTCCCATTTAGGCCCCTTTCACACTGGGGCGGTGCGGCTGTCGGCGGTAAAGCGACGCTATTTAAAAAAAAAAGGGTTAAAACCACCCGCGTGGTATAGCCGCGCTGTCCCATTGATTTCAATGGGTAGGAGCGGTGAACACACCACTCCTTTCACCGCTCCAAAGATGCGGCTAGCAGGTCTTTTTTTTTTTTTTTTAATTAATTTTTATTTTTTTTACTGTCCTGCTAGCGCACCGCTCCAGTGTGAAAGCCCTCCGGCTTTCACACTGGAGTGAAAGGGGTCGGTTTTTTCAGGCGCTATTTTTAGCGCTGTAGCCTCTGAAAACCACCCCAGTGTGAAAGGGACCTAAGGGTTTCATTGTAGCACATTCTGATGTTGCTCCTTGTCATCTTTTCACAGTGAATGGCCAGTTCACTGAAACTTTGTTTTATTTTTTTTATTTTTTCTGCTCAGATTTTAGTTGAAATAGGTCAGCCAGGTCCTAAAGATGCATTTTTGAAAACTTTAAGGGCTCAAAGTAGCCTGCACTGTAAAACAGATATGCAACAAACAAAAAGATTGCTAGTAACTCACTAGGGTATAAATGCTGCAAAGCTCAATGTATGAGCAAGCACAGCATCCCTTAAAGCAGAGGTACACTCTAAGAAACATTTGTACATTAAAATTGAAATATATTTAAAAAACGTAGAAAAAAATAATAATTTTACTTACCAGAAACCCCTGTTGCTAGGCAGTCTTCCTAATCTGCCTTTTCCTAGTCCGCGGAGCTGTTCCATCACTTCTTCCTCTTCGGCACGCTCCCCCGATGTCTTCTGGGACCTGTGTGTGTGTGTGTCCCAGAACACAGCCGGCCATTCACAAAGCTCAAAGTAGGAAACAACTGGCCAGGTAAGTGCCCTTATTAAAAGTCAGCATCTACAGCAGTGGTCATCAACCCTGTCCTCAGGGCCCACTAACAGGCCAGGCTTTATGTATTACCTTGGGGGGAGATGAAGACTAGAATACTGCAATCACTGAGCAGCAAATGATATCACCTGTGATGTATCTCTGTTATCTTGCAAACCTGGCCTGTCAGTGGGCCCTGATGACAGGGGTGATGACCACTGCTCTACAGTGTTTGTAGTTGCTGACTTTAAAGCGGCGGTCCAGCCATTTTTTTTTTTTTTCGCAAGGTGTGATCCAGGTAATCAAAGAGTTGAACCCAAAAAGAACAAGGTGGGGAAGTACCTCACCTAAAAGAGATTACAAAGGACCATGCAGCTTAAGATCAGGGAACTGTAATACAAAATTACAAATGGTAATGAAAAATTGCTGGTGGTAGGAATTTTTTACCTGTGTGTGTGTGTGTGTGTTTGTTTTTTTTTTTGTTTTTTTTGTATTACCATTTGTAATTTTGTATTAAAGTTCCCTTATCTTAAGCTGCATGGTCCTTGGTAATCTTTTAGGTGGGGCACTCTAAAACAGGCCTTTAAAGCCTGCCATAGATGGATCGAATCTCAGCCGGTTCAGCAGGGACTAGCCAAATTTGCATCTCTCTATGGGCAGGCAAGTTATATTGAAGTTGATCTATCAACCGACAATCGGCCTCTATTTTTTTTATTTTATTTATTTGCATGTGATTTACTACTGCGGCTATAACCGCCAGCAGTAATCGCGTTCTGCCAGCGGGGGAAGCCTTCACACAATAGTCGGTGCTGCTGGAGGGATTCCCCCAGCAGCTTTGACTGTGTTGATGGGGCAATTGAGATTTCTTTCCTGCAACACTTGGTTGCTGAAAAGGAAATTGCATCATCTGTGACCTGCCAGGCCAGTGTTCATTGGGGAAACAGCGGTGAGATATATATATATATATATATATATTTTTTTTTGTTTTAAACTTTATTTAAATTTCCGCAAATTGCATTTAATCTGGAGGCTGCATTGTGTTGAAATTTGCTGATATAAAAGGGGAGGGGTGGGGGGGGGGTGGAGTTGCAAAAAAAAAAAAAATGCAGCATGTCTGCATTTTTACACACTGCAACCCACAAAATAGCATTGCAATGTGAACAGGACACAGGAAACATTTTGTTTTCTATGTGCCTGTGCATTAATCTGTGTAAACCAGCACAGCTCAGGTAATATTGCAGACATCTGTAGCTTCTGCTGAACATTTATGCCCCTTAAAGGGCCTGTCGGACCTTTGCTTGCCAAAAATCCAGCGGACTTTAGAAATAGAACATGTTTTACAGAAAACTGATCTGTTTTTGATCGCTAAAAACGAAACCACCCATTATCTTTTCTTAGTGACTCCCAATGCAGAATTTGCATAATCTCGTGGTCCTAAGGC
Organism: Lithobates pipiens; assembly: GCF_037356315.1. Classification (NCBI taxonomy): domain Eukaryota; kingdom Metazoa; phylum Chordata; class Amphibia; order Anura; family Ranidae; genus Lithobates; species Lithobates pipiens. The sequence goes on along the minus strand of NW_027507879.1, from coordinate 3,184,252 downwards.
AGTGGTTCTCATCGCCCAGCCTCAGGACCCGCTAACAGGCCAGGTTTGCAAGATAACTTAAATACATCACAGGTGATATCATTTGCTGCTCAGTGATTGCAGTATTCTAGTCTGCATCTCCCCCAAGGCAATACTTCAAATCTGGTCTGTTGGGCCCTGAGGACAGGAGTTGAGAACCACTGACCTAGGGCCACACATTGAGTGGCCATTATCATGGTCTCAATTGTCTTTAATTTTTTTTTTTTTTATAGAATACCTAAAACCTTCTAGTGAGTATAAATACTCTCCAAGGTGTTTTGTATCGTAGGGATATCTCACCAATGGACTTCTCAAGATAACATCTTGTCAGTGGGCTTTGAGCAAAAAGGGAGGCCCTACTTATGTAAGAAATAGCTTCCAATTTTTAGATACTGTACTAGCAGTATCTAATGGTTATATATTTGTATATAGCTACTACACTGTGTGGATGGCTGTGGCAAGGTATTAAAAAATAAAAATAAAATACCTTGCTGCAAACAAACTCCTAAGACCCCTTTCACACCAGGGTGTTTTGCAGGCGCTATAGCGTTAGAAATAGCGCCTGCAATCCGCCCTAAAAAAGCTGCACCATTGTATGTACTGTGAAAGCCGGAGGGCTTTCACACTACAGCGGTGCGCTGGCAGGACGTCAGGGAAAAGTCCTGCCAGCAGCTTCTTTGGAGCGGTGTGTTTACCGCTCCTCCCCATTGAAATCAATGGGGCAGCGCTGTAATACCGCCGGCAAAACGCTGCTATTGCTATTACAGTTTTAACCCTTTCTCGGTCGCTAGCGGGGGTAAAAGCGCCCCGCTAGCGGCCGAAATGCGCCGCAATTCCAGCGGTAAAACGCCTCTAAAAATAGCGGTGTTTTACCGCCCACGATATGGGCAGGGTGGTGTGAAAGGGGTCTTAGCACAGCATTAGATTTCCAGGTGCTGCAGAGATGAGAAATGTGGCTAAGGCAGCAAAGAGCTCCAGGCGCCTCTCTCCCCCTCTCCCTCAGTTCAAGGTGTTTCGTGAATGGAGGATATTGTCCCCCCCATTCACATATCGCCTTTGTGTTTGTTTGTTTTTTTCTTTTCTTTTATACAGGCTTCTTGTGAATACATGAGGAAGGGGAAACTGGAGCCCTTCACTGCCATAGCAGCATCACTTATCACCTGGAAATACAGTACTGCTTGTAGGAGCTGGCTCGCAGCAAAGTATGGCCCTTAGACCCCTTTCACACCAGGGTGTTTTGCAGGCGCTATAGCGTTAGAAATAGCGCCTGCAATCCACCCTCAAACTGCTGCTCCATTCACACTGGAGTGTTGCGCTGGCAGGCGCCAGGAAAAGTCCGGCCAGCAGCTTCTTTGGAGTGGTGTGTTTACCACTCCTCCACCGCTGCTCCCCATTGAAATCAATGGGGCAGCGCTGCCATACCGCCGGCAAAACGCCGCTATTGCGGGAGGTTTTAAAGTGGTTGTAAACCCTTACAACACACTTTTGACCTACAGGTAAGCCTAGATTAAGGCTTACCTGTAGGTCCAAGAAATATCTCCTAAACCTACACGGTTTAGGAGATATTTGCCGAAAGACAGGCACCGCTGTCTACGGCGCATGTGTCCCTGAGCGTGGCACCCGTCAACGCCGATATGCCGCAAGTGGTGGCTCCCGTGACGTCATCGCGGCTTTGCCGAATGAGAGCGGCGGAGCCGCGATGCCCACCGAGAAGATGGATGCGCCGGACTACAGGGGACAGCGGTGACTTCGCTGGCTCCTGTGTCAGGTAAGTGACACATAATGGACTACTATGCGATGTGATGCATAGTAGTTCATTATGCTTTACCTTTGCAGGGAATGAAAGAGGAAGTAAACTCATCGGGGTTTACTTCCTCTTTAACTCTTTCTCGGCCGCGGGGGGGTAAAAGCGGCCGAAATGCGCTGCAAATCCGATGGTAAAACGCCGCTAAAAATAGCGGTGTTTTACCACCGACACTATGGGTGTGGCAGTGTGAAAGGGGTCTTATAATAAAATGCTGCAGTCATTCACACACTGTATACACATTATTAGGATTATGTTACTTGGCAGGTATCACCGGTATCTAAAAAATGAAAATCCTCCATCTCCGCTCTAAAGTTAATATTGTGTTGCATGTGCAGCCTGAGTCACGGTCGGCTGTCCTCTTCCTGCAGATGTGATTCATCAATCATTCTCTAACGTTGCAAAAAAACCTGTAAAATGCACTTGCAGTCCAGATGAATTCAGCATATTTGCAGTTAAGCAAAAGTACTGAATGAGCGCGGCCGTGTATTTCTGTCTCTATTCACCGTCACATGTTGCAAATCTCATTTTTCCATCTCTGATGTTTTTCCGTCTCTGATGTTCGGGGCAGTTGCTGTCACACCCTCCTAACCCTCCTCGCTAACTTCCTGCTGATCTACATGACTAATGAGACAATCACAACTTAACTGGCTTGGCAGCCTCCAAAAATTAGCACAGCAAGAAGTTCATTTTTTTTTTTTTTTTTTTCCTTTTTGGATAGAAGTAGAAGCTGTCATTTTTGAATGAGGGAGAAACGTATGAATCAAGCTGTAACCTTGTAGAAATTCAGTCTTGCTGACCATGTCTAGCATTTCTTTTCTATCCCTAACAGTTTTGCATCTGAATGAATGGACACCCCGACCATGGACATAAGAGTAATTACATGGGGGGGTTATTTAGTAAAGCAAATCCACTTTGCACTACTACAAGTGCACTTCGAAGTGCAGTCGCTGTAGATCTGAGGGGGACGTGCAAGGGAAAACAAAACAAACAAAAAAACAGCATTTTAGCTTGCACATGATTGGATAATAAAATCAGCAGAGCTTCCCCCACAGATCTACAGTGGCTGCACTCTCCCAATAGGGGCAATAGTTCTGGTGAACTGGGAGTCCCCAAAGGATTCCCTTTTTAATATGCAGGAATTTTATCTCCCTTCCTGCTTTGACTGTGGGACAAGAAGTTAATCTCCCTAATGGGATGCAGATGGCAAATAATAAATGGACAGGGGTTATAACCCTCCATTACTTTATCCAAAATGGAAAAATATATATATAAAAAATTTTTTTTTTCTTTTCCTATAGTTCTACTTTTAGGATAAAAAAAAAAATATATATAATACTTGAGCCTGATCTCAATCCAGCGCTGTGCCCAAGTCTCTCTCTCTCCCTCCCCCCCTCCCTCTCTCTCTCCCTCTCTCCCTCTCCCCCGGTGGCCATTGGCTCCTGCTGCTGTTAATCGCAGCCTGTGACAAGAGTGCAGGGGACGGGGCTGATCTTCACTGTCTGCATCTATAGACACAGGTGGCTCGGAATCGAGCCCTTCAGTATGCCACAATTTAGGAATCGGCTACCGATCGTGGCATGCCAAACAGAGCTCCAGCGGGGACCCCAGAAGAGGAATCTCAGGCTAGATTTTGATTTTTTTCTGGTTCAGCCCATGGACTAAATGAGAAAGATCTAAATGTGTATGGCCAGCATCGCTTTTTATTTTTTATTTTTTTTCTTATCCTGGTGTATTGGCTTCTTAAATGTGGCTTCTAGATGGAGCACAGGCACGCTATAGAACTAAAGTCTGCAAATACCTCAACTCCAGAGAGGGATGATGTACCTTCCACGCATGCACAGCCCGGTTTACAGTCTTGGGAAGATTGTGAACAGGCAGGTAAGTTGTATTTTATTGCAGAGGTGACCTAGTATGTCTCTTCTGCAGTAACGGGCCTGTCTGCTCGCAGGTTTGTTTTTACTGTTTCATTTTTTTTTGGTTCTACTTTAAGTTTTAAGCTCCACCACTTGCCTTTCTACTGTCCAGTAAGACTGTTAGTGACAGGTAGGGGCACCCCTCCCCCCCCCATGGATGGTGGAATTGCATTTGGTGAAACAGCATTAAAGTGGAACTGAACCACTAATGACTTTTATCGGTTTCTTAAAGCGGTTTCATTCAAGGCAGGCGGTTAATGAACTGTCACAGTTGCTTGTACTTTCAGTATAACTTTCAAGCCATAAAATGGCTGATCACATGTGCAGCACCATGACACCCGTAGATCAGAGGATAAGATTACAGCCAAGGAAGCTACCATGTAGGGCTGCAACTAACGATTATTTTCATAATCGATTAGTTGGCCCATTATTGTTTCGATTAATCGGTTAATAACCTTAAAAAAAAGATGTGGTGTCTAATTTAGTTAATATATAAAAAGTTAAAAAAAAAGGCCATTTATTCTTTAATATCTCTATATGCAGTGGTAAATATAAATAACCAACTATATGGTTAGGGAGCAAAATATCTAATCCACTCTGAGAATAACAGACAGAAGAGATATACTGTATATATTAGAGGGGATATATACTGTACATACTATTAGAGGAGATGTACTGTATATACCAGGGATATGCAATTAGTGGACCTCCAGCTGTTGTACAAGTCCCATCATGCCTCTGCCTCTGGGTGCCATGCTTGTGGCGGTCAGAGTCTTGCTATATACTATTAGAGGAGAGATATAATGTATATACTAGAGATATATATAAGAGAGAGAGAGAGATATAGAGAGAGAGAGAGAGAGAGAGAGAGAGAGAGAGAGAGATAGATAGATAGATAGATAGAGAGATAGATATAGATATAGAGAGAGAGAGAGAGAGATAGAGATCTATATATATATATATATATATATATATTCGAGAGGATGTACTGTATATACTATTATAGGCTATATACTATTAGCGGAGATATACTGTATATACTATTAGAGGAGAGATATACTATTAAATGGTCAATCTGGTAAATATCATCAGACTCATTAACTTTAACCCCATTTTGTTACTGGCCGATTAATCGATTACGAAAATATTAATCGATTCATTTCATAATCGATTAGTTGTTTCAGCCCTACTACCAAGGTTAGGTTTCACCTTGATGCATTCTATGCATTAAGTTGAAAAACCTTCTCTGTAGCTCTAACCCCCCCCCCCCCCCCCTTTTATTTATTTACTTATTTTGCCTGAGCCAAATTGGATCCAGCGATGTGCACGAGCACAGAGCGATTCCAGCTGCTGTCACACTCCTGATTGGACAGATTGCCATTGGCTCCCGGCTGCTGTCAATTCAAAAGCTGTGACAAGGGAGCGAGGTGTGGGGCCGAATCATGATGCCTTTCTTAATGAACACAGAAGTGGGACTCTGGAGCGCGCCCACGCGGTTGCCCCCCCATGGAAAGCGGCTTTCTGTGGGGGGCACTTTATGAACAGGAGGGGCTTGGAGCGCTGCCAGGGCACCCCAGAAGAAGAGGATCAGGGCTGCTCTGTGCAAAACCATTGCACAGAGCAAGCAAGTATAGGCATGTTTTTGATATTTTTATAAAAAAAAAAATGTTTACAATCCTTTTATGGTACTGCACATCTTATAGCATTTAATTATTTTACAATTAAAAACTACAAGTCTACTAATACATATATATATATATATATACAGAGCAATTTTTCATCCTCATTTTTTTTTTTTTTTTACTGGGTGAACCATTTTATTTATTTCAGTTACTTTATATAGCTCCTTCAATTAACGCAGCCCTTTACATATATATTGTACATTCAAATCAGTCCCTGCCCTCAAGGAGCTTACAATCTAAGGTTCCTAACTCACGTTCATACATACACATACCAGGAGGAAATTGACCTACCAGCATGTCTTTGGAGTGAAGGAGAAAACTGGAGTGCCCAGAGGAAACCCGCACAGGGAGAACATGCAAACCGCAGGCAGGTAGTGCCATGGTTGTCATTTGAACCGACAGCCCTAGCTCTGCCTGGCAGAAGTGCTGACCAATCAGCCACTGTGCTGCCACTTTACCACTTTAGTAATAGGAAAGTGAAGGTCAGTACTGGCTAAATCACTTTTTTTTTTTTTTTTTTACAATGTTTTGGAGTGGTGTGAGCAGTTAACTGCTAGAGTGAGCTTAAGGCTCGGTTCACACAGGGGCGACTTCGCCGCCTGACAAGTCGCGCTCCGTTCTGTACTATGGAACCGTTCTAATAGGAGCGACTCAAGTCGCTCCGACTTAGAAAAAAGGTTCCTGTACTATTTTTGGGGCGACTTGCATTGACTTCTATACAGAAGTCGTTTTGCAAGTCGCCGCTGAAGTCGTTTGCAGGTCGCGTCTGTGAGTCGCGCTGCAAGTCGTGCCGCCCCTGTGTGAACCGAGCCTAAAGAGGGAGTCCACCCCTAAAAAGAAAAAAAAAATCAAAAGCCAGCAGCTACAAATACTACAGCTGCTGACTTTTAATAAATTAACACTTACCTTTCCTGGAGTCCAGTGATGTCAGCAGCCGAGGCCAATCGATCGCTGCTGCCGCCGCCATTCTCGGTGAGGGAATCAGGAAGTGAAGTGTTGCGGCTTCACTTCCTGGTTCCCTACTGCGCATGCGCGAGTCGCGCAGTGCAATGGGAATGGTCCGCGCTGTCTCTGGGACCCCGTGTGCGTCCCAGCAGACAGCGCGGCGGGACCGGAAGAGGCATAGACTCCCGTGGGAGTCTATGCCCGGAAGTGGGTGCAAATACCTGTCTTAGCCCTTGTACACACGGGTTGGACATTCTGCCAACCAAATCCGTTGGATTTTGTCCGACGGATTGTGTCCGAAACTGTTGCATACACACGGTCGGACCAAGTTGTCGGAAAATCCGATCGTTCAGAACGTGATGACGTAATTTCGTTACGATGGGATTACGTTCAGGCTAGTAGCCAATAGCTTTGATGTAGGAATTTGATCTGAGCATGCGTGGCACTTTGTCCGATCGGAATTCTCTACACATGATCGGAGTATGTCCGATCGGACCAGTTTGTCGGAAAATATTTCCAACGAGTTGGAAAATTGGATCCGACGGATATTCCGACAGAAACAGTCCGATGGAGACCACACACAGTTGGATTATCCGACAAAACGGTCCGATAGGACACATTCCGACGGAATCTCCGACCGTGTGTACAAGGGCTTAGACAGTTATCTGCACCCCCCTCCCCCCTGAAAGGTGCCAAATGTAACACCGGAGCGGGGGGGGGGAGGGTTCCGTTGAGCGCAAGTTCCACTTTAGGGTGGAACTCCGCTTTAAGCATACGTGTTTTTAATTCAAGAACAACTAAACACAAGGACAAAACTGTAAAATATTGCAGCTTGCCAGTCCTTAGAATATGCCAGCTGCATTAGTCTTCAGTCTAAGAATGTTTCAGAAAGTACGAAATCCTGTTGATCCTGACAGAAATGTCATGGCCTTGTCATTTTCTGTCAGCTAAAAAAAAAAAACACAATCTTTTTTTTTTTTTTTTTTTTTTTTCTGTAAACTACCAATCCCATCATCCCGCATGTAATGGAGATGAAAAGAAGACCTGATGTCCAGCTTGTGTGACGATCATTGCTTCCTTTATAGGTGCAATGGATTGAGTGTGTAGCTGCCCCCAGGCCAGAATGCGTTTATTTTTGTTTTGTTTTTCCTGGGATCACGAGGTAAAAAACAAACAAACACCTACCCTGTTTCCCTGAAAATAAGAACCTAGCGTGATTGTCGGTGATGGCTGCAATATAAGCCCTACCTCCCAAATAAGCCCTAGTTAAAGTCCTTGTAGGTCTTATTTTCAGGATAGGGCTTATTTTGGGGGGGTAGGGCTTATATTGCAGCCATCACCGACAATCACGCTAGGTCTTATTTTCGGGGAAACAGGGTAAGGCTGGTTTCACATGGCTGATCCAATCAGGTCTGCCTGTCAGTTTTTAAGGTGGAGCTAATCAGACCAGCCATTGTTCTCTATGGAGCAGCGGATGTCATCGCGCTGACACTCACTAGCATTGGACCTGATCCTGTCCGCCAAAAACAGATGGATCTATTCCCCATCCATCCATCGATGAAAAGGTCAGGCGGTCTGCTGCCATCCGACCGCAGCATAGCGGAGTGGACACGGACATGTCATCTGCCTGTCATACAGAGTCCGTCCCGTGTGAAAGGGGCCTAAAAAGAAAACGCACAGCGCCGTCAGGTCTAAGAATGGTAAGCTGCAATAATCGCAGGTTTTTTGGGTCTAGATACACTTTTTAATTTTGGAGTACAAAATGTAGGATAAACCACTGTTTACAAAATAATTTTAATGGAGAAGTTCTATTGTCATACATTTCCTACAGCCCCCCCCTTACTTAGTTAAAGCGGAACCTCACCCAAAGAGAAAATTCTGCTTTTCTATCTCTTCCCAACACACCCCCCACCCCACACACTGTTGTTTACTATGCTTTAGTTTATGCATGAACAGGGAGATTGTGTTGGGCACTTCCTATTCATTCATTCTGTGCAGCTAAGGCAGGCATGGTGATTCATGGCGTCCACAATCGTCGGGGGGGGGTTTGTTTTGTGATCAAAGACCACTGATCGCTCAGTTCTCAGTGCGCACTGAGCACGGAGCACTGACCGTCAGTCACCAGCTCTGTCCCTCCAGCGCTTACTGGGGGGACGGAAGCTGCCAGGCTCAAGTTCCCAGTGGCACACTGAGAGGCTGAGCCAGCTGTCAGTCAGGTGCCCGGGTGGACACCGTCATTATTTTCGGGAATCCCGGCCGAGCCTGGACCGGCTCTGTGGTGTCAGCCAATAGCGGGCTTTAGCTTGCTGTCAGCTGATTCGGGGGGGTCACAGGCGCACAGAATCAAGTGAACTCCTGTGCCCCACAGTAAAAGTATGGACAAAAGAGTTTTGGTTCTACTTTTCCTTTATTGATCTTTAAGAGAACATATGGCTGGACTGAAGGGTATTTATTTTTTATTATATTTGCCTGGAATGCAACTTCAACTTAAAGAGGAACTGCAGTCTGCTCACGTAATTTGTAATAAAAACATCTTTTGCCATTCTGAAGCTTCCCTCCAACCGCTTTGCATATTATTTTACATACACTGTGATTCTGTACTTGCCAAATATGCTGCAGAAATCTCCCTCCACTAAGCATTTTTAGTACTTTTTTTTTTTTTTTTGCATTTTGCACTACAAAATTTGTTCCATGGGAAACAATGTTAAATGGACTGTAGTGCAAGATGCAAAAAAACACTAAAAATGCATAGGTGTGAATCCAGCCTACGTCTGGCTGCAACCATTTTAACTGTGGGCAGCTGAAGCTGCTGCCTGTTCACTTCCTTGATTTACGCAGAGGCCCACCTGCAGCTCTCATTGGCCCTCTTATGACTCGTCCCCCACCCTTCCTGGCAAATTCAGAGAGAGAGAGCTGTGCATGATGTCATAAGCCTAGGCCAGTGATGGTGAACCTTGGCACCCCAGATGTTTTGGAACTACATTTCCCATGATGCTCATGCACTCTGCAGTGTAGTGGAGCATCATGGGAAATGTAGTTCCAAAACATCTGGGGTGCCAAGGTTCACCATCACTAGCCTAGGCTAATGTCCAGACAAGAAACAGGAAGCTGGCTGTATAAGGTATTTACTGGCAGAAAAAATATATTTTTCTATCCAAAGTTAAAACAACACGGGCAGAAGATTTAACCACTTATATGGACCGCCCACCATCGTTATATGTCTATTTGTTATACAATGGTATTTTGAAGAGGGATATCATTGTTATGGCAGCAGCAATTGCCATAATCCCGGTATCCTCTTCTTCAGCGGGCAGTCCGCTTTCAGATAAAAGTGGTCTCTGCGGCAGATTCGCCGCAAGATCACTTTTATCGGCGGCAGGAGAGGGCGGAGGTCGATCGGTCCTTCTCCCTGTTAGGTATGGAGACGAGTGAGAGGAAGATGGCCCCCACCCGTCTCCATACCATTGCAGGGCAGAGGCGACGTCAAAACATCACTTCCGCCCAAAGCTTTTAAAGAGACTTTTTTTGTTTTGTTTTTTATGACATTTTTATTTTTAGTTTTTTTTTTTTATTGCATTTTAGTGTAAAAATGAGATCTGAGGTCCTTTTGACCCCCAGATCTCATATTCAAGAGGACCTGTCATGCTTTTTTCTATTACAAGGGATGTTTACATTCCCTGTAATAGGAATAAAAGTGACCCAATTTTTTTCCTTTTTTTGTTTTTTTGTTACAGTGTAAAAATAAAAGGTAAAATAAGAAAAAATAAATAAAAATGTTAAACGCGCGCTAAGCTCGCGTGCGGAAGCGAACGCATGTATGTTCAAACCACACATGTGAGGTATCGCCGCGATCGTTGGAGCGAGAGCAATAATAATTCTAGCCCTAGACCACCGCTGTAACTCAAAACATGCAACCTGTAAAAAATGTTAAACTTTGCCTATTGAGATTTTTAAGGGTAAATGTTTGTCGCCATCCCACGAGTGGGCGCAATTTTGAAGCGTGACATGTTGGGTATCAATTTACTCGACGTAACATTATATTTCACAATATAAAAAAATATATATTTGATCTAACTTTTTACAGTTGTCTTATTCTTTAATTAAAAAAAAAAAAAATTCCCCCCAAAAAAGTGCTCTTGTAAGACCGCTGCACAAATGTGTGTGAGATGGGTGTGACCACCATTTTATTCTCTAGGGTGTTAGAAAAAAAAAGATATGTTTGGGGGTCCTAAGTAATTTTCTAGCAAAAAAACTGTTTTTAACTTGTAAACAACAAATCTCAGAAAAAGTCTCTGTCCTTAAAGAGGAAGTAAACCCTTTCAAACCACTTTGACCTACAGGTAAGCCTAGATTAAGGCTTACCTGTAGGTCCAAGCAATATCTCCTAAACCTATATGGTTTAGGAGATATTTGCCCGAAAATGGGCACCGCTGTCTACGGCGCATGCGCCGTAGACAGCGGCGCGCAGGCGCACTAAATGCGGCAAGTCCAAGAATGGATTTGCCTAATTTGTCGACTTCCGTGCACATGCGCGGGAGTGACGTCATCGCAGCTTCGCCGCTGTCATTCGTCGGAGCTGCGAGACGCCACCAGCAAGATGGATGCGGTGGACTACAGGGGACAGCGGCGACTTCGCTGGCTCCTGTGTCAGGTAAGTGACACATAATGGACTACTATGCGATGCGATGCGATGCATAGTAGTCCATTATGCTTTACCTTTGCAGGGAAAAAAAGAGGAAGTAAACCCATCAGGGTTTACTTCCTCTTTAAAGAGGAAGTAAACCCTGATGAGTTTACTTCCGCTTTCATTCCCTGCAAAGGTAAAGCATAATGGACTACTATGCATCGCATCGCATAGTAGTCCATTATGTGTCACTTACCTGACACAGGAGCCAGCGAAGTCGCCGCTGTGTTTTTTTTTTTAATTTGGGATATTTATTATAGCAAAAAGTAAAAAATATTGTGGTTTTTTTTTTTCAAACTTGTCACTCTTTTTTTTTTGTTTATAGCGCAAAAAAAATATAAAACGCAGAGGTGATCAAATACCACCAAAAGAAAGCTCTACTTTCTACTGTGGAAAAAAAATGCTACAAATTAAATTTGGGTACAACGTCACCGGGCTGCGCAATTGTCATTCAAAATGTTACAGGGATGAAAGCTGAAAATTGGCCTGAGCAGTAAGTGGGGAGAAAATGTCCGGTATTGAAGTGGTTAATGCATTGAAAGCATTAAGGTGAAAAAAAACTCAAGGGTTTACAACCTCTTCTTGAGAATGAACTAGGGTTTGAGACAAACTCAGTTTGGCCTGAACCCATGCTAATCTGCATACCTCCCAACTTTTTGAGACGGGAAAGAGGGACACCTATTAGCAAAAGTATGTAGGTACAGGACACATGCACCGCCGCACCCCCTTAAAGAGGAAGTAAAGGCTATTTTTTTTTTTTTTTTTTTTTTTTTTAAATGCAACCTACAAGGCAAAGGCATAATGAGCTAGTATGCGTAGCATACTAGCTCATTATGAATAACTTACCTGAGAACGAAGCCCCCCAAAGCGGTCCTCCTCCTTTATCTTCACCGCTGCCATGTATCCCGGAGTGGCTTCCAGGCCCCACTGCTCCGGCGCTGTGATTCGCCGGAGCCGCGATGACGTCACTTCCGCGCATCCGCACAGGAGCCGACATGAGCGGCATATCGCCGTTGGCGCGCTCAGTGCGCCTGCGCGCCGCTGTCTACAGCGCATGCGCCCTGTAGACAGCGGTGGCTGTCTTTCAGCAAATATCTCCTAAACCGTGTAGGTTTAGGAGATATTTCTTGGACCTACAGGTAAGCCTTAATCTAGGCTTACCTGTAGGTCAAAGTGTGTTGTAAGGGTTTACAACCACTTTAAGCTGGCCATAAATGTATTGAAATCTGGCAGGGTCACCGGGGACTGGACGCGTTTCGATCCACCTATGGTTGTTCCCACTAGAAAAAGAAGTCGACATGAGGATCGGCTTTTCTTGAGTGGAAATGTTGGAAAGAAGGAGTCCCAGCTGTCAGAATACAATAGCGCAGCAGGAAGGATTCCTTCCTTGAGTCCTTCCTTGATTGATTCCTTTTTTTATTTATTTATTTTAACCACCTGCTCTGATCTATTTTATATTGGAGAATCTATTTGCTGCTGTTCTCATGCAGCCATTTTTTTTTTTTTTTGGTGAGTCACTATGAATACAAGCAGCAACTAAGAACAGATTTCAATATATAAAATGTATGTGGTTTTCAAAAAGAGGAACAGGATGTTGCATGAAATGTGTTCACCGGGTGAATGAAGTTTTGCGTCGCACAGTCTTCCTATTTCCTACATGCATGGAGAATGACATTTCATTTAATCTCACAAAAGTCCCCAGCAACACTGTGGCAGCCGTTTAAAAAAAGTCTGGCTGCTAAAGTGGACCTGTCACTGTAATAGCCGTGTTTAAAGCAAAACTTTATCCTTCTAAAAACTACAACAAAGGCACCTTTTTATAAATGATTAGTAATGGCAATCTACAAACACATATTGTTTATTGTCTGGAACTCTGGGTCTGCCTTTTGGAACCATGCACATCATCTGATGGGGAAGGCACTGGTGATGTAGCTAGCCCAGGATGCATCTGTATTGCCAGGGTTACATCACCAGTTCCTCACTCATCCAGGTACTAGAAAACAGTACTTGTAAGTAAAAGCAAAAACATTTTTTAAAGAGGAAGTAAAGGCAATAAAATAAAAAAAATAAAAAACACACCCTGTAAGGCAAAGGCATAATGAGCTAGTATGCATAGCCTACTAGCTCATTATGAATAACTTACCTGAGAACGAAGCCCCCAAAGTGGTCCTCCGTCTTCCTATTCAGCCACTGCCATGGGTCCCGGAGAGACTTGCGGGTCTCGCTTCTCCGGCGCTGTGATTCGCAGGAGCCGCGTTGACGTCACTCCCGCACATCGCTGCGATCTGCGGCTTGCCCAGTGCGCCTGCGCGCCGCTGCGCCGTAGACAGCGGTGGCTGTCTTCGGGTAAATATCTCCTAAACCGTGTAGGTTTAGGAGATATTTCTTGGACCTACAGGTAAGCCTTAATCTAGGCTTACCTGTAGGTCAAAGTGTGTTGTAAGGGTTTACAACCACTTTAAAGGATAAGTTGACCTTTTGGGAACATGTTACATGTTCCACCTGTTTTTAGGGTGGGACAGGTAATAGTGTTCCCAATACTGCAGCCACTGCGCGATTCCCCCCCCCCCCCCAACAGCAGTACGGGGAGAAGCTCTGTGTGTGGATGAACTACAAGCCCCGACATCCTTTGCGACTGTTGGCTTGTAGTTCTCAATGAACTACCATAGCGCTGTGGAGTGTCGTGGTAGTTCATTGATTCTTCTTGTCAGCGTATCTGTACGGGCACACAGATAAGCCCCATACACACTATCAGATTTTCTGCTGATTTTTGTCTTCAGATTTCCCAAAACCATGTAGAGCAAGGGCCTGCCTGATTGCATGCAAATTGAAACTTCTAAGGCCGCGTACACACACGATCGGCATTCTCGTCGGAAAAAGCTCTGATGGTTTTGCCGACGGAATTCCGCTCAAGCTGTCTTGCCTACACACGGTCACACCAAATTTCCGATCGTTTAGAAAGCGGTGACGTACAACACGTACGTCGGGACTAGAAAAAGGAAGTTCGATAGCCAGTAGCCAATAGCTTCTGTCTCGTAGTTGAATCTGAGCATGCGTGATTTTTGGGCGTGTCGGAATTGCATACACACGATCGGAATTACCGATAGAAAGTTTTTCTGTCTGGAAAATTGAGAACATGTTATCAATTTTTTGGCTGGCGGAACTTCGGACAGCTAAATTCCAACGGAGCATACACACGGTCGCATTTTCCGATGAAAAGCTCTCATCGGTCTTTTTCTGGTCCCGGAATTCCAATCGTGTGTACGCGGCATTAGACCTCATATTATATGGCTTTTGTTAAATCTAAGGCTGCTTTCACACTGGGGCGGTATTCAGGCGTTACAGCGCTAAAAATAGCGCCTGTGTAGCGCCTGAAAAAAACCGGCCCCTTTCACTCCAGTGTGAAAGCCGGAGGGCTTTCACACTGGAGCGGTGCGCTGGCAGGACAGTGAAAAAAGTCCTGCTAGCCGCATCTTTGGAGCGGTGAAGGAGCGGTGTATTCACCGCTCCTAAACCGCTCCTACCCATTGAAATCAATGGGACAGCGCGGCAATACCGCCGGCATAGCGGCGCTATGCGGGCGGTTTTAACCCTTTTTCGGCCGCTAGCGGGGGTTAAAACCACCCCGCTAGCGCCCGCAGACCTCCGCTAAAACGACGGTAAAGCGCCGCTAAAAATAGCGGCGCTTTACCGCCGACGCCCGCACCGCCCCAGTGTGAAAGGGGCCTAAAGGAGAAAATATGATAGTGTGTATGGGGCTTTACACTGACAGATCTGCAGGAGTCCTGCGTGGCACAAAATGCCCTTGTACATTTTTTTGCAGGTTAAAAAAAAAAATTTATTTTTATTTTTTTAAAGTGAACTTATCGTTTAACCCCTTCAGCCCTGGAAGATTTTACCACCTTCCTGACCAGAGCACTTTTTTGCGATTCGTGTTCCATAGGAAACCATGTTAGATGGACTGTATTGCAAATCTGCAAAATGCAAAAAGCACTAAAAATGCCATAGGTGTGAATCCAGCCTTAGTGACCAACTGGTCCTATTTTCTGAGTGGTTTTGGATCCAAGCCTAAAAATATGTAAAAGCCAAATGTTCTCGGATGTGAGCACCGACCCTTAAGCTGGATTCACACCTATGGCATTTTTAGTGCTTTTTGCATTTTGCAGATTTGCACTAGAGTCCATTTTAACATGGTTTCCTATGGAACACGTTCTGTAGTGCAAATCTGCAAAATGCAAAAAAGCACTAAAAATACCATAGGTGTGAATCAAGCCTTAGTATTTCTCAGAAAGAAACGTTGCTCATCATACAATCATATGACAAGAGCGCAGTCCACTTATAATCCACTACAGCCATATTCAGCATGATTTTCACATGGTTTCTATCAAACTCAGAGCTAAACGGAGTTATTGATTTTTAACATGGACGCATTGTTTTCTGGAAACCGTTATCAGTTCGCTCATTGATCTTTGCTATTGTCATCCTGTTATGCTTTCATTTAGAACAACCAACATAAAAAGCCCGGTTCAAAGAACTGATTACAAAGTAATTGAAAGTTGAACTCTGGCCAAAGAAGCTTTTAAAATCAGTCCCCGATAGCCACAAATTCACTAAAACTGGAGAGTGCAAAATCAGGTGCAGCTCTGCATAGAAACCAATCGGCTTTCAGGATTTTTGTCGAAGCTTAAAGTGGGACGCCCCCCTAAAAAATAAAAAAATAAATAAAAAAAAAGTAAAAGTCAGCAGCTGCAGTATTTTTTTAATAATCGGACACTTACCTGTCCCAGGGTCCAACGAAGCACCCCCCCCCCCCTCGTTCCCCGCACCGCTCGTGGCGCCGGCATTCTTACTGTGGGCACCCGGCTGTGGCTTCACAGCCGGGCACCCACTGCGCATGCGTGAGCGGCGCCGTGATACGCCGCATGGTCATCTGGGACACGTGACAGGTCCCAAATGACTGTGCGGCGTGAGGGGAAGTGATGTCACCAGCCTGGGCATTGAAGAAGGCAGACTACGAGGGACCCCCTAGCAACAGGCATTTAGAGGTGAGTAAAATATATAATTTTTTTTTCCAATTATTTTTTATTTATTTTTTATGAATTTTACGCAATTTGTTTTTTCTTTTCCGTGGCTACACCACTTTAATTGAACAAGCTAAAGTTACAAGCTGATTGGCTACCATGTACGGCTACACCAGATTTTGAACTCTCCGGTTTTAGTAAATCAATCACTGTGTGTACCAAATACCCCTTACAAACCCAGATATTACCCCCATCATCACTGGGCCTCTGCAGACAGCAGATATGTGGGAGGGGCCCCACCCACTACAGGCTGCCTGTGTTCAATCAGATTAGGCGACCCATCAGATTTTGTAACAGAAGTGACATTCCTACACCCCGCTATCGTCCACTGAAAGGATACAATGAGAAGGCACCAAGCGGACATCTTTGTACACCCACCGGAGTCATGCATTTCACACTTATTTTTACTAGTAAGCTGAGTTTATATAGTAAAATACAGGATTTAGAAATCTGTGTGACTGTTTTGATGTTGAAGTGTAAAAGCAGCGATGTTCTGTCAGATTAGCAAACCTGTGAGATCAGCAGGTTTGCCGCTGCTTATACAGTTCAACATCAAAAACCATGTCACTGATTTCTAAATACTAGGATTGTCCCGATACCGAGCATTTGCACGAGTACTTGTACCCAAACAAATTCTCCCGATGCCTTATCCGATACTTGGTCGTGGGCGCAGTGGAACTAGCTAGGTAGCTGGCAGGGGTGCAGGGCGCAGCCTATCAGGATCGGTGACTGGAGCTGTCACATTCAGTCAACGGTTGAACATCCTGACGCCCATCTTGGTACACCCTGCACTCGGTTGCAGTAAGCCAGCAGCGGTCATCTTGTTACACCCAGCCCTAACTATATGGGCTGGGTGTAACAAGATGTCTGCTGCTGCTTATTGCGGACGAGTGCAGGGTGCACCAAGATGGGCATTTTAAAATAAATTCTTTCCTCATCTCATTTATTTCTGCATTTCAGCGCCAGCCACCTATCAGTCCCCATCAGTCAGTGCCAGCCATCAGTCAGTGCCACCTATCAGTACCCATCAGTCAAACTGTCACATGACATTTAAAAAAAGAAGTATCAGTACTTGTACTAGGTATTAAAAAAGTGGTATCGGGACAACCCTACTAAATGACAATATAAGCTCAGCTTACTGTTAAAAATAAGTGTGAAATGCAAGATTTCAGTGGGTGTACAAAGATGTCCGCTTGGAGCCTTCTGACTCTAGACTTCCTGTGGACAAGTGTGGGGTGTACCAAGATGTCTGTCTCGGAACGTCACTTCTGTTATCAAATCTGACGGGTTGCCTAATCTGACGGAACACCTGCAGAAAACGACAGGAAGGGGGCAGAGACAAGACCAGTGACCCTGCACAAGGAGAGAGATCAGCAGTGACCGGTCTTTATTACAGGAAGTTCCTGCACAGAGGGAACGTCTCACAGTGGATTACTTCACAGATCTGGAAGAAATACACAAAGAGCACCAAGATTCCAGGAAGAATATACTAGCCTCTTGTATTTAGATAATATTTCCTTATCCCAGAGTCCAGCTTTAAAGGGGTTGTAAAGATTTGTTTTTTATTTTCTAAATAGGTTCCTTTAAGCTAGTGCATTGTTGGTTCACTTACCTTTTCCTTCGATTTCCCTTCTAAATGTTTTTTTTCTTTGAATTTCTCACTTCCTGTTTCTCCTCAGTAAACTTCACACCATCACCCGAGCGGTGTTTAGTCAGCCAGAAGATCTTATTGAACAGCTTACTGAGGAGGAACAGGAAGTGAGAAATTCCGACAAAGAAAAAAAAAACATTTAGAAGGGAAATCGAAGGAAAAGGTAAGTCAACCAACAATGCACTAGCTTAAAGGAACCTATTTAGAAAGTAAAAAACAAACCTTTACAACCCCTTTAAGGCTCCTCTGTGCCCAACACCATACCTCCCAAGTTTTTGAGATGGGAATGAGGGACACCTATCAGCAAAAGTATACGGGCCCAGGACACACCCCTCGCCACGCCCCCTTAAAAGAGAATTGTACAAAAAAAAAAAAACAAGATTGGTTAAACCCACAAGTTATTTTTTTTACCACTACTATTCCTTTATATTGGCTTTTGGAATTTACAAATGAAGAAATTTAGAAATCAGATGAAAGGTTTAGCGCTGGAAAACACTTTTTCATAGATAAAAAGCGCATTTTATATACAATTATATAGATCAGACCAAAATGAGGGACAAATGAGGAGGAATGAGGGACAGAGGGACATTGCTCCGAATCAGGGACAGTTGGGAGCTATGCCAACACAGCCCGCTATTCTCTGCGACGAGTGAAGAAAACTCCCAGTTTGTTGGCTGCAAATGACAACACGGTTTTGTTCAGATTGCCCGTGTTTTGATAACTCTTCCCACACAGTACAATGCATCCAGTATTTTTCCATCCCGTCTTTACACAATTAAATTCCTAGAACCAATGTTGTCTTTGCTCATTGTTGCCAATAGCAAACAAATTGTGACTCTGCCTGTAAAACGAGTCTTGTCAGGCACACGTCTCGGCTCAGATGCAATAAATGACTCACGGGGACGATCGTTGTGAAATGCCAGTGTGCAGCGTAAAGGCACAGCACATGAATGAACTCAGGAAGTGTAATTATTGAACAGGTTTGTATTAGGCTGGGCGCACACCTTTGTTTTCTCATTGTAGTGCATTTTAATGTGTACTGCATTTATGTGTCCTTTTATATGCTTTAATGCCCATTACATGCACTTTTACATGCATTAGCAAACATTTTGTCACGTCACCTTGAGGCGAGGTGACAGATGCACACCGTAGGGATCAGGAGTGCACCGCAAGGTTGTGGACCCTACGGCTGACTGCTGCAGATGGGGGACAGATCCCACTGGGGTTAGAGCGTAAGATTCCCTGGGGCGCGGAGTCTAAGAGCCAGCAGGTGTTCACCAGAGCCTCGAGTGGTGAGGATGGACTTGGCTGCAACTGGCTCCAGGTCGCGACCCCCAGGGTCCCCCAGCTCACACCCACAGTAGGCAACAGGAGGATAGGGATAGTGAGGGACAAAGACAAGGTCGGGGCCACAAGCAGACAGGAATAGTCAGGGACACGCCAAAAGGTCAGGATCACAGGCAAACAGGGATAGTCAAGGACACGCCAAAGTCGCTAACGGAACAACAGAAGAGCACAAGGCAGGTAACAGGAAGCTAACACACAAAGGTTGATCAGCCGCGTTGGCCTGCAGTGCACAGGTTAATATAGAGCTCCCTGATAGGAGCTAGGGTGGAGTCATGCCAGAGGATGGATTACAAAAGCAGACAGGTGAGGGTCGGCTGGTCTCTAGATGAACACATGGGAACAGGTAAGCAGACAAACTATTGCATAACCATGACACATTTTTCACGTGTTTTAATTATTTCAGTGGGCCCCTTGTGGGTGGGTACCGTTCCTCATGATCACTAATGCCCGGGACCAGGCAGGGCTGTGTTCATGTGAAACTCAGCACATTTAAGTGATTGTAAACGATCACCTTGTAAAACAACCCATTCCGTTTCAAATAAAAAATGAAAGGCAATGTCATTTTGAACAGATCTAAAAAATTATTATAAATACCTTTTTTTCCCTTTTCTATAAGGCTAGGGTTGCCGCCTTTTCTTCAAGTCAAACCAAACACTTTAGTGGCACACGCCAATTTTTTTATAGTATAAACTATAGATATATTTTGCTATTAAATAACATTTCTAATCATATGAAGTTAATAACAAGAGTCCCCCTTTACATCTGAACTCGCAGAGTTCCCTTTCACTGTAAGGCCCCTATCACACTGGGGCGGTGTGGGCTTTACCGGCAGTATGCGGCCGCGAGCGGGGCGGCTGCCATAACCCCAGTATTCTCTTCAACAGCGGGCGGTCCGCTTTCATATAAAAGTGGTCTCTGAGGCGGATTCGCTGCAAGATCACTTCTATCAGGGGCGGGAGGGGGCCCCCCTCCCGCCATGCTTTGGTCGTCTCTGCCACTTATCGAACCCTCGGTAGCAGCGGAGGCGATAGGATCCTTCTCCTGTGAGGCCTGGAGCCAAGGGAAAGATGGCCCCCATTCTGCTTCATACCATTGGACGGTGGAAGCGACGCCAAACGTCACTTCCACCCAATGGTCTTTGGCCCCTTTATCACTGGGGCGGTGCAGGCATCGGCGGTAAAGCGCTGCTAAAATTACCGTCGCTTTCACCCCCGCTAGCGGCCGAAAAGGGGTTAAAACCGCCCGCAAAGTGCCGCTGCAGACTCTGATGTAAGGGAGAACTCTGGGGCCTCTAACATAAGGGATGCTCTGGGGACCCTGATTTATGGGGGAACTCTGAGAACTCTGATGTAAGGGGAAACACTGTGGCCTCTGATGTAAAGGGGAACTCTGATGTGAGGGGTGCTCTGAGAACCCTGATTTGCCTTACTGTACACACTCGGAGGAGAAGGGGGAGACTTCAGTCACAGAGAGGCATGGATGGTGAGCTCACTCACCCCTTTGCAGTCAGCACCTCTCATCCAGATGTATCTGAGGCTGCTGGATTCAAATTTCGGCCCCAACTTTCCTTTTTTGAGGTACAGCGCCGGGGATTGGAGTGTGGACAGACACAGAGGAGTAGGATTGGGGGGCAGATCAAGCCCTCTCTCCTCTCCCATCTCTGTGTGTGTGTGTGTGTGTGTGTGTGTGTGTGTTTGAGGTGGGGCCGTTGTTAGTGCTGGCTTTGGGTAGTGTGAAAGAGAGTGTAACAGACACTCTCAGCTTAGACAACTGCAGCCGGAAAACCCTGCTGGGAAGCCATAGTCCAGTCTAAATAAACTGTCCGGGTTTCAGGCAGTCTGAAAACCGGATGCATGATTCCAAACCCAAACTGTCCCGGGGAATCCTGGACAGGTGGCAACCCTTTCACACTGTCGCCTGTGATTTTGCCGCAATTTGACTTGAGGTGTATGGATCTCAACTCGCAAGAAAGTGGGACCAAAGTAGTACAGGGACTACTTTGAAGTTGGCAGGACTTGAAGTTGCACAGATATGAATAGTTATCATTGGAAATCATGGGGAAACGACTTGTCATGCGACTTTGCAGTCCCAAGTCACAGGAAAAGTCACACAAGTGTGAAAGAGGCTTAAATGATCGCATTCCCTCTGTTCTCAGCTGCATAAGAGCTGGGAGAAGGAACAGCACACAGAGCTTCCCAGTGAATGGCTGTGTAGTCAGGACAAGTCTGATCATTGGAGGCAGGGCCGTCTTTAATATTGATTGGACCCTGGGCAAAACTTTTCTTGAGGGCCCCCTCCCCATGCAGTTTCGCTCTCCACCTGCTCTGAGACATACAATAAATAGCAGCTAGACTCGAAATCAGTTTACTGAATCAGATCAGGCAGCTATTGCAATTGGTTGCCAGAGGTTTCAGTGTATCATTACCGCTCACTGACTGGTTGCTAAAGGTTACAGAACACATTACAGCTCATTACAGCTCACTGGTTAGTTGCTAGAGGTTACAGCACATGAATTCTGCTTGTTGATTGGTTGCTAGAGATTACTGTGGCTATGACCTCAGGGGGGCATGATATACATATCAATGCCACCGGCTGCCTCTATTTACATATGAATGCCAGTAATTTACATGTAAACTTGGGTCTCCAGGTGAGTCATCTGGGACACAGCACAGGACTAAAACCTCCAGGGGCGAGGGAATTTAAACCAGGTTAGTTGGCAAGTATGAAGCAGCTGCTTTGGGCCCCACAGCAATGACAGGGCCCAGGGCAGCTGCCCCTTTTGCCCTGCCTTAAAAAACGGCCCTGATTGGAGGAGAGTACACGGAGTTCCTAGCCTAGCTAGAGACCTGCCCCCGGTGTTCTGTCCTGCTTAGTGTGGTCAGTTTTCAATAGGAAAGCAGAGGGACTAGCAGGAACACCGGGAATTTCATACAAAGGAAGCAATACAAAGAGAACAGGAGCCTTTTTCATAAAGTGCATGGTACAGCAGGCACATATCAGGAATATAAAGTGTTGGAGTAATAAATACTTTAAGGGTACTTTCACAGTGCTCTGCAGCAAAATTTCATATGCGTTTGCTGTGCATTTTTGGGTTGCCTGCACCTGTGAAAAATGGTCATGTGACTCAAAAAATGCACCAAGAAAGCAAAATTGCAGCAGGTTTTTACCGCAACTTTGCCCCACGATTTCTATTCATTTCTATGGGAAGCTGAGTTTTTGGTGAATATTTTACAAAACCGCATAAAAGATGCAGCATGGAGGACTTTTCAAAACGCACTGCACCTGTAATGCTGTGCAAAGTACCCCAGGATTCAATCACTTCCAGACCACCTGCTGTCGTTATATGTCGGGAATTTGAAGTTGAATTCCATTGTTATGGCAGCAGATAGCTGCTATAACCCCCGGTATTATTAAAAAAAGGTGGGCGGTCTGCTTTAAGATAAAAGTGGTCTCCGCGGTGGATTCGCCGCGAGATCACTTTTATCGGTGGCAGGAGATGTGCCCCCCCCCCACCACCACGTTCCGGGTCTTCTTCCGCCGGTTACCGGAGCCGTCGGTAGCAGCAGAGACGATCCTTCCCCCCTGAGAGGCATGGAGTCAAGTGAGGGAAGGATGGCCCCCACTCAGCTCCAATACCATTGGATGACAGAAGCGGCATCAAGCGTCACTTCCGCCCAATGGTCTTAAAGGGGATTCTTTTTTTATTATTATTATTACATTTAAGTGTAATTGTGAGATCTGAGGTCTTTTTAACCTAAGATCTCACATTAAAGAGGACCTGTCATGCTTTTTTTCTATTAAAAGGGATGTTTACATTCCTTGTAATAGGATAAAAAAAATTACCCAATTTTTTTTTTTAATGGACACTGTAAAAAGTAAAATAAATAAGAAACATATATATATATATTTTTTAAGTGCCCAGATTCCTTCTGTAGCACATTCCAACCTATCTTTCTTTGCCTTCTGAATGTAGCATTGGGGGGGGGGGGGGGGGGGACACCACAGAGCTTCCAATGTTACATAGTAGGTGAGGTTGAAAAAAAAAAACACAAGTCCATCAAGTCCAAGCTATGTGTGTGATTATATGTCAGTATTACATTGTATATTCCTGTATGCTGTGGTCGTTCAGGTGCTTATCAATAGTTTCTTGAAACTATCGATGCCCCCCGCTGAGACCACCGCCTGTGGAAGGGAATTCCACATCCTTGCTGCTCTTACAGTAAAGAACCCTCTACGTAGTTTAAGGTTAAACCTCTTTTCTTCTAATTTTAATGAGTGGCCACGAGTCTTATTAAATAAACTCCCTTCCGTGAAAACATTTTCTCCCTATTGTGGGGTCACCAGTACGGTATTTGTGTATTGAAATCATATCCCCTCTCAAGCGTCTCTTCTCCAGAGAGAATAAGTTCAGTGCTCACAACCTTTCCTCATAACTAATATCCTCCAGACCCTTTATTAGCTTTGTTGCCCTTCTTTGTACTCGCTCCATTTCCAGCACATCCTTCCTGAGGAATGGTGGACAGCATACTCCAGGTGCTGCCGGACCAGAGTCTTGTAGTGCGGGAGAATTATCGTTTTATGCCTGGAGTTGATCCCCTTTTTAATGCCAATATTCTGTTTGCTTTGTTAGCTGCAGCTTGGCATTGCATGATTTTATCCCAATTTATGCCTTGTAGCAAGGTTCATAGTTTAGGGAAGTAGGCTCTTTTGAAATTCAGTATCTTTCAGGGGCGGACTGACCATTTGGCTACTCAGGCACTGCCTGAGGGCCCCGAGCCAATAGGGGGCCCCATCAGGGTTGCCAGCCTCAGTAAAACCAGGGACAGTATGTAAAAATCTGTGTTTTTTTTTTTACATCTGTCTCTGAAATGTCCCTTACCGACATCCTTTTTGGTCTAAAAATCCTGAGATTAGAGCTGCCCCGCCTCTCCAGTACCTTCTCAGCCAATAGAAGCATGTCTGTGTATGCTGTGTGTACATGTATGTGTATACTGTGTGATTGTATACTGTGTGTGTGTGTATACTGTGTGTACATGTATGTGTTTACTGTGTGTGTATACTGTTTCGCCCCATAATCTCTGATTGCCTGGGGGGGCACATAATCTCCTATTGCCCGGGGGCCCCATAAACTCCTATTGCCCGGGGCCCCATGAGTTATCAGTCTGCCCCTGGTGTCTTTGTATTTTCCTTATGTTTCCTATTTGTGTGATTGTATATTGTGTGTGTACACTGTGTGGCCCCATAATCTCTGATTGCCTGGGGGGCCCATGAGTTGTCAGTTCGCCCCTGGTGTCTTTGTATTTCCCTTATTTTTCCTATTTGTGTGATTGTATATTGTGTGTGTACACTGTGTGGCCCCATAATCTCCTATTGCCCGGGTGCCCCATAAACTCCTATTGCCCGGGTGCCCCATAAACTCCTATTGCCCGGGGCCCCATGAGTTATCAGTCCGCCCCTGGTGTCTTTGTATTTCCCTTATGTTTCCTATTTGTGTGATTTATACTGAAGCCAATTGACCTGTGATCGCTGGCTACCTAAATTGTCCCGTATTTCCACATCTGTGATCAGGTCTGTATTCTTGGTAATCAGTAGATCCAGTAACGCTTTGTTTCTAGTTAGTGCGTCTACCATCCAGCCCATAAAATTGTCCTGCAAGACATTTAGTAACTGACGAGCCTTAGCCCTTGTACACACGGTCGGAGATTCCGATGGAATGTGTCCTATCGGACCGTTTTGTCGGATATTCGAATGTGTGTGGTATGCATCGGACTGTTTCCATCGGAATAACCGATGGACCAACTTTTCCAACTTGCCGGTAAAATTTTCTGACAAAATGCTCTGATCATGTGTACTCCGACGGACAAAGTGCCACACATGCTCAGATCAAATTCCTAGACCAAAGCTATTGGCTACTAGCCTGAACGTAGTCCCGTCCTAACGAAATAACGTCATCACGTTATGTACAATCGGATTTTCCGACAACTTAGTCCGACCGTGTGTGTATGCAACATCACTTCCGGACCTCTTCCAGAATTAATCCGTCGGATTTGGTTGTCGGAATCTCCGACTGTGTGTACAAGGGCTTAGACGAATGCGCGGTTCCCTCCGCCCAGTCTATGTCTGGATAATTCAAATCCCCCATTATGATAGCACTTCCCATCCTTGCTGCTAATCCAAATTGAGATAGGAGGTCCGTCTCCTGGACATGTGGAAATGAAGATATGATTTTGCATTTTGACCATAGATACACTATAAGGAGGGGGCAACCCAAATGTTACATGGGGGGCCCCTCCAGCCATTAGCTGCACCCCCAGACACAACGACAACAAAATTCTGCTTCTCCATCAGATAAATGGTCTGCCATTGGTGGAGCCATAACGGACTTTTCCATTCTCTCGGTGCCTGTGTTGAATACGTGTAGCTCATGTCTCCGGCGTATTTGAAGAATGCACTATTTCATTTAGATAGGCCCCTGAGAAGAATCCGGGGCTTCCTATAATGAAATACCAGCATTCTGTCCTACTGAGCGGTATGTAAACATTGCCTTTCATAGGGAGGAAGATGAGTAGCTAAAGGGACGCAGAGGACCCGGCAGACAGAAAGGGGAACAGAAATAATGTTGTTTTATGATACGCTGTTAGTTTTTATTGTATCTGCGGCACATAGTGTATTTCCATAAGCTATATTTATAACGCAAATGTTAGGGGGAGAGGTGTGGACTTTTAAGTTGGATTTTTTTATTTTTTTTTACTTTTATTTTGCTCAATGTTTAGTAACTCTATAATGCCTAAAGACTTAAAGGGCTCATTCACTTGTGCGACAGCCCTTGCTGCACTTCTGAAAAGCAATCTGTGATAGCTTTTCAGAGGGTGCATTTGACAAGCAATGAGGATGCAATATGTCGCCTCCTATCTTCCGCTTTTAACCCTGTACGTGCCGCACCACTGCGCCACAATCGTGTGCATTGCACGCGGTTTTGGCATGGCCCCATAGACTTGCATTGCTCGTGTATGGCAGCGGTAAACCCGGCCAAAATGCTGTTTAATTTTTTTTTTTTTTTACACAACCATGAAGCACAGCATTGTAGTTGTGACATGTGTACCCCCCCTGAATGGCTGCATGCTGTGGTTCAGACGTGCTGTTGGGGTGCGGTAAAACCATGGCTCGGCTTTCTGGTTTCATTTGGTGTCAGCCCTGCCCAGTTGTTTTTACAACATAGAGCAGTGTTTCTCAACTCCTGTTTTCAGGATTTCCCTCAGATGAAGCGGCTGTGGTAATTACTAAGGCGGTAAAACTGATCAAATCCCCTGTGCAAAGTAATGGAAAGTCTGAAAACATGACCTGTTGGGGAGCCTTAAAGCGGTCCTCCATCCTGAAGTGGAAGTTCCGCTCATATGATCCCTCCTCCCCTCCGGTGCCACAATCGGCACCTTTCAGGGGGGAGGGGGGTGCAGTTACCTGGATAATGCAGGTATCTGCACCCACTTCCGGGACAAGACCACCGCAGATGCTCCGCCCCCCCCCCCCCCCCCGTTGTGTTCTGGGAAACACACAGTTCCCAGGACCAGCAGAGACGTGCAGCGCGACTCGCGCATGTGCAGTAGGGAACCGGGCAGTGAAGCCGCAATTCTTCACTTCCCGATTCCTTGACAGAGGATGGCGGCGGGGGCAGCAGAGAGACGAGCGATTGCTCGTCATCTGCCGCCGACATCGCTGGACCCTAGGACAGGTAAGTGTCAATTTATTAAAAGTCAGCAGCTGCAATATTTGTAGCTGCTGGCTTTTAATATTTTTTTTTAAAGGTGCAGAACCGCTTTAGAGGGGTGGTAAAGCTTTGTTTTTTATTTTCTAAATAGGTTCCTTTAAGCTAGTGCATTGTTGGTTTCATAGTTAGTAAGGTTGAATTAAGACACCAGTCCATCCACTTCAACCTGAGTGAATGTCTACAATTGTCCCTATCCCCGTACATTTCACACTCACATTGGTCCCTACCCTCAAGGAGTCCACAATCCAAGGTCCCCATTCATATACTAGGGCCAATTGTGGACAGAAGCCAATTAACCTACCTGCATGTCTTTGGATTGTGGGAGGAAACTGGAGTACCCGGAGGAAACCCACGCAGGCACAGGGAGAACATGCAAACTCCAGGCAGGTAGTGTCATGGTTGGGATTTGAACCAGTCACCCTTCTTACTGCTAGGTGAGAGTGCTAACCGCTAACCACTAACCACTACACCACTTACCTTAGATTTCCCACCATCTTCCGAGCGGCGTTTAGTCAGCCAGAACAGCTTACTGAGGAACCTATTTCGAAAATAAAAAACAAACCTTTACAACCCCTTTAAGGACTGGACTTGAGAAACACTGACATAGAGAATAGTCTGAGATAAGACCTAGTAGGGCTAATTAGACACCTTGAGATAACACATAATGTAGCGAAGACACAAGAGAGCTCTGTGTTTGAGAAAGCATCAATTGTTTTTGCACTTATTAAACAGCACAAAATGATTTCAATATTTCAGTATTTAGAGGAGAAATGTAGCAATAGAACACAAACAAACACACACACACACACACACACACACACACACACACACACACACACACACACACTCACCGCCATGCTGCAGCATCAATTTAATGCTGCAGCTGTCCGCCGCTGGATCTAACACCAAAGATTGAGAGATCACATGGCCTCTGATCACTCTGAGCAGAGAGCGTTGAATGACAGTCACAGCTTTCTGCTCAGAGCTCTGCCCCTCCAGTGCTCACTGGAACATCAGGCTGGAGAGGGGACGGGGTTTACTTGCTCAGGCTCTCAGCCGTGTGCAGCTGAGCCAGCTGCCAATGAGGCATCTTGGTGGATCCTGATGTTATTGTCAGGATCCTTCCAGAAACAAGTGCGGCTCTCTGATGGCTTTAGCCTGCTGTTGACTGATTTTGAATCGCAGGAGAGCACAAGTAAGTGCACTCCGGAGACCTACAAGAGAAGTATGGCCAAAAAATCCATACTTCTTTTCTTCATACCAAAAGGTTGCAAATAAGAGATGTTTATTGTTAGGATTTACATACACCACTTAATCTAATGCCCCGTACACACGAGCGGACTTTTCAACATCCAAAGTCCGAAGGACCGAGTCCGTCAGACTATCCGATCGTGTGTGGGCTGCAACGGACTTTTGATTCGCCAAAGTCTGACGGACTTTAGAAATGAAGCATGCTTCAAATTTTCCCGAAGGAACTCCGCCGGACCCGGTCCCCTTCGAAAACTCCGCTCGTGTGTATGCTACTCCGACAGACTAAAAACGACGCTAGGGTAGCTATTGGCTACTGGCTATGAACTTCCTTATTCGAGTCGGGTCGTACGTCATCACGTTCGAATCCGTCGGAGTTTAGTGTGATCGTGTGTGGCCAAGTCCGTTCGGCCGAAAAGTCTGTCAGAACTCCGTCGGAACTCCGGCGGAACTCCTTTGGAAGTCTGTCGGACATAAGTCCTCTCGTGTGTACGGGGCATAAGGGTTTATTCATACAGACGGCTGTAAAAGCAAGCAGTTACATAGTTAGTAAGGTTGAATAAAGATACCAGTCTATCCAGTTCAACCTGAGCGAGTGTCTACAACTGTCCCTATCCCTGTAGATTGCACACTCACGTCAATCCCTACCCTCAAGGAGCCCACAATCCAAGGTCCCCCATTCATATACTAGGGCCAATTTTGGACAGAAGCCAATTAACCTACCTGCATGTCTTTGAACTAGAGTACTTGGAGGAAGCCCATGCAGAGCATGCAAACTCCAGGCAGGCAGCATCATGGTTTGGATTTGAACCAGCGACCCTTTTTACTGCTAGGTGAGAGTGCTAACCACTGTGCCACCCTAAGTAGTAGTTGAGTAGCGGCTTTACTGTTCTTCAACCACTTACCTAAAAAAGGGCATGCATCCGCTCAAAGCTGTATACATGCTGTGGCTGCAATTATTGCATTTCGCATTTGACTGGAGGTACTGCTGCAGAATGTAACTCATTTTAGTGTCTGCAATGTAATGCATGAGTTTGGTTGAGGAAGTGATATGTTGCCACCTCATGGCCTGTCAAACACCCACGGTTCACTTTGAGGGGCGGCAAGGGGTTCCACACATGAAAACCCTAAGCCCAGGTTTCCACTATTGCAACCTGAAAGTTGCACAATTTTGCCCCAATTTTGATGCGACTTGAAGCAATACCTGTGTATTCTTGAGGTCTATTGACCTCAAGTCGCATCAAAGTGGGATCAAAGTAATGCAGGGACTACTTTGAAGTCACACAGATATGAACGGTACTCATTGGAAATCAAGGGGTGCGATTTGTCATGCGACTTGTGCGACTTGTCCTACGACTTGGGTTTGCAAAGTGGAAACGGAGCCTTATGCCTCCTACACACGACCAGTTTTCCCGTCGGAATAAACTCTGAAGGTTTTTCCGATGGAGTGTCCTGCGTTCACGCGATCACACCAAAGTCCGAGTGTCAAGAACGCGATGACGTACAGCACGTACGACAGGACTAGAAAAAGGAAGCTCAATAGCCAGTAGCCAATAGCTTCCGTCTCGTACTTGCTTCAGAGCATGCGTAGTTTTTGGTACGTCGGAACAGCATCCAGACGTGTGGTTTTCCCGATAGGAATTGGTTCCATCGGAAATATTTAGAACATGTCCGTCAGAATTTTTGGGGAAAAAAAGTCAGATGAGACCCCACACAGGATCGGAATATACGATGAAAAGCTTCCGTCTGACTTTTTCTGTCGGACATTCCACTTGTGTGTACGTGGCATTAAAGTGGTTGTAAACCCTTACAACCAACTTTGACCTACAGGTAAGCCTAGATTAAGGCTTACCTGTAGGTCCAAGAAATATCTACTAAACCTACACGGTTTAGGAGATATTTGCCGAAAGACAGGCACCGCTGTCTACGGCGCATGCGCTGGAGTGCCGTCATCGCAGCTTCGCCGAATGACAGCAGCGCAGCAGGAGACCCACCGAGAAGATGGATGTGCCAGACTACAGGGGACAGTGGTGACTTCGCTGGCTCCTGTGTCAGGTAAGTGACACATAATGGACTACAATGCGATGCGATGCATAGTAGTCCATTATGCTTTACCTTTGCAGGGAATGAAAGAGGAAGTAAACTCATCAGGCATTGCCCTTCCATGTGCACCTTGCTGCAAACACCAGTTATAGTTTGGGGTGGTTGCCATTTTTTTCGTACTGTAGGATGAATGTGGTCTAATGCCGTGTACACACGAGCGGTTTTTCCGTTCCGTTCCGGAATACACTCTGAAGGTTTCTCCAACTGGATTTCTGACGGGATTTCGCTCAAGCTGTCTTGCATACACACGGTCACACCAAAGTCCGACCGCCAAGAACGCGGTGACGTACAACGCGTACGACGGGACTAGAAAAAAGAAGTTCAATAACCAGTAGCTACCGGTAGCTTTCGTCTCATACTTCAGAGCATGCGACGTTCTTGGTCCATACAAACAGCATACAGACGAGCGGTTTTCTCGATAGGAATTGGTTCCAGCGGAAAAATTTAGAACATGTTCTCTTTCTAGGTCCATCAGAATTTTCAACGTAAAAAAATAAGATGAGGCATACACAGGATTGGTATATACGATGAAAAGCTTTTTCTGTTGGAAATTCCGCTCGTGTGTACACGGCATAAGGCTGGATTCACACTTATGCATTTTTTGTGCTTTTTGCATTTTGCAGATTTGCACTACAGCCAGCTTAACATGGTTTCTTATGGAACACGTTCTGTAGAGCAAATCGCAAAAAATGCAAAAAGCACTAAAAATGCATTAGGTGTGAATCCAGCCTTATTGTACTCACTAATAATAAGTATGAAATTACCTACACCTGTACCCAAACCAGTTATACTGGTATCTTCATTGTACTGGCTTTGTACTGTTTTGGGATATAGTGGGCAGTTAATGTGACAGTTGGCCGTATTGTTCGGGATTATTCGGCAGGAAGTTTGCCTTGTGTTGGAAAACATTCGCTCACTATTTCTGTTAGGGTTTTATTTGTTTCAGAAACATTTACATATTTATGTGTAAATCATTTTTAATTCCTATTTTTATTTTTTCCAAAACAATATATAAATACAATAAACACACCTGTGTAACCTGTTTAACCATTTGACCTCCAGGAGTTTTACCCCCCCCCCCCCCCCCATGACCAGGCCATTTTATGCTTTTTGTCACTGTGTTACTTTTACTGACAAACTGCATGTAACGCTGTACACAAATTAAATTTTACATTGTTTTTTTTTCCCCCACAAATAGAGCTTCTTTTGTGGTATTTGATCTGAGCTTTTATTTTTATTTTTTGCGATATAAACTAAAAAAAGACAGATTTTTTATTTTTTTATTAAAAAGTTTTTATTTCCCACAAAGGTATACAATTTTCCAATGCACAATCATTTTTTCTGCGTTCAGTACAATCATTCCACATATAACATAGCTAGGTAACACATACATTTCTTGATTGATTACAGGGTCTGTTGCTATGTAATAACACGTTTGCCTTTTTAAGCTGTTCCCGACTGGCGCACGCCGATGTACGTCGGCAGAATGGCACGGGCAGGCATATTGGCGTACAGGTACGTCCAATCTATAATGCCGCCCTGCCATCGCGAGAGTGCTGCCGGCGGCGTGCTTGTGTGCCGGTCGGGACCCCCGTGAGTCCGGTCGCGGGTCCCGCGGACTCGATCGCCGCGGGCTTACCCGCAATCGTCTCACGGGGCAGCTGAACGGAGAAATGCCGTTGTAAACAGCATTTCCCCGTTCTAGCAACTAGTGACGCTGATCTCTGCTCCCTGTGATTGGAGCAGAGATCAGTGTTCACTAAATGAAAGCCCAACCCCCCCCACAGTTAGTAAAACACCCCTAGGAACACTTAACCCCTACACTGCCACCCACTGGTTAACCCTTTCACTGCCAGTGTCATTTACACAGGAATCAGAACATTTGTATAGTACTGATTGCTGTATAAATGACAATGGTCCCAAAAATGTGTCAAAAATGTCCGATGTGTCCGCCATAATGTCGCAGTCACAATAAAAATCGCTGATCACCGCCATTACTAGTAAAAAAAAAATTATTAATAAAAATGCCATAAAATTATCTCCTATTTTGTAAATGCTATCACTTTTGCGCAAACCAATCAATAATCGCTTATTGCGATTTTTTTTTTACCAAAAATATGTAGAAGAATACGTATCGGCCTAAACTGAGGCAAAAAAATGTTTTTTTATATATTTTTGGGGGATATTTATTATAACAAAAAGTAAAAAATAATGTGTTTTTTTCAAAATTGTCGCTCTATTTTTGTTTATAGCGCAAAAAATAAAAACCGCAGGGGTGATCAAATACCACCAAAAGAAAGCTCTATTTGTGGGAAAAAAAGGCCGTCAATTTTGTTTGGGAGCCACGTCGCACGACCGCGCAATTGTCAGTTAAAACAACGCAGTGCCGAATCGCAAAAACTGGTCTGGTCTTTGACCAGCAAAATGGTCCAGTCTCTAAGTGGTTAAGGCATCAGCATACTTTTTCGATTATCTTTACTTGAGGGTAGTGGTATATATGACCCGGGCCCAGTAGAGTAGTACTTGATAGAAGGATGCGTACTCTGTAGTGCTATACACATGCAGGGCCGTCTTTGCCGCAGGGCAAATGGGGCAGCTTCCCAGGGCCCCCTGTCACCGTTTGGGGCCCAAAGTAGAGCTGCCCGTTAAGCCCGCGTGCGGCCCGCAAATCGGTACATCGGAGCTGAAAATCCCCACACACAGTCTGTCGCTTTCATGCAGTGCCAGTGCTGCATTTTCTCGATCAAGGAGCGGGCCGTGGGTGGGGGGGGGGGGGGCCTTGAGCTCCACTGACGCTCTGACCCTGCCCCTTGCTGAGCGCGCACGGTGTACCTGATCGGAGGCCTCGGTAGGAGGAACAGACCGCGGCGCAGAGTGCTGCTTTGTGCCTGGTCAAGTGAAACTAGCAGTGTTTGTGGAGAATTGATCGGAGCTGATCTTACCACTGTAGCTGCTGACTTAATAAGGACACTTACCTGTCCAGGGAGCCCGAAACGTCGGCCCCCCAGAGGCCGATCTGTCCATCAGATTGGGTGCCAGCGCCGCCATTCTATCTAAGGGAAACCGGCAGTGGAGCCGTGTGGCGTCACTGCCCATTTCCTACTGCGCATGCGCAAGTCGGGCGGTGCTTTGTGAATAGACGGCTGTCTTCTGGGACACACACAGGTCCCAGAAAACAGCGCACCCAATTTCCCAGAACACCACGCAAGGGAGGAAGAGAAGGAACAGCTCCACCCCAAAGCACCTTGTCCCCATGTTGTTGAGGACAAGGGCCTCTTCCCGACAACCCTGGCCGTTGGTTGTTGGGGTCTGTGGGCGGGAGGCTTATCCGAATCCGAGAGCCCCCTTTAATAAGGGGGCCCCCAGATTACCGGCCCCCCATCCTATGTGAATGAGTATTTGGGTACCATGTACCCCTACCCATTCACTTGGTGAAAAAAAGTGTAAAGAAAAAAACACAACGCATGTTTTTAAAATAATTTATTGGACAGCTCCGGTGGTCTTCCATCTGGGATATCTTCTGCTCTTTTGCTAGCTCTTTTACTAGCAGAGGAGCCTGGCTTTCTTCGGAGGAGGAGGAGCCCGGCTTTCTTCTTCATTGTCGCCACCGTCTGGGGTCTTCTTCCGACTTCGGGGGTCTTGTCCCCCTCTTCGGGGGTCTTGTCCCCTCTTCGGTTCATCTTGCCGGGACTCCGCTATCTTCTTATAGCTTTTTTACTAGCGGTGGCCCGGTCTTCTGTCGCCGCCGCCTCTTCTTCCGACTTCGGGAGTCTTGTCCCCCTCTTCGGTTCTCCTTGCCGGGCCTCCGCTTTCTTCTTCCAGCTCTTTTACTAGCGGTGGCCCGGTTTTCTGTCGCCGCCGCCGCCTTCTCTTCTCCGGTCGTGTGTGGGCAGGTCCGCTCGTTCGGAAAATCCAGCGGACCTCCGCTGCAAAGTCCGGCAGTTTGTCCACCGGACTA
The DNA here is from genome assembly GCF_037356315.1 of Lithobates pipiens. Classification (NCBI taxonomy): domain Eukaryota; kingdom Metazoa; phylum Chordata; class Amphibia; order Anura; family Ranidae; genus Lithobates; species Lithobates pipiens. Next base: position 3,150,050 of record NW_027507879.1, on the reverse strand, counting down.
AGTCTGCCGGATAGTCTGTACGCAGCATTATTGGGACTCATTACTGCGCATTTTAGTGCTCATTTTACAAGGTAATAACTGGGTATGAAAAGTTATTTGATTCACAGTGAGTTCATCTTTGTGGCTATTGAGAAATATATCCAAATAATGCTTTTGTGACAATTTTGAGTCCAGCTTCAAAGCAGACATATCATGGAATAATAATCCCGGCATATTTTACTCACTGTAGCCTATACTACTAACAGATTTTTAAAGAAAAAAATCCATGTATGGGACTTTTTACATAGTTACATTGGTCTAACTTGGACCAATGTAACTATGCTTATCATACCCTTGGGATCCAGTGGTCTCCAAACTCTGGCCCATTGGCTTGCCTTTATCTGGCCTTCGGGACACTATTCTTCCCACAAATACAAGTCTCTCCCAATAACACCAATGGTGAGGCACTATTCCTCCCAATAACGCCAATGGCGAGGCACTATTCCTCCCAATAACACCAATGGCGAGGCACTATTCCTCCCAATAACACCAATGATGAGGCACTATTCCTCCCAATAACTCCAATGGTGAGGCACTATTCCTGCCAATAACACCAATGACGGGGTGCTATTCCTCCCAATAGCACCAATAATGGGGCACTATCCCTTCCAATAACAGCAATGATAGGGAACTACTTCTTCCAATAACACCAATGATGCGGCTCTATATCTTCAAATAACACCAATGACAGGGAAATACTTCTTCTAATAACACCAATGATGGGGCACTTTTCCTCTTTCTACTGACCACAGATGCTATGTAATTTTTTATTTTTTTTTGCTCCTGCAGACCACCAAGCCTGAGACATTGTCTATTCCCACTGGCCACAGTCTAGCAACCCCAAACTAGGCCCTTTGTTTAAAAAGTTTGGAGACGCTTTAGAAGCTGGAAATCACTGAAGTAGACACTGCCACTCCATTAATCTCCACTAGCTTCTGGGTCCCGGAAATGGAAATCATTCCCTAATTGGATGGAGAGTGTCAATGCCCTACCTCTCCACTTCGTCCAATTAGACAATGTTTTGCAATCATTAGGACAATGCAAAGCATTTTCTGACTGGTGCTTGTGCTGAGCAGTGGAGATCACTAGATTCACCACAAATAGATTTTCACAGGGGTGGTAAACACTGCTACATGAGTAAACCAGCCTTTAGAGCAAGGGCACTGAATTCGAATTGACGGAGGTCCGGTTGGTAACACTTTCTTTCTGCAAAGGTCCAAATCAGTTTTTTGTTCTATGACTCAAGTCCTTCATATCACAGCCCCCTTTACATCCGTGTCCTCAGTCCCCTCTTTCACATCACAGCCCCCCTTTACATAAGTTGCCCTCTCTCACATCACAGCTCCCCCATATCACAGATCCCATTCTCACAGCCCCCCCCCCTCACTTTACAGCCCCCCATATCACAGCTCCCTCCTCTGACATCAGCGCCTCCCCCTCATAATCTTCCCCCTTCACAGCAATACCTTAACACAGCATTGCAGAGGGTGGGAGGAATGACAGGTTGGACTACTCTTCTGTACTCACCTGCCACCGCTGCTGTTGAACTCACAGCAGGAAAGTGGGTGGGAGGCACGGAAGGTCTGCACTGAGGGAAGGGGCTGCCCAACTCTTCTTGTAAATGCAAGTGAAGCGGCTTATAAATGACAGATTGGGCACAGCTTCCACTCCCCCTATAGGCCTGCAGTATCTCCCACCCTCTTCCCTGCGGTAAGCTCAGCAGCGGCGGCACCAGGTGAGTACATACAGAAGAGGAGTCCACTTTGCCATTCCTCCCACCATGTTCCTTGCTGTGAGTTCAGCAGCGGTGGCAGGCGAGTACATACAGAACAAGCGTCCACCCTACCATCCCTCCCACCCTCTACAATGCCGTGACTTATAACAGCTGCAGCGGTGGGAGGAGTCCACACAGGCTGCTAAGTGGTCCGCGAACCGGACAGGACCGTCACTCGGTCTGTGTCTGGACCTCGGTCCGCCATTTAGTGACGCCTGCTTTAGGGCAAGAATTGTATTTGCTTGTATAATATGATGAGTTATAAGAGTACTTGAAACCATGGACACATAATATCAATCTGTGTGTAGAGCACTGTTTCTCAACCCATATACACGCATGCATTATCCCCTCCACTAATTTAGGCCCTCCAGACTCATCAATTTGCCCACACTTGTCACTTTACACTTCCAATATTTTGTATTTTTTTTTCAGTTTTCTTTTTCAGCAGTTTTTGTTTTGTTTTGTTTTGTTTTCACTTTCACACCTCTCTTGCCCCATTATCAGTCTACCCCACATCATGCACTTTCACTTCACCTACCACATCACCACACCCCATCCCTCACCCACCTTCTTTTCACTGTCAGCTAATCCCTCTTATAATCAATATAACTAACGAATAAACTACGCCATGCTATGTATAACTAGTTTAATTCTTGTATAATATGAATCCATTAATGACCAAGTAATAATAAGCCTACAGCTGCCAAGCACTTCTATATACTCCCTCCAATATTATTTAATGACGACTTATAAAAAGTTTTTTTGCATGTCCATCTGCAGGTGTTTTACCCCCCCCCCCATCCTCCTCTCTGGGTACCAAAACGTGGCCCCCTGTAAGCTCAGTGGACTATGCACGCACCCAGAGGGCACGGGGGGAACATGTGGCAGCAGCGATGGGATCACTGGACGGCTATAATCCTGCAATGCCGGTTTGTGCGACACATCCTCATGTCCTCATCCACCCATTGGTAACTATACCTCTATATGCATGGAGACATAATTTTGCTTAATTTGAAATACTATACCTATATATATATTTTTATATCGTCCAAAGGCTTTAATTAGATATTTTGACATTTCCCTAGAATATAAATACCCCTGAAGAGACTGGAAATCGCAAGGGTCTAAATGCATCGGGGTTTTTCATGTGGATACATATGTTATGTACATGGAGTTTTTTTGCTATGAGTGATGTTCCATGTTTGTTTTTGTCGCACTACCTATATGGCTAATGTATTATTGTTCATTTGGAATTACTATTGTCTGTTAAATAAATGATTCTTTTTTACATCAATTATTCTCACACCAACTCTCTGCTGCTAAAAAACCCCTGTGGAAATTTCCTGTGTCGTTTCTCAACCCTTTTACCCCAGGAGAACCATTGAAATAATTTCAGGTCTTGGAGAAGCCTTGCTAAAACCATTTCAATGGAGGTCAATGGGAAAATTCTCCTTACAATATTGCTAGTGTGAAGAATGTCTCCCCTTACAGTGTTCATCAAAATGCTACCCTTACATCGATGTCCGGTAGCTGGCTCTGCCAGGTGGTGTTGGCCCCAGAACTATGAAGGCAACATCAAATGGGAGGTTAACCAGCCACAGATCAAGGAACCCTAGGGTTCCACAGACCCCTGGTTGGGAATGGCTGACCAGAAAGATTATTGGAGCCATGGCACTGGTTCTTCCAAGTGGTGTTGACCCCCCGGAACTATGAGGGCACCTTCAGATGGAAGGTCAATTATTCACAGCTCAAGGAATCCCTAGCAACCTCTGGAGGAAACCTAGAACTCCATGAAAACCTAGTTGAGAATGGCTGGTGTAGAGTTTGCCATGGTACGATATGATACTTACCATGTGTGTTTCCGTACAGAGAGGATTATAGCAAAGAAAGCAATGTCGTAACGTTCAGTGTTTTGTGACAATGTTCCAGTGACTGCAATGAGATAATGTATTTAACTATTTATGGACTGTTCTGTTGATTGAATATCTGAACCATTGCCATGGAACTTGTTGCCCTGTCATTATAGCTTTGCTTTGTAAAACATCAAATGACCTAAATTAACACTTTCCTCCTTTGCCAGCCCTGCCCTGTTAAGTGGCAAATGCTCATTCAGAAAAAGGAAAAAATAGATCCGTGGGGAGGCGAGGAAGGAATTACTTGAGTCATTGCTGAAAACTCAGAATGATTTATGTGGACTTACAAAAAGAACAGCAACACTTTAAGCCCTTGTACACACGGTCGGAGATTCCGACAACCAAATCCGTCGGATTTTGCCCGTCGGATTTTGTCTGACGGATCTTGTCCGAAACTGTTGCATACACACGGTCGGACAAAGTTGTCGGAAAATCCGATCTTTCAGAACGTGATGACGTAATTTCGTTACGATGGGACTACCTTCAGGCTAGTAGCCAATAGCTTTAATGTAGGAATTTGATCTGAGCATGCGTGGCACTTTGTCCGATCGGAATCCTCTACACATGATCAGAGTATGTCCGATTGGAGCATTTTGTTGGAAAATATTTCCGGCAAGTTAGAAAATTTGGTCCGACGGGTATTCCGACGGAAACAGTCCGATGCAGACCACACACAGTCGGAATATCCTACAAAACGGTCCGATCGGACACATTCCGTCGGAATCTCCGATTGTGTGTACAAGGGCTTAGGGCTAGTTCACAAATATTACTGCTGCCCCTCTGAAAAGAAATCCGTGGTAGAACAGTTTTTCAGGGCGTTGCGTTGGCGGTGGGCAGGTGATAGGTTTGTAAATTTGGAGGAGGCTAAGAGCAATAGAAGAGACATTGTTAAGTTAGGAAGACGTAGCAGCCAGTATTAATTTTGTCAACGAAAATTTTTGCAGTGCCGAAAATGAAAACAAAAATTACACCACATTTTTGTCCACTGACAAAAACGATGGCAAAAATCAATTCTATTTTCGTTAACAAACCAAAACTAGATGAAAATGTGAGGCAGGGCTCCGAGTCCTCAAACGACCATCCGGAGCAGCACTGTGCATTGCAGGCCTCCCAAGTCCTCACTAAAATCCCACTCAAGGCTGGTGCAAGACTTTTTGGCACCCTAGGTGAAACCTAATTTTGCCACCCCCATTGGCTCCACCCCTGATGCCACCCCCTTTGCCCTGCCCATGTGACAGGAGGTGGCGCTATACAGGAAGCATCAGCTCTGCTTCCTCTAGTGCTGGCTCCAGTGCTGCACTGTGTCTCTAATTGCACTACCAGTCGGACGGAGCAGCTGCCTGAGACTGAGTTAGTTACATGTTGCAGCCTGCATAGCATGCAGATACGGAAGGAAACCAGTGGCTGGGCACCCCTAGGCAACAGTGGGCCCTAGGCGGTTGCCTAGTTTGCCTAGTGCTAGCATTGGCGCTGGTCCAACTCCCCACTCACGGGTCACGACGACGACCGTCCAGAGCAGAGAGCACCCACTGTGAGTGTGTACATTACAATTACAGGCCTAAGGCCTCCGCTCAGACCACCATCTGTCCAGAGCACTGTGTGTGCATTACAGGCCTCCTCTGACCACCGGCATTCAGGGCACTGTGTATTACAGGCCAAACATCAGACCTGAGACCACCATCCAGCATTGTGCATTACAGGCCATCTCTCAGACCTGAGACCACCATCCAGCACTGTGCATTACAGGCCATCTCTCAGACCTGAGACCACCATCCAGCACTGTGCATTACAGGCCATCCCTCAGACCTGAGACACCATCCAGCACTGTACACAGGCCATCCCTCAGACCTGAGACCACCATCCAGCATTGTGCATTACAGGCCATCTCTCAGACCTGAAACCACCATCCAGCACTGTGCATTACAGGCCATCTCTCAGACTTGAGACTACCATCCAGCACTGTGCATTACAGGCCTCCTCAGAGCAACGTCTAGAGCACTGTGTAGCATTAAAGCCCCCCCCAGACCATCCAGAGTGGCTAAATCTGTATCTCTGATGTATATTAGCTGACTATGATTAAAACGAAAGCCATTGCAGATTACTAAAATGGGACTAAAACTAAAATGCATTTTAGTCAAAAGACTATAATTAAACCAAATCAAAAATCAATGCCAAAATAATACTGGTAGCAGCCCTGTCCTAGGCTGGTTAAATTTAGTTTATGACTAGTTTTTGAGCAATTTATTTAATTTTGGCCTGCCCTGGAATACATTACCAGAAATAGTTGGGTCAGACACTGGGCTTTGAATATTTTTCTGACTTCAGCCAATCCTTGGGAAGGGGCGCACAGAAGGTATGGCTGAGGAGAAGATAAATGTTTAGGAGGGCTTTTCAGCTCTCTCTCTCTCTCTCTCTCCTGGGGCCTCTGACCTGGGAGGCAGCCCGTGTTATTGAGGAGCTGTTGCTGCTAGGCCTAAGTATGTGCTTGGCTGAGGGCCTTAAGGAACCTGTATTTAAAGACAGTTGCTGCAGAACACTAACTTAGGGAGCTGGGCTGGAGAAGGACCCCTTTTAACTGAATATTGCTGCATGGAAGCTGGTTGGAGATGGCTGTCCTTGGACATTGTGAATAGATTATTTTTGCCTAGGGCTCTAGGTGTGCCAGTGCTTTGGTGGTTAGATGCCAGAGTGCCAGAGGTTGCTACAAGGACTTTTGACTGCTTCTAAAGTCAAAATGAACTGGCTGCACCCCCTACCTCCAGCAATATTTATGGCTGCTGCTAAATGATTTTTCTTGAGAATCTGTCCTGCTCTACCTCCTGGCATTTTTATTTTATTTTAGCATCCTGCCCCTCATCCCTCTCTCGTGTTCATTTACTGCACTAGATCTCCAATAAGACATCCCCTAGACCAGTGATGGGGAACCTTGACACCCCAGATGTTTTAGAACTACATTTCCCATGATGCTCATGCTCGAGCCAAGGTTTGCCATCACTGCCCCAATCACCTTGGGGCGTCTACTTTTCAGAGAGGGGACATTTTGGTGGTGGTGGTGGCTGGGTGGGGGGGGGGTTGTACTGTCCTGCCATTTTTTTGGTGGGGGGGGGGGTTGCCTGTTTATATGTCTTATAAAAGAGAATAAGGGTAATCCGATTTGTTTTTTGTCTTTTTTTAAGTTTATATAATTAATAAAAAAAAAACTCACTGGTTATTAAATACCACCAAAAGAAAGTGAAAAAAATATATAATATTCATTTGGATACACTCAGCAGTGTTGCTAGGTCTACAAAAGATCTGTGGCTAGAGCCCGTGGCAGTGTAGTAAAGAAAGTCATATGCTTGGGCGGACATACACATGTATATAAAGTTTTATATATATATATATATGTGTGTGTGTGTGTGTGTGTGTATACCCCCAGAGAGCCCCCCACTTACATCAGGGTCCCCTGAGAGCCCTCCTTACATCAGGGTCCCCAGACAGCCCCCTTACATCAGGGTTCCCAGAGAGCCTCCTCCTTACATCAGGGTTCCCAGAGAGCCTCCTCCTTACATCAGGGTCCCCAGAGAGCCTCCTCCTTACATCAGGGTCCCCAGAGAGCCTCCTTATTACATCTGAGTCCCCAGGGAGGCTCCCCCATGCATCAGGGTCCCCAGAGAGCCCCCCACTTACATCAGGGTTCCCAAAGAGCCCCCTTACATTAGGGTCCCCAAAGAGCCTCCCCCTTAAATCAGGGTCACCAGAGAGCATCCCCCTTAAATCAGGGTCACCAGAGAGCCTCCCCCTTAAATCAGGGTCCCCAGAGAGCCCCCCCCTTAAAATTAGTGTCCCCAGAGAGCCCCCCACTTACATCAGGGTCCCCAGAGAGCCTCCACTCCCCTTGAGGACCCCTGCAGAGACTCAGTCCTACAGGCCCCAGATTCAGGGCTATAGCCCCAAAAGCCACCCCCTAGCGACGCCACTGGGTACAGGGTTGCACAATGAAGTAATAGCCGGTCAAACTATCACAGCGAAATTGGCCTGGCCAGGAAGAGGGTGGAACGTGGCAATTCTCAACGGGTTAAGCGGTTCAAGGTCAGGAACGTGCGTTTGACAGGCTAGCAATTATGCACAGAAGACAAATTATGCTAGCGCAAGATTATCATGACTATTTTTATTTTTACTTTTTTTTTTTTAAGGACAAAATTATTGTGAAAGACGCGAACAGGCCCGGTTCCACCTGCCTGGCTGCGACATTGTTTGAAGTGCACTGATGAGTTACGATGGGTGTGAACAAGCAGCCGAGCTGAACAATCCTCCTTTGAATATAATCGCACTATTGAAAGCAACACACCTTGACATGCCCTGTGGTGTCTCATCCAGCAATCTTCTCTGGGAAGAAGCAGAGAGAGAGAGAGAGAGAGAGAGAGAGAGAGAGAGGCTTATCCCGGCCATACCGGCACAGATTATAGGACAAGGACATGACTCAGTGCAACATATCAGCACACCTTTGTTCAACTCCAGCGTACAAAGGGCGTGATCGCAGGAGTATCAACTGTAACTGTTACTCCAGAGTTCAGCAAATTTACAGGAATGTCACCGGTTACCCATTAACCCCAGAGTTAATATTGATTTATGTTTTGCCGACAACAGGACTATATCTGAACCTTGGCTGCAGTCACAGGGTTGTATATTGATTTTCCTTTCCTTTGATACAGTTCACTGGTGGAGAGAGTCTCCTTGTTGAAGAGAACGCAGCTGGGAAGAAGGACAGCTGACTGACGTTGTGCGCGTTGTCAGCCATTGTCTAAACACACACATAGAGAGATATATTTGAAACTGCAAGAATGAAACAAAAGTGCAGCTAGTTATACAATAGACCATTCTTAAAAAAAAAAAAAAAAAAAGTCCCATTTATTTTTAACTGCTAAAAGCTTTATTTAGAAACTTCTCTAACGAGTCTGACCTCCTTATAAGTAAAGCCGCATACACACGATCGATTTTCGGACGGGAAATGTGTGATGACCAGTGATGTAAGTAACTGAGTTAGAATAAACGCAGTTACTTTAGAGGGTAACGAGTAATCTAACTGATTACTCTTCCCCTCATGGTAACTCAGTTCCCATTACTTGGGTGGCGTTACCGCAATAACTTCTACCGCCCGGAAGGTCTGCAGTGGCCGCGCTACCTGGCCGTTCGTTCCGCCACGGGGAGGGGGGGCTTTCGCCTGCTGAGCTGAGAAGAGGCTGAGACTCAGAGAGACTGTCTGGACCGCCCCCATCCCGCCCCACCTATCCAGAGAGAGAATGTAGGGAGGCGGTGCGGACACTGAAAAATTAAGTCAGCTGACCAGATGACACCAATCGAGTGAAGGGGAGGGTCTCTCTCTCCCCCCATGAGGGAAGGCATCCCTGGAGGCATTCAAGTAAGTGACCGACGATTCAAATTGCAGTGCAATCGATCCATCCCAAGTCCTCCACCACCTCTGCTTCTTACTGATCCCATCCCTACCCACCCACCATCACTTCTAGGGTAGGGATGAGATCAGTGGTGGTGGGGGATGGGATCAGTAAGAGGCAGAGGTGGTGGTGGTGGGAGAGGATGGCACCACCACCACTGCCACCTCCCCAAGTACCACGCTGCCTGGCACCCCCCACTACACCACTGCTTCCACCCCCCAAAGTACCACCGCTGCCACCCCCCCAAAGTACACCACCACTGCCACGTCCCCAAGCACCACCGCTGCCACCCCCTCAAGTACCACCGCTGCCACCCCAAGTACCACCGCGGCCACCCCAAGTACCACCGCTGCCACCCCCTCAAGTACCACCGCTGCCACCCCCTCAAGTACCACCGCTGCCATCCCAAGTACCACCGCATCCACCCCAAGTACCACCGCTGCCACCCCCTCAAGTACCACCACTGCCACCCCCTCAAGTACCACCGCTGCTACCCCCTCAAGTACCTCCGTGGCCACCCCAAGTACCACCGCTGCCACCCCCTCAAGTACCACCGCTGCCACCCCTCGAGTACCACTGCTGCCACCCCAGGTACCACCGCGGCCACCCCAAGTAACACCGCTGCCACCCCCTCAAGTACCACCGCTGCCACCCCCTCAAGTACCACCGCTGCCACCCCCTCAATTACCACCGCTGCCACCCCAGGTACCACCGCGGCCACCCCAAGTAACACCGCTGCCACCCCCTCAAGTACCACCGCTGCCACCCCCTCAAGTACCACCGCTGCCACCCCTCAAGTACCACCGCTGCCACCCCCCTCAACATTTGGGTTCAAATAAATACCAAATGTTCTAAAATACTGTATATAGTGTTTTTATTTTTCAATCAGTTAATATAAACATCTTTGATATTAAAGATGTTATAGAACGTAATTGCTTTATAGAATATTTAAAAAAAAACGTCACAGTTACTTTGCTGAGTAACTAATTACTTTTCCAATGTAGTAATTGAGTTACTAACGCAATTACTTTTTGGGAGAAGTAATTTGTAACTTAACGAATTACTTTTTTTAAAGTAAGATGACCAACACTGGTGATGTCAGGCTGTTGGTTGAAAATCCAAGCGCATGTACGCTCCATTGGACAATTGTCGGATTTTCCCTGGACAAATGTTGGATGGCAGGTTTTAAAATCTTCCGCGGACAAATGGCTATTGTCGAATTTTCCGAGCGTTTGTACACAAGTCTGTCGGACAAAAGTCTAAAGTACAAACACGCATGCCCGGAAGCAAGGACTAGCCGAAAGCGGTCGGTGTTGTAAATTAGCGTTCGGAATGGAGAATTAACATTCGTGACGTGGCAAATTATGAAATGCCAAATTGCAGTGCTCAATTCTCTTCTTTAATGGGATAATAATGAAGCTGCTTTGCTGGTGATATTGATGGAGTTATTGCAAACACATTTTTAAAGGCTTTTTTTTCTAGTGATATCAAGAATAATATTATTATGTTTTTCTTGGCAAGTTACCACAACACCATTATCCCGTAGTTTTTAAGATCAAAGGTACAACTATATTGGTGTCCCTTGTCAATTTTACATTGTATTTTTTTTAAATGTAACTGCCTACTCCCAAACTGTTATTTGAAGTAAAACACACAGCCAAATATTATTCTACACAATTGTTTTATTGTGCATTAAAAAAAAAGAAAACAAATAAAATTGGACATGCTATCTGCCAATAGAACCTAACCAAAAAGTACATTCTATGCATCCAAAAATATAGAAAATAGATTTTGCCAACCAAATCCGTCGGATTTTGCCCGTCGGATTTTGCCCGTCGGATTTTGCCCGTCGGATTTTGTCCGACGGATTGTGTCCGAAACTGTTGCATACACACGGTCGGGCCAAGTTGGCGAAAAATCCGATCTTTCAGAACGTGATGACCTAATTTCGTTACGATGGCACTACATTCAGGCTAGTAGCCAATAGCTTTGATGTAGGAATTTGATCTGAACATGTGTGGCACTTGGGCCGATGAAAATGCTCTACACATGATCGGATTAGGTCCGTCCGGCCCAGTTGGTCGGGAAATATTTCCAACATGTTGAGATTCGGACAGAATCAGTCCGATGCATACCACACACAGTCGGATTATCTGACGACACGGTCCAATAAGACTCATTCCGACAGATTCTCCGACCGTGTGTACAAGGGCTTAGAGTTGGTGAAAGCAGGGGTTCGTCATCCGGAGATAATTCCGAAAATCTTCTGGATTATTCTCCTGGAGCTCCCGCAGCAAAGGCATATAACATAATTGGTCATGATTAATAAAGCAACCAATTTTTGATAGAACTCCTCCCCTTCCTGTTCCTGGACTGGACTTGTGTCAAAGCAATAACTCCAAGGCCAATAATAAATAACAAGTTATCTCCTCCGATTCCGTAATGTGTCTGGTTGACGAACGGCCGTTCAGAAATGAGATGAAAAGCACGAAATAAAAAGTGCAAACTGAAAAGCGCAAATCAACGTTCAAACTTCACCAAACTTCTACTAATACGAAATTAGCAGGAGCCCAAGGGGTGGCACTAAAAAGCTTAAAAACCAGGTAGTATGTCTAGTACGTTCAGGTTTGTTGGCCGACAATTCCTTGCCGTTTGTATGCAAGACAAAATCCAGGCACACTCCTTCGGACAAAAGTCTGAGGTTTTGTCTGCAGAAAAATTTGATCGTGTGTGTACGAGGCTTAAGGAGCAATTTCTCCTAGTAGTGGGTCCCCTCCCCCAACACTGCATAAGGTTAAAGTTGTATGAAATCCTCACTTTTTTTAAGCAATTTCAGCAGCTGACTCATTAAGGGTTGGATTGCACTAGAACACACGGGTTAGAAACCGCACGTTCCCGTGCAGTGCGATTTTGCAGTCTGTTTATTTTAATGGGCTGCATATTGCACCGGAAAACAATAAAAGTAGTGCATGCACTACTTTTAAAAACGCAGCGCACCAAATGACATGGTACTTCGTAATTGTTACGAAAAGTTAACAAAACCTAAAAGTTAAAAACCCAGGAAGTCAGCACAACACAGGGATGGTGGGAACCCCTCATAATGATAAATTCATCATAACAAACTTTCGTTATTTTAACGAAAAGTTTACAAATCTAACGAAAATTTGTATTTCATACGAATCCGAATTTAATTTCGTACACGAATTATGAAATACATATTGTTTTTTTTTCGCACGGAACGAAAAAAAAAAAAAACTTTTTTTGATGGCACCCATGTCTACCAAACACTGTCACTTGATTCCTCCCCCTATCTGGCTTGTCAACCGCCAATAAATTTACTGACAGTTTGTAAAAATCTGTGATTTTTTTTACAACTGCCAGTAAATGTCAGTGGCTGATAATTTCATGCTGTGTTGACTTTTTAAGTGTAAACTAAGCAAATTACTTTGTTATAGGTACTGTCAGTGTTTCCATATAATGTTTATACTGTCCAAATATTCACTGTGTTAGTTTTCAATAGGAGTTCTGTAATTTCTCGGATTGCCAGTAAACAATGTACTCTGCCAGTAAATTTTCCATGTTTTGTCAGTAAAAAATGCTGCGGGAGGTTGGCAACCCTGCCCCCTATCCACCTCCCAATACCACCCATTTTAGTGAATACCGAACCAACCCCCATAGAAAGCAATTGGGCTACCAGTTTGAAAATGACTTGCTATTGCTAAGCTATTACTAGACTTGCCGGGTGTCACACGTTTGTTGCACAATTGCAGCAAGTCTGCATTGCATGACTGCAGATCCACTTTCTTTGCAAACATTCTGCTGCAAGTTCTGGTTTAGTTATGTTGTGCAATAGTCATCCCACCACAGGGGGCACTGTGACTAAATTTTCATGCTGTAGACTTGCAGAGCTCTTGCTGTAGACTCACCACTGCAACTTTGCTCTTGTTAGAGACCTGCCATGCAAATTTGTTACAAATTGTAAAAGTGTCAACTAGAACTTGTGCTTTAAGTGCTCTGCAAGTGTACAACTTGCCAGTGAAAATGTTCAGTGAGTTAACAGACGTACAATTCAACACTGCCACAAAATTATCCTTGCTAGCTGGGGAAGAGAACAGTTTGGTTGGTATTTTGAGACAAGGTTAGGGATGTTGATGGGGTTCAGAGTTGTTGTCTAGGATTCACCCGGACAGTCCAGGTTTTTAAATTATGTGTCAGGGTTTCAGACCGCCTGAAACCCAGACACACACAGGGTGTGACGGATGTGCTTGGGCACACCCGAATCACCCTGTGCACACTGGAGTTTCAGGGGTCACCGGGGGAAATTATAGGATACAATCCCCTTGTACGGCTCAGACTGCAGTAGCTGAAAGCCAGATTCTCCTCCTCGCCCTCCCACCTCTTTCAGCTGCTGCACAGAGAGCACTCACTGCGTTCATCCATAACTGCAGCATAGTAAACTATGTTTACTATTCTTCCATTTTTTTAAATAAACAGGAAGGTTGTGCAGGGCTCTTCCTGTTCATTTATTCTGTGCAGCTAAGGCTACAGAAAGGAACTGAGGACTGTGTGTCCTTATCTCTGTCTCAAAAGTGAGACTCCAGGGGTCTATTTAGACCCCTGATATTTAATCAAAGCTTTCCCCCAAAAAGCATTGTGAAAAAATGTAAAAAAATAAAAGAATTGCAACAAATAATGGCAAAAATTTAAAAAATTTAAACAATTAGGCTACTTTCACACTGAGGCGCTTTACAGGCGCTACAGCGCTAAAAATAGCGGCTGTAAAGAGCCTCTCCTGTCACTCCAGTGGGAAAGTCCGAGGGACAGGCAGGACGCCAAAAAAGATCTGCAAGCCGAATCTTTGCAGCGCTGTAGGAGCGGTATGTACACCACTCCTAAAGTGCCCCTGTCCATTGAAATCAATAGGGCAGAGCCGCCAAACTGCCGCTGCAGCGACGCGTTGCCGGAGGTCTTAACCCTTTTTCGGCCGCTAGCTGGGGTTAAAACCGCCACGCTATCGGCCCGAATATCGCCGCTAAAACTATGGCAATGACCGCCGACGCCCGCACCAGTCTGAAAGTAGCCTGAAGAAAAAAAAATGAAAGGCTCATTCACACACGTTCACTGGCCCACGATTGTGTGGCTGGAGCCACCTGTTACTCTATGGGGATGCAGCGGCTGTACAAACACAGCCGCACGCCCTAATTTGGCAGGTGTGGGTAAGTGGCCCCAAGTATCATTTTATGGTGCTAGATAAATTTGTATGGGATTTGTTAATGATAAACTGTATAATATATCCCCTGCAGCCAGCAACAATGCACCCCCCTTTGCAACAATAGACCCCCCCCCCATAACAAGAAACAGTAGATACACCCTAGCATTGATAGACCCTGCCAGCAACAATTGATCCTCCAGCTGCCAACAACAAAAGACCCCTTCCTCCACAGTAGATCCTTCTCAGCAACAATTGACCCCCCTCCCCCCATGAATAATAGATCCTCCAGGGGGCAGCATTAATACACCCTCCAGGACACCTCAGCGTCCCCCTTGCCATGCTTTCAGTGATATAGACACCGGAACTGCGTTCTCCCACGTTCCAGCTGAAAAAAAGTTCCACTTAAACCACAATCTCTGCGTTCACTGTGCATGCGCATTATCAGTGCTTCTTTTTTTTTTTTCTTTTTTTATTCCAATTTTTCTTTGCCAAGTTGCCTTTACACGTATTTGCACGTTTTTATGCACGTCTGCGGTGCATCCTTGTACATTTTTAGTGCTGTACTTTTAACCACTTGCCGACCAGCCGCTTTCATGATACGACGGCAGGTCGGCTCTATTGCGCGAATCGCCGTAGGTGTACGATGCTTTGTGCAATGGATACAGTAGGCGCGTGCAGCGTTGGAGCCTAGGCGTGTGGCCGGCAGCTGCGATGTCCGCCGGCCACTCGCGATCGCTCCACAGAGAGCTAGAACGGGGATCTGTCAATGTAAACAAGCAGATCCCCGTTCTGTCAGGGGAGAAGAGAGAGCTTGTCTGTTCCTAGTGATCAGGAACTGTGATCTCTCTGTACTCCCTGTCAGTCCCCTCCCCCCACAGTAAGAAACACCTCCCAGGGAACACAGTTAACCCCTTGATCCCCCCCTAGTGTTAACCCCTCCCCTGCCAGTGTCATTTATACAGTAATCAGTGCATTTTTATTGTACTGATCGCTGTATAAATGTCACTGGTCCAAATTGTCCACTGCAATGTCGCAGTCCCGCTGAGAATCGCCGATCCCCACCATTACTAGTAAAAAATAAAAAAAATTTAAAAAATCTAACCCCTATTTTGTAGACGCTATAACTTTTGCACAAACCAATCAATTTACGCTTATTGCTATTTTTTTTAACCAAAAATATGTAGAAGAATACATATTGGACTAAACTGCTGAAGAAATAATTATATTTACATTTTTTTGGGGGGGATATTCATCTTAGCAAAAAGTAAAAAAATACAGTGTTTTTTTTTTTTTTAATTGTCGTTCTTTTTTTGTTTATAGCGCAAAAAAAAAAAAAAAACTGCAGAGGTGATCAAATACCACTAAAAGAAAGCTCTATTTCTGGGAAAAAATGGGCATACATTGGGTACAGCATCACACGACCGCGCAATTGTCAGTTAAAGCGATGCAATGCCGTATTGCAAATATGGCCTGGCCATTAAGGGGGTAAATCCTTCCAGGGCTAAAGTGGTTAAATGCACATGAAAGCAAAACAGTGGCGTAAACTAGGCTCATTGGAACATAGTAATTTTTCCTGCATATGCGTTTTTTTTTTTTTTTTTCATCTGGTGTAAATTAATACCCAATCACTGAGTATGTGGCTTCTTCATCTTTAAAGCGGGAGTCCGCCGTTTTTTTTTTTTTTTTTAAAAGCCAGCAGCTACAAATACTGCAGCTGCTGACTTTTAAAATAGTGACACTTACCCGCCCAGCACGCCCGCGATGTCGGCACCCGAAGCCAATCTCTCGATCGTCTCTCGAGTGCTGCCGCCGCCATCTTGGGTATAGGAATCAGGAAGTGGAGCCTTGCGGGTTCATTTCCCGGTTCCCTACTGCGCATGCGCGAGTCGCGCTGCACAATAAGGATGGTCCCCGCTGTCTCTGGGATCCGTGTGTTTCCCAGCAGGCAGCGGGGGACCTTCGGAAAGGGGCGTAGATTCTGCGGAAAGGGGCATACTTTCTGCAGATATCTATGCCGGAAGTGGGTGCAGATACCTGTACTGTACAGGTACCTGCACCCCCTCCCCCCTGAAAGGTGCCAATTGTGGCGCCGGAGTTTAGGGTGGACCTCCGCTTTAAGGCTGGGTTCACATTTATGTAAATTGGATACAATTCGCATAGCAGGAGATTGTGACGGGCATTCTATGGAGCCGGTTCACACATCTCCGCAGAGGCTCCTGTGTAAATTTCACAGCCCTGTGCATCTTGTGGTCCATTTCAGGTCTGAATTCACTAATTCAGCCCAAAATTTGGGCTGAAATCGGACCTGAAACGGTGAATGGAGATTAACCAGACTCCTGCTGCGAGCCACTGTGTTCTTAAGTGTGAGCCCAGCTTAAATCTTTCCCTATGTTCCTATTTTAAACTGGTGCCATTATCGCTGCCCCGGATTATCTTGGGTTGGTTGGGGAAAAATTGCCCACTAGTATTGGTGGTGAATGTAAAGGCCCGTACACACGATCAGAAAATCGTATGAAAAATAAAGTTTTCAAAGCGCTCCTACAATAATCTGATCGTTAGTACACACATTTCGAGACCTGATCACGACTATTCATTTGAAATTATCCGATGGGAAAAGTTGGAAACATTTTCTGGTACGATACAAGATCGTAAACCCTTACAAACCACTTTGACCTACAGGGAAGCCTAGATTAAGGCTTACCTGTAGGTCCAAGCAATATCTCCTAAACCTATATGGTTTAGGAGATATTTGCCCGAAAACGGGCACCGCTGTCTACGGCGCATTCGCCGTAGACAGCGGCGCGCAGGCGCACTGAGCGCGGCATTCTCAGCGACGGAGCTGCCGCGCGTGTCGGCTCCCGTGCGCATGCGCGGGAGTGACGTCATCACGGCTTCGCCAAATGACAGCGGCGGAGCTGCGAGACCCCACCAACAAGATGCATGCGGCGGACTACAGGTGACAGCGGCGACTTTGCTGGCTCCTGTGTCCTGTGACACATAATGGACTACGATGCGATGCGATGCATAGTAGTCCATTATGCTTTGCCTTTGCAGGGAATGAAAGAGGAAGTAAACTCATCAGGGTTTACTTCCTCTTTAATCAGCACAGTTTTTGTCAGAAAATACAATCCAAATACAATGCAAGACATTACATCACAAATTTTATTCTGTCGTACGAGACTAAATTTAGTAACTTATTGATTTTCGATATAATGCCCCGCACAAACAAGTGGATTTTCTGTCCCAAAAAACTTGGATGGTTTTTCCGACGGAATTCTGCTCAAGGTTGCCTTGCATACACACAGGTCACACAAAAGTTCTCTGAACTTTCGACCGTCAAGAAGGCGGTGACGTACAACACTACGACAAACCGAGAAAATGAAGCACAATACTTCTGAACATGCGTGGAATTGTTTCCGAGCATGCGTAGGAATTTTGCACGTCGGAATTGCTACAGACAATCAGAATTTCCGATAGGAACTTTTTCCGTTGGAAAAATAGAGAACCTGCTCTCAATCTTTTGCTTGCGGAAACTCCGCCAGCAAAAGTCCGATGGAGCATACACACGGTCGGAATTTCTGACCAAAAGCTCTCATCGGACTTTTGTTGGTGGGATTTCCGATCGTGTGTACGGGGCGAGGGTGAGACTACTATGCAAAAAAAAATAAAAAATGAATGATCATTCGTCTAATAATCTTATGTGTACCAGGCATAATTGGGAGATCAATTCACCATTGCTCATTGATGAAGGAACCCCTATAAACCTCAAAAGGAACTCTGGCTAAGAAAGGCTGCTGTAGAGTCTCCCAGTGCAACACAAGTTGGACCTGTTGCAGGCCGACAACGCAAAGCCATTGCCTCCTAGTTAGCAGCAGTCTTGTCGGGTTGTCATCTTTGCTCCTACAGTTGGCTGTTGGATGGTTGTCTGGTTTGCAAAAGGCATGCGCATGCCTGGTCAGCAACTGGAGGAGCACACATGGCAGACTGACAACACTCCTGCTGATTGAGAGGCAATGGCTTTGTGTTGTCAGGGTGCAAACGCTTGCATGCTTAACTTGTTCTGCGCTGGGAGACGCTACAGCAGCTTTTCAGTGAAAGCCTAGGATGCCTCCTGAAGTTGCTTTCGAATTCCATCAGCAATGAACAATGGTAAATTGTTCTCCAACTTGGCTTAGCATTATCAACCTGCAACCAGTATAAGGTAGACTTTCTCATATGGGGGGTTGTGGGTCTGAGGTTATAGGAGGACCTCTCGTGTGATGGGAGGACCTGTGATATGAAGAGGGGACCTCTGATGTGATGGGGGAACTTCTGATGTGCTAGGGAACTTCTGATGAGGGGACCTTTGATGTGATGGGGTGACATCTGATGTGATGGGATGACCTCTGATGTGATGGGGGAACTTCTGATCTGATAGGGGGACCTCTGATGTGCTGAGGGGACCTCTGATCTAATAGGGGGACCTCTGATCTAATAGGGGGACCTCTGATGTGATGGGGTGACCTCTGATGTGATGGGGGAACTTCTGATCTGATAGGGGGACCTCTGATGTGATGAGGGCGATCTCTGATCTGATAGGGCGACCTCTGATCTGATAGGGCGACCTCTGATGTGATGAGGGAACCGTTGATGTGATGAGGGAACCGTTGATGTGATGGGGGACCTCTGATCTGATAGGGGGACCTCTTCTGTGATGAGGGAACCGTTGATGTGATGGGGGAACTTCTGATGTGATGAGAGAACCGTTGATGTGATGGGGGGATCTCTGATCTGATAGGGGGGCCTCTGATGTGATGAAGGAACCGCTGATGTGATGGGGGACCTCTGATGGGGGACCTCTGATCTGATAGGGGGACCTCTGATGTGATGAAGGAACCGCTGATGTGATGGGGGGACCTCTGATGTGATGGGGAACCTCTGATGTAATGGGGGAACTTCTGATGTGATAGGAGAACTTCTAAATTGGGGACCTCTTATGTGATGAGGGGACCTCCAATGTGATGGGGGAACTTCTGATCTGATAGGGGGACCTCTGATGTGATGGGGTGACCTCTGATGTGATGGGGGAACTTCTGATCTAATAGGGGCACCTCTGATGTGATGAGGGGACCTCTAATGTGATGAGGGGACCTCTGATCTGATAGGGGGACCTCTGATGTGATGAGGGAACCGTTGATGTGATGAGGGAACCTTGATGTGATGGGGGACCTCTGATGTGATGGGGGACCTCTGATGTGATGGGGGGCCACTGATGTGATGGGGGACATCTGATCTGATAGGGGGACCTTTGATGTGATGGGGGGACCTTTGATGTGATGGGGGGACCTCTGATGTGATGGGGGGACCTCTGATGTAATGGGGGAACTTCTGATGTGATAGGAGAACTTCTAAATGGGGGACCTCTTATGTGATGAGGGGACCTCCAATGTGATGGGGGAACTTCTGATCTGATAGGGGGACCTCTGATCTGATGGGGTGACCTCTGATGTAATAGGGGGACCTCTGATGTGAAGAAGGCTTTTGATTTGAAGTTAATGTCATCAATGTGGTTGTGTGCAGGCTCAGGTTTCTCAATGATAAGCAACATTTATGTTTTTTAATCTTTTAAGCCATCCAGAGACGGTTCGAATCCTGAGCTGGTTCAGCGGGAAATGGCCGAGATTCAAACCATGTATGGGCAGGCTGAATGTACCCAAGAGAAAAGCTGTCTTAGAAATGGTCTGGTGTGACTGAGGGAGTCATGTGCTGACGTCGACTCTCATGTCACAGGGTCATGTCTCCGACTGATTGGCAGCTGCTGGCAAAGAACTCTAGCGTTGTCCCCAGAGGTTTGGGACAGTCAGCTGGTTGTGTTGTTATGGCGGTAAATCTGCAGAGACAATAATCAGCGACAGGTTTACTGAGCACATAAAACAGGCGATGTACTGCACCACGGTGACAACATGTTGATAAATGGCCAACCTTAGGTGACCTGGGCATCCCCATTCCAAGATGGAAGCAGGAGTAAAAATGTTATTTATGCTTATGGGACTGCTGGGTAAAGCCAGGTGTCAAGGAGTAGACTGAATTACAGCCCAGACTTCCTAATTAAACATATTTATTGAACAGTATCTGGGACACCGGGGACTTTGATCAAAGATTAAAAATGTATTACAAGTCAGTGTTGGACAAATCCTGAGAGCCAGGAAAACAGTATTTGTAGTCAATGCCTAACTTACTGTAGTCTTTTCTTAGTAATGGAAGAACATGTTCTCTGGCTTCGAACCTGTGCTTTGCCCACACAAGCATAGGCCTCCCAGAAGCACATGCCCACCTTCCTTTCACTCCCTCACCATTCCATTCTGCTTGTGGTAGTAAAAGGAAGGTCCTGTGTTAACTATGGATACCATGAGTCTATGGACTCCCTATGTGACAGCAGTTATAGGCTTGGTACTATCACATGAAGTGTGTCACATTCCTGTACCAGGAAGCACTGGTTGCTTTGGCTTCCAGCGCTGAACAGGATGGCAGACGCCAATGGAAAGGTGAGTATATATTGATGGGAAGTAGGGGAGTGGGGCGGCAAATAAAGCAAACCCCTTGTCCGCTAAGTATAATATGCAGACCATTGTTGCCGACCTCTCCTGAAAATTCTAATTGCCTGGCTGTTATGGTGACACTTAGACATGTGCAGAGTAAAATATTTCGTTTTGGGATTTCGTTTTCATCCGAAAAATTTATTTATTTTAGTTACTCCCGAAATTCGTTTTTATTTATTTCGTTTTTCGTTCAAAAATTGCATTCGTCCGAAAATCCACATGAATTACAGTCGAATCTGTCTTGGAAGGCTTATGGTGTCTGTCGAATGTATAAAGAAGATTCGACGGAGCTAGTATATAGCATACTTCGTGTGAACTTTAGAACCCTATTAAAGTCTATGGGACTCCAACGTTTCAAATCTAAAGTGCTAATTTCAAAGGCTAATATGCAAGTTACTGTCCTAAAAAGTGTTTGGGGACCCGGGTCCTACCCCAGGGGACATGTATCAATGCAAAAAAAAGTTTTAAAAACTGCCGTTTTTTCAGGAGCAGTGATTTTAATAATGATTAAAGTGAAACAATAAAAGTGTAATATTCCTTTAAATTTCGTAAGGGGGGGGGGGGTGTCTATAGTATGCCTGTGAAGGGGCGCATGTTTCTGGTGCTTAGAACTGTCCCTGCACAAAGTGTAATTTCTGCAGGAAAAAAAGTCCTTTAAAATCACTTGCAGCTATTATGAATTGTCGGCTCCGTAATACAGAGAACACTCATTGAAAGTCATTGATAAAAAAAAAAAAAAAATTTTTAAAAAGCGTGGGGGTCCCCCAAATTCAATTATCAGGCCCTTCAGGTCTGGTATGGATATTAAGGGGAACCCTGTGTCAAATAAAAAAAAACCCACGTCAAATTAAAAAAAAAATTTGCATGGGGTTCCCCCTAAAAATCCATACTAGACCCTTTATCCGAACACGCAACCTGGCAGGCCGCAGGAAAAGAGGGGGGGCGAGAGAGCGGCCCCCCTCCCTCCTGAACCATACCAGGCCACATGCCCTCAACATTGGGAGGATGCTTTGGGGGTCTGTGACCCCTCAAAGCACCTTGTCCCCATGTTGATGATGAGAAGGGCCTCATCCCCACAACCGTGGCCGGTGGTTGTGGGGGTCTGCGGGCGGGGGGCTTATCAGAATCTGGAAGCCCCCTTTAACAAGGGGACCCCCAGATCCCAGCCCCCCCTCTTTGAAATGGTAAGGGGGTACAAATGTACCCCTACCATTTCACAAAGAAAGTGTAAAAAATTGTTAAATAAGACAAACACACTTTTGAAAAATTCCTTTATTAAAAATAAAAAAAAGATTCCAGCGGTGGTAATCCACTCTTGCTATCCAGCGACGGATCTCCGGGGTCCAGCGATTGATGATCTGATCCAGCGCAGAGAATCCATCCATCTTCTGTCTCCACAGGGGTCGCCCCAGGCCAGGCGACTTGCCGTGGCCAATCAGAGAATGAGCTCTCAGGGGGGAACTCCTTTTGAGAGCTGATAATTCTCTGAGAGTCGCCTCCGTATAGACGGAGATCCGACTTGGAGGCGACCTCCATTGAAATCAATGGGTACCAGTTGCCTACAAGTCGGATTGAAGTAGTACAGGAACCTTTTCTGAAGTCGGAGCGACTTCAATAGTGTGCATTAAGACAGCTCTCATTCACTTACATTGATTTCTACATGTTGTGCGACCTGAGGTCGGATCTGAGTTGCCCCTGTGTGAACCGGCACTTAGGTAGGGTTGCCACCTTTTGTTCAAGTCAAACCCAAACACTTTAGCGGAGCACGCCAATTTTTTTTTTTTTTTTTTTTTTTTTTTATAGTATAAACTATACATATATTTTGCTATTAAATTACATTTCTAATCATAGGAAGTTAATACCAAAAGTCCCCCTTTACATCAGAGCCCACAGAGTTCCCCTTTTTACATCTGAACTCGCTGAGTTCCCTTTCACTGTAAGGGGGGACTCTGCAGACTCTGAAGTAAGGGAGAACTCTGGGGACTCTAACATAAGGGATGCTCTGAGAACCCTGATGTAAGGGGGAACACTGAGAACTCTGATGTACGGAGAAGACTCTGATGTAAGGGGGAACACTGTGGCCTCTGGTTTAAAGGGGAAATCTGATGTAAGAGTGCTCTGAGAACCCTGATTTACCTTAGTGTACTCACTCAAAAGCAGGAGAGAGAAGGGGGGAGACTTCAGTCACAGACAGGGATGGATGGTGAGCTCACTCACCCCATGGCAGTCAGCATCTCTCATCCAGATGTATCTGAGGCTGCTGAATTAAAAAAAATTTCGGCCCCAACTTTCCTTTTCTGAGGCACAGCACCGGGGATTGGAGTGTGAGCAGACCCAGAGGGGTAGGGGTGGGGGGGAAGAGGTGCTGATCGAGCCCTCTCTCCTCTCCTGTCTGTGTGTGTGTGTGTTTCGGGGGGGGGGGGGGTAGTGTTGGCTTTGTGCAGTGTGAAAGAGTGTAACAGACACTTTCAGCTTAGACAACTGCAGCCAGCAACCCTGCTGGGAAGCCATAGTCCAGTCTAAATAATAGTCCAACCCGGACGCATGATTCCAAACCCGAACTGTCCGGGTGAATCCTGGACAGGTGGCAACCCTACGCTTAGG
The DNA here is from genome assembly GCF_037356315.1 of Lithobates pipiens. Classification (NCBI taxonomy): domain Eukaryota; kingdom Metazoa; phylum Chordata; class Amphibia; order Anura; family Ranidae; genus Lithobates; species Lithobates pipiens. The sequence continues at coordinate 3,126,495 of NW_027507879.1, read as the reverse complement.
GCCAGTTCATACTGGGAATCACACAGGAATGTGCTGTGCGTTCCTGTGCGCTGCATATGCAGTTCTTAGTGTTGCGGCTTCAGCCCTTTCATTGCATTGTGTTTGGAAACTCACTGCAACCGCATTGCTTGGTACTTCTGTACCATGTGACCCGGTGTGGGCAAATGCACTGCATTTGTGGTGTCATTAATTTAGTATTGACACCTACTGCAGATCACAACTTCAATGCGATTTGAATGTTGCCAGCACCGCATTCTGGTATGACCCGGCCCTCAGCTAAATGTCTAACTGAATCTGAGGGCTCATTCATGCAGACATATACGCATATTTTCTGCACGGAATGGAGCTAGCAGAAGATCCTGCATAAAATACACACCTAGAGTACTTGCGCTTAATGTATGTATACTGGTACAGTGTTTAAAAATTGTAAAAAAGGAAATTTGCAAAGAAAAAATTGTGCATAGAGAACAAAATAAGCAGTCAACACGTCACTAGCCATACATTGCAAAATGGGGAGAAAAAGGAAAAGAAAAAGTGTGGCGCTAAGTGAGCAAGTAAATAGCGTGTGAACCTGAAAAGGCAAGGATGGCAATGCAAAACTGAATGTGAACAAAACCAAAACATAATAGTGAAATAAAAAGTAAAAAAAAAATAAAAACATTTATGGAAGGTCCATTAAAGTTCAAAATAAAGTGAAAAGGTCTTTCCAGGATAATCCGGGATGAATCTTGAAAATACAGTCAAAATGGTAAAGTGTTCATGCTTACCAGATCCGATGGACACACGTACCATGTTGTCAGGGCTGGCCTAGCCCTTCCTTCTCTGGGGCGACTGCTCAGCTGTCGGCTAATCGCCAGCTCTCATCTCTCTCTGCAGTTACCAGCTGTTGCTGATAATGCTCGTCTGACCTGCCTACCTAAAGCTGTCTAGCTCACTTCACCTCTGCCTTCACCTTGGTCACATCACAAGAAACCATCTCCTGCGGTTCTGTTTAAAGAATGGCTTGCTGACATCCCTTCTGGCTTTTTATCCTGCTTGCTGTTGCTCTACTTGGATCCCTGACTTCTGGCCTGGCTAGGGTTGCCACCTTTTAATTAAGTCAAACCCAAACACATTAGTGGCACACAGCATTTTTTTTTTTTTTTTTTTTTTTTTTTTTTTATAGTATAAACATATAAACTATACATATATTTAGCAATTAAATAACATTTCTAATCATATGAAGTTAATCACAAGTGTTCCCCTTTCACATTAGAGTCCACAAAGTTGCCCTTTTACATCCGAATCCACAGAGTTCCCCTTTTACATCTGAACTCGAATAGTTCCCTTACAATGTAAGGGGAGACTCTGCAGTCTCGTATGTAAGGAAGAACGCTGGGGACTCTAACATAAGGGATGCTCTGAGAACCCTGATCTAAGGGGGGAACACTGACAACTCTGATGTAAGAGGGAACACTGTGGCCTCTGATGTAAAGGGGAACTCTGATGTAAAGGGTGCTCTGAGAACCCTGATTTACATTAGTGTACTCACTCAGAGGCAGGAGCAAGAAGGATAGTGAGCTCACTCATCCCTTGGCAGTCAGCACCTCTCATTCAGATGTATCTGAGGCTGGACTTCAAATTTCCGTCCCCCACTTTCCTTTTTTGAGGCACAGCGCTGGGGATTGGAGTGTGGGCAGACAAAGAGGGGTAGGGGCCGGACAGAGAGGTGCAGATCGAGCCCTCTTTCCTCTCCTGTCTGTGTGTGTGTGGGGGGGGGGAGGAGGGGTAATCATTAGTGCTGGCTTTGGGCAGCGTGAAAGAGAGTGTAACAGACACTCTCGGCTTAGACAACTGCGGCCAGCAACCCTGCTGTGAAGCCATAGTCCAGTCTGAATCATGTGTCCGGGTTTCAGGCAGTTTGAAACCTGGACATATGATTCCAAACCTGAACTGTCCGGGTGAATCCTGGACAGGTGGCAACCCTAGGCCTGGCTGACTACCCGATCTGGTTACTGGACTCTGGCTATGCTTTGACTACGCTTTTTTCTATTTACCTTTTTATTTTTATTTAATAAACAAGTGTGATTTAATTGTACTTCTGTCTCAGTCTGATTCATGGTTTCTGATACACGTAGCAGGTGGGTCAAACAGGCACTCTTGAGGGAATGACCTCAAACAGGACCTCAAACGCTGGAACAATGGTAAGAAAGAGTCCACCCGATGTTGAATGGGGACTGTCGGGTATCCGTGATGGACTCCAAAACATGCGATGAATCACATCAAAGGGTGTGCATGAAAAACAAATGATCCGCACATAGTGTGATACTGTTTGATGTTTAATGGTAAAAAAAATGGAGCAAATCCAATAAAACAAGCTTGTAAATAAAATGGAGTATAGGCAACGATTCCAAGAGCATCATCCGACGAGTTTCGTCCTACTGGAAGTCATCTGTGGTGTAGAGTAGAGTAAAGTGTTTAGACATGTATAATTCTTCTAATGACTTTACGCTTCTATGTGTAGACACGTTTACATGCGATAACACTTGTTAACGTGGAAAATCTGCAGACGTGTACGGCCTCAGATGCAGCTGTATACTACTTTCTTTTTTTTTGTATGCTGCTAAGTGCGGCGCACACTTTCAATAAAGATGGGTGTATGGCCCCATTGATTCCTATAGTGCTGCATTTAGATGCTAAATATAGTCACTATATCACACTTTTTTTTTATGAAAGCGGAGTTTTCCTTTAAGCAGCAAAATGGGACTTGGAACGCTGTGTTCTGTCATCATGTGAGAGGCCGAGGATGACTGTGCTGTGCAATTTACTGAATAATCTCGTCATGACAACAAAATATCCTCCAGCAATGTCAGGCATTCCTGCCGCCGACTCCAGGCACTGGTGCACTTCACAAATCTCTGTGCGCTTCTTACCAGGCTATGCTAGGAAGTCAAGATTTTTCCTCTTATAATATGAAACTCCAGCAGTAAAAGTTCTGGCAATGTGAATGTGCTGTAATCAGGCATTTACAGAAAATTGCAGCAGGAGGTGTGAGACCTCCAGCTTCTTTTTCTTTCTTGGCAGTGAGGGTCTCGGCACTGGAACACAGAGCAATCTAAAGGAAGAACAACCTAAAGCAGGATACACACAATGCATTCTTCTTTAGCTTTTTTTTTTCCTTTAGATATACCAAAACCATATACTATGAGGTCAATCCTTAACCACTTACAGACTGGACCATTTTGCTGACTTAAGACCAGACCACTTTTTGCGATTCGGCGCTGCGTCGTTTTAACTGACAATTGCGCAGTCGTGCGACGTGGCTCCCAAACAAAATTGACGTCCTTTTTTTCCCACAAATAGAGCTTTCTTTTGGTGGTATTTGATCAGCTCTGCGGTTTTTATTTTTTGCGCTATAAACAAAAATAGAGGGACAATTTTGAAAAAAAAACACATTATTTTTTACTTTTTGCTATAATAAATATCCCCCAAAAATATATAAAAAAACATTTTTTCCCTCAGTTTAGGCCGATACGTATTCTTCTACATATTTTTGGTAAAAAAAAATGACAATAAGCGATTATTGATTGGTTTGCGCAAAAGTTATAGCGTTTACAAAATAGGGGATAGTTTTATGGCATTTTTATTAATAATTTTTTTTTTTACTAGTAATGGCGGAGATCAGCGATTTTTATTGTGACTGCGACATTATGGCGGACACATCGGACATTTTTGACACATTTTTGGAACCATTGTCATTTATACAGCAATCAGTGCTATACAAATGCACTGATTCCTGTGTAAATGACACTGGCAGTGAAGGGTTTAACCAGGGAGTGGCAGTGTAGGGGTTAAGTGTTCCTAGGGGCGTGTTACTAACTGTGGGGGGCTGGGCTTTGTGTTAGTGAACACTGATCTCTGCTCCAATCACATGGAGCAGAGATCAGCATCACTTGTTGCTAGGCAGAACGGGGAGATGCTGTTTACAACGGCATCTCCCCGTTCAGCCGTCCCGTGAGACGATCGTGGGTATCTCCGCGGCGATCGAGTCCACGGGACCCGTGACCGGACTCACGGGGGTCCCGACTGGCACACGAGCGTGCCGCTGGCGGCGCACAAGCGATGATAGGGCGGCATATAAAAATGGATGTACGCCAATATGCCTGCCCGTGCCATTCTGCCGACGTACATCGGCGCGCGCCGCTCGGGAACTGGTTAAAGAGGAAGTAAAACCAAATAAAAATAAATAAAAAATAGACCCTGCAAGACAAAGGCATAACGAGCTAGTATGCATAGCATACTAGCTCATTATGAATAATGAATAACATCAGGGTTTACTTCCTCTTTAATGGGATAATAATGAAGCTGCTTTGCTGGTGATACTGATGTAGTTGTGATAAACGTATTTTAAAAGGCATTTGTTTTGAACGATCTGAAAATCGTGAATCAACGCTCACCAAAATTCTACTAACACGAAATTAGCAGAAGGGGCCCAAAGGATGGCGCCTGAGAAATGAACTTCCTCTTTATACTCTCATAGTACGTCACTACGTTCCTGTTTGTCAAACTGCAATTTGCGGATCGTTAGTATGCTAGACCGTGTGTACGAGGCTTTAGAGTTTCAGATTGTATGCAATCAGGCAGGCCCTTGCATTATATGGTTTTGGTAAATCTAAAGGAAATCAGACAACAAAAGTTGTATAGTGTGTATGGGGTCTAAAGCCTCGTACACGCGGTCTGATTGTTGGGCGACCGAGCGTCTGATTTTTGTCAAAAGGGTGTGTGCAGGATTTTGTCTAGCATACTGACTATCCGCATACTTGTCATTTAAAAAATTGACTGCCCGTCCCCGGGGGGGGTGCGCACAAGCGCCGTGACAGAGAGGAAATCATATCACCCGGAAGGAGAAGAGTCCCGCCCAGCCATCAATCTGCTATAGGCCGGGCAGGTACTGGTTAAAGTGATTTTAATGCTTGTTCAGAATATGTAAATACTTTAGTGCGCAGGATCTAGTAGAGTTGCCACCTCATCCCTTTAAATCCGAACACGTATTATTTACGCAGGTTCTGATGCTAATTTCATGCAGATACGGCACCAAGTGAGTTTAATTATCACCTTAATCAGCCACAGAACCCGTGCAATTATGTGTTCAGTTTTAAAGGGATGAGGTGGCAACCCTAGGATCTAGGCCAGTGATGGCGGACCTTGGCACCCCAGATGTTTTGGAACTACATTTCCCATGATGCTCCACTACACTGCAGTTAGGGTTGCCACCTTTTCTTCAAATCAAACCCGAACAGTTTTGTGGCGCACAGCAATTTCTTTTTTAGTATAAGCTATACATATATTTTGCTACTAAATAACATTTCTAATCATATGTATGTAAGTTAATAACAAGAGTCCCCTTTTACATCAGAGTCCACAGAGTTCCCCTCTTACCTCTGAACTCTGGGGACTCTGACATAAGGGATGCTCTGTGAACCCTGATTTATGGGGGAACACTGAGTACTCTGATGTACGGAGAGGACTCTGCTGTAAGGACAAACACTGGTGTAAAGGGTAACTCTGATGTAAGGGGTGCTCTGAGAACCCTGATTTGACGAAGTGTACTCATTCTGAGGAAGGAGAGGGAAGGGGGGAGACTTCATTCAGAAACAGGGATGGATGGTGAGCTCACTCATCCCTTGGCAGTCAGCACCTCTCATTCAGATGGATCTGAGGCTGCTGGACTTCAAATTTCCGGCCTCAACTTTCCTTTTCTGAGGCACAGCGTCAGGGATTGGAGTGTGGGCAGACACAGAGGGGTAGGGATGGGGGGGAAGAGGTGCAGATCAAGCCCTCTCTCCTCTCCTGTCTGTATGTGTTGGTGGGGGGGGGGGGGTGGAGGGTATGGGTTGTTAGTGCTGGCTTTGGGCAGTGTGAAAAAGAGTGTAACAGACACTCTCAGCAGTGAAAACTGCAGCCAGCAACCCTGCTGGGAAACCATAGTCCAGTCTAAATAATGTGTCCGGGTTTCAGACAGTCCGAAACCTGGACGCATGATTCCAAACCCGAACTGTCCGGGTGAATCCTGGACAGGTGGCAACCCTAACTGCAGTGTAGTGGAGCATCATGGGAAATTCAAAAGTTTCAAAACATCTGGGGTGCCAAGGTTCGCCATCACTGATCTAGGCGTAGGTTCACTTTAACCACTTGCCAACCGCACCTACTGCAGCGGGGTGCTGCGGCGCACGGTGTGATCCTCCTGTGACCGCTGTGTCCATTGCACACAGTGAATCACTGTTACCAGTATCCGGTAACCTGGTATCATGTGATTGCTAAGATTGGTCATAGAGATCACATGATGACAATGTAAACAACCTGCCACAAATGGCTTTTCACTCATGAACAGCTTGCTTACTGTTGTGATCTGTGATTGTCCCACAGCAATCACATGGTGCCTGGCTACCTGTACCATGTGATTAGCTTAGTTTTAAAAGCTTAGCTTTGTTTAAAAAAATCGAATAAAAAAATTATTATTATTTTTTTTTCCCCAGTATCCCTGATCACTGCCACGCCAGTCATATGATGACACTTTATTGCACTGGTTACAGTATGTAAAAGAAAATTTGTGAATTTATGTATTTAGTGTTTTAATTTTTCAAAAAAATGTTCACAAAAAATGACAACGTAGAAAAAAACTCGCCATGTCTCTTACTAAATACCTCAGACTGTCTACTTTCCAAAAAGTCGTCATTTGGGGAGCATTTGTACCGTCCTGGCATTTTGGAGCCTCAAGAAATGGCTGTCCGTACATCAGGATTGATCACTTTTCAAAAATATACCCCATAGTTTGTAGACGGTATAACTTTCACACGAACCAATTAAAATACAGTTACTGGGATTTTTTTTTTTTTTTTTTTACCAAAGACATGTAGCAGAATATATTATGGCCTAAATTTATGATTACATTTGATCTTAAAGATCTGAAGTAGCGCAGTGCTGAATAGCAAAAATTGCTCCAGCCATGAAGGGGGGAAAACCTTTTAGGGGTTAAGTGGTTAAAGCTGTGTCGAGCAGTACGTTCCTTCCAAGATGCAGCAAAAAAATCTGTCCGCTTTCCATTTTTTTGATTACCGTATTTTTCATTCTTTTTAATCCCGCAAAAGGTGCCTGAACCAATCAGGAATTAATTTAACCAATCAGGAATTAATTTTAAAGATTAAAAATGCCTTTATACCAGACAGTAAATAAAATGTCCTTTTGACCTTTTTATGTTACATTGTAATTTTTTTATTCCTCTTAAAGTGCTGTTGCCAACAAAAAAAAAAAAAAAAAAATTGCAGAAAATTCATTAAAAAAATAAATAAATAAAAAAATAATTGGAAAAATATTATTTTTTTACTTACCTCGAAATGCCTGTTGCTAGGGGGTCCCTCCTAGTCTGCCTTCTTCATTTCCTGGGCTGGTGACATCACTTCCCCTCGCGCCGCACAGTCATCTGGGGCCTGTCACGTGTCCCAGATGACTGTGGCGTATCACGGCGCCCAGTGCCGCTCGCGCATGCGCAGTGGGTGCCCGGCTGTGAAGCCACAGCCAGATGCCCACAGTAAGAATGCCGGCGCTGCGAGTGGAGCGGGGAACGAGGGGGGGGCTTCGTTCCCCCGCATCGCTGGACCCTGGGACAGGTAAGTGTCCGATTATTAAAAGTCAGCAGCTGCAGTATTTGTAGCTGCTGACTTTTAATTTTTTTTTTTTTTTTTTTTAGGGGGCACCCCACTTTAAAGTGGATGTAAACCCAACATTTTTTTTATGTCATAATGTAGAGTATAAGATTTCCTATCATTTGAGCCCAGTTTTGCCACAAAGAGTTAATCCAGCTCTGAGCAATCCTCTTTTATTGTTCAGTGAGATAAATCTTGACAAACAGAGAAAAATTTTGCCAAATCCTCCCCCTTGCTGAGTGACAGGTGATTTAAATATCTCGTGCACTAGCCTAAGAGACGTGCGTTATTTTTTAATTCCCTCCCCCACTCCTTTCTTCTGCTGTTCTGCAAGGATTGGCTGCTCCACACCTCAGCATGATTGGGCATGCTGAAGTCATGTGTTTTTTTTTCTGGGTTTTGACTGGATGTTAGAGATCATAGCAGAAGTTCAGTGTAAGAAATACACAGGAAAAAAAAAGGAAGGTTGATAAGAGGGGTGTAGAAGTGGGCGGGGCCACCCTCCACATGACTCCACCCACTGAGCCCTGGAAAACAGACCCACCCACAAAACCTGCAGTTTTTCAGGTCTCATAGCAGACAGAGGGGAGACATTTCACAGATAAGTATTCATGCAGGAGACATCTATATCCTTCTAGATAACCAATACTGCAGTCGTTTATAAAGGATGAGCGTGAGTTTACATCCATTTTAAGGCTAGGTTCACGCTTGAGCGATGTTACCGTGTAGTGTTTTTAATGCGATTTTTTTAACGCGTTTTTGGAGCGCCATCATTTATTTGATTGTGCCTCCCTGCACTCCTAAAGCAGTTAGGCGTTTTGTCGCCCATTTTACCGTGCCACAAAAATGGCTCATACCCAAAACTTATAGATAAGCCTCTTTATCGTGTTTTTGTCGCATGGAAAGTGTGCGGCAAAACGCGCAACTGCTATCTGCATTTGGGGTACCATTAAGAGATAATGGCACCTCAAATGCGTTGTGCGTTTTAGCACTACTTTCTGCTTGCGTTTCCGCTACACTCAAGTGTGAACAGGGCCTAAGGGCTCATTTAGACATGCAGTTGGGGGGGGGGGGGGCGTTAAAAGCACACTATTGAGCAAAGGCAGCAGATGGGGTTCCGCTGCAAATCTAAACTTGTGTAGGTTCCCAAGAGGACAGATCAGGATCTGTAGCTACATTGTTTTCCGGGATGGACTTTCTATTTAACCACTTCAGCCCCCCGGAAGATTTTCCCCCTTAATGACCAGGCCATTTTTTGTGATACGGCACCGCACCGTTTGGAAGAAAAGTACTGCTCCACACAGCTTTAACCAATTTTTTCTATTCAGCACTGCGCTACTTTAACCACTTCAGCCCCCCGGAAGATTTTCCCCCTTAATGACCAGGCCATTTTCTTTGCGATTCCGCACTGCGTCACTTTAACTGACAATTGCGCGGTTGTGCGACATTGTACCCAAATAAAATTGACGTCCTTTTTTCCCCACAAATAAAGCTTTCTTTTGGTGGTATCGCCTCTGCGGTTTTTATTTTTTGCGCTACAAAAAAAGAGCGTCAATTTTGGAAAAAAAACGCATTATTTTTTATTTTTTGTAATAATAAATATCCCCCAAAAATATATATATAAAAAATATTTTTTTCCTCAGTTTAGGCCGATATGTATTCTTCTACAAATTTTTGGTAAAAAAAAATTGCAATAAGCGTATATTGCGCAGTTGTGCGACATTGTACCCAAATAAAATTGATGTCCTTTTTTCCCCACAAATAAAGCTTTCTTTTGTTGGTATTTGATCGCCTCTGCTGTTTTTATTTTTTGCACTACAAAAAAAGAGTGTCAATTTTGAAAAAAAAAACAAATTTTTTTTTACTTTTTGCTATAATAAATATCCCCCAAAAATATATAAAAAAACTATTTTCCTGACAGACTCCATGGCAGCCTACGTGTGGGTTTAGTCCCGCCTCCATTACCCTATAGGACGACACTCCCATAAATCTTTGCTCCCTGCCACAGGCCGTGTTCTTTTTTTGTCCTCCATAGGACCTAACATGTGTCTTTTTACCCTGAAGACTTACTTTTTCTACGTTACGGACCGGCCGTGCGACTTGGAAGACGCAGATTTCCGATAAGCTCTAGCTACTAGCGGAGTATGGAAAAGGGGCATGTGGAAGAGGCGCTGAAGAGGTGTATGCCTAGTCACTGACAGGTGAAACCGCGTTTGAGTCATGAAACCTTGCTACTAGCAGGTGACTGTTCGCCCCCAACGTCCCCCCCTCCTCCTCCTCTTGAAGTCCGGCGTGTGTGGGGACCTACCTCGGCTGGTGTCCGTCTTCTGGAGTGGTGAGCCGTTTTCTTTCCATGGCAGCCTGTATTTGTTTGTTGTATCTTTTCTTTGCAGGTTTGCAGTGTCCCTTCGTTTCCCCCATACAGCGCCGTGCGGTGTATCTGGCTGTTCGGGCGGCTGGTTTCCGTGCGTTCCAGCCGCCCAGTTACTTCCTGGTTTCGCCGCTCGGTCGTTCTGCGCATGCGCGAGACCGGAGCGAAGACGAGGCTTGGTTCGCGCATGCGCGATGCGGGCTTCGCGCATGCGCACTAGCGTTTTAGTGACGAAAATCGTGACGTCACTTCGGCGGTGAATTTAAAAACAGAAAACAGCTGATAGTATGCCTGGGATGTTTGTAAGCCTGCAACTTCATTCCTGAGCTCTGTTCTTTAGTGTTAAGGTATGTGTCTTTTGGGATCAGTTTTTCCTCTGCCTCCTTAGCTGTTTTTCTGTGTTTTAAATTAGGCTGTTTCTTTCTCCAGCCCTATGGATCCTGGAGATGCCTCACCGCTTGCTAGTGGCCAGCCCTCTCGGAGAAGGTACTTCTTTTGGGGTTACCTACCGGGGGGGGGGGGGGGGGAAGCAGTGGAACATTAGGGAATGTTCCACTAACGCTGCTGGTTTGTTCTACAGCCCTTCTAGGTCTACTCAACGGCGAAGTTCTCACCGAGGAAGTGACTCGTCTAAGTCCCACCGCCGGCATTCCTCTTCCAGGTCCAGACGACATGATTCTCCTGCGAGAACCAGTCTCCGTAGCCGGGAATCTTCCCGCCCTTCATCAGCTCACCCAAGTCACGTAGCTGAAGGTGTATGCTGGGGGTGCAAGACGCAGGTTCCTGCTGACAAGTCCCTTTGTGACGCCTGTTATATCAAAGCGACGGGTGAAAGGAGTGACTCTGACCAACAGCTAAAGTCTATGGTGGAAAGATTGGTTAAGGACAGTCTTAAGAAGTTTGAAGCCCCCCAGTTGTCTCCCATAGAGTCTCCAAGGTCTCCAGGGAGGGATGCTCAGGCCCAGGACACTTGGGATTCCTCGCTGCCTAGCCATCCATCTGCTGTCCTTTCAGAGAGTGAGTCTGAAGAGGAAGAGTCTGGTTCAGGTTTTGACTTTGCCCTGCTCCCTCCTTTGGTCAAAGCCATTAAGGAAACACTGAGCTGGGAAGAGCCGGTAGTGGCCCCGGCAAAACAAAGAAAATTTTTCAAACAATTGAAGAAAGAACGTATTAGTTTCCCCTTCCTCTCGGAACTGGGAGAAGTGATTTCAGATGAGTGGAGCAAGGTAGAGAAAAAGAATTCTCTTCTTTCTAAAATCCAGAGACTTTATCCCTTCAAGGAAGAAGAAGTTAAGAATTTGGAGTCTCCTCCTCTAGTGGACGCAGCAGTAATGCGATTGGGCAGACATGTTACCCTTCCCCTGGAAGACACAGTCTCTTTTAAGGACGCTTTGGATAGAAGAATTGATTCTGACCTAAAGCGGATCTACCTTACGGCCGGGATGGCCTGCAAGCCGGCCTTGGCTGTAGCGGCTCTGTCTAGAGCAATGGAAGTTTGGTCCAATAATGTTGATGATTCACTCAGAAATGTTTCCGAAGATCTGGCCAGGAGTTCTCCCATTCAGGAATTGAGACTAGCTTCAGCTTTCCTGGGAGAGGCCTCGATCGACATTATCCGTCTGGTGGCTCGAGTTATGCTCTCCTCTGTAACTGCCAAGCGTGCCCTTTGGCTCCGTCCTTGGTTAGCCGATCCCGCTTCTAAGCAGGTTTGGTGCCGTATTCCTTTTGATGGTTCTTCTCTTTTTGGCAATAAACTGGATAGTGCCATAACTCGAGCCACTGGAGGTAAGTCGGGGTTCCTTCCTCAGGATAGACGCCTGCAGGGTCAAAGAAGATCGTTCCCTAGGAAGCAGGCTCATGATCGTGCTAGGGAGGCGCGCACTTACAGGCCTGGACGTGAATTTTCTAGATCTTGGAGGTCCAGACAGACATCTCTCAAGAAGTCTGCGAAAGGCAGTTCAATGGGGGAGAAGGAGCCGACTAAGTCCTTTTGAGATCAAGCCCGTCCAGGCGGTTCGGGTAGGAGCACGTTTGTTCCACTTTCGACACGTTTGGGCGGCCTTGATCCAGGATTTTTGGACCGTCAAGACGGTCTCTTCCGGACACACGTGGACATTCAGCAGTGTCCCCAAACTCAAGTTTGTTCCCACATCCATTCCAAAGTCAGAAGAAAAAAGGCAAATTCTTCTAGCTTACACAAAATCTTTGTTGGATCAAGGCGCCGCTATTCCTGTTCCAGATGTCCAGCGCGGCAGGGGAATGTATTCACCTCTCTTCCTGGTCCAGAAGAAGAACGGCACTTGGAGACCCGTAATAGACCTAACGCGTCTAAATCACTACATAAAAAAGGAGAAGTTCAAAATGGAAACGCTGTCCACGATCCAACAATCAGTGCAGCCAGGGGACTGGCTTGTCTCAATAGACCTCAAAGACGCCTATTTTCACGTCCCAGTGGCTGCAGAGTTCCAACAGTTTCTCAGTTTTTCCATTGGCCAGTTCCATTTTCAGTTTACTTGCCTTCCTTTCGGTCTGTCAACCTCTCCTCGCACTTTCTCGAAAGTCTTTCTGGCAGTCGTAGCCTTGTTGAGAATCAGAAAGATCCAGATTCATCATTATCTAGACGACCTGCTTCTTCTCGCTCAGGACAAGGATTGTCTCTTGAGCCACAGGGATCAAGTCATCGCAACCCTCGAAGAATTCGGTTGGCTCCTGAATTTAGAGAAGAGCCAGTTGGTTCCTACGCAGTCTCTCGTGTTCCTCGGTGCTCTGTTCAACACAGCAAGAGGTACCATCTCTCTGCCCGAGGAGAAAATTGCAGTAATTCGAGACAGGATCCACCTAGCTCTCTCCTCTTCTCGTCTCAGTGCTCTTCACTGCCTAAAGATCATAGGCACCATGGTGTCTACTATACCCATGGTGAAGTGGGCACAATGGAGGATGCGCCCCTTTCAGGTGGGGTTTCTCCATCAATGGTCGGGAGAAAAGGCTCAGTCCATCGTAGTTACTCAGACCATGAGAGGTTCCCTCCTTTGGTGGCTTCGTCGGGAGAATCTACTGAATTGTCACTCTCTTCTACCAATCAAATGGATCTCAGTAACATCAGATGCCAGCAACAAAGGCTGGGGGGCACATTGTATTTCGGAAGTGGCCCAGGGCGTTTGGGACTTTCCCTCTCGGGGAATAGTGTCGAATGTGTTGGAACTACGAGCAGCCTTCCTAGCGCTGTTGGCGTTTCCACATCTGATAGTGGGTGCATCCGTAGTCCTCAGGCTGGACAATACGTCTGCGGTCGCATACGTGAGGAAGCAAGGGGGCACCAGAAGTCGGTCTTTGCTGAAGGAAGTGGAGCCAATAATGCATTGGGCTCAGAGGAACCTGTCCAACCTAACAGCAGCCTATGTACCCGGAGTTCTCAATGTCCAGGCGGACTTTCTTTCACGAGTCCACTTGGACAACAACGAATGGACCCTTCACGAAGAGGTGTTTCAGTGGGTTCTATCCCTGGGGATGTCTCCAGAAGTGGACCTTTTTGCCTCTCGTTTCAACAAGAAGCTAACAAAGTTCTATTCGAGGTTCAAGGATCCGCAGGCCTTCGGGATAGATGCCCTAACAGAGCAGTGGCGATTTCACAAGGCATATGCTTTTCCCCCAACGCCAATCATCTTCCAATTCCTGAAGAGACTCAGATGGGAAGGAGTGGAAGTATTGGCAATAATTCCGTATTGGCCCAACAGGCCCTGGTTCCCTCTCCTATCTCTCCTCAGCTTTCGGGACCCGGTTCCTCTTCCGTCCAGACGGGACCTTCTCTCCCAAGGGTCGGTTCTCCATCCATGTCCGGCTCAGCTCCGGTTGAAGGTCTGGTTCTTGAGAGGGGAAGGCTGGAAGCTCTAGGGTGTCCTAAGGAAGCCATTCCCACTCTCCTAAGTGCAAGGAGAAGGAGCACTAATAAGGTGTATGAACGAATCTGGGCCAAGTTTGTTTATTTTGTGTCCTCCAAAACCAGTTCCTATGTTTCACCCACGGTTCAAGATGTGTTGGGGTTCCTGCAATCTGGCTTGGACTTACCTTTATCAGTTAGCTCCCTTCGGGTTCAAGTTTCAGCTATTTCCGCTTTTACAGGGGTTCAGTGGGCCAGCCACGCCCTCATTCAGCAGTTTTTCAAGGGAGCAGTAAGATTGAGACCCCAAAGGAAACCCAGATTCCCCAAATGGGATCTTCCTCTAGTCCTGGACTTCTTTTCTCTGCTCAGTACGGATCTCTCCATCTGAGAACTTACCTTGAAAACCGTGTTCCTGGTGGCGGTCACCTCAGCGAAACGAGTTTCGGAAATTCAAGCTCTGGGAGCCAAGGAGCCTTTTCTAACCTTTTTTCCGGATAGAGTGGTCTTAGTTCCAATGTTAGGGTCAAACCCTAAAGTCACTTCAGTCTTTCATAATAATCAAGAAATCTCTCTACCCCTATTCAGATCCTCGGATTCCTCAGATATTCATCCTCTTGACGTTGGAAGCTCTTTAAAGCTCTACTTGGAAGCTACAGCTCCGTTCCGGCAGTCGGACTTCCTGTTCGTTCTGTTCTGTGGTAAGAACAAGGGCACTAGAGCATCAGTCAGGGCAATCGCTGCATGGATAGTTCAAGCAATCCAGTGGGCATACAGAGATAAGGGCTTGGCTCCTCCTCAGGCGGTGACGGCACATTCAACCAGAAGTCTTTCGACCTCGTGGGCGGCTTCTCGCCATGTGGCCCCTGACGTGATATGCAGGGCAGCCTCGTGGTCTTCCATTCACACCTTTATGTCTCATTATTGTGTTGAGCCAGCGGCTTTATCCTCAGTTGATTTTGGTGTTAAAGTTTTGTCAGTTGACGGTGTCAAATAAATCTTTGTTAAGCAGCATTTTTGCCCACCCGGGTGTGTCTTGGCGAGTTATTTCCCACACGTAGGCTGCCATGGAGTCTGTCAGGAAAACGGAAAATTTATGTCAAATACTTACCGTAATTTTCCTTTCCTGATGGACTCCATGGCAGCAGGAGTTCCCTCCCAAATGGCTGGAGTAGGATAGTTACCGAACACGGCCTGTGGCAGGGAGCAAAGATTTATGGGAGTGTCGTCCTATAGGGTAATGGAGGCGGGACTAAACCCACACGTAGGCTGCCATGGAGTCCATCAGGAAAGGAAAATTACGGTAAGTATTTGACATAAATTTTCCGTTTTTTTTCCTCAGTTTAGGCCGATACGTATTCTTCTACAAATTTTCGTTAAAAAAAATCGCAATAATGTGCTAGTAATGGCAGTGATCAGCGATTTTTAGCAGGACTGCGACAGATTGGACACTTTTTTTTGACCAGTGGCATTAATACAGCGATTAGTGCTATAAAAATGCACTGATTACTGTATGAATGACACTGGCAGGGAAAGGGGGTTAACACTAGTGGGCGATCAATAGGTTAAATGTGTTCCCTGAGAGGTGTTTCTAACTGTTGGGGGAGGGGACTGACTGGGAGTACAGAGAGATCGCTGTTTCTGATCACTAGGAACAGACGATCACTCTGTACTTCCCTGTCAGAATAGGGATTTGTTTGTTTACATTGACAGGTCCCCGTTCTGTCTCCTGGCCCCGGACACACGCATCAGTTCCCCCGCTGTGCAACGGGCTCCCAACTGTCCCTGATTTGGAGCAATGTCCCTCTATCCCTCATTCCTCCTCATTTGTCCCTCATTTTGGTCTGATCTACCATATATAGTTATATTTAAAATGCACTTTTTATCTTTCAAAAAGTGTTTCCCAGTGCTAAACCTTTCATCCGATTTCTAAATTGCAGCATTTTTACATTTTAAAAGTCAATATAATAATAATAATAATAATAATAAAGACTGATGTAATAATAATAATAATAAAAAATAATAACATAATCACGTAATAATAATAATAATAATAATAAAATAATAATAATAATAATGATTAATACTACTAATAATAAATAATAACATAATGACATTATACTAATAAATAAGAATAAAACATAATAATAATAATTATTAATAATAATAATAATAATAATAATAATAATAATAAATAACATAATGAATTTATAAAAATAAATAATACTAATAATAATAAATAACAATGAATAATAATAATAAATAATAATAATAACTGACATACTAATAATAATAACAATAATAAGGGAATAGTAGTGGTAAAAAAAAAGTCCTTGTGGATTTAATTAACCTTTATTTTGGTTAATTCTCCTTTAAGAGGGTGTGGCCGGGGGGCGTGTCCTATGGTTACATACATTTGTTAGTAGGTGTCCCTCATTCCCATCTCAAAATGTTGGGAGGTATGGGCACCCGCGCTTGCCATAGCTACTAAAGGGACCGACATACAGCGACTGCGATTTGTGGAAAAGGAGCTGACCTGCGGCAGTATAATGACGGCAGCTGGCCAGCAAGTAGCCCTAAAGGGTAAATCACCTTTTCAAAAAAAAAAAAAAACAGGTGAGCTAACTCCAAATACCCTGACCCCTCTGATCATAGAGGGCACAATGCCCTGTGATGCCGGTATAGCGATCCATACAACGTACACTGCCCTGGAGTAAGAATTAATCATAATGCTTTCAATAGCAAGTGCTTATTGGTCCGTGCGACCACGTGACTGCCCTGACCAATGAGAAGCACATCTGCAGCTTATTCTTACAGAAAAGTGGTCCGAAAGAAAGAAGCTCTGGTCATGTGGTTGCCTTGACCAATGAGCGCTTGCCATTGCGAGCCTTATGGTAGATATACACTCTGGACACGTGCATTGCGATGTACGGACCACTACACCGGGAAAACGGGGCATCACAGCCCCTATGTGCAGCGGCAGGGCCTGGAGGGATGGCAAAGATATTTAGATGTAGCGCAACGGGAAGACACTACCAGAAAGGTCGGAGAGTGCTGCTCACCTCCGAGAATAGAGAATGGGAAAAATCCCCCCACAGTGGGGTTTTTAGGCAGCAAAAAATAAATGTAAAGGAGTGTTGTATATAAAAAATGCAATATTTATTAATATAAGAGGATATAGCACACTAGTTAAAACATGAGCTCCACTGGGCAAATAATATAAAATAGAACAGAATAGAAAAATGGGTGTACATATGCAGACAAAGACTTCATACAGACACTGTATAAAATTAATGACAGTGGAGATATGAAACTGACGCGTTTCAACCCAACATAGGGGTCTTCTTCAGAGGGGTGGTCCGCTAGGGAGAAAGGACATCATGAGTACATGTATCAATTGGTAATTCTATACAGTGTAGATACCTAATACGGTAGTATAGTTACCCAGTAGTGTACATCCAAAAATATAGAGAGAACATTCCCAGTGGAGATCCCTTTTAAAAACAGACCGCTTGTCTCTCCCTCCCCACATGGGGTTCCAAAGCCCTCAGTCGCCGCCGTGTGCCAGGGGTAGAAGGAAACGGGGTCCAATGGTGTGGCTTACGAGAGGTCACACTTATAGCTCCCCTCCCATAAACAATAAGGGAGGGAGTGCAAACGTCGGCAGTCAGAAGGTGGACAGGTCCTACCTGCAGCGAAATTCCCTGTGGGGGAATTTTTCCCATTCTCAGATATTTAGATGTTTACCTTTTTTGTAAAAAAAGGTGACTTTACCCTTTAAGCTGAGCGATCTGCAGTCATTAAAACTTCCAACCTTTTCTGTCCATATTTGTAGAGTCCAGGCCTCCCGCCCCTGTACAGACAGACGCGTTGATATGAAGTCCGCCCAGGACCTCCTGCTTTCTAGCTCCCTTGTTACCTCCTCTCAGGCTCGCCTTCAAGACTTCTCCAGAGCCTCTCCCATCCTCTGTAACTCCCTGCCCCGGTATATCCGATCAGCCCCTACCCTGTCCACCTTTAGAAGATCCCTGAAAACTCATTTATTCAGGGAAGCCTATCCCACACCCACCTAACAACTGTCCCCGAGACCCCCCCCCCCCCCATCAAATCATTCTCTGCAGCTATTACCTTTTGTACCACCACCTCCTCCATTTAGAATGTAAGCTCTACGAGCCGGGCCCTCCTGTACCTTCTGTATTGAACTGTACTGTAATTGTGTTGTCCCCCCCCCCATACATTGTAAAGCGCTGCGTAAACTGTTGGTGCTATATAAATCGTGTATAATAATATGAGGCCGCTGTGCGTCACTGCTTTTCCTTGAACTTATTAGGCCTGCCTCTGGAAGTTGTAATTCAGGAATTTATCTTTACCATATTTACCATATTCTTCAAACAAATGATATACTTTGCTGCCCACTTACAGATAGTGCATACCTACAAACCTTCATATTGTAATCTCTTCCTGCCAGCGTAATGCATATATGTGCCGGCAAGGTGGGTGGGCCTTAAAGCGGAGTTCCAACTACAACCTATATATTCATTTTTTTTTTTTTACTTTTCACAAGCATTTAAAAAGGCATTGTAAAACTCACATCTTCTGTTAAATTTCTCCCCCTATGTCCGGTTTCATCTGTTTAACCATCTGACTTCCACGCTATGGCCGAATGACGGCCACAGCGTGGATGTGAATTCCCGGGAGGCCGTCATATGACGGCCTCCCCTGTGCACGGAGCACACTGTCATCACCGAGTCACCAATCTGGTCCCGGCCCCTTACCATGTGATCAGCTGTCAGCCAATGGCAGCTGATCACCCGATCAAAACAAAAGCTCGGTGATCGTTTTTTTTCCCTCCTCACGCTGACAGTGGAGGAGAAAAAAAAAAAGCGATCACCGGCTCAGCTTAAAGGGACATTGGTCCCCAAAACGAAGAGGCAATTATGCCTCATAATTGGAACCTACAAATGCCACCTATCAATGCCCACAAGTGCCACCTATCAATGCCCACAAGTGCCACCTATCAATGCCCACAAGTGATGCCAATCAGTGTAACCGATCAGTGCCCATCACTGCCACCCATCAGTGCCCATCACTGACGCCTATCGGTGCCCATCACTGCTGCCTCATCAGCGTACATCAATGACGGACAAAAATTACCCGTTTTAAAATTTTATCACAAAAAAAAAATGTTATTTTCTTTTTTATTCGGTATTTTTATTTTTTTTTAACAAAAGATAAAAATCGCACAGGTGATCAAATACCACCAAAAGAAAGCTCTATTTGTGGGAAAAAAATGATAAAAATGTCATTTGGGTACAGTGTTGTATGAGCGCGCAATTGTCATTCAATTGCTGAAAGCTGAAAATTGGTCTGGACAGGAGAGGGGTTTAAGTGCCCAGTAATCAAATGGTTAAAGAACTTTGATCATGGTGTTCTGACCGTTTTCATTTTCGCTTGTGGGCATGTGAAGCCCACAGGTATCCTGTTCCGGGATACGGTGCCCGTTCTCTCCCCGATCTCGCGCACGCGCATTGTGTCATTTTCGCAGCACCGTTGTTATGACAAGAAATGCCCGCTGTCGAATAATGCCCGCCCTGTACTGCGCATGCGCAGCGCTTGCGTAGTATGGAGCCGCCGAAAGCCGGGGAACGGTAGAATCCAATGCTCGGCGGCTCAGCACTGCGCGAGCGCTGCGCATGCGTGGTACCGGGTGGGCATTATTCAACAGGGGGCATTTCTCGACAGGACACTGTCAACTAATCCCTTGGCGTTTCCATAGACACACTCCTAAACCTTGTGGACGGCCTTCCCAGAAGAGTTGAAGCTGTAATAGCTGCAAAGGGAGGGCCAACTCAATATTGAACCCTATGGACTAAGACTGGGATGCCATTATAGTTGATGTGCGTGCAAAGGCAGGTGTCCCAATACTTTAGGTAATATAGTGTATGATCTTTTAGAAATTATCTATTGATATGATAATTTTATTGGTTTGTCTGACACATGGGCATTCAATTAATCAGAAAGGATCTATAATTCAACCATGGCCGATCAACTCGTTAGCAAGTGTATCGGCAAGTTGAACGAAAGCTTACTAAATCGATGGAAAGGAGGGTCTGTGGTTTACAATCTTTTTGTTGTTGGAGATACTTCTATGATGGTTTTAGCCTTTTGAAGGCTCCCACTAGATAGAAGTGGAGGAATCGGATTCAGTTATGAGCTGATATTTGCCGGTTTAATCGCCCGCAGGCTTACTTGTCTTTGAAACTCCACTGAGCTCCTTGCCTTTAGGTCCCAACCACACATCCCCCATCCTTCCACCAAGCACAAGTATTTCATGGAATCTTTATATATATATATATATATATATATATATATATATATATATATATATATATATATATATATATATATATACAGTATATATATACATTTTATAAAAAAATTAATTTTATATATATTTTATATATATATATATATATATATATATATATATATATATATATATATATTTTTTTTTATTAAAGCCCAAAATTGATGGTTTAGTTAAAGAGGAAGTAAAGGGAAAAAAAATTAAAAACGCACCCTGCCATGGATCCCGGAGCGACTGTGATTCGCCAGAGCCGCGATGACGTTACTCCCGCGCATGCGCACGGGAGCCGACACTCGCGGCATATCGCCGCGATCTGCGGCCTGCCCAGTGCGCCTGCGTGCCGCTGGCTACGGCGCATGCGCCGTAGACAGCGGTGGCTGTCTTCGGGTAAATATCTCCTAAACCGTGTAGGTTTAGGAGATATTTCTTGGACCTACAGGTAAGCCTTAATCTAGGCTTACCTGTAGGTCAATGGTTTATATGGGTTTACAACCACTTTAAAGACAAAGCATGGTGAGCTGATTCAGCTCCCAATTTGTAATAAAATACAAAATAACTTGATAATAAATAAGAAAAGGCTGAAAGTTTTTTTTTACCTTCATGCATTCTATACATGAAGGTAAAGAACCTCCTGTGTGCAGCAGCCCCCCAATCCTTGTTCACAATAGCGTTGGCTGTATGCCTCCCACTGCTGTCAATCACAGCCAATGAGCCAATGAGGAGAGAGCAGGGGGTGGGTCCGAGCCACAGCCCTATGTGTCTTATGGAAGCGTAGAGCAGTGGCTCGGGAGCAATCATGCAGTGGTGCCCCCAGGGCAGACGGCTTTCCCCCGGGAGCACTGCTCGAGGGTGAGGAGCCAGGAGCCCCGGCAGGGGACCTGAAAAGAAGAGGATTTGGGCTGCTCTGTGCAAAACGACTGCACAGAGCAGGTAAATGGAACATGTTTGTTATTTTTTTTAAAAGGAAGATTTAGTATCACTTTGAAATGTTAAAAAATGGAAAAAGTGGAACAGATTCCTCCATCTACGCTGAACTGTGTGGATAGAAGCACAGAGATAGAACAATGGATGAAAAAAAGTAAAAACAAGTGTTGTAAAAAATAAAAAATAAAAATAAAAAAAAGTAACTGTTTATGATACATAAAGCTTTAGATGACTCGGGGACAAAACACACTTTTCTATTGCGGTGTGTTGCAGTAACGGGTGCCCATGCTACAAGGCCTCTGGAGATTTCCTGTATAGTGTAGGCAGGGGCTGAGCAGTATGTCTGGTTTGGTAGGTAGGCCTCCGATTACCCAGCTTACCCCTTCTCTGCCCTCATTTTTCTCTACAATCATTGTGGTTACGGTAACTTGTTTTTGGGAATGTTAAAATGTTGAGATGTTTAATATAACACGTACCTACATATAGTGTGGTTTCTGTGGTTCTGCACATGATTCATTGCCTGCTGACTGAATCACATGTAACCATCTATAATACTCATTAGCTATTGTTCGTCCCCTTTTCTTTTTTTTTATGTTTTTTTTTTTTTTTTTTTATATCTGATTTATTTTTATTTTTTATTGTGAATCTTTCTGTCAGATTTGGTTCCAGTCATTTTTAAAGTTAGAACTTTTTTTTTTTTTTTTTTTTTTTTTTACATTTTATATTTCCCTCTACCACCCCACCTTCTGTGTAAAAAAAAAAATAAAAAAAAAGAAAGAAAAAAATAGCACCACTCTTCACATACCCTCCAGCACTGTCTACCTGCCTGGAGTTACATTTAACTACTTAAAGTGGAGGGCCACCCTGAAAAAAAAAAATACATTCAAAATTAGAATTTTTATTTTTTTAATTTACCAGAAATGCCTGTTGCTAGGCACATCATCCTAATCTGCCTCTTCCTCCTCCGCGGAGATCTTCTGTCTTCTCTCCTCCGTGCAGCGTCTTCTGGGTAATGGGTCGCGCCGTGTTCTGGGAACTGTGTGTCCCAGAACACAGCGCACCCCATTCACAAATTGCTGCGCGACTCGCGCATGCGCAGTAGGAAACGGGCAGTGAAGCCGCAAGTCTCCACTGCCTGTTTCCCTTAGATAGAATGGCGGCGCCGGGACCCAAGAGCCGAGGGACGGGTCGGCCTCGGGCGGCCGACATCACGGGCGCCCTGGACAGGTAAGTTTGCTTAAGTCAGCAGCTACAGTGTTTGCAGCTGCTGACTTTTAATTATTATTTTTTTTTTTAAACCGGCCCTCCTCTTTAAAGCGGGGTTCCACCCTAAAGTGGAACCTCCGCTGATCGGAACCCTCCCCCCCTCCGGTGTCACAATTGGCACCTTTCAGGGGGGAGAGGGGTGGAGATACCTGTCAAAGACAGGTATTTACACCCACTTCCGGGCATAGACTCCTATGGGAGTCTACGCCATTTCCTGTCCTGCCGCGCTGTCTGCTGGGACACACACGGGTCTCAGAGACAGCGCGGAGAATTCCTATTGCGCTGCGCGACTCGCGCATGCGCAGTAGAGAACCGGGAAGTGAAGCCGATTCGCTTCACTTCCTGATTCCCTCACCTAGAATGGTGACGGCAGCAGCCAAGATTGGCCTCGGCTGCCGGCATCGCTGGAACCCGGGACAGGTGAGTGTCCATTTATTAAAAGTCAGCAGCTGTAGTATTTATAGCTGCTGGCTTTTAATATTTTTTTTTTTTTTTTGGTGGAATCCCTCTTTAAGGACCAGCCTCGTTTTGAGATTTTGGTGTTTACAAGTTTAAAACAGTTTTTTTTTTTTTTGATAGAAAATTACTTAGAACCCCCAAACATTATATATTGTTTTTTTTTTTAACACCCTAGAGCAGTGATGGCGAACCTTGGCACTCCAGATGTTTTGGAACTACATTTCCCATGATGCTCCTGTACTCTGCAGTGTAGTGGAGCATCATGGGAAATGTAGTTCCAAAACATCTGGGGTGCCAAGGTTCGCCATCACTGCCCTAGAGAATAAAATGGCGGTCGTTGCAATACTTTTTTTTCACACCATATTTGTGCAGTGATCTTACAAGCGCACTTTTTTGGGGAAAAATTCACTTTTTTGAACAAGAAAATAAGACAGCAGTAAAATTAGCCCAATTTTTTTATATTGTGAACGATAATGTTATGCCAATTAAATTGATACCCAACATGTCACGCTTCAAAATTGCGCCCGCTCGTGGAATGGCGACAAACGTTTACCCTTAAAAATCTCCATAGGCGACGTTTAAAAAATTCGACAGGTTGCATGTTTTGCGTCACAGAGGAGATCTGGGGCTAGAATTATTGCTCTACTGATCACGGTGATACCTCACATGTGTGGTTTGAACACCGTTTTCATATGTGGGCGCTACTCACGTATGCGTTCACTTCTGCACGCGAGCTCGGTGGGACGGCTCGCATTTAAAAAAAATTTTTTTTTATTATTGTTATTTATTTTACCTTTTTATTTTTTTATTTTTACACTGTTTAAAAAAAAAATCACTTTTATTCCTATTACAAGGAATGTAATCATCCCTTGTAATAGAAAAAAAACATGGCAGCTCCTCTTAAATATGAGATCTGAGATTTTGACCTCAGATCTCATATTTGGACTAAAACGCAATAAAAAAAAAAATTGTAATTTAAAAAAAGTCATTTAAAAAAATTGGCCCTTTAAGAGCTATGGGCAGAAGTGACGTTTTGACGTCGCTTCCGCCCAGCAATTGTAGACGGGTGGGGGCCATCTTCCCCTCATTCGTCTCCATACTGAGCCAGCAGCAGGACACGACCACCTTCGCCGCTGCCAACAGCTCGGCAGAAGGCACCGGATCGTGGTGGGAGGGCCCTCTCCCGCCACCGATAAAAGTGATCTCGTGGCGAATCTGCCACAGGGACCACTTTTATCTTGTAGCGGACCACCCGCTCAAGAAGGGCATACCGGGGTTATGGCAGCTAGCTGCTGCCTTAACAACAATATCCTCCTTCAAACAGCTGACGTAAAACTGAGTTAAAGCCCAACTCCTAGCAAAATAAAATGTTTTCGCATGCAGTGGAGCTGTGCCCACACTGCACGGGTCAGTTGCTCATTTTTTTTTTGTCTAGAGGATTGGCGACAGCTTACATTCACCTGATCCTCTGCTCAACATGGAAATGGCGCTCCCCTAAGATCCAGCGGTGGACTGATCCTGATGTCCTCAGGATCACAGCAGATCTATGGGTGTGATAACATCAGGAACAGTCCACCGCACAAGACTGATAAACTGAAGGGGGGGTGGGGGTGCATGAACTGCAGGGACCAGTCTTGTGTGAGGAGGATAGGAGGATTAGGTAAGTATATCTCCGCTCTCCAATCCCTTAGACAAAAACGACAACCTCACTGCATGGGAAAACATATTTTTTGCCTGGAGCTGGGCTTTAAAGTGGTTGTAAACGCTTACATATACCCAGTGAAGTGACTAGCCTCCGGTGATACACAGCGATAAAACAAATCATCCTACATAAGTTGTACCTGTTTATCTACATAAAGACTTCTTTCCCCTACAGCCATTCAAAGTGCAGTATTTACACAGGATCTCTCAGCTCTGAAAAGCAGGGGCGGGGAGCTGAAATTACATCAGTGAGGAGAGCTCTGAGAGCTTATTGGAGGATAGGGACACACACACACACACGAACAGAGCTGAAGCTGTCAATCTGGTGGAGCTCCCTCCACTGTCACCTTTCTTCTCTTGGTGTCAGGAACTTGTCAGAAGTGACTCATGCTTATAGCAGAGGAACGAGGCAGCAGACGGAAATTACACTTAATGCTCTGGATTGAGACACATAGAGCAAGGTTCTCCAAAATTTCTAAACAAAGGGCCAGTTTGCTGCCCTTCAGACTGTGGCCATTGGAAGTAGGAAAGGTCCTGACCTCTGTGGGAAAAAAAACGTGCCCCATCTTTGGTGTCATTAGAAGGTATTGTATCCCATTATTGGTGTCATTGGGAGAAATTGTGCCCCATCATTGGTATCATTAAGGTAAATTTCGCCCCATCATTGGCATCATTAGGATACATTGTGCCCCATCATTGGTGTCATTGGGAGAAATTGTGCCCCATCATTGCTGTCATTGGGAGGAATTGTGCCCGTTTATTGGTGTCAGTGGGGGGATTTGTTCTCCTTCATTGTTGTCAGTGGGGGATTTATTCTCCATTATTGGTATCAGTGGATGAAATAGTGCCTCAAGGGCCGGATAAAAGCAAGCAAAGGGCCACATCCAGCCCCCGTTTGGAGACCACTGCTGTAGAGGGATATGCTTTGTTCATATTTCATGTCTGAGGTTTACAACCACTTTAAGTGGTTGTAAACCCTTACAACACACTTTGACCTACAGGTAAGCCTAGATTAAGGCTTACCTGTAGGTCCAAGAAATATTATTATTATTATATTTGCCCAAAGACAGGCACCGCTGTCTACGGCGCATGCGCCGTAGACAGCGGCGCGCAGGTGCACTGAGCGCGGCACCCGTCAATGGCGATATGCCGCAAATGGCGGCTCCCGTGCGCATGCGTGGGAGTGACGTCACGCAGCTTCGCCGAATGACAGCGGCGGAGCGGTGAGACCCACCGAGAAGATGGATGCTCCGGACTACAGGGGACATCGGTGACTTCGCTGGCTCCTGTGTCAGGTAAGTGACACATAATGGACTACTATGCGATGTGATGCGATGCGATGCATAGTAGTCCATTATGCTTTACCTTTGCAGGGAATGAAAGAGGAAGTAAACTCATCAGGGTTTACTTCCTCTTTTAAAGTGTATTTATAGCCCTTTTTTAATAGTTTGCAATAGAACAAGGAGAGGTTAGTACCCCTAGCCATTTTTTTTGCTGCCTGTATCCCCGCTGGGGAGATTCACCCATCTTTTTGCCTTGGTGGATACAGGGACAGAAAGTGATAGAAAAAAGCCAAATCTATCACTGTAAATGGGAGATAAGGGGAAGATCTTCCAAAGGAGATGCTCATTACGTGGACAGTGGGCAAGTGGGGGAAGTTCCCTCTTGGACAGTTGTCCCTAGAACAGGTGTCCTCATGAGATTTCCCCTGGGAACAACTGCAAAATGCTGGATTTCCTCTAACTTCCTCCCCAGTAGGCATGAGCTAAAGTTCAAGCTGAACCTGCGGGAAACTGTCAAATGCCAGGTGGCCATATGAGGTCAAAGATGTCACCAGCATCCTTGTCCCTTTGTTCTGTGTGGCTGCAGACCAAGGAATTCCAGGGCGGCAGCAGATTGGGATGGCGGCCTGCTGTCGTGTGACGGTTCCAACTGTCCCTGATTTGGAACAAAGTCCCTCTGTCCCTTTTTCCTCCTCATTTGTCCCTCAGGTTGGTCTGGTCAATATAGTTGTATATAAAATGCACTTTTTATCTATCAAAAAGTGTTTTCCAGTGTTAAACCTTTCATCTGATTTCTAAATTGATGCATTTGTAAATTTCACAAGCCAATATAAAGGAATACTAAAGGTTAAAGAAGGCACTTGCGGGTTTAACAATTTTTTTTGTTTGTTTAATTATCTTTTAAATTGGTTGTAAACCCTTACAAACCACTTTGGCCTACAGGTAAGCCTAGATTAAGGCTTACCTGTAGGTCCAAGAAATATCTCCTAAACCTACACGGTTTAGGAGATATTTACAAAAAGGCAGCTACCGCTGTCTGCGGCACATGCGCCGTAGACAGCGGCGCGCAGGCACACTGAGCACGTCGCATATCACGGCGATATGCCGCTTGTGTCGGCTCCCGTGCGCATGCGTGGAAGTGACGTCATCGCGGCTCCGGAGAATCACAGTGCCGGAGCAGTGAGGCCGGGATACATGACAGCGGTGAAGATAAAGGAGGAGGACCGCTTCGGGGGGCTTCGTTCTCAGGTAAGTTATTCATAATGAGCTAGTATGCTATGCATACTAGCTCATTATGCATTTGCCTTGTAGGTTGCATTTAAAAAAAAAAAATAGCCTTTACCTCCTCTTTAACCACTTGAGATCCGCGCTATAGCCGAATGACGGCTACAGCGCGGATCTCCTTTTCCAGGACTACGTCTATTGACGTCGTCCCGTGCACGAGCGGCCTGCGTGCCCCCTGAGGGGCACACGCGGCGCGCTCTGTGATCGGCGAGTCTATGAGACTCGCCTGATCACCGATCAGAGCAAGGGGTCGATCCCGACCCCTTATCACGTGATCAGCTGTCAGCCAATGACAGCTGATCATGTGATATAACGGAGCCGGTAATCGGCTATTATTCCTCCTCGCGCTGACAGCGCGAGGAGAAAAAAAAAGAGCCAATCACCGGCGGCCGTGATCAGGACATCAGTCCCGATCACGGCCAGCCCTGCCAGTGCCCACCTGCCAGTGCCCACCTGCCCCCTCATCAATAAAGATGAATAAAAATAAGTGCCCCCCCGTCAGTGCCACCCAGCAGTGCCCATAGTGCCACCCAGCAGTGCCCACAGTGCCACCCAGCAGTTCCCACAATCTGCCTCAACAAAGGTGCTGCACCACAGTGCCACATATCCGTGCCCATCAGTGTCATCTACCAGTGCCCATCAGTGCCCAGCAGTGCCGCCCATCAGTGCCCAGCAGTGCCACCTATCAGAGCCACCTATCAGTGCCCATCAATCAGTGGTACCTATCAGTGCCCCTTAGTGCCACCCATCCGTGCCACCCATCTGTGCCCCCCATCCGTGCCATATTATCTGTGCCCATCTTTGCCCATCGGTGCCGCCTTATCTGTGCCTATTAGTGCCGCCTTAACTATGCCTATCAGTGCCCACCAGTGTAGCCTATCAGTGCCCACCAATGCAGCCTATCAGTGCCCACCAATGCAGCCTATCAGTGCCCACCAGTTCAGGCTACCAGTGCCGCCTCATCAGCGCACTTCAATGAAGGAGAAAAATGACCTGTTTGCAAAATTTTATAACAAACTATTAAACATTATTTTATTTTTTTGCATCTTTTTTTGTTTGTTTAGCAAAAAATAAAACTCCCAGCTGTGATTAAATACCACCAAAAGAAAGCTCTATTTGTGGGAAAAAAATGGTAAAAATGTCATTTGGGTACAGTGTTGTATGACCGCGTAATTGTCATTCAAAGTGCATCAGCGCTGAAAGCTGAAAATTGGTCTGGGCAGGAGGGGGGTTTAAGT
Organism: Lithobates pipiens; assembly: GCF_037356315.1. NCBI lineage: Eukaryota > Metazoa > Chordata > Amphibia > Anura > Ranidae > Lithobates > Lithobates pipiens. The sequence goes on along the minus strand of NW_027507879.1, from coordinate 3,098,043 downwards.
GCCCAGTAAGCAAGTGGTTAAGGGTGTGCGGCGGTGCATGTGTCCTGTACCTACATACTTTTGCTAATAGGTGTTCCTCTTTCCCCTCTCAAAAAGTTGGGAGGTATGCAGATTAGCATGGGTTCAGGCCAAACTGAGTTTGTCTCAAACCCTAGTTCATTCTCAAGAAGAGGTTGTAAACCCTTGAGTTTTTTTTCACCTTAATGCTTTCAATGCATTAACCACTTCAATACCGGGCATTTTCTCCCCACTTACTGCTCAGGCCAATTTTCAGCTTTCATCGCTGTAACATTTTGAATGACAATTGCGCAGCCCGGGGACGTTGTACCCAAATTTAATTTGTAGCATTTTATTACACACAAGTAGAGCTTTCTTTTGGTGGTATTTGATCAACTCTGCGTTTTATATTTTTTTGCGCTATAAACAAAAAAAAGAGTGACAAGTTTGAAAAAAAAACACAATATTTTTTACTTTTTGCTCTAATAAATATCCCAAATTTAAAAAAAAAAAGCAATTTTTTTCCTCAGTTTAAGCTGATATGTATTTTTCTACATATTTTTGGTTAAAAAAAAAAATCGCAATCGTATATTGATTTTTTTGTGCAAAAGTTATAGCGCCCCAGTCTTAAGTCTTTTGCAGACAGGTTTTCTTCTAAGATTGCCCTGTTTTCTTCTAAGATTGACTCTGTCCATCTTCCTATCAGCTCTGACCAGCTTCCCTGTCCCTGCTGAAGAAAAGCATCTCCACAACATGATGCTGCCACCGCCATGCTTCACGGTGGGGATGATGTATTCAGGGTGATGTGCAGTATTCGTTTTCCACAACACATAGCGTTTTGCTTATAGGCCAAAAAGTTTAATTTTGGTTTCTGACCAGAGTACCTTCTTCCATATGTTTGCTGTTTCCCCCACATGGCTTCTCACAAATTGCAAACGGGACTTCTTATGGATTTCTTTCACCAATGGCTTTCTTCTTGCCACTCTTCCATAAAGGTCAGATTTGTGGAGAGCACAACTAATAGTTTTCCTGTGGACAGATTCTCCCACCTGAGCTGTGGATCTCTGCAGCTCCTCCAGAGTTACCATGGACCTCTTGGCTGCTTCTCTGATTAAAGAGGGATTCCACCAAAAAAAAAAATATTAAAAGCCAGCAGCTATAAATACTACAGATGCTGACTTTTAATAAATGGACACTCACCTGTCCCGCGTTCCAGCGATGCCGGCAGCCGAGGCCGATCGATCGCTCGGCCCTCGGCTGCTGCCGCCACCATTCTAGGTGAGGGAATCAGGAAGTGAAGCGAAACGGCTTCACTTCCCGGTTCCCTACTGCGCATGCACGACTCGCGCAGCGCAATAGGAAATCTCCGCGCTGTCACTGGGACCCGTGTGTGTCCCAGCAGACAGCGCGGCAGGACAGGAAATGGCGTAGACTCCCACGGAAGTCTATGCCCGGAAGTGGGTGTAAATACCTGTCTTTGACAGGTATCTCCACCCCCCTCCCCCCTGAAAGGTGTCAATTGTGACACCGGAGGGGGGGAGGGATCCGATCAGCGGAGGTTCCACTTTAGGGTGGAATCCCGCTTTAATGCTCTCCTTGTCCGGCCCGGTCAGTTTAGGTGGACAGCCATGTTTGGTAGGTTGGCAGTTGTGCCATACTCTTTCCATTTTCAGATGATGGATTGAACAGAGCTCTGAGATGTTCAAAGCTTGGGAGATTTTTTTATAACCTAACCCTGCTTTAACCACTTGCTTACTGGGCACTTAAACCCCCCTCCTGCCCAGACCAATTTTCACCTTTCAGCGCTGTCGCACTTTGAATGACAATTGCGCGGGCATACAACACTGTACCCAAATGAAATTTTTATCATTTTTTTCCCACAAATAGAGCTTTCTTTTGGTGGTATTTAATTACAGCTGGGAGTTTTATTTTTTGCTAAACAAACAAAAAAAGATGCAATAAAAAATCATGTTTAATAGTTTGTTATAAAATTTTGCAAACAGGTAATTTTTCTCCTTCATTGAAGTGCGCTGATGAGGCGGCACTGATAGGCTGCACTGGTGGGCACTGATAGGCATAGTTAAGGCGGCACTAATAGGCACAGATAAGGTGGCACCGATAGGCACAGATAAGGCAGTACTGATGGGCACAGATAAGGCAGCACTGATGGGCAAAGATGGGCACAGATAAGATGGCATGTATGGGTGGCACTTAGAGGCACTGATAGGTACCACAGATAGATGGGACTGATGGGCACTGATAGGTGGCACTGATAGGTGGCTCTGATATGTGGCACTGATGGGCGGCACTGATGGGCACTGGTAGATGACACTGATGGGCACGGATATGTGACACTGGGGTGCAGCGCCGTTGTTGAGGCAGATTGTGGGCACTGATGTGTGGCACTGTGGGCACTGATGTGTGGCACTGTGGGCACTGCTGGGTGGCACTATGGGCACTGCTGGGTGGCACTGACGGGGGCACTTATTTATTCCTGAGGTGGCACTGGCAGGGGGCAGGTGGGCACTGGTAAGCGAGGAGGAAAAATAGCCGATTACCGGCTCCATTGTATCACATGATCAGCTGTCATTGGCTGACAGCTGATCACGTGGTGAGGGGTCGGGATTGACCCCTTGCTCGGATCCGTGATCAGGAGAGTCTCATAGACTCGCCGATCACAGAGCGCGCCGCACGCGCCCCTCAGGTCAATAGACGTCGTCCCGGCAAAGGAGGTCCGTGCAGTAGCCGTCATTTGGCTATAGCGCGGATCTCTAGTGGTTAAACTTCTCCACAACTTTATCCCTGACCTGTCTGGTGTGTTCCTTGGTCTTTATGATGCTGTTTGTTCATTAAGGTTCTCTAACAAACTGCTTTCACACTACAGCGGTGCGCTGGCAGGATGTCAGGGAAAAGTCCAGCCAGCAGCTTCTTTGGAGCTTCTTTTGTTTACTGCTCCTCCACCGCTGCTCCCCATTGAAATCAATGGGGCAGCACTGTAATACCGCCGGCAAAATGCCGCTATTGCGGCGTATTGCTGGCAGTTTTAACCCTTTCTCGGCTGCTAGCGGGCGCTAGCGGCCAAAATGCGCTGCAGATCCGGCGGTAAAACGCCGCTAAAAATTGCGGCGTTTTACCGCCGACGCTATGGGCAGTGTGGTGTGAAAGGGGTCTAAACGGCATCAAGGAGTCTATGTCCGGAAGTGGGTGCAAATACCTGTCTTAGACAGGTATCTGCACCCCCCACCCCCCTCCCCCTGAAAGGTGCCAAATGTAACACCGGAGGGGGGAGGGTTCCGATGAGCGGAAGTTCCACTTTAGGGTGGAACCCCGCTTTAAATTACACACAGGCGGACTCTGTTTACTAATTAGTGACTTCTGAAGGTAATTGGTTCCGTTAGATTTTAATTAGGGGTATCAGAGTAAAGCGGGGCTGAATATAAATGCACGCCACACTTTTGACATATTTATTTGTAAAAAAAAAATGTGAAACCCATTTATCATTTTCCTTCCACTTCACAATTATGCGCCACTTTGTTTTGGTCTATCACATAAAATCCCAATAAAATATATTTATTATTATTATACAGGTTTTATAGAGCGCCAACAGTTTGCTCAGCTCTTTATAACATGAGGGCAGACATTACAGTTACATTACAATTTGGTACAAGAGGAATCAGAGGGCCCTGCTCGTTAGAGCTTACAATCTAAAAAATTGACGTTTTGGTTATTACATGACAAAATGTGGAAAATTTCAAGGGGTGTGAATACTTTTTCAAGGCAGTGTATATCTGGTGATCGATCACGTTCTTCCTTTCTGAAATAGAGTGCCATAACATTCATCTCTGTGACACCTCTGGTGTGGATGAGGCCTACTGTATTTTATATCATTCTTGTGTGGAAAATGAGCTCTCATGTGCCCAGATCTGAACTGTTTCCACACAGCGCGGATACCCGGCTTTCTGTGCTGATTTTGGTCATAAAAATGGTTTTCCAACAACTGAAGAATGTATGGTTTGGAAACCTGTTCATGGGCCAATTTTTATTTTTACTCTCTTCCCAGAATGCACTGCTTTTCTGTATGCTGGGTGTCCACAGTTGGCCTGATATCTGAGGGGGGTGGGGGGTCTAAAAGTGATTAAAACTCTGTCAGTCAAACACTGAGTGACTGTTTAGTCTGAAAAGTCCCAGAAAACAGGAATTCCAATTATACCCTGTGAGGATCATGTGGAAAATTTCAATCATAAGTCGGCGCTGACAGACGGAGATTGTCTTTGGAGCCGGCGATGTCCTCTCTAAACCAGCGAAGGCCAGTAGAATCCCGCCGGCTTCTCTGGAGTTATAAATCCAGCTGTCGGAGTCCATGTACATTTGGTAAACAGTTATTACATGTTTGCACTCCAGTACTGGATGTTCACCTTTGCTTTGCACGCCTGCGCTATTTATTAGGCCCTAACCCTACAAGCTAATAGATTGCTAATAGTTTTTTAAAGAAATTAAAGAGGAGCTCCAGCTCCTCCTCCCCCCCCCCCAAATTTTTTTTTTAAAGTCTGCAGCTACAAATACTGTAACTGCTGACTTTTAATATAAGGACACTTACCTGTCCAGCATAGGTGTGCGCAGCCTATTGCATTAGGGTGTGCACCCCAAAGCTCAAACACATATGCATGTGTGTGTATATATACAAAAGATGTCAGGAGAGCAGTGAATGGTGTCATAAGGGCAGATATTGGTGGTGTCAGTAGGGCAGTTACAATATTATTTTACCGTATTTATCGGCGTATATAACACGCGCCAGCGTATAACACGCACCCCAATTTTAGGAGGGAATTTAAAAGGAAAAAACTTTTAGGGAAGTTTAAAGTGGAGGGCCACCCTGAAAAAAAAAATACATTAAAAATTTGAAAAAAATCTGAAAAAAAATGAAAAAATATTTTTTTTTAACTTACCAGAAATGCCTGTTGCTAGGCACATCATCCTAATCTGCCTCTTCCTCCTCCGCGGAGATCTTCTGTCTTCTCTCCTCCGTGCGGCATCTTCTGGGTAATGGGTCGCGCTGTGTTCTGGGAACTGTGTGTCCCAGAACACCGCGTGCCCCATTCACAAAGCGCTGCACGACTCGCGCATGCGCAGTAGGAAACGGGCAGTGAAGCCGCAAGGCTCCACTGCCTTTTTCCCTTAGCCAAAATGACGGCGCTGGGACCCGAGACCGAGGGACGGGTCAGCTTCGGGCGGCCGACATCGCGGCCGCCCTGGACAGGTAAGTGTGCTTATTAAAAGTCAGCAGCTACAGTGTTTGCAGCTGCTGACTTTTAATTATTTTTTTTTTTAAACCGGCCCTCCTCTTTAACCACTTCCCACCCGGCCAATGCGTATATACGGCCGGGTGGGAGCCGCCTGCTCCTGATAGGACGTTTGGGAACGTCATTCAGGAGCAGCGGGATCGCGCGCGCGCGCGCCCGCGCAGCGGCGCGATCCCGATGTGCTCGTGTCACCCGGACACGGCACATCTCAGATCGGCAGGAGGGCTCTGTGATTGGCCCTCCTGATCACATGACGGCCGTGTCCAATCACGGCCGTCATGTGATGTAAACAAACAGCCGGTTGCTAGGCAATCGGCTCTCCTCTCCTCACACGGAAGTCACCGCTGAGGAGAAGAGAGCAGATCGCTGCAGCTGGCTGATGATCAGTGAGTATGGGCTGCTTTTTACAGCTTTTTACTCACTGATCATCAGTGTAGTGTACACACACAACACACCACACAGTACAAACACAGTCCCCACATATGTCCCCAAAACACACATGTCCCCAAATAATAAAAACACATGTCCCTAATAATAAAAACATGTCCCCCACATATGTCCCACTAAAATCACATGTCCCAATGATTATCTGCACACATATGTACGTGATCACCTGCACACATATGTACATGATCATTTGCGTACATATGTCCGTGATCACACAAACCAATTATTATACACTTAACGGAATTTTTTTTACCAAAAACATGTAGCAGAATACATTTTGGCTTAAATTTATGACAAAATTTGATTTTATTGGATTTCTTTTCAAATAGAAAAAAGAAAATATAGTTTTTTTTCCAAATTTCCGCTATTTTTGCGCTTATATCGCAAAAAAAAAAAAACGGAGTCGTGAATAAATAACACCAAAATAAAGCTCTATTTGTGCGAAAAAAATGATAACAATTTCATTTGGGTACAGTGTAGCATGACCGCGCAATTGTCACTGAAAGAGCGAGAGCGCTGAAAGCTGAAAATTGGGCTGGGAAGGAAGGGGGTGAAAGTGCCCTGTATTGTAGTGGTTAAGGAAAAAAACTTACATTTAAATGCCCATCAATGCAGCCTTATCAGTGTCATTTGCAGCCTTGCATATGCAGCCTTGTCAGTTAGGCTGCTTTCACACTGGGGCGGTATTTAGGCATTACAGCGCTAAAAATAGCGCCTGTGTAACGCCTGAAAAAAACGGCCCCTTTAACTCCAGTGTGAAAGCCGGAGGGCTTTCACACTGGAGCGATGCGCTGGCAGGACGGTGAAAAAAGTCCTGCTAGCCGCATCTTTGCAGCGGTGAAGGAGCGGTGTATTCACCGCTCCTATACCGCTCGTACCCATTGAAATCAATGGGACACCGCGGCAATACCGCCGGCAAAGCGCCGCTGCAGCGGCGCTTTGCGGGCGGGTTTAACCCCTTTTCGGCCGCTAGCGGGGGTTAAAACCACCCCGCTAGCGCCCGCACACCGCCGCTAAAACGACGGTAAAGCGCCGCTAAAAATAGCGGCGCTTTACCGCCGACGCTGCTCCCGCCCCAGTGTGAAAGCAGCCTTATTTGCAGCCTTATCAGTCATTTGCAGCCTTGTCAGTCATATGCAGCCTTGTCAGTCATTTGCCGTTTAAAAATGGCGCCAGTAGTTCTCGGCCGTTCTCAGCGGCTTTCGGGTATTTTTGGCCGCACTCGGCCGTTCTCCGCTATTTTCAGCCGCACCCGCCCGTTCTCCGCTATTTTCGGCTGCACTCGGCCGTTCTCAGCGGCTTTCGGCCACATGATTCAAAACCCAGACTGTCCGGGTGAATCCCAGGCAGGTGGCAACCCTAACTCCTGTAGACTTGTAAAGTTACTGAGAGGTCCCCTTTAATATCTCTACCAGTCGCAGAAGCACAAACATACACGCTCTAGACATTATTTTTTGAAGCACCAATACTTCTACCAGCATGCTTCTGAATTGTGGGAGAAAGCCAAGCACAAACAGGGAGTGAAGTACCAACATTTTTTAAACATTGACATCAGCCAAAATAGACAGCAATGCCCCTACGAGGCAGTTCATAAAATAATAACGTGCCGGTATACAGTATATTGACTCCACATCAGTGGAGGAGCAGGAAGTCGTAGAATTATTTGTGACAAAGAGAAAAAAAAGTGCTTTGCTGGCTTGTGGTTATATCACACGTCATTTGGACTTAGAACTACAGTGCATGGATCCAGTCTTCTACCAGGAGGGCGGTGAGACGTGGGCCAGGTGTACAATTATGCTGAGCTTGCTATAAAAATGCAGCAGAGAGAAACGACTTGCTACCAGTACTGCTGCTGCCTACAATTTACAGGCACCCTACTAGTAACCTTCAGTTCAGTGTGTCATGTATAATCTTAAAGGAAAGCTTATATATATATATATATATATATATATATATATATATATATATATATATATATATATATATATATATATATATATATATATACAGTGTATGTAGAGTTACCACCTCATCCCTTTAAACCCAAACACATATGAATTACACAGGTTCTATGGCTAATTAAATGTGGATAAGGCACCAAGTGAGCTTAATTACCACCTTAATTAGCCACAGAACCTGTGTAATTAATATGTGTTCGGGTTTAAGGCTGGGTTCACACTGCTGCGGGGGGAGATCCGGATGTGATTCGCACCGCACTGCAGTGCAAATCACATCCGATCTCCGTAGCGATGCGAGTTCAGCCATACAGATAGTATGGCTGAATTCGCATCGCTCCCACAGCAAACTCGCACGGGACCCTTTTTTTAGTCCGCAACAGAATCGGATCGCATGGGGGTTCACACCATGCGATCCGATTCCTGTGCGAGTGTGCAGATCGCACTGCGATATGCGGACGGATCTGGGGGTGTCATTAACATATCATTGACACTCCCAGCCGTTCGCATAGGGCAGTGTGAACTGCCGGCGGGAGGCATGCAATGCGGGAAAACGCTGTGGATTCGCGGCGTTCCCGCATCGCTGTGGTGTGAACCCGGCCTAAAGGAATTTTCATACTTTTAGCTCTGTATGCCACCAGAATAAAACTAAAACAAAACAATCCAAATTAATTTAAAGTGCAGACTTTCAGCTTTAATTCGAGGGGTTGAACAAAAATATCAAATACAAATTTTAGGAACCTCAACCATTTTTATACACAGTCCCCCCATTTTCAGGGGCTCAAATGTAATTGGACAGATTAATATAATCATAAATAAAATGTTCATTTTTAATTTTTGTTTGAGACTCCTTTACTGGCAATGACTGCCTGAAGTCTGGAACCCATGGACATTACCAAAGACTGGGCTTCCTCCTTTATGATGCTTTGCCAGGCTCTAACCGCAGCTGTCTTCAGTTGATCTTTGTTTGTTGGTCCTTCTGCCTTTAGAGTCCATTCACACAGGGGCAACACGACTTCCAGCGAGACTTTGGTAGGCAACTTGGACACGACTTGAGTATGAATCACAGCACGACTTGAGGCAACTTACAAGGCAACTTGAAGTTGCCTCCAGGACAAGGAGACTTTGCCAGTGTCTGCGGGAGGGAGGGATTTGCCTAGAGAACCATTTTTTATTTCCTGGAAAGTTGCTTCAGTTAAGACAGGGGATCCAACTTGGAGGCAACTTCCATTGAAATCAATGGATACGAGTTGCCTAGAAGTTGGATTGAAGTAGTACAGGAACCTTTTCTGAAGTCGGAGCGACCTCAGTAGTGTACATTAAGACGGCTCTCATTTACTTACATTGATTTTATCATGTTGGGCGACTTGGGATGACTTCAAGTCGGATCCAAAGTTGCCACTGTGTGAATGGACTCTCAGTTTTGCCTTCAACAAATTAAATGATCAATTGGGTTGAGATCAGGTGATTGACTCGGCCATTGTAGAATATTCCACCTCTTTTGCAGTGTGTTTTGGATCATTGTCCATCTGTACTGTGAAGCACCATCCAATCAACTTTGCTGCATTTGGCTGAATCTGGGCTGACACTATGGGGCTGATTTACTAAGATGAAAGTGCTGCGCCGGTTCATACCTTATTTGGTGCGCCAGATAAAAATTGGTGAATAAGTGAGCGTATGAACCGGCGCACGGATAAGCGCAACAGATGATAATATGACGGTGCACGCGATAATAATATCCCATTGATAATAGTGCACGTCGTATCAACGTGACTTGGGGCAACTTACAACACGGCTTTAAGTTGCCCACAGGCCAGGCGACTTAATAAAGAAAAAAAACGGCATGGGTTCCCCTCCAAGAGCATACCAGGCCCTTCAGGTCTGGTATGGATATTAAGGGAAACCCTGCGCCAAAAAAAATAAAAAATAGCGTGGGGGTCCCCCTCAAAATCCATACCAGACCCTTATCCGAGCATGCAACCTGGCACGCCACAGCAAAAGGGGGGGGCGAGAGAGCACCCCCCCTGAACCGTACCAGGCCACATACCCTCAACATTGGGAGGGTGCTTTGGGGTCCCCTTGTCCCCCATGTTGATGAGGACATAACGGAACCGTGCACCTGATGACCCCGTTATATAAGACCTGTCAGAAGAAGAGAAGCGTCACACAGCGGGAGCCTCCCATTGCACGGAGTGGCCCGAGAATGAAGAAGAGAAGCCGTGGAGGAAGATGCCGGATGAGAACACCGGAGGAAGAAGAAGAAGATGGAAGAAGAAGATGGAGGAAGAAACTGAAGGATGAAGAAAGGAAGAAGGAAGAATACCAGAAGAAAGAAGATGAAAGAAGACTTTAATAAAGGAATTGTTAAAAACTGTCTCTTGTCATTTTGTGCCAGGTCTATAGCGGCGCACAGATCGCAGCCGCCCCTGCGCCGGCATGCTAATAGTAAATGGGGAATTGCGCTGTGTTACAGGCGCAAATGCTTTGTGAATACGAAAACGGCCGTTGCACATTGGCGCATAACTGCAAACCTACCAAGACATGGCCGTCCACCTAAACTAGATTAGGAGTGGAACTTCAGCTCATTTGTCTCCTCCAGTGCCACAATTGGCATCTTTCAGGGGGAGGGGGGAAAGGATAACTGTCTTTGATGGGTATCCTGTTCCCACTTCCGTTAGTCCGGGCCGCACCCCGTGATGTCACCGCGGGCTCCCTCCTCCTCTCCCTGTCGCCGGGCCAGTAGGAGAGAGGAGAAAGGACCTTGCACATGTGCAGTAGGGCTCCCGGCATGAAGCCGTAAAGGCTACACTGCCGGGTACCCTTCCCCATAATGGTGGCAGCAGCACCCGACAGCTGATGGAAGCATCAGCTACTGTGCCGACATCGCTGGACTCCAGGACAGGTAAGTGTCCTATTGCTAAAAGCCAGCAGCTGCAGTATGTGTTTTATTTTTTATTTTTTGGGCGGAACATGGTTGTTCCTCCATAAAGTAAGTGAGCAGTGTCGCCTTAAGATGGGAAGTGTGTTACTGGCAGGATCAGGGAAAGGGAAAAAGGGAAAAAGCTTGAAAAATTAAAACTACTGCAGCCACCACTACCAAGTGCTAATAAGCTGCAATATATTAAATTTTTGCTTTTGGAGTTAGATATGCATAAAAAAAAATCTGCAACTAAATTACAAACACAAACTCACTGTTAATTAGGCACCTTCCAGTGTCTAATGGCGCGTACACACGATCGGAATTTCGGCCAGCAAAAGACCAATGAGAGCTTTTCATTGGAAAATGCGACCGTGTGTACGCTCCATCAGAATTTAGCTGACCCAATTCCCGCCAGCAAAAATTTGATAGCATGTTCTCAATTTTCCCGATGGAAAAACTTTCTATCGGAAATTCCGATCCTGTGTATGCAATTCCGACTTGCAAAAACTCACGCATACCCAGATTCAACTACGAGATGCAAGCTATTGGCTACTGGGTATTGAACTTCCCTTTTCTAGTCCCGTTGTACGTCACCGCCTTCATGGTGGTCGGAATTTGGTGTGACCATGTGTAGGCAAGACAGTTGGAACGGAATTCCGTCGGAATTCCAATCCATCATAGCTTTTTCCGACGAAAATTCCAATTGTGTGTTCATGACATCAGGCAGCCTTTCTCAACCTTTTTACCCCAGGGGAACCCTTAAAATTATTTTCAGGTCTTGGGGAACCGCTGATAAAACCCATTCATTGAGGGTCAGTGGGAGCAATGCCCCTTACTTTGGTCATCAGTGTAAGAATAGCCACTTACAGAGAGCTATAAGGATCATTGGTGTCATACCACTGGCTCCTCCAAGTGGAATTGGCTCAGAACTATGTAGGCACCATCAAATAGGAGGTAAATCAGCCACAGCTCAAGGAACCCCTAGCCACCTCTGGAGGAACCCTAGGGTTCCATAAAACCCTGGTTGAGAATGGCTGGCCTAAGGTATCCTTAGCATACTGTCCACTGCCGTCCCCATCCTCAGCACCACCCCAACATTTATGGCAGCAATTTCCAAAGATATCCAATAATGTAAGTACCTGCATGCTCTAATTAACTGCGATTGGATCTGGAGATTGGCCCATGCATTCCCAATTGAAGTGTCATGTGTTCCCCATACCTAGAAGTACAGGGCTGTGTTCTGGTTCACTGCCAATAGTGCATCTAAAATCAAAGCCCAGACACATATAAGAATCTATTGTCAGCATATTTCTTTATTTGCCCTTGTCTGTGACTCTCCTTTATACTGAACGTCTTTTGGCAGTCAGTAGACCAACATATGTTTGCAGATTGTACTGATCCCTGCAACATTTTATCTCTAGACTTTGATTCAGCTGTTTAAATACAACCACGCCTAAGTGAAATCTTTACCTAACCGCCACTTGTGTTATCTATAAAGTATTTCCTGTAATATCCTTTATTGGAGGGAATATTACAGTGACAGCAATGTAGGCAATACTGTAAACTGGCAAAACGTAGGACCCGAGGCCTTTTAAAGTGACATTTATTTTGCTTATATTTTGCCTTCCATGGTTCTCTTCTCCTTGCCAACATAATAATTTTTTTTTTAAAGCCAACTCTACCTTTTGCACCATATTACTAAGGTTGTCACCTCATCCCTTTAAACCCAAACACATATGAATTACACAGGTTCTGAGGCTGATTTAATGCAGATAAGGCACCAAGTGAGTTTAACTGCTTCCCGACCACCCATTACAGTTGTACTGCGGCAAGGTGGCAGGATACTACGAATCGCCATCATTGTACTTCGGCTCGTATAAGTGATATAGCAGGCGCACGTGCCCGCTGCACGCCATGGGAGCGCACCCACGGGTCCAGCGGACTCAAAGTCCGCCGGTGACCCACGATCACGGTGTACAGAGACAGAACGGGGATCTACCTTTTACAACAAGGCAGATCCCTGTTCTGACAGGGGACATATCAGAGATCTTCTATTCCCAGTCATCTGGAACAGCGATCTCTGTCATGTCCCTGGCTGCCCATCCCCCCACAGTTAGAACATACCCAGGGAACACAGTTAACCCCTTGATCGCCCCCTAGTGTTAACCCCTCCCCTGCCAGTGTCATTTATACATTGATCAGTGCATTTTTAAAGCACCGATCAAAGTTATAATATCACTGGTCCCCACAAAGTGTAATTTGGGGTCAGATTTGTCCGCCCCAATGTCGCAGCCCTTCCCTCAGCTGTGTTAGAAAAGAAAATTAATATTCACACGCCTCTCCACCAATCAGGTGCTCGGATCTGTTACCTGTCACCTGATTGGCTGAAATGACAGGTGCTGTGATTGGACGCCAGGCTTCCAATCATAGCACAGGACAGGTGGACAGGTGTAGAGGACTGGAGAAGACATCGAGGAGCTGTCCCACCGAGACAAATAAGTGCAGGCGGCGGGCCGGCAGGGGGCACGCTGGCAGCGTTTGATGGGGCACAGTGGGGAGCAATTGATGGGCACAGTGGCAGCGATTGATGGGCACAGTGGCGGCAATTGATGGGCACAGTGGCTGCGTTTGATGGGACACAGTGGGAGCATTTGATGGGACACAGTGGGAGCAATTGATGGGCACAGTGGGAGCAATTGATGGGCAAAGTGGTGGCAACTGATAGGCACAGTGGCGGCAATTGATGGGCACAGTGGAGGCAATTGATGGACACAGTGGCTGCATTTTATGGGGCACAGTGACTGCAGGCTGCATTTGGTGGCACAGTGGCTGCATTTTATGGCGCAGTGGTGGCAATTGATGGGCACAGTGGCTGCGTTTGATGGGCACAGTGGCTGCATTTTATGGGACAGAGTGGCTGCGTTTGATGGCACAGTGGCTGCGTTTGATGGGCACAGTGGCTGCATTTTATGGGACACAGTGGCTGCGTTTGATGGCACAGTGGCTGCGTTTGATGGGTACAGTGGCTGTGTTTGATGGGCACAGTGGCTGCGTTTGATGGCACGGTGGTGGCAATTGATGGGCACAGTGGCTGCGTTTGATGGGCACAGTGGCTGCGTTTGATGGGCACAGTGGCTGCTTTTGATGGCACAGTGGCTGCGTTTGATGGCACAGTGGCTGCGCGTTTGATGGGCACAGTGGCAGAAATTGATGGGCACAGTGGCTGCTATTGATGGTAAAGTGAGGCTGCAATTGATGGGGTTTTTTTCAGAATTTTAGAAAAGAAGAGTTTGTTTGCACCCCCCCCCCCCCCCCAAAAAAAATTTGGAGCACCAGCCGCCACTGATCGCAAGTGAATCCAGCAGGCTGGTTATACCCAAGTTGATCATTCAATCAACTTGGTACATTCAGCCTGCCCACACACGGCTCTAATCTCGGCTGGTTCTTGCTGGCCGGCCTTAGTCTCTAAAGAAAAGCTTTCTATTTTTAGACCCTGGTGATGTCATCACTGGGTGTCTGTGCTTCTCTATACATTGCAGGCAGATTGTGGCCGGTGGGAGGGGCCAGCTGGGTGATGTACACAGCTTCCCGATACATCACGGCACCCTGCCCCAGTACTCCTCTACAGAGCCCTCAGTCATGAGGCCAGCAGCGGGCTGGTTCCCCGGGGGAGTTATGGAAATATCAAAATGCCTTGATGGGTGGGTGGCAGTTTGGTGGAGTGGGTGTTGCTAGGCAACACCCACATGCAATGCTGGGCCATGTATTCTATTTTGCATGCCTACTTTCAGTTGGATATAACCACATTTTATTTCACCACCCATAATGTTCCGTTACGTAAAAATTCCTTCTTTGCAATTCAATCCCAGAATCCTCTGCAGCAGCCTGTAGACCAGAGCCCTTGTTTAGTAGTTTAGCGCAGTATGCAGTGTTTATCTGTTTTTGGTATAATAATTGATTTCCTTTGTAGTAGCTCCGGTACCATACTTCGTCTTCGCGTGATAAACTAGGTGTCAGCATGGCGGGATGGTGCACTCTCTGGGGAGCTAATTATAAGGCTGCTATTTTAGAACCTCACAATGAACAGTGAATGCCAAAAGCAGTTCTGAGATTTTTATTTTGAGACATAAATAAGGAAACAGTCATTTCACATCCTCCTTGTCCTCGTTATCATCATCATGTGAATATATTATCTCTATTCATGAGTAAAAACCCATGGAAGGACACACAGCCTGGGATGAGGTCAGGAATCTGGTGGGCCATGTAGTCTATGACTGAGGCCAATTAAAACATAGATATAGTTTAAAGAGGAAGTAAATCCTGATGGGTTTACTTCCTCTTTCATTCCCTGCAAAGGTAAAGCATAATGGACTACTATGCATCGCATCGCATCGCATAGTAGTCCATTATGTGTCACTTACCTGACACAGGAGCCAGCGCAGTCACCGCTGTCCCCTGTAGTCCGGAGCATCCATCTTCTCGGTGGGTCTCGCTGCTCCGCCGCTGTCATTCGCCGGAGCCGCGATGACGTCACTCCCGCGCATGTGCACGGGAGCCGCCACTCACGGCATATCGCCATTGACAGCGGCGCGCCGATGTCTACGGCGCATGCGCCGTAGACAGCGGTGCCTATGTTTTGGCAAATATCTCCTAAACCGTGTAGGTTTAGGAGATATTTCTTGGACCTACAGGTAAGCCTTAATCTAGGCTTACCTGTAGGTCAAAGTGGTTTGTAAGGCTTCAGTACCAGGCTATAATACCCCATTCATTACAATTTTTTTCGTTTTCAGTACTGCGATCATTTGACTGATATTAACTCATCATCAATTACTAATGAAAAGTCACATAACACTGTAAACACATTTAAAGTGGTGTTGCACAGAAAAAAAATTAAAAATTCATCAAAATTCCTAAAAAAAAAAAAATTGGGATTTTTTTTTAACTCACCTCTAAATGCTTGTTACTAGGGGGTCCCTCATAGTCGGCCTCCTTCAGTGCCTGGGCTGGTGACATCACTTCCCCTCGGCGCAGGAAGGGCTCAGCTCTGCCCCCTCCCTCTTGTCAGTCATCTGGGACACGTGACAGGTCCCAGATGACTGCGCGGCCAATCACGGCGCCTCTCGTGCATGTGCAGTGGGTGCCTGGCTGTGAAGCCACAGCTGGGAGCCCACAGTAAGAATGCCGGCGCCGGGGGGGACGGAGGGGGCTTCATTCCCCCGCATCGCTGGACCCTGAGACAGGTAAGTGTCTGATTAATAAAAGTCAGCAGCTGCAGTATTTGTAGCTGCTGACTTTTAATTTTTTTTTAATTTATTTTTTTAGGGGAACTCCTCTTTAAGTGTCTGTATGATGTGGAGACTTCCAATTAGTCATTCAGCAGCAGGGTACTCACAGGATCCAGACGAGGACATCTTCATCAAAGCGGGAACCAGTGATCTTGGGCTCAATTTGCACCCTCTTGATTCACAGTCCCCTGCACCTGGAACTGGCGGTGGCGAGGGCCCTAAAGGCGGGGCTTACCAGTTCACAAGGTAAGGGGGAAAATTGGTAGTAGCATGGTATGGGGGGGGGCAGAGAAATTAGAAAAAAAATAGTGGTGTTTTGTGTTACTGTATATAATTTTTGAGACCGATAGAACTTTGTTTGGTGATACTTAACCACTTCCATACCGGGCATTTCCACCCCCTTCCTGCCCAGGCCAATTTTCAGCTTTCAGCGCTGTCACACTTTGAATGAGAATTGTGCGGTCATGCGACGTTGTACCCAAATTGGTTTTGATAATTTTTTTTCCCCACAAATAGAGCTTTCTTTTGGTGGTATTTGATCACCCCTGCGGTTTTTATTTTTTTGCGCTATAAACAAAAAAAGAGCGATTTTGAAAAAAAAAACACATTATTTATTACTTTTTGCTATAATAAAAAAAAAAAAAAAAAAATTTTTTTCCTCAGTTTAGGCCGATATGTATTCTTCTACATATTTTTGGTAAAAAAAATTGCAATAGGCATATATCGATTGGATTGCGCAAAAGTTATAGCATCTACAAAATAGGGGATAGAATTATGGCATTTAATTAATTTATTTATTTATTTTACTAGTAATGGCGGTGATCTGCGATTTTTATTTTGACTGCGATCAGTGCTATCAAATGCATTGATTACTGTATAAATGTGACTGGCAGAGAAGGGGTTTACACTAGGGGGTGATCAAGGGGTTAACTGTGTGTCCTAGGGAGTGATTCTAACTGTAGGGGGGAGGGGACTCACAAGGGGAGGAGACCAATCAGTGTTCCTCTGTAATGGGAACACACGGATCAGTCTCCTCTCACCTGACAGGATGTGGATCTGTGCGTCTACACACAGAGATCCACGTCCCTGCTCTGTGATGAGCAATCGGGGGTGCCCGGTAGACATCCCGGCTGCCAGGCATGCACATCAGATCCAAAGTGATGCGGCCACGGCAATGCAGGGAATCCCAGGACGTCATATGAGGCCCGCCCGGAGGGATGAAGGGTTCCTGCGGGCATCATATGACAATACAGCGGTAGGAAAGTGGTTAATAACCCCTGTTTTCTTTTTTCTTTACTATAAAAAAAAATTTGTGTTGTAAAACACATCAAATAAAATTGTCAGGACAGTACAAAAGCTCCCTAAAATGTTCTCTTTTTGCAAAGAGGACAGCCTAAGGTGATATTTTTTGCCACAACTTTGTACAAATTAAGAAACATGTTAGTAATGTTTATGTAGTGGCAGCTCCTGAAGAGCAGGCACTATGCGTTTTTCTAAAATTAAAGTTGCCTAAACTGCAGTTTGGTTTGGGTATATTTGTCTAAATTGGACCTCTGCATCAATCTGACTGGACTGTGAGATGTGCAGCCTGGCCACAGGGGGCACTGTCTCTTGTGGCAGGAGTGGAACTATGGTCTGGTCAGGTGCTTAAGTTACTCTCTTTCGGAGCCAGGTCAGTGGGAGTGGCGCTGTCGCTGTGCCCTCTGGGAGGGGGTATTTAAGATGCGGACGTCACCTGTTTCGGGGTTCCGGTCCAGTATGATGTGCTGATTACATGGTCCTGGTCCTCCTGACCAGCCCCCAGGAAGGCTATGGCCTGGGGTGCGCATCCACCCGACTTGAATGTCTTGGAGCTGGCTAGCCCAAGGTAAGGAAACTAAAGGAGGATTCTGAGGTGGTTGGGTGCCGTCTCCGGTTCGGGAGAGACCCAGAGTACTTCAAGCATTCCGGGGGAGGACTCTTTAGTAGAACACCACGTACGGGTTGGTTTTCTTAACAAGAGCCTGAAAGGGCTGAAGTAACCGAGAGAATCCGGTCTTGTGGATATCACCAAGCAGGCTGAAAGATCCAGGTATCCTACAAGTGTTCTAAAGCTTAGTTTCCCTACATGTTCTGCAACAACGTCTGTGATAAAGACTTTGTTCCTGAGTAAAGCACCTTGTTGGCTGCTGGGCCTTGTGAGAGAGGGACTGTCCAACCTGTGTGTTCATACAGCTGCAAATGGTTATTCTCTGGATACAGTCAAAGTAAGCAAGTTCTTTAACGTTTTTGGACTTTGACACTGAGAGTATCTGAACTTTCCTTTCCAATCCTCTGATCCCAAGTTGAAAGACTGTTGAATTGACTGAGTTTTTGCAAATAAAATCCATTCAAGTGGATCTGTTGTCAATCTCAAGTTACTGAGCCATCTACCACGGGACATCCCCTAGACGTGTCACAAGGAGAACAGAGGGTAACGGTAAGCCCAAAAATAACGAGCAGCTCCTTCGGGGGTTAGTGCTACATTTAATTTGAGATCACTGTGAATCACAGCAATCACAAGGCACAGAGCCACTCTGATTTGCTCTGTGAATTTTGCCTTTGGTCTTCACTGTGTCGTTTAATGACAGCACAATCACAGGCATTGTGCATAAACAGAATGCATTTAAATAGCACTACAGGAATGTTGTTTTATTTGCAATTGTAACGTGGTTATAAAACAATGTTTGACTAGGGAAGGAGCCAAGTAAGATATACTATATGACCAAAGATTTGTGGAAACCTGACCATTCCACCTATATGAGCTTATTAGACATCCTATTCCAAAACCATGGGCATTATTTTGGAGTGTCCTAGGGTCGCCACGTTTTCTTCACGTCAAACCTGAACACTTCAGTGGCGCACAGCAATTTTGTTTTTGTAGTATAAACTATACATATATTTTGATATTAAAGCGGTAGTAAACCCGCAAATTATTATTTTTTTTTTTAAACCTGCAAAGCAAAAGGCATAATGAGCTAGTATGCACCGCATACTAGCTCATTATGAAACACTTACCTTAGAACGAGGCCCCGACATCTGGCCCGATCCACGCCGAGGGAGCCGACATGCTCCCTCGGCGTCTCTTCCGGGTATCGCGGCTCCGGCACTGTGAGTGGCCGGAGCCGCGATATCGTCACTCCCGCGCATGCGCGCGGGAGATTTCAGTCCGGCCGGACGAGCGCTGACGGACTTTCACGGCGAGAATCCCCTTGTGCGCATGCGCCGCTGCAGTCAGCGGCGCATACCGAGGGGAATATCTCCTAAACCGTACAGGTTTAGGAGATATTTTTTTTACCTACAGGTAAGCCTTATTATAGGCTTTCCTGTAGGTAAAAGTTAAAAAATTGACCATACAACCACTTTAAATAACATTTCTAATCATATGTAGTTAATAACAAGAGTCCCCCTTTACATCAGAGTCCACAGAGTTCCCCTTTTACATCTGAATCAGCAGTTCCTTTTCACTGTAAGGGGGGACTCTGCAGACTCTGATGTAAGGGAGAACTCTGGGCACTCTGAGATAAGGAAAGCTCTGGGAACCCTGATTTAAGGGGGATCACTGAGAACTCTGATGCACGGAGAATACTCTGTGTAAGGGAAACTGATATAAGGGGTGCTCTGAGAATCCTGATTTACCTTAGTGTACTCACTCAGAGGCAGGAGAGAGAAGGGGGAGACTTCAGTCACAGACAGGGATGGATGGTGAGCTCACTCACCCCTTGGAAGTCAGAACCTCTCATCCAGATGTATCTGAGGCTGCTGGACTCCAAATTTCCAGCCCGTATTTTCCTTTTCTAAGGAGTGTGGGCAGACCCAGAGTGGTAGGGGCAGGAGGAAGAGGTGCAGATCAAGCCCAATCTCCTCTCCAATCTGGGTGTGTGTTTTGGGGGAGGGGAGAGATTGTTAGTGTTGGATTTGGGCAGCATGAAAGAGAGTGTAACAGACACTCTCAGCTTAGGCAAGTGCAGGCCATAGTCCAGTCTGAATAATGTGTCCGGGTTTCAGACAGTCTGAAACCTGGACACATGATTCCAAACCCGAACTGTCTGGGTGAATCCCAGACAGGTGGCAACCCTAGAGTGTCCTCCCCCCCTTTTCCACTCTTCTTGGAAGACTTTCCATAGGATTATGGAATGTGTCTGTAGGAATTTTTTGCCAAATCGGGCAAAAGAGAATTTTCGAGACTCCGTACCGAGGTTGGATGGGAAGACCTGGCTAAACAGAGTGGTGGGCAGGACAGAAAATTGAAGTATTAGAGAGTGGGGGCTGCCCTGTTAAACTAAACAGCACCCAGATTAATTGGTAATTATTTACATAGTTGGTAAGGTTGAATGAATACACCAGTCCATCCAGTTCAAGTCTACAATTGTCCCTATACCTGCACACTCACATGGGTCCCTACCCTCAAGGAGCCACAATCCAAGGTCCCCATTCATATACTAGGGCCAATTTTTGGACAGAAGCCAATTAACCTCCCAGCATGTCTTTGGAGTGTGGGAGGAAACCAGAGTGCTCAGAGGAAACTCAACACAGGCACAGGGAGAACATGCAAACTCCAGGCATGTAGTGTCATGGTTGGGATTCAATCCGGCAACCCTTTTTACTGCTAGGTGAGAGTGCTAACCACTACACCACTGTGCCACCATTCCGTTTTTGCCCACCCATAGACAGGGCATGTACTGTTATTGCTAGATAGTCAATAAGGAGTCAAAATCCTTTGGGTAATAGTGTGTGTCCAAACTTTTTTTGAATTTGTTTATTGAATCAGGTTGTTTTTTTGTTTTTTTTTTAGTGAGGGTGATGGACCACAAGGCTTTTGCTACGAGTACCCTGGATTTTCAGGCAAATAAGCTAAAGGTCCCTCTTGACATTCAATGAAGGGCTCCCAATACAGTGTTTTGTTTTGAACACATCAAATGAAAAATGTTGCTGTCCAAAAGGTGCCCCCCCCCCCCCCCCCCCCTGCTCTTTCATATAGAGTGGGGGGCACTCTAATAGAGGAAGTGTGTTGCTGTCCTGATCACCGGGTGAAAACAGAGGGGAAAAGGCCTAAAAAAAAGAAAACTGATGCAGTCACCACACCTGTATGGTAAGCTCCAATATAATATATTTTTTTTTGGTTTTGAGTTTAATACTGCTTTAATGCCTATGGGGCACTGCAGATTTCTGAAGAAATAAATAATCCTCAAGTTAGGAAGGCTTGCCCGATCACCGGTGGTGTGCTTTGATCAGCACTGAGCCAGCCATGGTACATAGCATGCAATATCTGACCAGTCAATGGCTGTACGCTGCTTGTTCCACACCATACACTCCTATCATCTATTATGACCTCATTCTAGAACTAAATACCATCTGGTGCTCTCAATCCATCTCTTCTTAAACTTTCAATACTGAATTTAGATGGAATCCCAATGGGAATTTGAATCAGTCATATTCATGATGGGGGGGGGGGGGAGCAGCAAGCTGTCTCTTTCTTCATTATGATGTCATGTCTGCCATCACAGATGAGCAGTTTCCATTGCTATACAAACCATGTTTTTGTCTAATCTTTTGAAATACACTATATTCACGTGAGTATTTTTTGCTAGAAAAACGCCCAAATAATATATATATATACGGTATATATATATATATATATATATATATATATATATATAGAGAGAGAGAGAGAGAGAGATGTACATATATACACTATATTGTCAAAAGTATTCGGAGACCTGCCTTTACACGCACAAGAACTTTAACCACTTGCTGACCAGCTGCCCCAGTTTTACTATGGCAGAATGGCATGGTTGGGGGTGAAATGACGTTACCTTACATCGCTTCATCTTTTGGCCACTAGGGGCATGTGCCCGCAGCATGTGCCCGGAGCCAATGCGATTGCCCGGGAGGCGCAATGACTGCCTAGGCTCCCGCGATCGCTCGTGACAGAGCGAGAACCGGGATCTGTGTGTGTGTGTCAGCATCGGAGATTATGCTTATTAAAAGATAATGGCATCAGTTGGGATGATGGCCTATGGTTCAAGGGAATTTGTTTTTATCAGATTCAAAGATCTTTTAGTAGGTTAAGTGAGAGAGTAGTCTAATGTGGTCACAGCAAGCCCACATGCCATCTGAGGCCATGGCATTGAGCGTATCCTGGTGTTATTATACACCAAGGGTTGTGAGTTTAACCACTTCGCGCCCGCGCTATAGCCAAGAGACGACTACAGTGCGGACGCTAACTGCCGGAAGGCCGTCCCTGGACGTCCTCCTGTTTACTTCCCCAATGCACGCCGCCGCGGGCACTCATCGGGGAAGTTCTGTGCTGGCCGTGTCCCCCGGACACAGCCAGTCACAGATCGCTGTAAACAGCCAATCACAGCGGCCGTTTACAGTGTGATCGGCGTGCCCAATGAGAGATGATCTCATATGTAAACATATGAGATCATCTCTCATCGCCGGCTCTCCCTCCTCAAACAGACAGCGTGTGAGGAGGGAGATATGAACAGCTGCATCTCTGCAGTGGTCAGGGTAAAAAAATAAAAATACAGTGCCCATCTGTCCCCACTGCCACCTGCCCCCACAGCCATCTGCCCCCACAGCCATCTGCCCCCACTGCCATCTGCCCCCACTGCCACCTGTCCCCAGTGCCACCTGTCCCCAGTGCCACCTTTCCCCAGTGCCACCTGTCATCAGTGCCACGTGTCATCAGTGCCACATAGTGCCATCTGTCATCTGTGCCATATCAGTGTCACGTGTCATCAGTGCCACATATTAGTGCCATCAGTCATCAGTGCCAGGTATCAGTGCCATCTGTCATCAGTGCCACCTGTCATCTGTTACCAGTGTCATGTGTCATCAATGCCAGGTATCAGTGCCATTTATCATCAGTGTCACGTGTCATCAGTGGCACGTATTAGTTCCATGTGTCATCAGTGCCATGTGTCATCAGTGCCACGTATAAGTGCCATCTGTCATCAGTGCCACATATTAGTGCCATCTGTCAGTGTCACATGTCATCAGTGCCACATATTAGTGCCACCTGTCAGTGTCACATGTCATCAGTGCCACGTATTAGTGGCATCTGTCATCATTGCCACGTCGGTGTCACGTGTCATTGTCCTGGTGCTCCAGGGCCTTCAAAAGTGTGATAGGTAGTCAACAAGTTAGATGTGTAATTTATGCTCCTAGAACACGTGATGGTGCTCCCTGCATGATGTCTCTATGTGGCCAGGCAGGAGGAATAGCAGAATTTATTGTTTGTGGTATAAATTTGCCAATTTTTGGCAAAAAAAAAAAAAGCAAACAGTGGTAACCAGCTTAGTCAGGTGGTATGGACAGCAGAACGGAGGGGGACACAGAGAAAGAACGGAGGGGCACAGCAGAACGGAGGGGGACACGGAAGAAGAACGGAGGGGGGCAGCCAGCAGAACAGAGGGGGACACAGAAGAAGAACGGATTGCCTCTGTTCTTCCTCCATGCCCCCCTCTGTTCTGCTGTCCCCCTCCATTCTTCCACCGTGCCCCCCTCTGTTCTGCTGCTGCCCCCCTCCGTTCCTCCTCTGTGTCTCCCTCCGTTCTGCTGTCACCCTCTGTTCTGCTGTCCCCCTCCGTTCTTCCTCTGTTTCCCCCTCCGTTCTGCTGCTGTCCCCCTCCGTTCTTCCTCTGTGTCCCCCTCTGTTCTGCTGTCCCCCTCTGTTCTTCCTCCGTGTCCCCCTCCCTTCTTCTGTCCCCCTCCGTTCTTCTGTCCCCCTCCGTTCTTCTGTCCCCCTCCGTTCTTCTGTCCCCCTCTGTTCTTCTGTCCCCCTCCGTTCTTCTGTCCCCGTCCGTTCTGCTGTCCCCCTCCGTTCTTCCTTCGTGTCCCGCTCCGTTCTACTGCTGTCCCCCTCTGTTCTTCCTCCGTGTCACCCTCCGTTCTTCCTCCATGTCCCCCTCCATTCTTCTGCTGTTCCCCTCTGTTCTTCCTCCGTGTCCCCCTCCATTCTGCTGTCCCCCTCCGAGGAGCGGGACAGCGTAGGAGACTAGTCTAGGTCTGATGGTAGTAAAATGTTTAAATATTAATGGCATATGACATATGGTATTCCACAAGATTAAAGCTCTAATTTTGAAGAACCACTTACCATCAGAGGAAATGCCCTTGTATGTATGCTACTGAGCTAACAAATAAATGCTTATAAGTTTGAATCCTCAGGTGGCTACCGTTTCAGATTTAGTTATTTAAAGTTAAGTTGCAGAAAGCTTATGCAACCAATCAACTTTTGAGACGAGGTGTCCTTCCATATTGGATGCTATGTGTTATTGCACTTTGTAGGCAGCAGTTGAGATAGTGCCCTATGGTTTGCAGCAGAGGACTCCTAAGCCCCTGTACACACGGTCGGAGATTTGCACAACCAAATCCGTCGGATTTTGCCCGTCGGATTTTGTCCGTCGGATCTTGTCCGAAACTATTGCATACACACGGTCGGACAAAGTTGGCGAAAAAATCCGATCTTTCAGAACGTGATGACGTAATTTCGTTACGATGGGACTACATTCAGGATAGTAGCCAATAGCTTTGATGTAGGAATTTGATCTGAGCATGCGTGGCACTTGGTCCGATCAAAATTCTCTACACATGATCGGAGTATGTCCGATCGGCCCAGTTGGTCGGGAAATATTTCCAACATGTTGGAAAATTGGGTCCGACGGATATTCCAACGGAATCAGTCCGATGCATACCACACACAGTCGGATTATCCGACAACACGGTTCCGATAGGACACATTCCGACGGATTCTCCGACCGTGTGTACAAGGGCTAAAAGGTACATTTTTGCCAAGTGGGAATGTCCTCTAGGCCGAGTGGGAAATTTGTCTAGGTCTGATGGTAGCAGTTTAGTAAATTGTGTAAATATTAATCTACTAGTCATATGGTATGCCATTAAATTAACTGTCTAGTTTTGAGCCCCATCTACCATCTGTGGCAGTTGCCTTGTATGTAAGACACTGTGCTAACAAGTAAAATGCTTGCAAGTTTGAATCCCCAGGTGATCAAATTTTCAGACTAATTTATTAAAATTGCAAGGACTTATCCTTTCCTATTAATTGCTATGTGTTATTGCACTTTGTAGGCAGCAGTTGAGCTAGTGCCCTGTGCTTCATGGCAATGGACTCTTGAAAGTACAGTTTTACCAAATGTGCATTACCTCTAGGCTAAGTGGCAGACTAGTCTAGGGTCTGATGGTAGCAACTAAGTAAAATACTCATAAATGCTGCTGATCTCACAAACGATAAGATTGCAAGTTCAAATCCTCAAGCAACCACCTTTTCATGATTCATTTAATAAAGTTACATAAACTGAAGAAGCCCAAAATAACCAAACAACTTTCAGACTAGGTATTTTTTCCTTATGGTTGCTTTGGGTTATTGTGCTTTGTAAGCAGAAATTAAGATAATGATCAAGTCAACGTATTCTCGAAAACACAGTTTTACCAGATGGGAATGTCCTTTGGAAAGTCAACCGGGAGTCTAGTTTTTGTAAGACGATGGTAAGTTAATGCAATGTTTGAATGTTAATCCACTGATCATATGGTATGTCATGATATTACAACTCTGCTTTGGGACAACACCCAGCATCTGAGACTATAGCCTTGGGGTTATGTATCTCACGTTCAAAATGGTCATGAGTGCAAATCCTCCACTGATCGCCTTTCCAGATTTATTTATTAACATTGTACAAAGTGCTGAAACCAATAGAAACAAATCTTCTTTTGAATCAGTTGATATGGGTTACTACACTTCGCAGCTTAAATCTAGGTTGAATTTAGGATGCATAAGCACTGCTGTCAGGCTTGAGCATTTAGGTCTGTAGCGCAGCATGTAGGGCGGTGAATGTGAAATCTGAAGGCCATGAGTTTGATTCCCAAAGCAAATGTCAGCTCAGAGCTCTTTGGGGTAGAACAGCAACGATGTGCTTGGTGGCAAAAGGGGGGCCTCTCTTTGTAAAAAGTGGTTAAGGAGTGGACCTTCTCATTGTGTAACAATGATGTGGATGACCTTGGCACCATGTGAATGAAGCCCCAATGAAATTAATTCCAGCCATGTAACCATCAATTGGGTGTCCTTGAAAAATGTGAATGAAAAGCACACGTGGATACTGCTCGCAACAATGGAACAAATGGTAAAAGCACAGGAGTTGCATGCTGAAAGCTTAGAAATAAAGCCATGTAAGCATATTTTCCATTAACATACCCTTCTCCATCACAAATGCTCTGGTCACAGGTTTACTCAAGCCCAACTGATGATGGTCCACACACCAACTTAGTCAAGTCCTGAGCACTTCATTGCAGTCTTTACAATTACATTCACCCTTCACACAATCACCAAAGCCTTAGTACTTTGAGGAGCCATCTTTGCTCGTTTACAGGAATTGAACTTACAGGCCGCTAATTCAAACTTTAGGAGCTTTCATGCTGCGCCACAGAACCAGAAGCATTTACTAGTGCACCTATATCACGGATCTAGATACTCTAAGCCCTTGTACACACGGTCGGAGATTCTGACAACCAAATCCGTCGGAGTAATTCCGACGGATTAATTCCGGAAGAGGTCCGGAAGTGATGTTGCACACACACGGTCGGACTAAGTTGTCGGAAAATCCGATTGTACATAACGTGATGACGTTATTTCTTTAGACGGGACTACGTTCAGGCTAGTAGCCAATAGCTTTGGTCTAGGAATTTGATCTGAGCATGAGTAGGAGTAGGCTACACATGATCGGAGTATGTCCGATAGGAGCATTTTGTCTAAAAATTTTACCGCCAAGTTGGAAACAGTCCGATGCAGACCACACACAGTCGGAATATCCGACAAAACGGTCCGATAGGACACATTCCGTCGGAATCTCCGACCGTGTGTACAAGGGCTAAGCCTTTGAAACATAAAATTATTACCACATCAGCGCTTCAAACAAAGAAATTCAGGGCTCTCTGCATTCAACAGCAAACACACCTACAACACACGCCACAGGCTCACCCGGCAATGCAGCTTCTCTGTATAACTACCGTATTTGCCGGCGTATAAGACGACCTTTTACACTTAAAAAAACTGGCTGAAAATCGGGGGTCGTCTTATACGCCGGATCAGCCCCTCCGATGCCTGCTGAGGGTTCGGTAATACTGTATGTAGCTTCGGCTACATACAGTATATACCGCTGAGCCAATCCCAGCGAGCGGTGTATTCAAATGAATACAGAGCCTGCTCGGATTGGAGCAACAACCTCTGCCAATCCGAGCAGGCTACTCTGTAGCCTGCTCGGATTGGCTTTGAGAGTCAGAGAGGCGCGGGCTGATGATGATACAGCCTCTGCCAATCCAAGCAGGCTTTGTATTCATTAATAGAATACATCGCTCGCTGTGATTGGTTCCAGCAAAAGCAGGAAGAAGGATATGGCGCCAGCTCCTGCTCCAGCAAGAAGGACGGAATATCAAGCGTCGGAAGCCTTGGAAGGGGGTCGTCTTATACAGTAAGTACAAGAAAAAAATGTAAGATTAACAGTAAGATTAGGGGGTCGTCTTATATGCCCGGTCGTCTTATACACCGGCATATACGGTATATACTGAAGACGACATGATGGGAACAATTGAAAAATATTTAGTGACACACAAGACAATTTACGGTTACCACATCAGATTCAAACAAAGAAATCCAGGGCTTTCAGCATTCAACAGCAGCATACCAACAGGGCCGTCTTTAATATTGATTGGACCCCGGGCCAAAATTTTCATGGGCCCCACCCCCCCATGCAATTTCACTCTCCACCTGCTCTGAGACATACAATAAATAGCAGATAGACTTAAAATCAGTTTACTGTATCAGATCAAGCAGCGATTGCGATTGGTTGCCAGTGGTTACAGCATATCATTACTGCTTACTGACTAGTTGCTAGAGGTTACAGCACACATTATGGCTCACTGATTAGTTGCTAGAGGTTACAGCAAATGATTTCTGCTTAATTAGTTGCTAGAAATTACTGTACAATATTACTGCTCACTGATTGGTTGCTAGAGGTTACAGCACATCATCTCCTCACTGCAGGGGGGCATGAGCTACATATGAATGCCGCCTTTATTTACATATCCATACCACCAGCCGCAGCTACTTACATATGAATGCTGCATCTATTTACATATTGATGCTGGTATTTACATGTAAACACAGGGTTTGCAGGTGAGTCATCTGTGCACAACAGTAGGGCAGAGCTGGGCAGCATTAGTACCAGCACTTCACACTGAGATATCAGGACACAGCACCGGACTAAAACTTCAAGGGAGGAGGGAATTTAAACTGGAATAGTTGGCAAGTATGAGGCAGCTGCTTTGGGCCCAACAATAATGACAGGGCCCAGGGTAGCTGCCCCTTTTGCCCTGCCTTAAAGACGGCCCTGCATATACCAACACCATGCACCACAGGCTCTAGCCAACAATAAAGCTTCTCTGTAGAACTATATACCAAAAACAACATGATGAGAAAAATTGAAAAACATTTGGTTGCTCATGAAACACAAAATTTAGGTTTATGCTTGCAGATTTGAACACACAACCTTTAGGCTACAAGACGCACACTATACACATTGAGCTACATCAAGAGCACACGGACAGCTTTCTATTTTCCAGGACTTCATAAATGCAGTGCTCATTTTTATTTGCCATAAATCAGTGCTGGGTTAGATATTCACTAAGCAATAAAGCAAAAGGTAAGGGTTACAGCTTCCAAAATTAGATGCCAGTGGTGGCTGCCATTTTTTCTTTTTTTATCCTGGCAGGTTATCTTTATGGAAACAGGTTCAGTTAGAAAGCATCCACATGGACATTGGATGCAAACCACATCCAGAAGCAGAGTTTATTTTGGCCAACAACCAGGCTCAGTTGCTATTGCCCCCTCTGGCAAAAAGCTACTGGCATGAGTGCCTAGCCCAGGCCAATAAATGCACGTGACTTTCAGATTAACACAGCACTCTGCAATGCCTAATAAACATATAGGCTTTCCAATCTGATGGTGTGTGCTTTGCAAATGCTGAAAAGTTGAGCAACCTGGGAGACCCTGATCCCAGATTACACAATATGCAAATATCAACCTTACCACAGATTTGGAGAATGTGCAGTAAAGCCCTTATTCTGGAGCCAGACACAAGCACTATATACTGAGTATAGGGACCCCATGGAGCACTTCCGAACTAAGAGTACATATAAGCATCTTGAAGTTTGTAATTTTAGGTTCTTTTCTCATTGAAACACAATCATCCAAGTGACAGGCTTGCTTTTAAAAAGGACTTTGTTTAAAAAAAAAAAAAAAAACCTTTGTGGGAAGGCACTGGTTGAAGCTGTTATTTTTGCCCTCTCAGCCTGCATGTTAATGTAGTGCTCACCCCCCAAAGGGGTCCGCTAATTTGTCTCGGGTTCCTTTCCCAGATTAGTGCAATAGCAGCCAGGCACACAGCAACAGTCATTCTTCTGGCTCAATGAACAGTCTAGGGCAGGGGACTCCAAACTTTCTAAACAAAGAACCAGTTAAAGAGGAAGTAAACCCTGATGGGTGTTACTTCCTCTTTCATTCCCTGCAAAGGTAAAGCATAATGGACTACTATGCATCGCATCGCATCGCATAGTAGTCCATTATGTGTCACTTACCTGACACAGGAGCCAGCGAAGTCACCGCTGTCCCTTGTAGTCCGGAGCCTCCATCTTCTCGGTGGGTCTCGCCGATCCGCCACTGTCATTCGGTGAAGCCGCGATGACGTCACTCCCGCGCATGCGCAGGGGAGCCGCCATGCGCGGTATATTCGCCTCTGACGGTGCCGCGCTCAGTGCACCTGCGCACCGCTGTCTACGGCACATGCGCCGTAGACAGGGGTACCTGTCTTTCGGTAAATATCTCCTAAACCGTGTAGGTTTAGGAGATATTTCTTGGACCTACAGGTAAGCCTTAACCTAGGCTTACCTGTAGGTCAAAGTGTGTTGTAAAGGTTTACAACCACTTTAAGGCTGCAGCTAAATGTCATAAGCCTGTTTTTTTTTTTTTCCTTCAAACGCCGGCCCCTTAAATGTCGCTTGAGGGGCGGATTCGCCGCTGGGTAATCTAAGCTTACCTGTAGGTCAAAGTGTGTTGTAAGGGTTTACAACCACTTTAACTGTCCTTCAGACTTTAGGAGGACCAGACTGTTCCCAGTGGGAGTAAATAATGCCACATCTTTGGTATCAGGGGGAGAAATAGTATCAGTGGGAGGAATAGTGCCCCACTGTTGGTGTCAGTGGGAGGAATAGTGCCCCATTATTGGTGTCAGTGGCAGAAATAATGCCTAAAGGGCCGCATCCGGCCCCGGGCCACAGTTTGGAGAACACTGCTGTAAAGTAAGAATGCTTTCAAAAATAAATATTGTAATTGTTTATTTCTTATTAATTTACAAAATGCAAGTGAGCAAACAGAAATCAAATCAATATCTAGTGTGCTTACCCTTTTTGCAAATAGAGTTGAAGACTTAGTCAGGATCGATGGTGTCCTCAATGCTGAGAAATACAGGCAGATACTTATCTATCTTGCCACACCATCAGGGAGATGTGTGATTGGCCCCAAACATATTCTGCAGCGGGACAACAACCTCAAACATACAGCCAATGTAATTAAAAACTATCTTCAGGGTAAAGAAGAACAAGAAGTCCTGGAAGTGATGGTTTTGTCCCCCGGCAGAACCCTGATCTCAACAACATTGAGTCTTTCTGTGATTACATGAAGAGACAAAAGGATTTGAGGCAACCTACATTCACAGAAGATCTGTGGTTAGTTCTCCAAGATGTCTGAAACAACTTACCTGCCAAGTTCCTTCAGAAACTGTGTGTAAGTGTACCTAGAAGAACTGATGCTGTTTTGAAGGCAAAGGGCGGTCACACCAATATCAATTTGATTTGGATATCTCTTCTGTTCAAGCACTTTCCATTTTGTTAATTGGTAAAAATAAACTATTAACCAGTTCCCAACCGATGTACGTCGGCAGAATGGCACAGGCAGGCATATTCGCGTACAGGTACATCCATTTCTATATGCCCCCCTGCCATCGCGTACGCGCCACCGGCAGCGCGCTCGCGTGCCGGTCGGGACCCCCCGTGAGTCCAGTCGCAGATCCCGCGGACTTGATCGCCACAAGGATACCCGCAATTGTCTCATGGGGAGGCTGAACGGGGAGATGCTGTTTTAAACAGCATCTCCCCGTTCTGCCTAGCAACAAGTGACACTGATCTCTGCTCCATGCGATTGGAGCAGAAATCAGTGTTCACTAACACAAAGCCCAGCCCCCCACAGTTAGTAACATGCCCCTAGGAACACTTAACCCCTTCACTGCCAGTGTCATTTACACAGGAATCAGTGCATTTGTATAGCATTGATTGCTGTATAAATGACAATGGTCCCAAAAATATGTCAAAAATGTCCAATGTTTCGGCCATAATGTCGCAGTCACAATAAAAATCACAGATCGCTGCCATTAATAGTAAAAAAAAAATTATTATTAAAAATGCCATAAAACTATCCCCTATTTTGTAAACGCTATAACTTTCACGCAAACCAATCAATAATCGCTTATTGCGATTTTTTTTAACCAAAAATATGTAGAAGAATACGTATCGGCCTAAACTGAGGGAAAAAAATGTTTTTTTTTATACATTTTTGGGGGATATTTATTATAACAAAAAGTAAAAAATAATGCGTTTTTTTTCAAAATTGTCGCTCTATTTTTGTTTCTAGGGCAAAAAATAAAAACCGCAGAGGTGATCAAATACCACCAAAAGAAAGCTCTGTTTGTGGGAAAAAAGGGACGCCAATTTTGTTTGGGAGCCACGTCGCACGACCGCGCAATTGTCAGTTAAAGTGACACAAAAAGTGGTCTGGTCTTAAGTCAGATTTTCTGCTGGTTTTTGTCTTCAGATTTACCAAAACCATGTAGTAGAAGGGCCTGTCTGATTGCATACAAATTGAAACTCCTAAGGTTTGACCTCATATTATATGGTTTTGGTAAATCTGAAGACAAAAATCAGCAGAAAATCTGATAGTGTGTATGGGGCTTTCGAAGACAGAAAATGAATGTCTGTGACCCCATCAGCGAGATTTGTCCTTACTTTCTGTCCCTGTGACACCCATGCGGAAAATGGGGGAAACATGATGACATAAAAAAAACAGCTAGAAAAACAAATTTTGAAGTTCACTCTATAAATGTGTGTTGGGGCTTTGTCTGTGTCCCCATCACTTCCTGTTGTAATAACACGTGAGGGAAACTTCCCCAACAGGGGCACCAATGGCAATAAAAAACAGAGAGAGGTTCCCTACCCCTGCTCTAAGCCCTTGTACACACGGTCGGAGATTCCGACAACCAAATCCGTAGGAGTAATTCGGACGGATTAATTCCGGAAGAGGTCCGGAAGTGATGTTGCATACACACAGTCGGACTAAGTTGTCGGAAAATCCGATTGTACATAACGTGATGACGTTATTTCGTTACGACAGGACTACGTTCAGGCTAGTAGCCAATAGCTTTGGTCTAGGAATTTGATCTGAGAATGCCGTCGGAGTAGGCTACACATGATCGGAGTATGTCCGATCGGAGCATTTTGTCGGAAAATTTTACCGGCAAGTTGAAAAATTGGTCCGTCGGATATTCCGACGGAAACAGTCCGATGGAGACCACACACAGTCGTAATATCCGACGAAACGGTCCGATAGGAAACATTCCGACGGAATCTCCGAGCGTGTGTACAAGGGCTTACTCATCCTAGTTTAGCCAAATAAAATTAAAAAAAAAAATGTTTTGGCTAAAGCTGAACTGCACCTTCTTAATCATAAATTTCCTGGAAACTTATTCTACTACCTGCTACAATCCAATACTGTCATCATGGGGAAGTAAAAGAAGGAGCAATAATAAAAGCATCAACATCCATTTTTCCCGTAATCTTACTGCATTTGCATATGTTTGCCTCTTTTTACCAATCGGTCTTCTTTTTACCACATTTTTATACTTCTCATTGGCCCCACAAATTCCAATGACAAATTCTTGGAAACTGGAGGACATCACACAAGCCTAACTAAGCCGTGGACTTTGCCAATCTCTAGGAACAAAACTTGGAGGATTTTCTATCTCCCTCAACTTTCTTCATTTCATTTCATTCTCAGTTGGAATTTCTTCCGCCATCCCAAAAGCTTTTCTTTGTGTGTAAATGGCCCGTATTTCCTTCCTGAGAATATCTGGACACCCAACCACGGGGTCACTCTGCTTCCTAAAATGCACTTCTTACTGGAGATTAACTAGTTCAGGTAAGTACAGGAATACGCACTGGATTTTAAATTGGGGCTTAAAGTGGTATTAAACCCAAAAATAATACAGCGCCTTGAAAAAATATTCATGTCCCTTGAAATTTTCCACATTTTGTTACGTTACAACAAAAAACGTAAATGTATTTTATTGGGATTTTATGTGATAGACCAACACAAAGTGAAACATAATTGTGAAGTGGAAGAAAAATGATAAATGGTTTTCAATCTTTTTTACAAATAAATATCTTCAAAATGTGGGGTGCATTTGTATTCAGCCCCCTTTACTCTGATACCCCCTAACTAAAATCTAGTGGAACCGATTGCCTTCAGAAGTCACTTAACCGGTTCCCGACCAGCGCACGCCGATGTACGTCGGCAGAATGGCACGGGCAGGCATATTGACGTACAGGTACGTCCAATCTTCAGTGCCGCCCTGCCATCGCGTGTCGGTCGGGACCCCCGTGAGTCGGGTCGCGGGTCCCGCGGACTCGATCGCCGCGGGCATACCCGCGATCGTCTCACAGGACAGCTGAATGGAGAAATGCCGTTGTACACAGCATTTCTCCATTCTGCCTAGCAACTAGTGACGCTGATCTCTGCTCCATGTGATTGGAGCAGAGATCAGTGTTCACTAAATGAAAGCCCAGCCCCCCCACAGTTAGTAACACACCCCTAGGAACACTTAACCCTCTACACTGCCACCCACTGGTTAACCCCTTCACTGCCAGTGTCATTTACACCGGAATCACTGCATTTATATAGCAGTGATTGCTGTATAACTGACAGTGGTCCCAAAAATGTGTCAAAAATGTCCGATGTGTCCGCCATAATGTTGCAGTCACAATAAAAATCGCTGATCGTCGCCATTACTAGTAAAAAAAAAAAAATATTAATAAAAATGCCATAAAACTATCCCTATTTTGTAAATGCTATAACTTTTGCGCAAACCAATCAATAATTGCTTATTCTGATTTTATTTTTACCAAAAATATGTAGAAGAATATGTATCGGCCTAAACTGAGGGAAAAAACTGGTTTTTTTATATTTTTTTGGGGGGGTATTTATTATAACAAAAAGTAAAAAATAATGCGTTTTTTCAAAATTGTCGCTCTATTTTTGTTTATAGCACAAAAGAGAAAAACCGCAGGGGTGATCAAATACCACCAAAAGAAAGCTCTATTTGTTTGAAAAAAAGGACGTCAATTTTGTTTGGGAGCCACGTTGCACGACCGCGCAATTGTCAGTTAAAACGACGCAGTGCCGAATCGCAAAAAGTGGTCTGGTCTTTGACCAGCAAAATGGTCCGGTCTGTAAGTGGTTAATTAGTAAATAGAGTCCTCCTGTGTGTAATTTAATCTCAGTATAAATACAGCTGTTCTGTGAAGCCCCAACAAACAGCATCATGAAGACTAATGCCCCGTACGCGCGCTCCGATTATTGGACCACAAAAGTCGCTTTCGGACAGATCGTTCGATAATCTGATCGTTAGTACGCAGCTTTCGACAGCCGATCACGATAGTCCGTCCAACCAAATCCGAAGGGACAAACAGGAAAACTTTGGTCGGATGACAGCCCATCGTATGACAATCGTGTAGTCAGTACAGTATGCGTCCAATAAAAGTCGTTTGACGATCACCATGCATGATCGGAAACACGAATATAAACCAGAAGGGCACACAGGTCACACGTATTTGACATCATTTTAAATACGTAGCTACGCACAACGGAAGATTTTTCCAGAATCGTACGACTAAAATCTTACACACATTTTGCACTGTTGTATTCGATCTTATGCCAGCCATACACGGTTCGAATTTCGAAAGAATTTTCTTTCGAAAATCGTATCTAAGAATTTTCGTATGAATTTCGCACCATCAGTGGGCTGCAGCAACAGCCGATTTTCGTGCGGAAATAAAATTTGAGGAATCGGACATGTTGGAAATTTTTTTTAAATGAGCGATTTTCTAATCAATGATGGGAGAATTGTGCGAGAAATGTAATAAGAAAATAAAATTTACGGCGATAAAAGAAAATTTATGTAGAGAAAAGAAGATTCCCAGCCAAGAAAATTCTTTTCTGTAGCAACATGATGTGAAATTGAAGGCTTGGTCGGCCAAATTTCGAAAATCAATGGTGGCACCATCGGATCACAAAAAAAACGAATTTTCTGATTTTGAAAAGAATTTTTTTTCGAAATTCGACCATGTATGGCCTGCATTAGTTGTATGCAACAAAATGTGAACGATCTGTCTTACGATAATCGTAACGTGTGTACGGGGCATAAGGAACACACCAGACAGGTCGGGGATAACATTGTCAAGAAGTTTAAAGCAGGGTTGGTTATAAAAAAATATCCCAAGCTTTGAACATCTCACAGAGCTCTGTTCAATCCATCATCTGAAAATGGAAAGAGTATGGCCCAACTGCAAACCTACCAAGACATGGCCGTCCACCTAAACTGACCGGCCGGGCAAGGAGAGCATTCATCAGAGAAGTAGCCGAGAGGTCCATGGTAACTCTGGAGGAGCTGCAGAGATCCACAGCTCAGGTGAGAGAATCTGTCCACTGGACAACTATTAGTTGTGCTCTCCACAAATCTGCCCTTTATGGAAGAGTGACAAGAAGAAAGACATTGTTGAAAGAAAGCCATAAGAAGTCCAATTTTCAGTTTGCGGGAAGCCATGTGGGGGACACAGCAAACATGGGGAGGAAGGTGCTCTGGTCAGATGATACCAAAATGTTACTTTTTTGCCTGAAAGCAAAAACTATATGTGTGGCAGAAAACTAACACTGCACATCACCCTGAACACACCATCCCCACTGTGAAACATGGTGGTGGCTGCATCATGTTGGGATGCTTTTCTTCAGCAGAGACAGGGAAGTTGGTCAGAGTTGATGGGAAGATGGATGGAGCCAAATACAGGGCATCCAGGTTGACCCAGTATCTCTTGGAATAGATACTAATTATCTTCCCAGGGATTTACCATCATTTTTTTGTCTTGTTCTCTTTGTCCCATAGTGCAATTTTTCCATCCTCTTTGGAGGCAGTGCCAAGTCGGTTGCTAATGGATGTTGATACCTTGGTAGAAGTCTTTTGATACACCGATGCATGGCTTTCTTGCCATCTAGAGGAGTGTTCCTGCTAAATAAGCTTTTACATTGTAAGAGTATATGTGCATATGGATGATTTATGTTTATATGTATTGTATACGCATTATTATACATGGTTATGTACTAATTGTTCATCAATTGAAACAGTTTTTTCAGAAGTGTTATCATTCCCTGAAGAAGATTTTTCTATAACAGTACAATTTGAAATGCGTTGGATATCCCCTTCTACTGTATTCCTCTGTAATCTGTCGATGAATGGAACAGCAAGTAGATGGGGACTACCACTTTATGTCTGACAGAGCTTTTTTGCATAGTTGATACTATTATTGTTGCAATGTGTTGCATTTCCAAGTTGAGAATTTTATTGTAATTTGTTATAATAAAATCTACATTTTTTTAAAATATTATTTTTCTTTTTCAATTGCCTAAAAAAAATCCCACATTTCTTGAGGTTTATTCTAAATACAGGACAAGTTTAGAAGAAAACCTGTTAGCCCTTGTATACACGGTCGGAGATTCCGACAGCCAAATCTGTCGGATTTTGTCCGTCGGATTTTGTCCGAAACTGTTGTATACACACGGTTGGACAAAGTTGTTGGAAAATCCGACATGATGACGTTATTTCGTTACGACGGGACTACGTTCAGGCTAGTAGCCAATAGCTTTGGTGTAGAAATTTGATCTGAGCATGCGTGGCACTTCTGAGCATGCGTGGCCAATCGGAATTCTCTACACATGATCGGAGTATGTCCGATCAAGGCATTTTGTCGGAAAATATTTCCGGCAAGTTGGAAAAGTTGGTACGACGGATATTCCGACGGAAACAGTCCAATGCAGACCACACACAGTCGGAATATCCGACAAAACGCTCCGATCGGACACCTTCCGACGTAATCTCCGACCGTGTGTACAAGGGCTAAGAGTCTACATAAGACTCGAGACTGGGGCGGAGGTTCACCTTCCAGCAGGACAATGACTCTAAACATACAGCCAGAGCTACAATGGAATGGTTTAGATCAAAGCATATTCAGGTGTTAGAATGGCCCAGTCACAGTCCAGACCTAAATCCAGTTGAGAATCTGTGGCAAGACTTGAAAATCGCTGTTCACAGACGCTCTCCGTCCAATCTGACAGAGCTTGAGATATTTTGCAAAGAAGAATGGGCAATAATGTCCCTCTCTAGATGTGCAAAGCTGGTAGAGACATCCCCAAAAAGACTTGCTGCTGTAATTGCAATGAAAGGCGGTTCTACAAAGTATTGACTCCGGGGGGCGCTATACAAATGCCCCTCCCCCACACCTTTCACATATTTATTTGTAAAACATTTGGAAAACCATTTATCAATTTCCTTCCACTTCACAATTATGTGCCACTTTGTGTTGGTCTATCACATAAAATCCCAATAAAAATACATGTAGGTTTTTGGTTGTAACATGACAAAATGTGGAACATTTCAAGGGGTATGAATACTTTTTCAAGGCACTGTATATTGCAGCTTACCAATTACTAGATGTGGTGGCTGGATTAATTTTCTTCTTTTTTTTTTTTTATGTTAGGCTTTTTCCCCTCTGTTTTCACTTGGTGATCTCGCCACTAGCACACCTCCTGTATAAGTGCCAGTTCCCACTACCGCGACTTGTCAGGCGACTTAGCCGCCTGACAAGTCGCGCTCCGTTCTGTACTATGGAACTGTTCTAATAGGAGCGACTCAAGTCGCTCCGACTTAGAAAAAGGTTCCTGTACTATTTTTGGGGCGACTTCAGGCGACTTGCATTGACTTCTATACAGTAGTCGTTTTGCAAGTCGCTGCTGAAGTCGTGTGCAGGTCGCGTCTGTGAGTCGCGCTGCAAGTCGCGTCGCCCCTGTGTGAACGGGCACTTAGAGTGTGTCCACTCTGGATGAAGGAGCACAGGGAGCACCTTTGGGGCAGCAGCATTGTCAGCCTGGGAGGAGGAGACTGTTAGATGTACTAGCAGATTTAGATACACTACTAAATTGACATAGTGAGCATATTTATGCCAATGCAGCATAAACAGCTCTATCTGGGGAACAATAATCGTTGTCTAGAAAAAATCCAGTCCTCAGAGGTCGGTTGGTTTGGGACGGCATTGGGTGGGGATTGGTTGTCTGTAGAGATCGAGGGTGAAATCTAGAAATAAGATCCAGCGGCTGTTGTCTGCTAACTCAAGGTAGAAGATGAACTGTGATGTCCATAAAAAGTGTGAAGGACGTTCCCACCCTGTGATCTGTATCTTCGTTGTCTTATCTGACAGCACCTTGCACCTAGTAACCATTAGAGAAGCTTTATGAGAACAATTATAAAACACACAAGGGCTGTGTCTTCCTGCATGTCTGCTTGTAAACTGGCAGCAGTTAAAGAGGAGTTCCGCCCGCCCGCCCGCCCGCCCCTTTAAAAATGAAGTCAGCACTACACATACTGCAGCTGCTGACTTTTAACATTAGAACACTTACCTGTCCTGGTTTCCAGCGATGTCGGCACCGCAGCCGCTGGTCGGGTGCTGCCGCCGCCATGGCTGGTAAGGTAACCCAGAAGTGTAGCCTGTCTGCTTTAAGGCCGGGTCACTACCGCACATGCCCAAAGCTCGCTGCGCTCTCTCAATGGCCCGGCAGAAGGGGAGGGAGGAGCGAGGAGGTGGGGGGGCCTAACTGCTGACATACTTCACCGCGGCCCGGTCTACCGGAAGTGGGGACAGGGTACCTGTAAAAAACAGGTACCCGTTCCCCCCTCCTCCCCGAAAGGTGCCAAAAGTGGCACCGGAGGAGGGGAGGAATTAGTGGAAGTTCCACTTTTGGGTGGAAATCTGCTTTAAAGACAAACTGTAGGCTCTCCATAGTCTTCTTTTTTTACATACAACAGGACAGGGGTTAGTTACGCATAAATAATATTATCAGTGTGTTAAATTGTTTATAAAGCCAAAGCTTTTGTTTCAATAGAAAAGAGAATGATTAAGACACTTGTCAGGTATTTTTATATATATATATGCGTCCCCTTGGGGAAATTTTCTTCCATTTCCTGTCCCAGAGGAACACGACAGGAAGTTAAAGGAAATGTCTTCAAAATGAAGGGATATCTCTTCCTGGACAGTTTTCATTAGACCAAGTGCCAGCATTGGAAGATCCCCCTACCACTTGTTCCTGTATCAACAATAATACAAGTTTTGGGTTCACATACAATTTTAACTTATTCCCATTCTTCATCACCTTCTATAGCTTGTTCACAGTCCAGCAGTTTCCTGCAGCATGCCTGCAGTCTCTGCCCATTTCTTGTATCCTGTCTGCAATCTCTGACCGTCTTATATACCATTTCTGCAGTCTCTGACCATCGCTTGTATCATGTCTGCAGTCTCTGACTAATGGTCTTGGCCACTGTGCTGCAGCTCTGTTTCAGGGTCTTGGCAATCTTCTTATAGCCTAGGCCATCTTTATGTAGAGCAAGAATTCTTTTTTTCAGATCCCCAGTGAGTTCTTTGTCATGAGGTGCCATATTGAACTTCCAGTGACCAGTATGAGAGAGTGAGAGCGGTAACACAAAATTTAACACACCTGCTCCCCATTCATACCTGAGACCTTGTAACACTAACGAGTCACATTACTCCAGGGAGGGAAAATTGGTAATTGGGCCCAATTTGGACATTTTCACTTAGTGGTGTACTCACTTTTGTTGCCAGCGGTTTAGACATTAATGGCTGTGTGTTGAGTTATTTTGAGGGGACAGCAAATTGATAATGTTATACAAGCTGTACACTCACTACTTTACATTGTAGACAAGTGTCATTTCTTCAGTGTTGTCACATGAAAATATATAATAAATTATTTACAAAAATATGAGGGCTGATCTCTGACCATCCCTTGTATCATGTCTGCAGTCTCTGACCATCTCATATACTATGTCTGCAGTCTTTGACCATCTCTTGAATAATGTCTGCAGTCTCTGACCATCGTATATACCATGTCTGCAGTCTATGACGTTATATACCATGTCTGCAGTCTCTGACCATCTCATATATCATGTCTGCAGTCTTTGACCATCTCTTGTTTCATGTCTGCAGTCTCTGACCATCTCATATACCATGTCTGCAGTCTATGACCATCTCTTGAATAATGTCTGCAGTCTCTGACCATCGTATATACCATGTCTGCAGTCTATGACGTTATATACCATGTCTGTAGTCTCTGACCATCTCTTGAATAATGTCTGCAGTCTCTGACCATCGTATATACCATGTCTGCAGTCTATGACGTTCTTATATACCATGTCTGTAGTCTCTGACCATCTCTTGAATAATGTCTGCAGTCTCTGACCATCTTATATACCATATCAGCAGTCTCTGATCATCTCTTGTATCATGTCTGCAGTCTCTGACCATCTCTTGTATCATGTCTGCAGTCTCTGACCATCTCATATACCATGTCTGCAGTCTCTGATCATCTCTTGTATCTTGTCTGCAGTCTCTGATGTTCTTATATACCATGTCTGTAGTCTCTGACCATCTCTTGTATCATGTCTGCAGTCTCTGACCATCTCATATACTATGTCTGCAGTCTCTGACCATCTCATATGCCATGTCTGCAGTCTCTGACCATCTCTTGTATCATGTCTGCAGTCTCTGACCATCTCTTGTATCATGTCTGCAGTCTCTGACCATCTCTTGAATAATGTTTGCAGTCTCTGACCATCTTATATACCATGTCTGCAGTCTCTGACCATCTCTTGAATAATATTTGCAGTCTCTGACGTTCTTATATACCATGTCTGTATCAGTGGCGTAACTAGAACCTTCAGGGCCCCGATGCAAGAAACCATGAAGGGCCCCCAGCCAGCCAGCCAGGGCCCTTCCCTCCGAGTCCAGCGGTGGAACTCCAGGGCGTGGTCACAGGTATGACCTTTGTGAGCCCTGTAGTTCCACCACTGGCATCGGTAGTTTTTTTTATTATTTTATTTTTAGGTGCCCCATTGGGGGACTGTCCCTAGGCAGGATGGGGTCCCCGTCCCCAGAAGAGATAAGGTCCTTTTCTCCAGGGCAGATGAAGTTACTGCCCCCAGGTGAGAAGGGGTCCCTGTCCCCAGGGGAGGTGGGGGTCCCTGTCCCCAGGGGGAGATGGAGGGGGTATGTAATGGTGTGTGGGGGATGGGGTCCTCTCACTCACCATGACCAAGCTGTAAGCCGCGCACTCATCCATGTTGGCCTGGGCTCCATCCAGTGTGTTGGACGGGCGATCAGCATATCTCCCAGAAAGACCTTTCATCATCTGTGTATGACGGGGGAGGAGGAGGGCTGGCAGACAAGCCTGCAGTGTCCTCCGGTGAGCTGGCTCTCATAGGGCTGCACTGCATCTGTGTGCTTAAAGTTTGGGGGGGGGGCAGGACTCTGACTGGGGAGAACAGACATCGGACTGAGCGGCAATGCATGGAGCAGGAGAGGGGTACTCTGAGGAGCCCGGCCGAGGACACAGGTCATGCGGGGAATGCACAACTAAAGAGCAGCCAGTGCGATAGTGGAGCATGGAGCTCTGCTAGTCACCCTCCACCTCCAGCCACCCATGTGCATGGTGCATTGGTACCCCTAGCTGCCTATGCTGCTGCCGGCCATATGTAGAGGGGGCTGCATGGGCCCCCTGCATCACAGGGCCCGGTTGCGGTCGCGAATGCTGCACCCCCTATAGTTACGCCCCTGTCTGTAGTCTCTGACCATCTCTTGAATAATGTCTGCAGTCTCTGACCATCTTATATACCATGTCTGCAGTCTCTGATCATCTCTTGTATCCTGTCTACAGTCTCTGACCGTCTCATATACCATGTCCGCAGTCTCTGACCATCTCTTGTATCATACTCATAGTCTTTGCATCCTGCTGTGTGTCTGCTGTCTCTGATAATGAATATTTACTGTATTTTGTGTGTGGCACCTTTGGTGATGTCGGGGGCCGCACTTGCGCCCCCCCATCAGGATGGTTGATAACCACTGATCTATGGGATAGTAGCATCTGAGGAATTGAAATAATTTATAGCATTTTACTCTTTTCTTCTATGATAAAGGTTGTGATTTGCTAAAAT
Organism: Lithobates pipiens; assembly: GCF_037356315.1. Lineage (NCBI taxonomy): Eukaryota > Metazoa > Chordata > Amphibia > Anura > Ranidae > Lithobates > Lithobates pipiens. Next base: position 3,055,620 of record NW_027507879.1, on the reverse strand, counting down.
ATATATAAAAAAAAAAAAGCTTTAAATATTTTTTCCAAAAGGTCCTTTTAGTCCATGGATGTGATTATGTAGCTGATTAAAAACACTGGGGGGGGGGCTTCAAAGACAATGTATTTAAAAAAAAAACAGCAGAATGTCTCGCTGGTCATCATGAGTCATGGGGTGACTGTATACTCTCTGGTAACTCAATACAGATGGGATGACCCATCCATCACCCGGTGAGAGCAGAATAATAGCGGGGGAGGGAGTCACATATGCTCATGTGTTTTCCACGCTAAAGGTTTTTCTTATAGCCCCTTTCAAGTAGTGGTGGTTTATAGAAAAGTAAACCAGTCACTAAAATCTCAAATAAGTTGCAGCTTTCATTGAGGGCAGATTGCATTGCGTTGTGGGAGTGCATGCACATTAAATGCGTTGATGCATTGCGGTGCCATTCAGTTTCAATAGCACCCCAACACACTAAAGGCCCATCCCTACACACGATCAGAAAACCGCATGGAAAAAAACAGTTTTCAGAATCAAAATACTGATAATCTGATCTTTAGTACACGGCTTTCGAGGGCCAATCACAACAGTTTGTGCTAAAATATCTGATGGGACAAACGTGAAAAATGTTCTTGTATGATACCAGATAGTACGATTTGCGTTTAACCACTTCCTTACTGGGCACTTAAACCCCCTGCCTGACCAGATAAATTTTCAGCGATCTCACATTTTGAATGACAATTGCACGATCGTGCTGCATTGTATCCAAATACATTTTTTGCATTTTTTTTTTTACACAAATAGAGCTTTCTTTTGATTGTATTTAATCACTGCTGTTTTTTTTTTTGCTAAAAAAAACAAAAAGAGACCAAAAAATAAAAAACAAAAATCATTTCATAGTTTGTTATAAAATTTGGAAGATAGGTAATTTTTCTCCTTCACTGATGTGCGCTGATGAGGCTGGACTGATGGTAACTGATAGGCTGCACTGATGGGCTGGACTGATGGTCACTGATGAGCTGCCCTGATGGTCACTGATAGGCTGCACTGATGGTCAATGATAGGCTGCACTGATGGGCTGGACTGATGGTCACTGATAGGATGCACTGATGGTCACTGATAGGCTGCACTGATGAGCTGCCCTGATGGTCACTGATGAGCTGCCCTGATGGTCACTGATAGGCTGCACTGATGGTCAATGATAGGCTGCACTGATGGGCTGGACTGATGGTCATTGATGGATGCACTGATGGTCACTGATAGGCTGCACTGATGGTCAATGATAGGCTGCACTGATAGGCTGCACTGATGGTCACTGATGAGTTGCCCTGATGGTCACTGATAGGCTGCACTGATGGTCAATGATAGGCTGCACTGATGAGCACTGAGAGGTGGCACTGATGATCACTGATGGGTGGCACTGATGGGCACTGGTAGGCGGATCTGATTGGTGTCACTGATGATGAGGCACTGATGGGCATTGATTGGCAGCACTGGTGGGCAGTAATAGGTGGCACTGTTGGGCAGTGATAGGTGGCACTGTTGGGCAGTGATAGGTGGCACTGTTAAGTACTGATAGGTGGCACTGGCAGGTGGCACTTATGGGCACAGATGAAGCAGATGCAGCTTTCTGTGTGAGGGACTGATGTCCCTCTCGGATAGACTGGTGATTGGCTTTTTTTCCCCTCATGCTGACAGCAGGTTTACCTGTTTACCTAAGGTAAGCCTTAATTTAGGCTTTCCTGTAGGTAAAGTTCACAAAGCGGGGTATGCAACCGTTTTAACATAATGCCAAGTTACCTGATCTGAAGGTCCTTCAGTGACATTGTGCCATAGGGTGACAACACTGTGTTCCTGTTGTGCTCCTGCATTGTCCCTCTGCCACATGGTTGGGGCCCACAACACATGTTTGCCAGGCTACTTTTTGTTTTAATTCAATTTATTTTTCAAATTCTGTGATGCAGCTTGGGAACCAGTAAGCATAACAGGAACCTTATTTGGATCTTCCATGGACAGGACATACTAGGACTGCACTTGGCTAAGATAGGTTTATGGATCGCCATCAAGCACGTGAACTCATATATGCAGGCACACAATTCAGTGTTTATTTTATTTAGTAGATCGGCCTCAGTATCTTTTCAAATATTTGTGCCCAATCTTAGATTTTTGTGCTATTTATACACATCTTGGTTTACTTTGGACATGTAACATGGCAGGATGTAATATTTCCTCTCTCTGCTCGGTGAAGCTGAATCCAGTGACAGGGCCTAATGGATGCCATGCTAATGTCCCAGTAACCAGTTCAGTTTATACATAGTAATCCCTGTACTCAGACTGATTCATACATGAGGGGAACATCTGGATTAAAACTTAACTGATCGCACAACAAATTCTTTGTCTCACATTACAACATTCGTCCTTTTTTTCCTTGTGCTTTTGTTAGCGATTAAAATGCAGTGGTACTGTACTGTACCGATTTAAAGCAAACCTTTCCACTCCCCGACTGTTTAGTAGAATCTTCATAATCCACCCCATCAGCTTTTTCAGTGTCAGTTTTTTTCTTCTTTCCCCATCCCATGCAGACTAAACCGAGCTGCTACAGATATGCAAATTTTGACTTTTCGGCAAAAGTCAACACCTAAGCCTTCATCTCCATCTTTAAATCCTCTACTAGTAATCAAATCCCCACAACAGGCGCTTCTGGGACGCCCGGTAGAAGGTACTCCCAAACAAGCAGGGAGACTTGCAATCTTCATCTTTACGGAAGCCAGAATAGCAATTGCCAGATCGTGGCCGTCACCCTCGATCCCTTTTGACTTGGTTAGAAATAAGTTGACATGGATCATGGTAAATGAACGCCTTTCGGCGATCCTACAGGACAAATGAGCCCAATTTGACAAGGTGTGGGGCCCCTGGATAAGATATTTGTCAGACTCTCGATAAGATACCAGGGACCCACCAAATCAACTTTATGGAGTGCACATCTCTCACTTACCTCTCTGAAATTTCCCTTTTCCTACTTCTACTCTTTCCTTTTTTCTCTCTAGGGAGACGTTCGCGGTCATGGCAATTCCCCTCCCACCCCCCACCAGTGGGGTGCCGGGGAATGGGGGGACCAGGCAATAATTATAATTACTTCCCAGACCACAGAATTGTTAATTGGTTTAGTGTTTAATCGTTTCTGGAAATCCAATAATAGAATGATAAATGTGCTGGTCGGCATTTAGAAAGTTGCTTTTCTGTGAAGAACTTGTTGTATACATACTTTGAGAAAGTTTATATCAAAACATATTACCGGTAAGCAACTTTCAATAAAAACCATTGAAATATAAATCCTCTAACAGGCCACTGACATTGAGGAGAACTTTGACATCAGGCTGTTGGAGGAAGGTCAGAGGTGTCTAAGGCCCCATGCACATGGCGGTATACCATTTAAGCATTATCTTGCAACCAACTAAAGTGTTCCAAACTGCCTTTCAACTTATAAGGAAGTACACAGCCTATGTTTGAGTTGAAATGTGTCCTACATTCTGCCCATGCACCTACTTGACTGATGATATTGACATCTCACCCTAAGTAAGTCATTCACCGGTGGTGGTGGCTAGTGATGGACGAACTTCCGACGGGACGTTTCGCGAACGCGAAACGCGAACGGACACAAACGTTCGCGAAAACGACCGTTCGCCGCGGGCTCCATTGACTTCAATGGGAGGCGAATTTCGCAAACCTTTAGGTCGAATTTGCGGCCACGGGGTAATTATTAGGGGGTAGCACGTAGTCCCACCACCTGGACAATAGCATAATACATGTATGAGGTGAATTTGGGATCGATAACTACAAGCATTTTTTTTTTATTTGGGAAATTGTTCTGACAATTCAGGACTATGGAGCTAATGAAGGCAATGGAGGAGAGGGAAGGTCAGGGACCAGGGTAGGCAAACAAGAGGGTGCAGGAGATACAGAGCACTGACAGCAGCACCGTAATACAGAGCACTGACATCAGCACCGTGACATACAGCGCTGACAGCAGCTCCGTGACATACAGCGCTGACAGCAGCTCCGTGACATACAGCGCTGACAGCAGCTCCGTGACATACAGCGCTGACAGCAGCTCCGTGACATACAGCGCTGACAGCAGCTCCGTGACATACAGCGCTGACAGCAGCTCCGTGACATACAGCGCTGACAGCAGCACCGTGACATACAGCGCTGACAGCAGCTCCGTGACATACAGCGCTGACAGCAGCTCCGTGACATACAGCGCTGACAGCAGCTCCGTGACATACAGCACTGACAGCAGCTCCGTGACATACAGCGCTGACAGCAGCTCCGTGACATACAGCGCTGACAGCAGCACCGTGACATACAGCGCTGACAGCAGCTCCGTGACATACAGCGCTGACAGCAGCTCCGTGACATACAGCGCTGACAGCAGCTCCGTGACATACAGCACTGACAGCAGCTCCGTGACATACAGCGCTGACAGCAGCTCCGTGACATACAGCGCTGACAGCAGCACCGTGACATACAGCGCTGACAGCAGCTCCGTGACATACAGCGCTGACAGCAGCTCCGTGACATACAGCGCTGACAGCAGCTCCGTGACATACAGCGCTGACAGCAGCTCCGTGACATACAGCGCTGACAGCAGCTCCGTGACATACAGCGCTGACAGCAGCTCCGTGACATACAGCGCTGACAGCAGCTCCGTGACATACAGCGCTGACAGCAGCTCCGTGACATACAGCGCTGACAGCAGCACCGTAAGCAGCCCCAGGAGGAAGTCAGCACAGCACAGGGATGGTGTGATCCCCTCATAATAAGAACCCCCAGGAGGAAGTCAGCACAGCACAGGGATGGTGGGAGCCCCTCATAATAAGAACACCCAGGAGGAAGTCAGCACAGCACAGGGATGGTGGGAACCCCTCATAATAAGCAGCCCCAGTAGAAATATGACACCGCTCAACCTCTTCAAAGAGGAGGGTAGGGGCATATAGTACGGTGTGCTTTTTTGGGTCAGGGAAGTGAGCCAAATGAATTAAGAAGGTCTGTGTGCTTGATTCCAAAAATTGTTTATAGACATATACATGGTCTACTGATCACATGTGTTGAATTCCTCCGAGATCCATGCCTCATTCATTTTTAGAAATGTGAGGTAGTTAACACTGTCGTGAGCTAGGCGAGTACGCTTATCGGTCACAATCCCCCCTGCTGCGCTGAACGTCCTTTCGGACAGGACACTGGATGAGGGGCAAGCCAACAGTTCGATTGCAAATTGGGCAAGCTCTGGCCAGAGGTCAAGCCTGCCCACCCAGTAGTCTAGGGGTTCATCACTCCTCAGAGCGTCCACATCGGCCGTTAACCCAATGTAGTCGGACACCTGACGGTCTAGGCGTTCCCTGATGCTGGATCCGGATGACACCTGTCGATGGGTCGGCTGAAAGAATGACCTCATATCCGAAGTCACCAACACATCTTCAAACCGGCCTCTTCTTGCAGGCGCTGTTGGATTGGTACCCGCAAATCCTTCTCTGGGAGTGGGAATTGCTCCTCTGCCAGCGCACGCAAAAGCAGAATGCAGCATTTCTCGAAGCAAGGCCTGGAAGTGCTGCATTCTGACAGCCCTCTGCGACGGCGGTAACATTTCCGCCATTTTGTGTTTGTACCGGGGATCTAAGTACGTTGCCACCCAGTACTGGTCCTTGACCCTCATGCTTTTTATACGGGGGTCCCTATTAAAACACTGGAGCATGAAGGCCCCCATTTGCACTCAAGCGGAAGGTATGTGGTGGTGGTGGTGTTGTTGGTGGTAGTGTCTTTGGGGGTGCACATAGCAGAGAGTGAAGAAGAGGGTGCAGATCGAGAGGATGAGGAGGGTGCAGAAGAATAAGGCTGAGTGAGCCACTCAACCAAGTCTGGTGCGTCCTTTAAAGTAATTGAACGCACCTTCTGCAACTTCCCACTTTGGCTCAAGGCTGTTGCTCCTGCCCTACCCCTACCACCCCTGCGGAAGGGCCTGCCTCTTCCTCTGCCTGTCATTTTTTAAATCACCCTGTGACAAAACTCTTAGTCCCTATACCGCTGAAGGACTGCTGCAGTATAGGGCAGCGGTCAGCAGTAGTGCACGTCAACCCTATGTATTGTGGACCGATAGCGGTCCTTACAGAACAGCAGACTGTACTGCACTCAGGCCTATGTACCGTAGCACCCTATACCAAGTTACCAGTCCTTATAAAAACTTTTGTGGACCAAGCAGGTTGTGTGTTAGTGTTTAGCAGACTGTGCGTCAGTCCCTATACCGCTGAAGGACTGCTGCAGTATAGGGCAGCGGTCAGCAGTAGTGCACGGCAACCCTATGTATTGTGGACCGATAGCGGTCCTTACAGAACAGCAGACTGTAACGCACTCAGGCCTATGTACCGTAGCACCCTATACCAAGTTACCAGTCCTTATAAGAACTTTTGTGGACCAAGCAGGTTGTGTGTTAGTGATTAGCAGACTGTACGTCAGTCCCTATACCAATGAAGGACTGCTGCAGTATAGGGCAGCGGTCAGCAGTAGTGCACGGCAACCCTATGTATTGTGGACCGATAGCGGTCCTTACAGAACAGCAGACTGTAACGCACTCAGGCCTATGTACCGTAGCACCCTATACCAAGTTACCAGTCCTTATAAGAACTTTTGTGGACCAAGCAGGTTGTGTGTTAGTGATTAGCAGACTGTACGTCAGTCCCTATACCAATGAAGGACTGCTGCAGTATAGGGCAGCGGTCAGCAGTAGTGCACGGCAACCCTATGTATTGTGGACCGATAGCGGTCCTTACAGAACAGCAGACTGTACTGCACTCAGGCCTATGTACCGTAGCACCCTATACCAAGTTACCAGTCCTTATAAGAACTTTTGTGGACCAAGCAGGTTGTGTATTAGTGTTTAGCAGACTGTGCGTCAGTCCCTATACCGCTGAAGGACTGCTGCAGTATAGGGCAGCGGTCAGCAGTAGTGCACGGCAACCCTATGTATTGTGGACCGATAGCAGTCCTTACAGAACAGCAGACTGTACTGCACTCAGGCCTATGTACCGTAGCACCCTATACCAAGTTACCAGTCCTTATAAGAACTTTTGTGGACCAAGCAGGTTGTGTGTTAGTGATTAGCAGACTGTACGTCAGTCCCTATACCAATGAAGGACTGCTGCAGTATAGGGCAGCGGTCAGCAGTAGTGCACGGCAACCCTATGTATTGTGGACCGATAGCGGTCCTTACAGAACAGCAGACTGTACTGCACTCAGGCCTATGTACCGTAGCACCCTATACCAAGTTACCAGTCCTTATAAGAACTTTTGTGGACCAAGCAGGTTGTGTATTAGTGTTTAGCAGACTGTGCGTCAGTCCCTATACCGCTGAAGGACTGCTGCAGTATAGGGCAGCGGTCAGCAGTAGTGCACGGCAACCCTATGTATTGTGGACCGATAGCAGTCCTTACAGAACAGCAGACTGTACTGCACTCAGGCCTATGTACCGTAGCACCCTATACCAAGTTACCAGTCCTTATAAGAACTTTTGTGGACCAAGCAGGTTGTGTGTTAGTGATTAGCAGACTGTACGTCAGTCCCTATACCAATGAAGGACTGCTGCAGTATAGGGCAGCGGTCAGCAGTAGTGCACGGCAACCCTATGTATTGTGGACCGATAGCGGTCCTTACAGAACAGCAGACTGTACTGCACTCAGGCCTATGTACCGTAGCACCCTATACCAAGTTACCAGTCCTTATAAGAACTTTTGTGGACCAAGCAGGTTGTGTATTAGTGTTTAGCAGACTGTGCGTCAGTCCCTATACCGCTGAAGGACTGCTGCAGTATAGGGCAGCGGTCAGCAGTAGTGCACGGCAACCCTATGTATTGTGGACCGATAGCAGTCCTTACAGAACAGCAGACTGTACTGCACTCAGGCCTATGTACCGTAGCACCCTATACCAAGTTACCAGTCCTTATAAGAACTTTTGTGGACCAAGCAGGTTGTGTGTTAGTGATTAGCAGACTGTACGTCAGTCCCTATACCAATGAAGGACTGCTGCAGTATAGGGCAGCGGTCAGCAGTAGTGCACGGCAACCCTATGTATTGTGGACCGATAGCGGTCCTTACAGAACAGCAGACTGTACTGCACTCAGGCCTATGTACCGTAGCACCCTATACCAAGTTACCAGTCCTTATAAGAACTTTTGTGGACCAAGCAGGTTGTGTATTAGTGTTTAGCAGACTGTGCGTCAGTCCCTATACCGCTGAAGGACTGCTGCAGTATAGGGCAGCGGTCAGCAGTAGTGCACGGCAACCCTATGTATTGTGGACCGATAGCAGTCCTTACAGAACAGCAGACTGTACTGCACTCAGGCCTATGTACCGTAGCACCCTATACCAAGTTACCAGTCCTTATAAGAACTTTTGTGGACCAAGCAGGTTGTGTGTTAGTGATTAGCAGACTGTACGTCAGTCCCTATACCAATGAAGGACTGCTGCAGTATAGGGCAGCGGTCAGCAGTAGTGCACGGCAACCCTATGTATTGTGGACCGATAGCGGTCCTTACAGAACAGCAGACTGTACTGCACTCAGGCCTATGTACCGTAGCACCCTATACCAAGTTACCAGTCCTTATAAGAACTTTTGTGGACCAAGCAGGTTGTGTATTAGTGTTTAGCAGACTGTGCGTCAGTCCCTATACCGCTGAAGGACTGCTGCAGTATAGGGCAGCGGTCAGCAGTAGTGCACGGCAACCCTATGTATTGTGGACCGATAGCAGTCCTTACAGAACAGCAGACTGTACTGCACTCAGGCCTATGTACCGTAGCACCCTATACCAAGTTACCAGTCCTTATAAGAACTTTTGTGGACCAAGCAGGTTGTGTGTTAGTGATTAGCAGACTGTACGTCAGTCCCTATACCAATGAAGGACTGCTGCAGTATAGGGCAGCGGTCAGCAGTAGTGCACGGCAACCCTATGTATTGTGGACCGATAGCGGTCCTTACAGAACAGCAGACTGTACTGCACTCAGGCCTATGTACCGTAGCACCCTATACCAAGTTACCAGTCCTTATAAGAACTTTTGTGGACCAAGCAGGTTGTGTATTAGTGTTTAGCAGACTGTGCGTCAGTCCCTATACCGCTGAAGGACTGCTGCAGTATAGGGCAGCGGTCAGCAGTAGTGCACGGCAACCCTATGTATTGTGGACCGATAGCAGTCCTTACAGAACAGCAGACTGTACTGCACTCAGGCCTATGTACCGTAGCACCCTATACCAAGTTACCAGTCCTTATAAGAACTTTTGTGGACCAAGCAGGTTGTGTGTTAGTGATTAGCAGACTGTACGTCAGTCCCTATACCAATGAAGGACTGCTGCAGTATAGGGCAGCGGTCAGCAGTAGTGCACGGCAACCCTATGTATTGTGGACCGATAGCGGTCCTTACAGAACAGCAGACTGTACTGCACTCAGGCCTATGTACCGTAGCACCCTATACCAAGTTACCAGTCCTTATAAGAACTTTTGTGGACCAAGCAGGTTGTGTATTAGTGTTTAGCAGACTGTGCGTCAGTCCCTATACCGCTGAAGGACTGCTGCAGTATAGGGCAGCGGTCAGCAGTAGTGCACGGCAACCCTATGTATTGTGGACCGATAGCAGTCCTTACAGAACAGCAGACTGTACTGCACTCAGGCCTATGTACCGTAGCACCCTATACCAAGTTACCAGTCCTTATAAGAACTTTTGTGGACCAAGCAGGTTGTGTGTTAGTGTTTAGCAGACTGTGCGTCAGTCCCTATACCGCTGAAGGACTGCTGCAGTATAGGGCAGCGGTCAGCAGTAGTGCACGTCAACCCTATGTATTGTGGACCGATAGCGGTCCTTACAGAACAGCAGACTGTAACGCACTCAGGCCTATGTACCGTAGCACCCTATACCAAGTTACCAGTCCTTATAAGAACTTTTGTGGACCAAGCAGGTTGTGTATTAGTGTTTAGCAGACTGTGCGTCAGTCCCTATACCGCTGAAGGACTGCTGCAGTATAGGGCAGCGGTCAGCAGTAGTGCACGGCAACCCTATGTATTGTGGACCGATAGCGGTCCTTACAGAACAGCAGACTGTACCGCACCCAAGCCTATGTACCGTAGCACCCTAGACAGACCAAGTTACCAGTCCTGATAAAGAGCTTTGTGGAACAAGTGAGTTGTGAATGATTAGCAGACTGCAGCAGAAGGGCAGCAGTCAAGTATAATATTCTTTCTATATTTGGAAGAAAGAATATTATACGTGTACAAGCCTATTACCGTACCACTGATACCAGTCCTGAAAAGAACCTTTGTGGAACTAATAGTAACAGCAAGTCTTTAAAATTATCCTCACTGCCTGACACACTGCTTCCTGCCTGTCCCTATACAAATTGGCAAAAAAGAGTAGGCTGGAACGATTAGCTGGAACAGCTCTTTTGTGGACCTGATAGTAACAGCTAATGATGATGATGATGATGATGATGAAGAAAGACTAATCTGGCTGAGCTGTCCCTAAAATAGCAGCATACAGCGCTCTGTCCCTTTATCTAAACTGACAAAAGAAACTCAGGCTGCTGACCTAACACCTATACCAGTCCTGAAAAGAACTTTTGTGTACCAAATAGCTAGCGTTTTCTCTGTCCCTACTCCACACAGGATCCTTTCCCTACAGTGACAGAAGAAAGAATGTAAAATGGCCACCGGATCGGGTGTATTTATAGGTTAGGGGGAATGTCCAAGTGTCCATGAGCTGTCATGTCTCAATTGGTTGTCCTGTAACACATGATAAACGTGTCACGAAAGGTTAAAGTTCTTGTATACATTAAACACGTAAGTCCGCCGGGGCGAACGACGGAAAAAGGCGTTCGAACCCGCGGACGGCGAAAGTCGGAAATTCGCCGCGAAACGACCGCCGGGCGAAACGTTCGTCCATCACTAGTGGTGGCACAGGCACAAAAATCACCTTGGCCTTCCGTTCTTCGAAATGACTGATGGCCAAGGTCATTTTGGGTATGACTTATGGTCATTTTGGGTATGACTTATGGTCATTTTGGGTATGCATCGCTGCCACGTGGATGACTTATTTCAGGGCAGATGTGCACATCATCAATTTATTGCCAGAAGTAGCAATGCATGCGCATAATGACCTCGGCCTCCAGTATTTTGGAATGTGTGAAGGCCGAAATCAGTCTGTGCTTATGCTGCTGACTACACATTGTATCATTTACATATCGGTCCTGGTAGCGGTGTATATGGTCTATTTACAACAGGGGACTCAAACTGGCGGCCCTCCAGCTGTTGCAAAACTACAAGTCCCACGAGGCATTGCAAAGCTAACAGTTACAAGCGTGACTCCCAAAGGCATGATGGGACTTGTAGTTTTGCAAAAGCCACATGGGCTGTGATTGACAACCTCTGTTCACCTTCTTTATGCAATGCAAGAGGCAAGATGGCAGCGTGCAAATGGGGAATAACTGCGCCTTTTGGGGAACTGGAGTAGAGCTTTTTACAGTGAATAAGTGCCGGCGAGTTGTTAAAAAGTTAAAATACTTTGTCCGATCGGATCATGTTGCCGCAAAATTTTTATATCGAGCTCTCAAACTTTGTTGGTCAGACATTCCGACGGAAAAAGTCCAATGAGGCCCACACACGGTCAGATTATCCGACAACACGGTCTGATCGGACATTTTCCGTCGGAATATCCGACCGTGTGTACAAGGGCTAAGACTAGCATGCAGTTAAAGTTCATGGGCGTGTAAAGGCAGGTGTTAATACTAATACTTTTGGCAATATAATGTATATATATATATATATATATATATATATATATATATATATATATATATATATATATATATATATATATATATATATATATACACATGTATGTATACACACACACACACACATTGTATACAGTTCCTAGTTTTTTGTTTTTCTTTTGCCTTCAGCATTTACCTTCCACAGCTGGATGCCAGTAGCTTCAGGTTTCCTTATCTTCTGAACAGCCCTCAATCTACCCATGAGCACATATGGGTCTACTGTCCCCAATCTCCCTTCACAACCCATTGGAGAGAAGGGCTGAACAGCCAGGGGGGTCATGTGTTGGATTTGGGCAGCATGAAAGAGAGTGTAACAGACACTCTCAGCTTAGGCAAGTGCAGGCCATAGTCCAGTCTGAATAATGTGTCCGGGTTTCAGACAGTCTGAAACCTGGACACATGATTCCAAACCCGAACTGTCTGGGTGAATCCCAGACAGGTGGCAACCCTAGAGTGTCCTCCCCCCCTTTTCCACTCTTCTTGGAAGACTTTCCATAGGATTATGGAATGTGTCTGTAGGAATTTTTTGCCAAATCGGGCAAAAGAGAATTTTCGAGACTCCGTACCGAGGTTGGATGGGAAGACCTGGCTAAACAGAGTGGTGGGCAGGACAGAAAATTGAAGTATTAGAGAGTGGGGGCTGCCCTGTTAAACTAAACAGCAACCAGATTAATTGGTAATTATTTACATAGTTGGTAAGGTTGAATGAATACACCAGTCCATCCAGTTCAAGTCTACAATTGTCCCTATCTCTGCACACTCCCATTGGTCCCTACCCTCAAGGAGCCACAATCCAAGGTCCCCATTCATATACTAGGGCCAATTTTGGACAGAAGCCAATTAACCTCCCAGCATGTCTTTGGAGTGTGGGAGGAAACCTGAGTGCTCAGAGGAAACTCAACACAGGCACAGGGAGAACATGCAAACTCCAAGCATGTAGTGTCATGGTTGGGATTCAATCCGGCAACCCTTTTTACTGCTAGGTGAGAGTGCTAACCACTACACCACTGTGCCACCATTCCATTTTTGCCCACCCATAGACAGGTCATGTACTGTTATTGCTAGATAGTCAATAAGGAGTCAAAATCCTTTGGGTAATAGTGTGTGTCCAAACTTTTTTTGAATTTGTTTATTGAATCAGGTTGTTTTTTTGTTTTGTTTTTAGTGAGGGTGATGGACCACAAGGCTTTTGCTACGAGTACCCTGGATTTTCAGGCAAATAAGCTAAAGGTCCCTCTTCTTGACATTCGATGAAGGGCTCCCAATACAGTGTTTTGTTTTGAACACATCAAATGAAAAATGTTGCTGTCCAAAAGGTGCCCCCCTCCCCCCCCTGCTCTTTCATATAGAGTGGGGGGCACTTTAATAGAGGAAGTGTGTTGCTGTCCTGATCACCGGGTGAAAACAGAGGGGAAAAGGCCTAAAAAAAAGAAAACTGATGCAGTCACCACACCTGTATGGTAAGCTCCAATATAATATATATTTTTTTGGTTTTGAGTTTAATACTGCTTTAATGCCTATGGGGCACTGCAGATTTCTGAAGAAATAAATAATCCTCAAGTTAGGAAGGCTTGCCCGATCACCGGTGGTGTGCTTTGATCAGCACTGAGCCAGCCATGGTACATAGCATGCAACATCTGACCAGTCAATGGCTGTACGCTGCTTGTTCCACACCATACACTCCTATCATCTATTATGACCTCATTCTAGAACTAAATACCATCTGGTGCTCTCAATCCATCTCTTCTTATGCCGCGTACACACGAGCGGACTTTTCAACATCCAAAGTCCGAAGGACTGAGTCCGTCAGACTATCCGATCGTGTGTGGGCTGCAACGGACTTTTGACTCGCCAAAGTCCGAAGGACTTTAGAATATGGAACATGCTTCAAATTTTCCCGAAGGAACTCCGCCGGACCCGGTCCCCTTCGAAAACTCCGCTCGTGTGTATGCTACTCCGACGGACTAAAACCGACGCTAGGGCAGCTATTGGCTACTGGCTATAAACTTCCTTATTCGAGTCGGGTCGTACGTCATCACGTTCGAATCCGTCGGAGTTTAGTGTGATTGTGTGTGGCCAAGTCCGTTCGGCCGAAAAGTCTGTCAGAACTCCGTCGGAATTCCAGCAGAACTCCGACGGAACTCCTTTGGAAGTCTGTCGGACATAATATAAAAAAATAGAAGAACATAGATAGCGGGACTTTTTCATGAAGCACACGGGAGCAATGAAACAGATTAGATAAAAGTAGTTTTTAATTATTCGAATTGTTTATGAAATATTTGTATCAATTGTTTCCATACATTTTACTATATATTAATATTTTTATATTTTTTGCACATATACAATTCTTAAAAATTATTATTCCACATTGATTACAATTTCCAACAAGAAGTTGATACTTCTATTACAAGATACAAACAGTAATTGAGACATGATTTAATAGAATAGAATTTATGACTCTACAGATGTCACAGAGGGGCCATAAAAAAACAAAAAAAAATGAAAATAAAAAAGGAACAAATAGCGAAGAACAAATAAAGAAGGAACGGGGATCAGAGGAATTCATACGTATATACACGCGGTTGTTTGTTAGCTCTACGCGTTTCAAGGCCTTATAGCCTATCATCAGGAGCAAAACCGTGGTAGGGATCTATAGAAAAAAAAAGGATGTTAAAAAGAAAACGAATAATGTTTTACTATAACAAATTGTTAAGAAGGGGCCAACCACGGACAGGGGAAAATACCCCTGAACTTAGTTAGCCCTGTTACTTACATGAGGGTCCTTGCAGTGGTGGCACAGACAGTGAGATCCCCAGACCAACCAAACAATGCCCCGTCCGGGAGCTGAGGGGACGTAGTGCAGCAGGCAGCAACCCAAAGCGGACAACACCTCATGTGAATGGAGATGTGTACTAACGATATGATGAGTGAAAACACCCCTATATTGAAGAGCTAAGTGAAAAAACAAGAAACAAAAATGCTAAATATAATAAAATAAAAGTGTGAAAAATTGGGCAGGGTTGAAAAAACAACAGAGGAAGGGGGAAGGTGATCGGTATATGAAGTGAAGGTAAAAAATAAAAAACAATTACCAAAATGACCGCAATTGAGGGCAGAGTGCCTCTGTGCATCTATGGTGACTGATATGGCCGATGTGATCAGTGCTAAGTGTTTGGTGCGAATGAGGAAGGGGCCCATATAAGCACCGCCGCCACCGCAACCACGCCCCCAACGTCACGCGTCAGACCAATTGGTGGATGGAACAAACCATTCCCCGGTGGGTCAGAAGGTAGTAAACACACTGCCGGTCATGTGGCATCAAGAGGCCAAACAGCCGGTGTGGCATGCGTGACGTCGACACGCAGTGAGGAAACCCCCCACCCGCCCAGCGTCAGAGTAGGGCGGGGGGAGGATCCACAGTGCGCGTCGCAGCTCCCGAACGGAACACACGAGGCAAGGTCCAGCGAGAGACACAGCCAGAACCAACACTGCACACATGCAAGCAATACTAAAGAAAGGGGGCTTAAAATAATTAAGAAAAAAAGGGAAAGAAAAATCAAAAAATCCAATTTACATTATTAGAAAGAATAAAATAAAGACATTTCATAAAGACAACTATAAGAAAAAAGCGTTTGATAATTATTATTAGTGCAATCCGTGTGCCTCCATCCCTTATTTTTATTATAAAGACAAAAAAAGAAAAAAAAAAAGTTGGTTGGGACTTTAAATGAGGTATACAGGGGCCGTTCACCCCTCCTCCATCCCGGTTCAATATATAAAAAAATAGAAGAACATAGATAGCGGGACTTTTCCATGAAGCACACGGGAGCAATGAAACAGATTAGATAAAAGTAGTTTTTAATTATTCGAATTGTTTATGAAATATTTGTATCAATTGTTTCCATACATTTTACTATATATTAATATTTTTATATTTTTTGCACATATACAATTCTTAAAAATTATTATTCCACATTGATTACAATTTCCAACAAGAAGTTGATACTTCTATTACAAGATACAAACAGTAATTGAGACATGATTTAATAGAATAGAATTTATGACTCTACAGATGTCGGACATAAGTCCGCTCGTGTGTACGGGGCTTTAAGCTTTCAATACTGAATTTAGATGGAATCCCAATGGGAATTTGCATCAGTCATATTCATGATGGGGGGGGGGGGAGCAGCAAGCTGTCTCTTTCTTCATTATGATGTCATGTCTGCCATCACAGATGAGCAGTTTCCATTGCTATACAAACCATGTTTTTGTCTATTCATTTGAAATACACTATATTCACGTGAGTATTTTTTGCTAGAAAAACGCCCAAATAATATATATATATATATATATATATATATAGAGAGAGAGAGAGAGAGAGAGAGAGAGAAAGAGAGAGAGAGAGAGAGAGAGAGAGAGAGAGAGAGAGTACATATATACATATATACACTATATTGTCAAAAGTATTCGGAGACCTGCCTTTACACGCACAAGAACTTTAACCACTTGCTGACCAGCTGCCGCAGTTTTACTATGGCAGAATGGCAAGGCTGGGGGCGAAATGATGTTACCTTACATTGCTTCATCTTTTGGCCACTAGGGGCACGTGCCCGCAGCATGTGCCCGGAGCCAATGCGATTGCCCCGGAGGCGCAATGACTGCCTAGGCTCCCGCGATCGCTCGTGACAGAGAGATTATGCTTATTAAAAGATAATGGCATCAGTTGGGATGATGGCCTATGGTTCAAGGGAATTTGTTTTTATCAGATTCAAAGATCTTTTAGTAGGTTAAGTGAGAGAGTAGTCTAGTGTGGTCACAGCAAGCCCACATGCCATCTGAGGCCATGGCATTGAGCGTATCCTGGTGTTATTATACACCAAGGGTTGTGAGTTTAACCACTTTGCGCCCGCGCTATAGCCAAGAGACGACTACAGTGCGGACGCTAACTGCCGGAAGGCCGTCCCTGGACGTCCTCCTGTTTACTTCCCCAATGCGCGCCGCCGCGGGCACTCATCGGGGAAGTTCTGTGCTGGCCGTGTCCCCTGGACACAGCCAGTCACAGATCGCTGTAAACGGCCAATCACAGCGGCCGTTTACAGTGTGATCGGCGTGCCCAATGAGAGATGATCTCATATGTAAACATATGAGATCATCTCTCATCGCCGGCTCTCCCTCCTCACACAGACAGCGTGTGAGGAGGGAGATATGAACAGCTGCATCTCTGCAGTGGTCAGGGTAAAAAAATAAAAATACAGTGCCCATCTGTCCCCACTGCCACCTGCCCCCACAGCCATCTGCCCCCACTGCCATCTGCCCCCACTGCCATCTGCCCCCACTGCCACCTGCCCCCACTGCCACCTGCCAGGCTTTTTCCCCTCTGTTTTCACTTGGTGATCTCGCCACTAGCACACCTCCTGTATAAGTGCCCGTTCACACTACCGCGACTTGTCAGGCGACTTAGCCGCCTGACAAGTCGCGCTCCGTTCTGTACTATGGAACTGTTCTAATAGGAGCGACTCAAGTCATGTGACATGTCATGTGACAAAATGTCAGTTCTATCAAGAGCACTGTGAAAAGCCTACATAATCTGCCTGCAATGGATTATGTAATACTTTAAAGGTAGCTCAAGGGGAGGCATACTTTAGCACATGTGCAACACTTACTGGACAATATCAGCCGTTCACAAATTTTATTTGTTTCCCCGGAATTTCTCTTTCAGTAAGTTATAAATGTTAATCAAGGTACCCATAAAAAAATTATGCTATTTGCTTTAACAAGAAAAAATTCCTTCCTGGTCCCCAAAGACATGGATAATTTCTTAAAGCGGGAGTCCGCCGGGAATCCGCGTTTTTTATTTTTTTTAAAAGCCAGCAGCTACAAATACTGCAGCTGCTGACTTTTAAAATAAGGATACTTACCTGTCCAGCGCGCCCGCGATGTCGGCACCCGAAGCCGATCTCTCGATTGTCTCTCGGGTGCTGCCGCCGCCATCTTGGGTATGGGAATCAGGAAGTGGAGCCTTTTGGCTTCATTTCCCGGTTCCCTACTGCGCATGCGCGAGTCGCGCTGCGCAATAAGGATGGACCCGCTGCCTCTGGGAGCTGTGTGTTTCCCAGCAGGCAGCGGGGGACTTTTGGAAAGGGGCGTAATCTACGCCCCTTTCCGCAGAGAGCTATCCCGGAAGTGGGTGCAGATACCTGTACTGTACAGGTACCTGCACCCCCCTCCCCCCTGAAAGGTGCCAATTGTGGCGCCGGAGGGGGGGAGGCTTCCGATGAGCGGAAGGTCCACTTTAGGGTGGACCTCCGCTTTAAGTCATTTATGTATTTATTTTAAATATAGATAACCTTTTTTTATTTTGAGCTTTCAATAACGCATCTATCCATTTTTTTTAAAGTGGTTGTAAACCCTTACAACCAACTTTGGCTTACCTGTAGGTCCAAGAAATATCTCCTAAACCTACACGGTTTAGGAGATATTTGCTGAAAGACAGGCACCGCCGCGGTCAACGGCGATATGCCGCGAGTGGCGGCTCCCGTGCGCATGCGCGGCAGTGACTTTGTCGCGGCTTCGCCGAATGACAGCGGCGGAGCAGCGAGACCCACCGAGAAGATGGAGGCTCCGGACTACAGGTGATAGCGGTGACATTGCTGGCTCCTGTGTCAGGTAAGTGACACATAATGGACTACTATGTGATGCGATGTGATGCATAGTAGTCCATTATGCTTTACCTTTGCAGGGAATGAAAGAGGAAGTAAACTTATTAGGGTTTACTTCCTCTTTAACCACTTCAATACCGGGCACTTAAACACCTTCCTGCCCAGACCAATTTTGAGCTTTCAGCGCTGTCGCACTTTGAATGACAATTGCGTGGTCATTCTACACTGTACCCAAATGAAATTTTTATCATTTTTTTCCCACAAATAGAGCTTTCTTTTGGTGGTATTTGATCACCTCTATGGTTTTTTTTTGCGCTACAAATAAAAACATACCGGAAATTTTGAAAAAAAAAAATGTTTTTTTTGTTTCAGTTTCAAAACTTTGTAAATAAGTAAGTTTTCTCCTTCACTGATGGGCACTGATAGGGCTACACTGATGGGCACTGATAAGGCGGCACTGATGGGCACCAATGTGGCACCAATGAAGTGGCACTGATGAGGTGGCATTGACGGACACTGATATGTGGCACTGATAGGCGGCACTGATAGGCGGCACTGATGGGCGACACGGATGGGCGACACGGATGGGCGACACGGACGGACACTGATAGGTGGCACAAATTGGCAATGATAGCTGGCACGGATTGGCATGGATGGGTGGCACAGATGGGCATGGATAGGCGGCACAGATGGGCATGGATAGGCGGCACAGATGGGCATGGGTGGGCATGGATAGGCGGCACAGGTGAGCACTGATAGGCGGCACAGGTGGGCACTCATAGGCGGCATTGGTGTTAGACTATAGTAATGGATGCCAATTAGTGCCAAACAATAATGCATGCCAATCAGTGATGCCCATTGTGGGCACTGATTGGCATCCATTATGGGCACTGATTGGCATCCATTGTGCTGACTGGCATCCCTGGTGGTCTAGGGAGGATTACCTTTTCCCTGGTGGTCTGGTGGCGTCCCTGGTGGTCCAGTGTGGGCATCCTCGGGGGGGCTGTGCTGATAAACGATCAGCACAGACCCCCCTGTCAGAGGAGCAGCCGATCGGCTCTCCTCTACTCGCGTCTGACAAACGCGAGTGAGGGAAAGCCGATCACCGGCTCTTCCCATTTACAGTGTGATCAGCCGTGATTGGACACGGCTTATCACGTGGTAAAGAGTCTCCGTCGGAGACTCTTTACCGAGATCGTAGTTGCCGGGTGTCAGACTGACACCCCGCAACAACGATCGCCGCGATGCGCGCCCCCGGGGGTGCGCAGCGGCTCATAATCCTGATCACGTCATATGACGTCCAGTCAGGATTATGCAACCACTTTGCAGCCGTCAATTGCCTATAGGGCGGGCGGCAAGTGGTTAAGGAGTATACAGTGGGATAGCTGTGGAAGAGTTCAGAGGATCCGATGATGACTGGAATCTGGAAGCCTAGTGAGAGACTGGGAGCTCAGTGAGTGAAGATCTACAGTGGGATACTGTGAGATAAGAGAAGACGTATTTTGTGTTACCAAGAGTTATGTACAACTACCTTTAGTATATGTTGCAAGATTAGTTGCCATAGGAGACAGCGGTCCTACCTATGCAGAAGTGTTATCCGGCTGGAAGCCTTTCACTGTATAGCTGTCTACCTATAGAAGTCTCGGAGTCTGCCAATTATAATTGCATCTATTCAAGGGTGTCCTGGCCCTAACCCTCTCTCCCACAGTTCTGTTAAGAGACAATAAATCTCTTGTCCGCATTCAGAAGTGACTGGCGCTCAACATTTCCATTTGCATCACACCCACCGTGCCTGGTAACCTGCTCTACAAGGAAGGATGTCCGCTCTCCCTAACCCTTGAGGTCACCATTAGGTCTCTGGGGCCCCGGAACCTTGCTACATACATGTCTAGCATTAAAACAAAATACATTTAATGATTTTATTATCAAACTGCATTCATTTGTATGTATTCATATATATGCCAGGAGTTCAGGAGCCTTTGAGCTGAGTTTTAGCCAACACTGTTTTAGTTTTCAATGCAGCAGGAAAGGTTTAGATCCTCATTCATGTAATGTTGCTGTCCGGTTCCATCTTTAGGTAATTTCCTCTTCCTCGTAATGTTGTCACCAGGGCAGGAAGTGATGGGAATCTCCCAGCCAGCCATTAAAACAGATTACATCCCTTCCACCCTCTTTGATGGGTAACACAGTTTCTATCTATGTATTTGGACTGTGTATTAACCTGGTTGGCTGGAGTTCAGCTAAAGGACTTTTCTGAATTCAAAAAATGTTGGCAAATGTTGGTTTTGTGCTATAAATAATAATTCCCCTATTGGTATAACATATACAGCAGAGCAGCTTTCCATACCCAGACTGGCCTTGGGCTGTAGCATAATGATAGGCTAATGAAGATTTATCATACTGAAGAAGAGGGATAGGCAACCTAAGGCAAGTGTGCCACGACGGGCATGGAATGTCTTTTTTCAGATGCACCCAGCAGATGATCACGTGGCGTGTGTGCAGGCTTGGACTAGGCCACCAGTGCTCCTCCTGTGAGCTCCTGCTACCTACAAGCATAGCGCTGCTGCTATAGGCTGTAATTTGTAGGTCAATAGGCTTTTTAGGTACAAAACTTTGCCTTCAGCTCTGCACCCATGGCCAAGCCACCTCCATGACGTTTCACATGTCACCGACATTCAGGTGTTGGCCCTCCTCCCCGTACCAGCTCCAGTCTGCCTGTGGTTGTATGTGTTGTTAGATGAAGAGGCCTCCTTCCCTCTTCCTCCTCTTAGTGGTATCCAAGGTGTGAGGGTACAGGAATTGGGGTGATCTAAGGTTTGAAGGTACAGGAATTGGGGTGATCTGAGGTGTCAAGGTGCAGGGATTGGGGTGATCTGAGGTGTGAAGGTGCTGGGATTGGGGTGATCTGAGGGGTGAAGGTGCAGGAATTGGGGTGATCTGAGGTGTGAAGGTGTAGGAATTGGAACTGATCTGAGGTGTGAAGGTGCAGGAACTGGGGTGATCTGAGGGGTGAAGGTGCAGGAATTGGGGTGATCTGAGGGGTGATGGTCCAGGAATTGGGGTGATCTGAGGGGTGAAGGTGCAGGAATTGGGGTGATCTGAGGGGTGAAGGTGCAGGAATTGGGGTGATCTGAGGGGTGATGGTCCAGGAATTGGGGTGATCTGAGGGGTGATGGTCCAGGAATTGGGGTGATCTGAGGGGTGAAGGTGCAGGAATTGGGGTGATGGTCCAGGAATTGGGGTGATCTGAGGGGTGAAGGTGCAGGAATTGGGGTGATCTGAGGGATGAAGGTGCAGGAATTGGGGTGATATGAGGGGTGATGGTCCAGGAATTGGGGTGATATGAGGGGTGAAGGTGCAGGAATTGGGGTGATCTGAGGGGTGAAGGTTCAGGAATTGGGGTGATCTGAGGGGTGAAGGTCCAGGAATTGGGGTGATCTGAGGGGTGATGGTCCAGGAATTGGGGTGATCTGAGGGGTGAAGGTCCAGGAATTGGGGTGATCTGAGCTGTGATGGTCCAGGAATTGAAGCTAAACTGACATCTACAGAGTACTATATACTGAGACATTGTATATTTTCACAAAACACTACAGGAAGTAACATTTTGTTCTATAAATAGAATGATTCATTCTCTGTGATGGCCAAATGCTTCACTAGGAGTCATTTCCACATAAGTGCTCTGCAATACATTGGCACATCCAGATCCTTGGTAATCCCCGTCCATAGAGATGTGAAAGGCCTCTGACACAACCTACACGATGGGAAGAAGTATATAGATGGATGCAATATTAGGGAGCTGGTCTCGGGCCGGGGAAGTTGTCTAAGCCCTTGTACACACGGTCGGATGTTCCGGCGGAAAATGTCAGATCGGACCGTGTTGTTGGATAATCCGACCGTGTGTGGGCTTCATCTGACTTTTTCCATCGGAATGTCCGACCAACAAAGTTTGAGAGCTGGATATAAACATTTTCCGACAACATGATCCGATCGGACTTTGTCTGATCGTTTGTAGAGAATTCCGATCGGACAAAGTGCCACGCATGCTCAGATCAAATTCCTAGACCAAAGCTATTGGCTACTAGCCTGAACATAGCCCCGTCATAACTAAATAACGTCATCACGTTACGAACGATCGGACTTTCCGACAACTTTGTCCGACCGTGTGTATGTAACACCAGTTTCGGACAAAATCCGTCAGAATAAAAACAGTGCAGACAAGGGTGTGAGGAGACCTGATTTCTCTTATATAATATACAGTAAAACCAAGTTTATGTCATAATAAATGTTGTTTTTAATACTTCGAATTCCATGATTTCTATTCAAATAATACCCGATGATCCTGCCATGAAAGTCCTGGTTCAGGCTCTTCCTGAAATGAGCTGATAACGCACTTATCCCTGCCTCCCAATTTTCTTCCTGTGATATCACATGGTCACACGTCCTCCTAATGGAGAGTGACAGTGGCCTTTCCATCACACAGGCACCATGTGGTCCACTGGTGGCACTATTAGGAAAACCACACTGAGAAGATCGGAGTGCCTGTCTCTCCCAGCCTGTGTGATGATCTATAGGGGACTGGACCTGAGGCTGATACCAGGTCAAATTCAAGTACTTTTCTAGGTATAGTTAAAAAAAAAACAATACAATAATGAATACAGAGCTAAATTGTATGTGTTAAATCTCTCTAGAGTTTAGCTTTTGCATGTCTAAATGATTATTTTCTGTAAGAACTGTGAAAATGTGGAATGTTCTTCCAAGAGAGCTTGATCGAGCAATCCTGGTAGACTGCATTAAAGAGGAAGTAAACCCTGATGAGTTTACTTCCTCTTTCATTCCCTGCAAAGGTAAAGCATAATGGACTACTATGCATCACATCGCATCACATCGCATCACATCGCATAGTAGTTCATTATGTGTCACTTACCTGACACAGGAGCCAGCGAAGTCACCGCTATCCCCTGTAGTTCGGTGCATCCATCTTCTCTGTGGGTCTCGCTGCTCCACCGCTGTCATTCGCCGAAGCCGCGATGATGTCACTCCCGCGCACGGGAGCCGACACCGTGCGGCATCTTCGTCGTTGACGGTTTAGGAGATATTTCTTGGACCTACAGGTAAGCCTTAATCTAGGCTTACCTGTAGGTCAAAGTGGTTTGTAAGGGTTTACAACCACTTTAAGCGTCACCTCTGCTGTCCTGCTGGGTCCCTGACTTGGCACTTGCTGATGCTTTCCCACTTCTTCACCATCCCTGGTTGGTGAGAAGACTGCTTGGGTACTGGCTTCAGCTTACTCACAGTGGTCTCTGGTAACAAGGTGGATGGTCCCTTAGTGGTGACGGCTTCCCCTCTACCTCCGACCACAACTGGTTCCTCGTCTGGCTGAACCTTCGCAACTCAGTTGGACTCCAATCCTGCAGTCCCAACCCTGCGCTGCTTCTCCTGCTCCTGGATAGGCCTCAGGCAGCCAACAGCCAGGTGTCCCCGGGATAGGCCTCGGGCTTCCGGCCTTGCAACCCGGGGGCGACATAACACACGTCCACCCAGACAGCCATCAAGGTGGCACGGAACCCCCCGATCACCTGACTCCACTCAAGTAAACAGGCTCTCCCAGCAGGCCAAGGGACTAAAATAAACCCCCTCCTGCCAGCTGGCTGAGACACCCCATCCATTCATCATCTGACCTTGCTAAGCCCTTATTGATCTAATATCACCAGCCGAAGTGCCACCTAGTGACAAAAGAGAAAAGGTACAGCAATTCCAGAGTTTAGGGACTAATCAGTGGATCTTTTATCAATGAGCCAGGACAATTACCAGGATTACTACCTGGCAAACTAAATTTGTTAGCAACCCTGTCTACTACATGTAAAAAACCCGAATTTGACAAAAGCAAAAAAAAAGTGCAGAAAGCTTGTGCATAAATATATATATATATATATAAGACGAACATGGCACATACACTATATTACAAAAAGTATTGGGATGCCTGCCTTTACACGCATATGAACTTTAATGACATCCCAGTCTTAGTCCGTAGGGTTCAATATTGAGTTGGTCCACCTTTTGCAGCTATAACAACTCCAACTCTTCTGGGAAGGCTGTCCACAAGGTTTAGGAGTGTGTCTATAGGAATGTTTGACCATTCTTCCAGAAGCGCATATGTGAGGTTAGGCACTGACCGGAGAAACCTGCCTGGCCTGCACAGAGTCCTGACCTGATAGAACACCTTTGGGAAGAATTCGAGCGGAGACTGCGAACCAGGCTTTCTTTTCCTCATCAGTGCCTGACCTCACAAATGTACTTCTGGAAGAATGGTGAAACATTCCCATAGACACACTCCTAAACCTTGTGGACGGCCTTCCCAGAAGAGTTGAAGCTGTTATAGCTGCAAAGGGTGGGCCAACTCAATATTGAACCCTACGGACTAAGACTGGGATGCCATTAAAGTTCATGTTGCGTGTAAAGGCAGGCGTCCCAATACTTTTTGTAATATAGTGTATGCTCAGCCTGTAGTGGTGCATTTTAGGCCAGCAGGGTACAGTTCTGTTGAAGGGCGCTCGCCATGCCCAGTGGTGGGGCTAGAGGGGAATGTAGCAGCTGTTACTCTTGCTGATGAGACCAGCTCCCAGATCAGCTTCTTGCAGTACCTGTACAGCAGAGCTGGAGTGTGGGAGGAAGAAGAAGCTCAAGGAGCCAGGCAGTTCATGCGCTGACAAGGAGCACATTGATAGGAGGAGAAAGCAAAGTTCACGAAGAATGAGCTCATCACTGTGCTACTTTTCCTTCACTGTCCAGTGAGATGATTGGGGTGGATTCATGACAGCCGGCAGAAGAAAAGAAGTACTGGGGGTGGGGGGCTCTGGATTGATGATGATATTGCAAAAAAAGGTGTTTTCTATTTTATCTTTTGGATATTCATTTTTTATTTTCGGTGGAGTTATGCTTTAAATTTTCCCAAAATTGTGGAAAAGCCATGCATTTATGCTATGCCATCAAAATAAGTGTATCACGTTTTTTTAGAGCTAAGGAGAGCCCACATAGAATACAAATCAAATAGAGCAAAATAAGGTAGGTACACAGTCCAGATATACAGTAACTTTCAGGGTAATAAGCACACTAGGTTTGTATAATACAATTGTGTTATTACCCTAGAAGTTATATCTGGACTGTATACAGTTCCTTGCGAAAGTATTCGGCCCCCTTGAACTTTTCAACCTTTTGCCACATTTCAGGCTTCAAACATAAAGATATAAAACTTTTTATTTTTTGTGAAGAATCACCAACAAGTGGGACACAATTGTGAAGTGGAACGAAATCTATTGGATTTTTGAAACTTTTTTAACTAATAAAAAAATGAGGGGCGTGCAAAATTATTCGGCCCCCTTGCGTTAATACTTTGTAGAGCCACCTTTTGCTGCGATTACAGCTGCAAGTCACTTGGGGTATGTCTCTATCAGTTTTGCACATCGAGAGACTGAAATTCTTGCCCATTCTTCCTTGCAAAACAGCTCGAGCTCAGTGAGGTTGGATGGAGAGCGTTTGTGAACAGCAGTTTTCAGCTCTTTCCACAGATTCTCGATTGGATTCAGGTCTGGACTTTGACTTGGCCATTCTAACACCTGGATACGTTTATTTGTGAACCATTCCTTTGTAGATTTTGCTGTATGTTTGGGATCATTGTCTTGTTGGAAGATAAATCTCCGTCCCAGTTTCAGGTCTTTTGCAGACTCCAACAGGTTTTCCTCCAGAATGGTCCTGTATTTGGCTGCATCCATCTTCCCCTCAATTTTAACCATCTTCCCTGTCCCTGCTGAAGAAAAGCAGGCCCAAACCATGATGCTGCCACCACCATGTTTGACAGTGGGGATGATGTGTTGAGGGTGATGAACTGTGTTGCTTTTACACCAAACATATCGTTTTGCATTGTGGGCAAAAAGTTCGATTTTGGTTTCATCTGACCAGAGCACCTTCTTCCACATGTTTGGTGTGTCTCCCAGGTGGCTTGTGGCAAACTTTAGACGAGACTTTTTATGGATATCTTTGAGAAATGGCTTTCTTCTTGCCACTCTTCCATAAAGGCCAGATTTGTGCAGTGTACGACTGATTGTTGTCCTATGGACAGACTCTCCCACCTCAGCTGTAGTTCTCTGCAGTTCATCCAGAGAGATCATGGGCCTCTTGGCTGCATCTCTGATCAGTCTTCTCCTTGTCTGAGCTGAAAGTTTAGAGGGACGGCCAGGTCTTGGAAGATTTGCAGTGGTCTGATACTCCTTCCATTTCAAAATGATCGCTTGCACAGTGCTCCTTGGGATGTTTAAAGCTTGGGAAATCTTTTTGTATCCAAATCCGGCTTTAAACTTCTCCACAACAGTATTACGGACCTGCCTGGTGTGTTCCTTGGTCTTCTTGATGCTCTCTGCGCTTTCAACAGAACCCTGAGACTATCACAGAGCAGGTGCATTTATACAGAGACTTGATTACACACAGGTGGATTCTATTTATCACCATCAGTCATTTAGGACAACATTGGATCATTCAGAGATCCTCGCTGAACTTCTGGAGTGAGTTTGCTGCACTGAAAGTAAAGGGGCCAAATAATTTTTCACGCACCACTTTTCAGTTTTTTATTTGCTAAAAAAGTTTAAATTATCCAATAGATTTAGTTCCACTTCACAATTGTGTCCCACTTGTTGGGGATTCTTCACAAAAAATTAAAATGTTATATCTTTATGTTTGAAGCCTGAAATGTGGCAAAAGGTTGAAAAGTTCAAGGGGGCTGAATACTTTCGCAAGGCACTGTACCTACTCTATTTTGCTCTATTTGATCTGAGAGCCACGCATTTGAGTCGCCATCAGTGGCTTCTTTCTCTATCGGTCATCCACGTGACATGACAGCTCAGTGGGAACATATTGGAATGCTGCACTTTTTGTTTATTTCTATTATGTTTTTGTTTAGATAATTTCCTGAACGGTACTAAACATCCTTGGCTCCTGAGGAAGTGGATAACGTCCATGAAACGCATTGGAGCATTGAAAGCTTAGACCAAGTGATATGAATGTACTATTCGAAGAGTGGCTGATTTTAATGGTTGTATTTCAATATTCTACAAATTCTGTATATCACAATGAAATGTATACTGTTTTATAAATGTTTGCAATAAAAAATGAATATTTTATGTAAACATGATGTGCTTCCAATGGTATTTTTTCTTCACTTTTCTACAATTGCTACAATACATTGAAGATGAAGTGTAGCATGTTAATGGTACCAAATAAAACAAAGCACTAGACGGCACAGATATTATAAATCACTCTGCTAGTCTCGTATCCTTTGTTCTGTGTTGCTTTGATGAGTCTGTGTTTCCTTCATTAAAAAAAATAGGTCAATAAGTTAATTGCATTTATGAAAGTACAAGAAAACTTCAAAGAAAGCGATTCGCTCCCCTTGTGTCAGAAAAACACAAAGCTGACGATTCTGCCGGAGATCGGGCACATGCCAGGCTGCTATACACAACCCTACCCTTCCAAGATACATGGCAGACCTCAATAATGTGTGTTATCCAGTCACCTACAGGTAACATTCCAGACTGCCCCACTCTATTCACTGTGCTATAGGGGACATATTCCAGACTGCCCCACTCTGTTCATTCTACTATAGGGGACATGTTCCAGACTGCCCCACTCTGTTCACTGTGCTATAGGGGACATGTTCCAGACTGCCCCACTCTATTCACTGTGCTATAGGGGACATGTTCCAGACTGCCCCACTCTATTCACTGTGCTATAGGGGACATGTTCCAGACTGCCCCACTCTATTCACTGTGCTATAGGGGACATGTTCCAGACTGCCCCACTCTGTTCACTGTGCTATATGTGACATGTTCCAGAATGCCCACTCTGTTCACTGTGCTATAGTGGACGTTTTCCAGACTGCCCCACTCTGTTCACTGTGCTATAGGTGACATGTACTAGACTGCCCACTCTGTTCATTCTGCTATAGGGGATATGTTCCAGACTGCCCTACTCTGTTCACTGCACAATAGGTGACATGTTCCAGACTGCCCCACTCTGCTCATTGTACTATAGGTGACATATTCCAGGTGGCTGTACTCTGTTCACTCTGCTATAGGGGACATGTCCCAGCCAGCCTAATTCAGCACGCTGTGCTATAGGTCACATTCCAGAACGTTCCACTCTGTTCACTGTGCTATAAGTGACATTGCAGACTGCTCCATTTTGTGTAAGTGACATTCCAGACCGCTCCATTTTGTGTACTGTACCATGGGTGACATACTCCAGACTGCCCACTCTGTTTGCTGTGCTATAGGCAACATATTCCAGGCTGCTCTACTCGGTTCACTCTGCTATAGGGAACTTACTGCAGCCAGCCTCATTCATTAAACTGTGCTATAGGTGACATACTTTATGCCTCACGCGGTATACTGTTATGTAAATGACACACTCTGGAATGCCGCACTCTATATGCAGTGTTATAGGTAGCATACTCTGGTTTGCCCCGCTCTGTGCACTGTACTGTAAGTGGCATACTCCAGACTGGCAAACTCTGTACATTATGCTATAAGTGACACACTCTGGTCTTCTCCAATCCGTACACTGTACTGTAACATTCTATATACTCCATGCTGGTTTGCTGACAATACAAGGTTTTTTTTTCCGTTCAGCCCAGCATGTTGAACAAAAAAAAACCTGACAGCCCAAGAAGAGCCGCTGTACTAACTATTGGATGTTAGTACAGGGATCTCCCCCACTGTGCTATTGTGTTCTCACAGGGGGGTGCCCCCCCCCCTGCCAAAACACTCCAGTCAGCCATTGGCCGAGAGCACTGATCGGGAGCCAGTCGACAGACCTTTTTCAGTCATGGCCCTTTAATAGAATCCGGCTGAATATCCGTCCTCTGTCTGACCGACTGCGGTCCACACGGGCCAAATGTCAGCCAGTTTCTGTTGAACTGGCCGATGCCACCCGTCCTTCTGCCCGTGTGTACTAGGTTCATACCTCCCAACATTTTGAGATGGGAATGAGGGACACCTACTATCAAATGTATGTAGGCATAGGGCACGCCCCCTTAAAGGAGAATTAACCCCAAAAAAAGGTTAATTAAATCCACAAGGGCTTTTTTTTACCACTACTATTCCTTTATATTGGCTTTTAAAATTTACAAATGCAGCAATTTAGATATCAGATGAAAGGTTCAGCACTGGGAAACACTTTTTGAAAAATAAAAAGTGCATTTTATATACAGCTATATAGATCAGACCAAAATGAGGGACAAATGAGGAGGAATGAGGGACGGAGGGACATTGCTCCAAATCAGGGACAGTCCCTTGAAATCAGGGACAGTTGGGAGCTTTGCAGGTTTAAGGCCCCTTTCACACGGACGGACAGAATTGTGCTTTTAGCTGCGGATTTTCTAGTTTTCTACCGCAGCTAAAAGCACACAATGCTTTCCTATGGCCCCATTCACACACTGCGTTTAGCTGCGATTTCGTTACGTGCGGTTCGGTGCGAATAGAAAAAATAGAATTGAATGCGTCCAGGTGCGATGTAGCGCAGCTATATGCACATAACCACAGGTAATCGCAGTCTTTTGCGTCAACTGTGGATAGCAGCGCGAAAAGGGATTCAAGGGACCAAAAAAAAAAAAAAAAAAAAAAGGGGTTGCTATGGGAACGACTATGTTAGATAACTGCAGCTGAACGCAACTGCACAGAAACGCACATAAACGCAGGTAATTGCACTGTAAAAATGCATCTGATCGCTGTGCCTGGAGTCTTGAATTTCACAGAAAAAAATAAACATTCTAAACTGCGGCAGAACAGCCATCCGCGTGAAAGGGGCCTAAGCCCTTGTACACACGGTCGGAGATTCCGACGGAATGTGTCCTATCGGACCGTTTTGTCGGATATTCCGACCGTGTGTGGTCTCCATCGGACTGTTTCCGTCGGAATATCCGACGAACCAAGTTTTCCAACTTGTCCGTAAAATTTTCCGACAAAATGCTCCTATCGGACATACTCCGATCATGTGTAGCCTACTCCGACGGACAAAGTGCCACGCATGCTCAGATCAAATTCCTAGACTAAAGCTATTGGCTACTAGCCTGAACGTAGTCCCGACGTAACGAAATAACGTCATCATGTTATGTACAATCGGATTTTCCGACAACTTTGTCCGACCGTGTGTATGCAACAGTTTCGGACAAAATCCGTCAGACAAAATCCAACGGATTTGGTTGTCAGAATGTCCAACCGTGTGTACAGGGGCTAAGACTTGCATTGAGAGAAGAATCAATAAATAACAACCCTTGTGTAACACTACAAAGAAGGAAGCAGCGCCTGAGTACGGAATGAGCAAATATGTCTGCCCCCATCTACATATATATAGTTACAAATCATTACATAAAAACAAGGTTTTCAAAACATTAGCACATACTGATAAGATTATTTCTATCCAGCTGATCTCTTTTACATGTTAATCCTAAAAATAAACCAAAACATTGAAGTGGACGGACATTCCCTTTAAGTCCCGTTGATGACCTGTGTCATTGAAAAGGTCAATCCATGCAGAGATCCATCTACGGGACCCTGCTAGAGATCATCTAATCCTGGACTATCTGGGCAGAATTGTCTTCTAACAAATAAAGGGATGTGAATAGTTAAGCATCTGGATGAAATCACAGTCAGGGGATTTCGAGTGTTTATCCACTTTGATTGCCACATTCACAGGACGTCAGCCCTCCCAAACACTGAGCCGGGAGCTTTACTTGGCTGTATTGCTCAGTTCCTAGAGAGCAGGGGTGGACTGACAACTCATGGGGGCCCCCGGGCAATACGAGATTATGGGGCCCCCAGGCAATCAGAGATTATGGGGCCACACAGTAGACAATCACACAGTATACACAGACATGCTTCTATTGGCTG
Source organism: Lithobates pipiens (assembly GCF_037356315.1). Classification (NCBI taxonomy): domain Eukaryota; kingdom Metazoa; phylum Chordata; class Amphibia; order Anura; family Ranidae; genus Lithobates; species Lithobates pipiens. The sequence goes on along the minus strand of NW_027507879.1, from coordinate 3,024,176 downwards.
AGAAGGTACTGGAGAGGCGGGGCAGCTCTAATCTCAGGATTTTTAGACCAAAAGGATGTCGGTAAGGGACAATTCAGAGACAGATGTAAAAAAAAAACACAAATTTTTACATACTGTCCCTGGTTTTACTAAGGCTGGCAACCCTGATGGGGCCCCCTAGTGGAATGGGGCCCTCGGGCAGTGCCCGAGTGGCCCAATGGTCAGTCCGCCCCTGCTAGAGAGTGTCTGTCTTCACCTGCAAATCATTTGTGGAGATGATGTATTTATATTTGGGTCCAGGAAGATCGCTGAGGATAGGGATAGAATAATTGGGGTGAGGCCTGGTTCACACCTATGCATTTTTTTTGTGCGTTTTCAGTTTTGCAGAAACACACTACAGTCCATCAAAAATGGTTTCCTATGGATGCATAGCTCCCAACTGTCCCTGATTTCGAGGGACTGTCCCTAATTTGGAGCAATGTCCCTCTGTCCCTCTTTCCTCCTCATTTGTCTGTCATTTTGGTCTGATCTATATAGTGGTATATAAAATGCACTTTTTATCAATCAAAAAGTGTTTTCCAGCGCTAAACCTTTCATGTGATTTCTAAATTGCTGCATTTGTAAATTCCAAAAGCCAATACAAAGGAATAGCAGTGGTTAAAAAAAAAGCACTTGTGAGTTTAACCAATCTCGTTTTTTTGTAATTCTCCTTTAAGCGGGCGTGGCCAGGGGGGTGTGTCCTATTCCTGCATACTTTTGCTGATAGGTGTCCCTCGCTCCCATCTCAAAAAGTTGGGAGGTGTGTGGATGTAGTTCACATCTGTGCATTTTATGGTAAGGGCCAGGGATTTACATAGTTAGTCAGGTTGAAAAAAGACACAAGTCCATCCAGTTCAACCACAAAAAAAAAATATATATATATATATATATATATATATATATATATATATATATATATATATATAATAAATATCATACCAGCCCATATACCCAATTCTATACCCACAGTTGATAGAGAGGAAGGCAAAAAAAAAACAGCAGAGCATGATCCAATTTGCTAAAGCAGGGTAAAAAATTCCTTCCTGATCCCCCGAGAGGCAATCGGATTTTCCCCGGATCAACTTTACCTATAAATGTCAGTACCCAGTTATATTCTGTACATTTAGGAAATAATCCAGGCCTTTCTTAAAGCAATCCACTGAGCTGGCCAGAACCACCTCTGCAGGGAGTCTATTCCACATTTTCACAGCTCTTACCGTGAAGAAACCTTTCCGTATTTGGAGGTGAAATCTCTTTTCCTCTAGACGTAAAGGGTGCCCCCTGTCCTCTTTGTTGACTGTAAAGTGAATAACTCGACACTGAGTTCCCTATATGGACCCCTTATATATTTGTACATGTTGATCACATCCCCCCTTAATATCCTCTTATCAAGAGAGAATAAATTCAGTTCCTCTAATCTTTCCTCATAGCTGAGTTCCTCCATGCCTCTTATCAGTTTGGTTGCCCTTCTCTGCACTTTCTCCAGTTCCCCGATATCCTTTTTGAGAACTGGTGCCCAAAACTGAACTGCATATTCCAGATGAGGTCTTACTAATGACTTGAACAGGGGATTTATTTTTTTTCAGTTTTTTTTGGTTCCATAGACTTCAATGGATCAAAAGCACGTATTGAAAAAAACGCAAAATACACCTGGAGTATGCAAACTGCAACCTGCACAGGTGTGAACCGGGCCTTCAATTTTCGTTATGAATTTGGATCCGAAATTCGTAAACGAAATTTCGTATTTCGTACGGAATTTGTATGCATAAAAATTCGTATTTCGGATTCGTACGAAAATGCGTACGAATTTTCGATTCGTACAAAACGGATCGCACATATCTACTGCACAGATCTGGAAGAATTACACAAAGAGCATCAAGATTCAAGAAGAATACACAGGACTCTTCTATTGAGATAATATTTGCTTCTCCCGGAGTTCAGCTTTAAATCCCATTTCCAGCGAGTATGTATTATTGGGTAGTATACCTGACATTTTAAACAGGACTTTGACATACGCAGATGGTGACTGTGTCATATTTTTGTGATGATACTTCATACATGCAACTACATATTCTCCTTGTAGTATCCAGCTGTATTTTTGCATTCAGCATCCTTGCTAAACGGCTGCTGAGCTCAAAGCAATTGCATGATAAGCCACAGAGAGAAAGTAAGCATTGTGTACAATAAATTATGTTGGCCTTGAACTGGCAGGGTTATACGAGTTTCAGTCCAGCCATATTTCTGTGTTTTCATTAGACTTTATACAAGTGGCGGCAGGTGCAAAGTGGTTGACACGGGCCCACGAGGCTTTTATGTTTCAAAAGTAAGCGTAGATAAAAAAATAAAAGGGGCGGAGGCAACCGTCCCAGCCCCCCCCTCCCCTCCCCCTACACACACACACACACAAATCAATCACACATTGTCAATAAATTAAGCAATTCGGAATTTCAAGAAGAGTTATAAACTTGTTTTCTCATAGTTCAGTCTCACGTTAGTGCTAATCCTGCTGGCAGCTTCCATTCACACTGCCAGTTTATTCCTGACTGCTGCCAGCTACAAGCCAGTGATTCACCCGGCCGCACCACGTCAGAGCCGTGAGATGGGGCAGCAGCTGCAAAAACAACTGTGCATTGATCGACTTAGATCTTGTAAAAAAAAAAAAAAAAGGAAAGATGGTTTCAATGCTCTCATGTGAACATGGCTGGTTTCAATACGGCAGTGTAAAGAGCAGCGACCATGTGCAAAGTGCACCAAACAATAGAGATCGTTCAAACTGTTAACGTACTGAAGCAATCTCACCAAACGATGAGTTCTGATTGGTTACTGCAAGCCGCCTATTACTTTTTCCTATCACACTCCAGCCATCCTAAGTTGTTTATACTTCTCCAGAACCCCTCCCCTTCTCTGGAACTTCCTACCCCAATATGTCCCATTATCCTGAAAACTAATTTATTCAGGGAAGCCTACCTCACCTCCACCTAAAAACTGTATGTTGGCCCCCTCCAATAGCTCATAGCTCGCAGCTATTATCTTTTGTATGACCTCCCCCCTCCCTTTTAGATTGTAAGCTCCATAAGCAAGGGCATCCTGATCCTTCTATGTTGAACTGTATTGCAACTGTGTAGTCTCCTTTTAAATTGTAAAGCGCTATTGGTGCAATATAAATCCTGTATAATAATAATAATAATATATCTCTATGCAAAACAAATATATATGATACATCTCAGAGATTTAGGCCTCACTCACATCTGTGTGTGCACATTATAGCCCGGGTCGGACTCCCTTTCTTAAATCATCAATACACCTTTCCATTTCCTATGGATCCTCAATACTGGATATTAGGGGTGCAACGGATCAAAAAACTCACGGATCGGACCGTTCCTTGGATCAGAGTCACAGATCGGATAATTTTTCGGATCAGCAAATAATAATAGAATTTTCAAAAACCTGTTAAAATTCCACCACCATATAGTCCCCCATTGTAATATCCACAATCTCCCCCACTGTAATATTGGCTGAGTATGGCTGAGTATCGCAGAGTATGGCTGGGTATCGCAGAGTATTGGCGGGTTATGGCAGAGTATTGGCGGGGTATTACTGAGTATTGGCAGGGTATGGCAGAGTATTGGCAGAGTATTGGCACGGTATGGCAGAGTATTGGCAGGGTATGGCAGAGTATTGGCAGGGTATTGGCAGGGTATTGCAGAGTATTGGCAGGGTATTGGCTGGGTATGGAGGGATGGCTGTCACAGAGCAGTGCTGTGGGCACTACAGATCCAGCCCACAGTGCTGCTTCCACCCGATCTCTCCCCTCCACTGTACAGATCAGGGGGAGAGGAACCAGCATCATGACATGTGGAAAGATGGTCGCCATTTCAGAGCTAGGCTGAATCTGCTGCCTTTCCTAAAGCCGAGACCGCGGAGTGCTCCACGGCTCGCGGCGTGTGCCGATCTGAGCGGGGTGACCCGTTCGGATCACGGATCGGTGACGATCCGTTGCACCCCTACTGGATATGAGTGTTGTAAAGCGCCACGCAGACTGTTGGCGCTATATAAAACCAGTATAGCTCCAACACTCCTGATAAAGTCAGTATAGCTTCTATACTGCTGATGAAGTGAGTATAGCTTCTACACTGCTGATGAAATCAGTATAGCTCCAACGCTCCTGATAACGCTCCTGATAAAGTCAGTATAGCTCCTACACTGCTGATGAAGTAAGTATAGCTTCTACACTCCTGATAAAGTCAGTATACCTCCAACGCTCCTGATAAAGTCAGTATAGCTCCTACACTGCTGATGAAGTGAGTATAGCTTCTACACTCCTAATGAAGTCAGCATAGCTCCTATGCTCCAGATAAAATCAGTATAACTCCTACGCACCTGATGAAGTCAGTATGATGAAATACGTAGGAAGGAATTACCCTCCTTCATCATGTTTTCAATTTTCGACCCCATGCCTGAAAAATCAACAGAATTGCTGGAGTGTGATTCAATAGAATATGTCTCAATCCCTCAATGTGTTTCGCCATTAGTGCACAATGTATGTTCAGAGATTCCTTATATAAGCTTTAGGGATATACTGTATGATCAGCAGATTGCTATTTCAGCCACGTTATATTGGAGTGGGAAATAAATCTGGCATGAGATGGCCTACCTATAATTTGCACATTATGGACTTTAGCAATTATTGATTTTTCACTGCCGTCACTTGTTGATGCAATATGTTTGATGTATTATTTGCATTGTTTTCTCGGCGAATGATTAATTTGGTTTGCCACTTCTTATGAAACATTCCAGTTTTAGTTAAGCGTTGCATTTTCTTAGTTGAAACCTCACTACTGTTTAGAGAAGGGTCACCGGTCATGCCGGGATCATCGCCGACATGAATGTCTTCGGGTTTGGGAGGTTCTGTGTAGACTTCATCAAATTCTTATTGACACAAGAATACAAAATTCCTCCCTCCCACCTGACCTTTGCCTGCTGTGATAAAACACAAACATGTCACATGGCCTCCTTAACCTTGGGGGTAATTAAGTGAGACCCCTTGGTCTATTTATATTAACCAGGAAGGTCTCCAACACGAATCACCGTGTTTTAAAAGAAAATGTCTTGTTCACCTTTTTTTTCATATTTTTTTACACCTCAGCGCTGCTGATCTCCTGCACCCGCTTAACAGCTACTTGTACCCTAGTGATGGTTGCATCTCATTCGTCAGTGCAGATTTCCGGATGGCAACAAAAGAGGACCATGCATATGTATTTTGTGTTGAAATGGCCCCTTGTAGTCTCCATTTGAAGCCTGTGTGGCAGGGTGACAACTTAGGAGCACCGCAGGGAAATGGGGACAGAGTGTTGTCCCCCTATAACAAGAGGTACCTAAACAAGGCCCTTTATGACAGGATAACCAGATATTATTTTACAGATTTAAAAACATAGAAAATGACTTCTGAAATTAAATTAACATGTTAAAACATATCAAACATCAGTTTAAAAATGTATGAACCTAAAGGGGTGTTCCAGCGGGGAAATTTTTTTTTTTTAGTAACTGCTAACTTTTAATAGGAGCACTCACCTTTCCATGGTGCCCGCGATGTCGGCCGCCCGAGGCCGAGCCGTCCCTCTGCTCTCAGGTCCTGGCGCTGCCATCCTCACTAAGGGAAACTTGCAGTGGCGCCTTGCGGATTCACTGCCCGCTTCCTACTGCGCATGCGCGAGTCGCGCAGCACTTTGTGAATGGGACGCGCTGGTTCCTTCGTCAGATGCGAGGAGACACAAGGCAGCACACCTCCCCTCCCTGTTCTCCTGAGGTCTACCATTGTTTTTAACTATGTATATTTATGGACGTATCGAGCTGATACAGGGTCAGTACAATACTAGCTTTTACTCAATGTTAGTATGCTACAGTGACTATAACCTTTGTATTAGCCACGCATCTTATGTTATTTCTTTCTTTATAGATTGATATTATATGTTTGCTGATCCATTTCCCTGAGGAAGAGTTTGAAACACTCGAAACGCGTCGGAATAGGAATATTCCCCTGTATTTTGCTCTTTGTGTTTATTGTATTTTGCATCCTGTTTTGCTTTCTGTATCCATACATTCATTCATATCCCTCCCACTATTTGGGCTTCTGTTTGCCCATATGACCACTACCCCTTTGATTTTACTTGAAGTAAAATAAAAAACATTTGTTTTAAAGTAAGATATTGCCTACCAAATACTTGTCCTGCCCATTTAAAGTCCCCTTTTCGCATCGACGCGACGAGGAGAGAAGATCAAAGAGCCCCGCGGAGTAGGAAGAGGCAGATTAGGAAGACTGCCTAGCAACAGGGATTTCTGGTAAGGTAAAAAAAATAAAAAATTTTAAATGTTTTTTTTTTTTTTTTAAGATTATTAATGTTTTTTTTTAATGAAAACTTTAAGAAAACATTAAAAAAAAACTGTCCCATGATGTTTTTCCATTTATATGTGATAATTTTTACAATAAATTAATTGGTTCACTGAAACGCAGGCCAGCAGTCATCTTCCTGTTTAACCACTTGGGTACCGCGCTATTGCAAAATGACGGCAACAGCGCGGACCCACATTTCCGGGACGACGTCTATTGACGTCGTCCCGGATACGAGCGGCCTGCGCGCCCCCTGAGGGGCGCGCGCGGCGCGCTCTGTGATCGGCGAGTCCGTGAGACTCGCCTGATCACCGATCCGTGTAAGGGGTCGATCCCGACCCCTTATCACGTGATCAGCTGTCAGCCAATGACAGCTGATCATGTGATAAAACGGAGCCGGTAATCGGCTAGTATTCCTCCTCGCGCTGACAGCGCGAGGAGAAAAAAAAAAAGCCGATCGCCGGCGGCCATGTTCGGGACATCAGTCCCGATCACGGCCAGCAATTTAAGCGGACACCTGCCCCCTGCCAGTGCCCACCTGCCACCCGCAGTGCCATCCTGAAATAAAGTAAGTGCCCCCCTGTCAGTGCCACCCAGCAGTGCCCATAGTGCCCACAGTGCCACCCAGCAGTGCCCACAGTGCCACCCAGCAGTGCCCACAGTGCCACCCACAGTGCCACCCAGCAGTGCCACCCACAGTGCCACCCAAAATCTGCCTCAAAGGTGCTGCACCCCAGTGCCGCCCATCAGTGCCCAGCAGTGCCGCCCATCAGTGCCCAGCAGTGCCGCCCATCAGTGCCCAGCAGTGCCACCTATCAGAGCCACCTATCAGTGCCACCTATCAGTGCCCATCAGTCCCATCTATCTGTGGTACCTATCAGTGCCCATCCGTGCCACCCATCCGTGCCACTTATCCGTGCCACCCATCCGTGCCATCTTATCTGTGCCCATCTTTGCCCATCAGTGCCGCCTTATCTGTGCCCATCGGTGCCGCCTTATCTGTGCCTATTAGTGCCGCCTTAACTATGCCTATCAGTGCCCACCAGTGCAGCCTATCAGTGCCCACCAATGCAGCCCATCAGTGCCCACCAATGCAGCCCATCAGTGCCCACCAATGCAGCCTATCAGTGCCGCCTAATCAGCGCACTTCAATGAAGGAGAAAAATGACCCGTTTGCAAAATTTTATAACAAACTATTAAAACATGATTTTTTTTTTTTTGCATCTTTTTTTGTTTGTTTAGCAAAAAATAAAACTCCGAGCTGTAACTAAATACCACCAAAAGAAAGCTCTATTTGTGGGAAAAAAATGATAGAAATTTCATTTGGGTACAGTGTTGTATGCCCGCGCAATTGTCATTCAAAGTGCATCAGCGCTGAAAGCTGAAAATTGGTCTGGGACTGAGGGGGGTTTAAGTGCCCAGTAAGCAAGTGGTTAAAACAGGAACCAAGCTTTGTATGGAATGGATATATTTAAACACACCGATGGTCTGATAGATCATTGAACTGCATTTAAAAAAAAGACACAGTCGTCACACAAAATAAATCTTAAAAACAGCAGCCCATGCCTCTGATCTTGGCTCTGCTGAAGTGCTACAGAACATTTCTGAAAAGGTTGATTGGCTGCACCCCCTGCTGCATGTAGTGGTTCCTTCCTGTGACGCCTATGTCACTGCTGTGTCTTATACTGATGTAGGGGGCCAGTGGAAGGAACCATGGCAAGAGGCAGGGGACGCAGGCTTCCAGCACCCCTGGAAACCACAAAGTCTGAAGATTCTGATGGAGTCTGTAGTGCTTCAGTGGAGTGAATATCGATGGCACAGGTCACCAGAGAGGTAAGTATAATACCCCTTCTTTTGCAGGAAACTACTTTTTTATTTTATTTTGTTGGGTGATGCCCAGCATCGCTTAAATCCAGTTTGGTATCTGTCAGAATATTTTATGGAACAGAACCATCCAATGTATTTAGATTGGGTACTGAAATCTGCAGCATGATTGGGATCAGCGGAATATAACAGCTGGCTTAAATTTTAGTAAGGGTCTTCTGTTCTCTGTATAATGGGAATGGGTTAGGATCTCTGTCTGTTTATTATTGCTGCCTGTGCCTTCCTGTCCCAGTGACAACTGCTCCCCTATTTTTGTTGCCCCGCTGTCACCCAATGACTTTATAGACAGCAATAAGATCTTGACAAGTATTTACTCTTCCCAAGCGTGTCCAAAACTAGAACAGCCGGAGTTGTTCTTCTGGTGAGGAAGCCGGTTTGGCCACAGGTAAGTGTTCCGTCTTGATGGTCGCCCACCCAGGTGTTGTATGTTTGAACTGGATGAGCAAGGGGTGCCTCTGGATTACCTTGCAAATAGGATCCCAGTTGGGCATATCTTCTATTCATTCTGACATATGGTACCCTGGAAGTCCAGCATTACCCCTATTTAGATCTCCAAACTGTAAGCCCCTGTACACACGGTCGGAGATTTCGACAACCAAATCCGTCGGATTTTGTCCGTCGGATCTTGTCCGAAACTGTTGCATACACACGGTCAGACTAAGTTGTCGAAAAATCCGATCATTCAGAACGTGATGACGTAATTTCGTTACGATGGGACTACATTCAGGCTAGTAGCCAATAGCTTTGATGTAGGAATTTGATCTGAGCATGCGTGGCACTTGGTCCGATCAAAATTCTCTACACATGATCGGGGTATGTCCGATCGAACCAGTTGGTCGGGAAATATTTCCAACATGTTGGAAAATTGGGTACGACGGATATTCCGACGGAATCAGTCCGATGCATACCACACACAGTCGGATTATCCGACAACACGGTCCGATAGGACACATTCCGACGGATTCTCCGACCGTGTGTACAAGGGCTTAGTAGTGTTCATTATATATTGCAGTGCCTGCGGTGTCCCCCCCCCCCCACCCCCCACAGGCCGGGGATGGAAAATGGTGGGGGATTGGTCAACCATCATGCCTTCATTTATGTGTTGTTAGCATCTAATGCATCTGTGAGATGGATTTTTATCTTTCACTATTCTGTACAGGAATGCTTTTGTTTCAGTCCTGAAGAAGCAGAAAACACAGCGAAACGAGTAGACTGAGTTGGATATTGACTGTATAGCTTTCTTGATGTTACAAGAGTTTTATCTATTATTGTTAATGTAATGATCTTACGTTTTTTTATGGGATTTTTAATATATTTTTTATAATACAAGTGCTACTTTTTAACTGATACCTTTGTGCTATCTATCAATACTGGATCCTCCCAGGGGTGCAAAGTTAAAGCCTCACATATTCTATCTGGTACCTATACTAATACTTGTTGGGATGATGCCCCCTAGGGACATATTCTTTTAAATTGTATCTTTCTATAGACACTACATACATTTCTCTTTGTGAGTTGGTCCTGTTGTGGATGAGTTTCAGTCAGTGATGGGAATGTTAATGTGACAAGGCCCTAAAAGGTGCTTTGCTCAGATTCCAGGTAACCTGTACCCCTTGTGCTATCCATACACTTGCCAATTTTGTTGACAGTTTTGGAATTTGATTTGCTTCCTTCCCATCCATCCAATAAGGGATGGGTAACCCATCTTATTTTTTTGATATTTCAGCTTCAGCTGTTGAAACAACAAGCATTGTAGAGTGGCTGGTGAAGAGAAACATGCGAAAAGGAGGCTAGAGCTCCACCTAATGGCTGGTAGAAGATTACATAATATACATGTACAATATTTAATTTTTTGCATTATGAATAAATTGCCTAGTTATTTGTTCTCTACACCACCACCAGCCTATTCCATGCTGAATTTTAGGTGGAGCAGCAAATTCAGTGTAAATAAACTGTGATTGTTTATGCCTATCATTGTACGTATTGTATTGTTTTACATTTCATGGTAATTTTGCCGTGCTCTGCTTTCTATTATGCTATGGCTTTATTCTCATCCAGTGACGCTTTACTGTAAAAACAGAAAATCTGTAAATTAAAAAGGATGAAAAAAAAAAAAAATTTCCTATCTGACCGTGTCCGATAGGCGGCCAGAGGAACAATCAGTCATTACAGAACCAGGGAGATTTTTGGCAGGCAGCACAGGGTCATACAACAACTACATTTTGGAAGTGAAATCATAAAAAGGAAACCTGAACGCACAATCACACAAAGAATTGTTTTCTGCTGAAACTTTTCAGCAACTTTGAGGAAGGTCAGATTTGCCAGCGCTGAAACAAGTCTACCCCCTGGGCTTTTGTAGATGCCTCAAAACAGAGACAGCCCTAATGCAACGCTTCACACGCCCTGCTTTATCCCTTTAAATCTCGTCGCGTACCAACATCTGTAATTAGCGCAGATGCAGTCAGGTGACCGGCTCATTACTCACACACATTTCCTGTGCGGTTAAACCCAGCCTGGCTGAAACTCAGCTGTATCCCCTTTACTCAGGGATCTTCCGCTAATATTCTCAAGCAAACGTTTTCTTCTGTTTCCTTCCATGTGTACAGCTGTAGTGTCCCTCTCCCTGTGTACAGCTGTAGCGGCCCTCTCCCTGTGTACGGCTGTAGTGACCCTCTCCCTGTGTACGGCTGTAGCATCCCTCTCCCTGTGTACGGCTGTAGTGACCCTCTCCCTGTGTACGGCTGTAGTGACCCTCTCCTTGTGTACAGCTGTAGCGGCCCTCTCCCTGTGTACGGCTGTAGTGACCCTCTCCCTGTGTACGGCTGTAGTGATCCTCTCCCTGTGTACGGCTGTAGCGGCCCTCTCCCTGTGTACAGCTGTAGTGACCCTGTCCCAGTGTACGGCTGTAGTGACCCTCTCCCTGTGTACAGCTGTAGTGACCCTCTCTCTGTGTACGGCTGTAGTGACCCTCTCCCTGTGTACAGCTGTAGTGACCCTCTCCCTGTGTACGGCTGTAGCATCCCTCTCCCTGTGTACGGCTGTAGTGACCCTCTCCCTGTGTATGGCTGTAGCATCCCTCTCCCTGTGTATGGCTGTAGCATCCCTCTCCCTGTGTACAGCTGTAGTGACCCTCTCCCTGTGTACGGCTGTAGTGACCCTCTCCTTGTGTACAGCTGTAGCGGCCCTCTCCCTGTGTACGGCTGTAGTGACCCTCTCCCTGTGTACAGCTGTAGTGACCCTCTCCCTGTGTACGGCTGTAGCGGCCCTCTCCCTGTGTACGGCTGTAGTGACCCTCTCCCTGTGTACAGCTGTAGTGACCCTGTCCCAGTGTACGGCTGTAGTGACCCTCTCCCTGTGTACGGCTGTAGTGACCCTCTCCCTGTGTACAGCTGTAGTGTCCCTCTCCCTGTGTACGGCTGTAGTGACCCTCTCCCTGTGTACGGCTGTAGTGACCCTCTCTCTGTGTACAGCTGTAGTGACCCTCTCCCTGTGTACAGCTGTAGTGACCCTGTCCCAGTGTACGGCTGTAGTGACCCTCTCCCTGTGTACAGCTGTAGTGACCCTCTCTCTGTGTACGGCTGTAGTGACCCTCTCCCTGTGTACAGCTGTAGTGTCCCTCTCCCTGTGTACAGCTGTAGTGACCCTCTCCCTGTGTATGGCTGTAGCATCCCTCTCCCTGTGTACGGCTGTAGTGACCCTCTCCCTGTGTACGGCTGTAGTGACCCTCTCCCTGTGTACGGCTGTAGCGGCCCTCTCCCTGTGTACGGCTGTAGTGACCCTCTCCCTGTGTACGGCTGTAGTGACCCTCTCCCTGTGTACGGCTGTAGCGGCCCTCTCCCTGTGTACGGCTGTAGTGACCCTCTCCCTGTGTACAGCTGTAGTGACCCTGTCCCAGTGTACGGCTGTAGTGACCCTCTCCCTGTGTACAGCTGTAGTGACCCTCTCTCTGTGTACGGCTGTAGTGACCCTCTCCCTGTGTACAGCTGTAGTGTCCCTCTCCCTGTGTACGGCTGTAGTGACTCTCTCCCTGTGTACAGCTGTAGTGACCCTGTCCCAGTGTACGGCTGTAGTGACCCTCTCCCTGTGTACAGCTGTAGTGACCCTCTCTCTGTGTACGGCTGTAGTGACCCTCTCCCTGTGTACAGCTGTAGTGTCCCTCTCCCTGTGTACAGCTGTAATGACCCTCTCCCTGTGTACGGCTGTAGTGACCCTCTCCCTGTGTACGGCTGTAGTGACCCTCTCTCTGTGTATGGCTGTAGTGACCCTCTCCCTATGTACAGCTGTAGTGACCCTCTCCCTGTGTACAGCTGTAGTGACCCTCTCTCTGTGTATGGCTGTAGTGACCCTCTCCCTGTGTACAGCTGTAGTGACCCTCTCCCTGTGTACAGCTGTAGCGACCCTCTCCCTGTGTATGGCTGTAGTGACCCTCTCCCTGTGTACAGCTGTAGTGACCCTGTCCCAGTGTATGGCTGTAGCGTCCCTCTCCCTGTGTACGGCTGTAGCGTCCCTCTCCCTGTGTACAGCTGTAGCGACCCTCTCCCTGTGTACAGCTGTAGCGGCCCTCTCCCTTTGTATGGCTGTAGTGACCCTCTCCCTGTGTACGGCTGTAGAGACCCTCTCCCTGTATACGGCTGTAGTGTCCCTCTCCATGTGTACCACTGTAGTGTCCCTCTCCCTGTGTACCGCTGTAGCGTCCCTCTCCCTGTGTATGGCTGTAGTGACCCTCTCCCTGTGTACGGCTGTAGCGTCCCTCTCCCTGTGTACGTCTGTAGCGTCCCTCTCCCTGCGTACGGCTGTAGCCTCCCTCTCCCTGTGTACGACTGTAGCGACCCTCTCCCTGCGTACGGCTGTAGTGTCCCTCTCCCTGTGTATGGCTGTAGCGACCCTCTCCCTGTATACGGCTGAAGCGTCCCTCTCCCTGTGTACGGCTGTAGTGACCCTCTCCCTGTATATGGCTGTAGTGACCTTCTCCCTGTGTACGGCTGTAGCGACCCTCTCCCTGTGTACGGCTGTAGTGACCCTCTCCCTGTGTACGGCTGTAGCTTCCCTCTCCCTGTGTACGGCTGTAGAGACCCTCTGCCTGTATATGGCTGTAGTGACCCTCTCCCTGTGTAACGCTGTAGCTTCCCTCTCCCTGTGTACGGCTGTAGAGACCCTCTCCCTGTATATGGCTGTAGTGACCCTCTCCCTGTGTACGGCTGTAGAGTCCCTCTCCCTGTGTGCGGCTGTGGCGTCCCTCTCCCTGCGTACGGCTGTAGCGTCCCTCTCCCTGTGTATGGCTGTAGCGACCCTCTCCCTGTATACGGCTAAAGCGTCCGTCTCCCTGTGTACGGCTGTAGTGACCCTCTCCTTGTGTACGGCTGAAGTGACCCTCTCCCTGTGTATGGCTGTAGAGACCCTCTCCCTGTGTACGGCTGTAGTGACCCTCTCCCTGTGTACAGCTGTAGCGGCCCTCTCCCTTTGTATGGCTGTAGTGACCCTCTCCCTGTGTACGGCTGTAGTGACCCTCTCCCTGTATATGGCTGAAGCGTCCCTCTCCCTGCGTACGGCTGTAGCGTCCCTCTCCCTGTGTACGACTGTAGCGACCCTCTCCCTGTATACGGCTGAAGCGTCCCTCTCCCTGTGTACGGCTGTAGTGATCCTCTCCCTGTATATGGCTGTAGTGACCTTCTCCCTGTGTACGGATGTAGCTTCCCTCTCCCTGTGTATGGCTGTAGCGACCCTCTCCCTGTGTACGGCTGTAGTGACCCTCTCCCTGTGTACGGCTGTAGAGACCCTCTCCCTATATATGGCTGTAGCGACCCTCTCCCTGTGTACGGCTGTAGCTTCCCTCTCCCTGTGTACGGCTGTAGAGACCCTCCCCCTGTATATGGCTGTATCTTCCCTCTCCCTGTGTACGGCTGTAGTGACCCTCTCCCTGTGTACAGCTGTAGCGGCCCTCTCCCTGTATACGGCTGTAGTGACCCTCTCCCGGTGTGTGGCTGTAGTGACCCTCTCCCTGTGTACGGCTGTAGTGACCCCCTCCCTGTGTACGGCTGTAGTGACCCCCTCCCTGTGTACAGCTGTAGTGACCCTCTCCCTGTATATGGCTGTAGCGGCCCTCTCCCTGTGTGTGGCTGTAGTGACCCTCTCCCTGTGTGTGGCTGTAGAGACTAGGGATGAGTTCAGCTGTGTTCGCATGGAACATGTGCAGAGCACGCCAGGAAGTAAGTGCAGCGCTGCGCTAATCACAGGCAGTGAGACATTGCCTCAATGTGCGGCTGCAGAGATCGGGCAATGTCTCACTGCCTGTGATTAGCGCTGCGCTCACTTCCTGGCGGGCCCTGCATGTGTTCCATGCAAACACGCCTGACCCTCTCCCTGTGTACAGCTGTAGTGACCCTCTCCCTGTGTGTGGCTGTAGCGAACCTCTCCCTGTATACAGCTGTAGTGACCCTCTCCCTGTGTACGGCTGTAGCGGCCCTCTCCCTGTGTACGGCTGTAGAGATCCTCTCCCTGAGTACAGCTGTAGAGATCCTCTCCCTGTGTACGGCTGTAGAGATCCTCTCCCTGTGTACAGCTGTAGCGGCCCTCTCCCTGTGTATGGCTGTAGCGGCCCTCTCCCTGTGTACGGCTGTAGAGATCCTCTCCCTGTGTACGGCTGTAGAGATCCTCTCCCTGTGTACGGCTGTAGAGATCCTCTCCCTGTGTACGGCTGTAGAGATCCTCTCCCTGTGTACGGCTGTAGAGATCCTCTCCCTGTGTACGGCTGTAGAGATCCTCTCCCTGTGTATGGCTGTAGAGATCCTCTCCCTGTGTACGGCTGTAGCGAGCCTCTCCCTGTGTACGGCTGTAGCGAGCCTCTCCCTGTGTACGGCTGTAGCGGCCCTCTCCCTGTGTACGGCTGTAGTGTCCCTCTCCCTGTGTACGGCTGTAGTGTCCCTCTCCCTGTGTACGGCTGTAACCACCTGCCCCCATGAATACAGCTGTAGCGCTACCCCCCACAGGAGCCGCTGGTGAATAAGGAATCCCCCCCACCCTGCGCAGCCAGGCAGACAGAATTTTTCACAGTACACTTGAATCAAGAAACAGTCCTTGCAGCATCGTTTTTGTATTTTTATTAGGGATGTTGAACTTGGATCTGGTTAAGGGTATTATGGGATGTCCACTTGACTTTAGCAGAACTTTCCAGGGACAATTTCTTCTGTACAGTCGATTTACACATTCCTCGGCTCATCCAGCACAACGCTTTCTTGAAGCACTACAACTCCCAGGACCAACTGGCACATTTTTAAGTGATCTGACAATAGGGCTCAGTCAGATTTTAGCAAATGCCCTTTATAGGCAGGAACCGTGGGCCCCTTGGCTGTGTGGCAAAATCCTAGTGCCCAGTCGTCCTTCCGTGGCTACTGATCCCAGCACCACCTCTTCAGGAACTGCCAGCCCACCTGGCTGCAGCTGCCCCTTTTCTATAGCCCTCCTTGCTAAACTTCCACAGTCCTCCCAGACTGACTTTGCATCCATCCCGGACTGCTCTCACCCAGTCCTCCCAGGCTGCCTCTCAGTCCTCCCCGACTGTAACACTCACCAGCCCACCTGTCTG
Source organism: Lithobates pipiens (assembly GCF_037356315.1). NCBI lineage: Eukaryota > Metazoa > Chordata > Amphibia > Anura > Ranidae > Lithobates > Lithobates pipiens. Next base: position 3,008,304 of record NW_027507879.1, on the reverse strand, counting down.
TCTTCTCCTTGGAGATCTGCCGGACGTGCTCACTTGTTCCTGCTTTCCTCACACCTGCTCCCGTGTCACTAGACTGGAATACTCCTTGGGATATCCCAGGATCCCTCCTGCACTCAAGCTCCTAGATCAGAGGTCCCCCATCTCCAGACTATAGGGTTACCCTCAAGGGCCCACGACAGCCTCCTAGCACTCCATCTCCAACTTCCACCTGAACTCTACTGCCCAGCTGGGCTGACCCTGATGGGTTTACTTCCTCTTTGTCTCCCTGCAAAGGTAAAGCATAATGGACTACTGTGCATCGCTTCGCATCGCGTAGCAGACCATTATGTGTCACTTACCTGACACAGGAGCCAGCGATGTCACCGCTGTCCCCTGTAGTCCGGAGCCTCCATCTTCTTCTGGGTATCACTGCTCCGGCCACTCACAGCGCCGGAGCAGTGATGACGTCACTCCCGCACATGCGCATGGGAGCTGCCACTAAAAGCATATCGCCGTAAGCAGCGGCATGCTGCTAACGGCGATAGTGCACCTGCGCGCCGCTGTCTATGGCGCGTGCGCCGTAGACAGCTGTCGCTGTATTTTAGTAAATATCTCCTGAACTGTGTAGGTTTAGGAGATATTTCTTGGACCTACGGGTAAGCCTTATGGGTTTACTTCCTCTTTGATTCCCTGCAAAGGTAAAGCATAATGGACTACTATGCATCACATAGTAGTCCATTATGTATCACTTACCTGACACAGGAGCCAGCGAAGTCACCGCTGTCCCCTGTAGTTCCGAGCGTCCATCTTCTTGGTGGGTCTCGCTGCTCCGGCGCTGTGATTCGCCGGAGCAGCGATGACGTCACTCTCGCGCATGCGTACGGGAGCCGACACTCGTGGCATATCTTACAACCACTTTAATCTAGGCTTACCTGTAGGTCAAAGTGGTTTGTAAGGGTTTACAACCACTTTACGTATTTGAGGGGGCCTGCCCCCTGTCAACCCATCTGTTAGGGATTGGTTAGGGCCCTCATTAATACTCCAAGCAGCTTCTCCTAACCTCCCTCCCATTCTCTTGGAAGTTTCCAGCAAATTCCAGAAGTAGGAGGAGGAGTCATAGCAGCCCTCCCTGGATCACTCACCGGACCCAGACACAGGCTTGCCTACCAGCCAAGCCAAAACTTTTTACCTACACTAAGAAAAACCTAACATTTCCTACTCTAGGACACGAGAGGGTGCTACACGGCTGTAGGGATCCTCTCCCTGTATAGAGTTGTAGTGAACTGTCCCCGTAAATATGGCTGTAGCAACGCTGTATCCTGGCCTAGGCCAACAAGGCCCAGGCCTAGGGCAGCACTTTGTAGGGGGGGCAGCACGGAAAGAGTCCCCGCCGGCTTGCGCTACACTGTTAGGCCGCGTACACACGCGCGGACTGTTGGCCCAACCTTGTCCGCTGAACAGTGTTTGGGCGGACAGTCCGCTCGTGTGTGGGCTTTCAGCGGACAGTTGGACGGACAAGGTTTTACGGAAATTCCGAAAAACTGTCCGCTGAAACCTTGTTTCAACGAACAGTCCGCCCGTGTGTAGGCTTGTTCGTCAAACTAAGTTCCGCGCATGCTCAGAAAGGATTTTCAAGCCGAAAGTTATAATGCAGTGTATAGGACGTCGTATTTTGCGTCCCGTCGTACGTGCCGTTCACGTCATCGCGCACGGTTTCAGCAAACTGTTCGTTCGTCGTGTGTGGCCATGTCCGTCCATGCTAAGTTTGAGCGGACTGTTCGCTCAAACTGTTGGACGGACAAAGTTGGGCCAACAGTCCGCGCGTGTGTACGCGGCCTTAGTGTAGCATCAGTCTTCTGGGGTGGACTGGGCTGAGAGGCAAATTAGTCTATAAGCGACCGCACTGCTTCCATTATGCCGGCGTCTGGCATTCCACAACTGGGGGGGGGGGGGCGGGGGGCGCTGCTTCTAATGTTGACTGTCCTCTCCTCCTGGACCACAAACCTTCCTCACTGCGCTATATGTTTTCTGGTTATATCTTCTTAGTCATCTCCATAAAATTATCAGAAATTTGTGCTTAAAGTAGAAGCGGCTGTTCCGCCGCTTGATCGTTCTTAAGGGCGGCGGGAGGGGACGTCCCCCCTCCCGCCGCCCTCCGGTGCTTCTGCCAACTCACCGTTTCCATCGGTGAGTCGGTCACAGGATCTGCCGGCCCCAGCAAGTAACCATAGAGATTTCCAGCGGACTAGATTGTCCCCAAAGTCTCTATGATCGTTCGGAGGCCGGGCGCGATGTTATGACGTCACGCCCAGCCTCGGTATTCAAATTAACGGCGCCGATCTGGCTAGGAAGCCAGGATCGTTTTTTTTTCTTCCCAGCCTAGAGGTGAGATAGGGGGTCTTATTGACCCCCTATCTCACTGTAAATATGTCCAATCGTGCCATATTCCTATTACAAGGGATGTTTACATTCCTTGTAATAGGAATAAAAGTCATCAAATTTTTTTTTTTTTAAGTGTAAAACTAAAAAAATAAAAATAAAATTAACAATAGAAAAAAAATAAAATTTAAAGCGCCCCTGTCCCCGTGAGCTCGCACACAGAAGCGAACTCCCACATATGAAAACGGTGTTCAAACCACACATGTGAGGTATCGCCGCAAACGTTAGAGCGAGAGCAATAATTCTAGCCCTAGACCTCCTCTGTAACCCAAAATATGTAACCAGTAAAAAAATTTAAAGCGTCGCCTATGGGGATTTTTAAATACCAAAGTTTGGCGCCATTCCACGAGCACGTGCAATTTTGAAGCGTGACATGTTGGGTATCTATTTACTCGGCGTATCCTCCTCTTTCACACTATGGAAAAAAATTAACTTTACTGTTTGTTTGTTTTTTAAGCACGAAACAGTTTTTTTTCTGAAAAAAACGTGTTCGAAAAATTGCTGCGCAAATACCGTGCGAGATAAAAAGTTGCAACGAGCGCCATTGTATTCTCTAGGGTCTTTGCTAAAAAAACATATATAATGTTTGGGGGTTCTATGTAATTTTCTAGCAAAAAAATTAGGAATTTTACATGTAGGAGAGAAATGTCAGAATTGGCCTGGATGCGAAGTGGTTAAATTGGTTGGTGCACGAGTTTAGTCAGGCTTAGGGCAGCACAAAACCTAAATACACTACTGGGCTGTAGTGATCCTCTCCCTGCTAGGCTCATACAAACGATCGGACTTTAAACAAACTTTCCCGTGGATTTCTGTACAAAGGGCGTTGGCCGTGAACTTGTATTGCATACACACGATCAGACTTTCTCAGCCAACTTTCACCAAATCACGTGGTTTTTCTGCTCTTTACCGCCACCTTTGGTCAATTTCTGTATTGTTGTCTGATTTTTTACATTGGTTCTGAGCATGCCTGTTTGTAAAGTCCGATGGTCTTCTGTACACACGATCAGACTTTTCTCCATCGGACTTATGTTGTCGAAAAGTTTGTCGGTTTGCACAGCCAACAAAAGTCCGATGGAGCGTGCACACGTTCGGATGTTAAAACAGCTAATTTGCATGTTTGCTGTCAAAAAGTCCGATCGTGTGTACGGGCCTTTAGAAATCACAGGACCCCTTTTTTTTACAATTACTTTTTAATTTTAATTTAAATTTTTAAAAAAAAATTTTAACTCCCCTGTCGGGGGCCTTTGCTGAAATATCAGGGGTCTAAACAGGACCTTAATGTCTCACATTTGAGACAGAGTAAGGGATTGAGGACGGAGATTCATCAGTCCCTTCCCCTGCAGCCTCAGTGGACAGTGAATGAATGGGAAGTGCTGCACTGAGTGGCTTCCTGTTCATTCACAAACTGAAGCATAGTAACAGTTTACTATGCTTCAGTGATGAATGAACAACATACGCGATCAGTAACCGATCGCTCACTGTGTTCGTTCAGAAAAGGAATATTAAATAAATATGGTATGACATATTAACCATCCCACCCCACAATAAATTGTGACACCCTCCTTCCCCCCTCTCTGATGGCTGCGGCCTCCTGTGCTGTCTATATCCAGGTCAGCATAGGATTACTATAGCTCCCAACTGTCCCTGATTTTGAGGGACTGTACCTTATTTGATGCCCTCTTTCCTCCTCCCTCATTTTGTTCTGATCTGTATATAGTTGTATAAAAAAAATCCACTATTTACCTTTCAAAACGTGTTTCTCAGTGCTAAACCTTTCATCCATCATTGGTCCAGCATATTGCATTCCTGATGGGCTGCTGGAAAAGCTGACATTCATTGTAGTAGTTGATGCTACTACAGCGATAGCCCCAATCTCCTGGATCCTGCTGAGGTTCTGTGCGGATGGGTGACCCTCTTTACACCGACCACAGGGCGTCGCACCTGACACTGCCACCATTCATAGAACGCCTTGTAGTTTTTTTTTTTATTGATACAAGGTATTCTATGATTGGATGGGGTGGAGATTGGGACGTAATGTGAGCACCCCCCCCGCCCCCCCGTCTCATCCAATCAGAAACCCTTTGTATTTATTGCAAGAAAATACAAGGCATTCTATGACTGGTGGGTGACCTCCCGTGGCTGGTATGCAGAGGGGAAACCGGGAAGATCACGGCTATCACTGTAGTAGTGCCCACTGCTATGGCAAGTTTCAGTTTCCCCAGCATCCCAGCATACATGCCAAACAGGATCAATGTAAGAATAAAATACAGGTAATTTTTAGAGCTCAGCTTTGAATGAAAAGTTGCTCATGCAGTATGCATGTGTTCCATTTAAAGGGGTTTTAAAGGTTTGTTTTTTATTTTCTAAATAGGTTCCTTTAAGCTAGTGCATTGTTGGTTTGCTTACCTTTTCCTTCGATTTCCATTCTAAGGCCCCTTTCACACTGGGGCGGTGCGGGCGTCGGCGGTAAAGCGGCGCTATTTTTAGCGGCGCTTTACCGTCGTTTTAGCGGCGGTCTGCAGGCGCTAGCGGGGTGGTTTTAACCCCCGCTAGCGGCCGAAAAAGGGTTAAAACCGCCCGCAAAGCGCCGCTGCAGGCGGCGGTATTGCCGCGCTGTCCCATTGATTTCAATGGGTAGGAGCGGTTTAGGAGCGGTGAATACACCGCTCCTTCACCGCTCCAAAGATGCGGCTAGCAGGACTTTTTTCACTGTCCTGCCAGCGCACCGCTCCAGTGTGAAAGCCCTCCGGCTTTCACACTGGAGTGAAAGGGGCCGGTTTTTTTCAGACGCTACACAGGCGCTATTTTTAGCGCTGTAACGCCTGAATACCGCCCCAGTGTGAAAGCAGCCTAAATGTTATTTTTCTTTGTTTTCTTTGTCTGAATTTCTCACTTCCTGTTCCTCCTCAGTAAGCTGTTCTGGCTGACTATACACCGCTCCGATGATGGTGTGAAGTTTACTGAGGAGAAACAGGAAGTGAGAAATTCAGACAAAGGAAAAAAAAACATTTAGAAGGGAAATTGAAGGAAAAGGTAAATGAACCAACAATGCGCTAGCTTAAAGGAACCTATTTAGAAAATAAAAAACAAAGCTTTACAACCCCTTTAAGTCTATGAGATTTTAGTATACAGATGTGAGTAGCCCAGCACAAAACCTCTACCAGCTGGCCTATAGACAGCACAGAGTTTGCAGCCCTCGGGGGAGGTAAGTAAATACCCAAGGGGGTAGGAGTTTGTTGTATTGATGGGAGCTGAAGGGTGGGGGGGGGGGGGGGGTTGTGGGATTTTTTTTAGATTTTTGTGGGATTTTTAAAAAGGGGGGGTTAGGGATTATTAGTTTTTTTTTTTATTTACTTTAAAATATCCAATCATATGCAAGAAAAAAATCTTGCAGCCACGCCTGTGTGAGCCATCTACTGGGTAGAGGAAGGGTTCTGCCAACTTAATACTGCCTGGCATGATGTTGTATACAAATCCCAAAGGCTTTCCACCATTAAGAAAATGTTATTCCCTAAATATTGAATTCAGTTATTTGCACTTAGACGCCATTGCCATCATTAATGTAGAATGACGGTATTATCGGGGGGGTTTATTTCCTCCTGGGGCGGGTCTTTAGGGACTCGGATTTAATTATATAATCTGTGTTTACATCTGCCGGGCTGGGAAGGGAATTGTAGCTTCTGGTATCAGGTGGGTGGAAGTGCCTTCAGGTGTCGTTGATCAGACACTGCAGAGAGCCAAGTACAGCAATGTCTGCGAGATGTGCAGCACAGGGGTGAGAAAAATTCAGAGTTTTCACTTTTTACGGAAAATTTGGTCAAAAAACAGGGAGAGGGCTGTCAAAAAGCATTGGGGAAGGTGAAATGAAAGCATCTCCTTAAAGCAAGAACAAAAATGTAATCTATTATAGCATTATTATTATTATTCACGATTTATATAGCGCCAACAGTTTACGCAGAGCTTTAAAATGTATAGGGGGGACAACACAATTACAGTTCAATACAAAAGGTACAGGAGGGCCCTGCATCAGTTTTCAGTTTTTCAGTCATCAGTTTTAATGAGCGGGGTCCTGCTCATTAGGGGTGCAGGGGCTCCGCTCCCCCAATCCATGCGCCCGGCCCCTAATCTCCACGCATGGGTTTCAATGGGGTTTTTTTTTTCTTTTAAAAGTACGCGATTAGAACCGGAGGCTCCAGTTTAAGCTGGGGCTGTGACTGCTTCCTGTTTCAGGGTGGCTCCTTTCTCTTGCAGCATCCTACAGAGACACCCTTGCATGCAGTGATAAGTTTTGTATCTCCCTGCACTGTGTGCACCAATGGAAACACACAGTCCAGTAGCCTAGAAAAGGAAGGCAGTCACCTGCTCCCCCTAACATACTGGCTGGAGACTGCACTGTCCACTGTTAAAGTGGTTGTAAACCCTTACAAACCACTTTGACCTACAGGTAAGCCTAGATTAAGGCTTACCTGTAGGTCCAAGAAATATCTCCTAAACCTACACGGTTTAGGATAAATTTACCGAAAGACAGGCACCACTGTCTACGGCGCATGCGCCGTAGCCAGCTGCGCACAGGCGCACTGAGCGCGCCGCCGTCAACGGCGATATGGCGCGCGTGGCGGCTCCCGTGCAAATGCGCGGGAGTGATGTTATCGCGGCTTCGCCGAATGACAGCGGCTGAGCGGCGAGACCAACCGAGAAGATGAATGCGCCGGACTACAGGGGACCGCAGGGACTTCGCTGGCTCCTGTATCAGGTAAGTGACACATAATGGACTACTATGTGATGTATAGTAGTCCATTATGCTTTACCTTTGCAGGGAATGAAAGAGGAAGTAAACTCATGAGGGTTTACTTCCTCTTTAGGCTGGGTTCACACAGCGAGAACCGGATGTGATTCGCACCGCACTGCAAATCACATCCGATCTCCGTGCGATGCGAGTTCAGCCATACAGGATAGTGGAAAGGGAATAGGGAAAGAGGAAGTAAACCCTGATGGGTTTACTTCCTCTTTCATTCCCTGCAAAGGCAAAGCATAATGGACTACTATGCATCGCATAGTAGCCCATTATGTGTCACTTACTTGATACAGGAGCCAGCGATGTCACCGCTGTCCCCTGTAGTCCGGCGCATCCATCTTTTCGGTGGGGTCTTCGCCGCTGTCATTCGGCGGAGCCGCGATTACGTCACTCCCGCGCATGCGCACGGGAGCCGACACGCGCGGCAGCTGCATTGTTGGAAATGCCGCGCTCAGTGCGCCTGCGCACCGCTGTCTACAGGGCATGCGCCCTAGACAGCAGTGCCTGTCTTCGGGCAAATATCTCCTAAACCGTATAGGTTTAGGAGATATTTCTTTGACCTACAGGTAAGCCTTAATCTAGGCTTACCTGTAGGTCAAAGTGGTTTGTAAGGTTTTACAATCATTTTAAGGCTTACCTGTAGGTCCAAGAAATATCTTCTAAACCTACACGGTTTAGGAGAAATTTACTAAAAGACAGTCACGGCTGTCTACGGCGCATGAGCAGTAGACAGCTGCGCGCAGGCACACTATCGCCGTTAGCAGCATGCCGCTGCTAACGCCGATATGCCGTTAGTGGCGGCTCCCGTGGGCATGCGTGGGAGTGACGTCATCACTGCTCCGGCTCTGTGAGTGGCTGGAGCAGCGATACCCAGAAGAAGATGGACGCTCCGGACTACAGGGGACAGCGGTGACATCGTTGGCTCCTGTGTCAGGTAAGTGACACATAATGGACTAGTAGCCCATTATGCTTTACCTTTGCAGGGAGACAAAGAGGAAGTAAATCCATCAGGGTTTACTTCCTCTTTAAAGTGGAGGGCCACCCTAAAAAAAAGAAAAAAAAAAGAAAAAAAAAAGAGCATTAATATTCTTAAAAAAAAAATTTTTTTTACCTTGCCAGAAATTCCTGTTGCTAGGCAGTCTTCCTAATCTGCCTTCTTTCTGCTCCTCGGTGATCTTCGTCTTCTTCCCTCCTCCGTGTTGTCTTCTGGGTAATGGGTCGTGCTGTGTTCTGGGAACTGTGTGTTCCCTAACACAGCGCGTCCCATTCACAAAGTGCAGCGAGATTCGCGCGTGCGCAGTAGGAAACGGGCAGTGAAGCCGCAAGGCTTCACTGCCTGTTTCCCTTAGTGAGGATGGCAGCGCTGGGACCTGAGAGCCGAAGGACATGTCAGCCTCGTCGGCCAACATCGCGGGCGCCCTGGAAAGGTACGTTTCCTTATTAAAAGTCAGCAGAGGTGCGAAACATAGAAGTAGGGGCGGAAAAGGAGTAGAAAAGATAAAAGGGATAAGAATAAAAAAGAAAGTGAATGGAAGAAAATAAACAGTGGGAACGCTAAGGGAAGAAAGGGAAATTAAGTGGGGGATGGGGGAAGAGGGGGTTGGAAAGAAAATGGGGGAGGGGATGGTGGAAGGAAAAAGGGGGGGGGGATAGGGAAGGAAATAGAGGAGGAGAAAAAGAGGGAGAAGTGCAAGAGAAACAAGGGAAGAGGAAAGGAAAGGGAGAAAGGTAGGGAACAATGGGGATAGGACTTGCACCATAACAGGGACTGAATTATACACCTACATCATAGACCAGTGATGGTGAACCTTGGCACCTCAGATGTTTTGGAACTACATTTCCCATGATGCTCATGCACTCTGCAGTGTAGTGGAGCATCATGGGAAATGTAGTTACAAAACATCTGGGGTGCCAAGGCTTGCCATCACTGTCATAGACTAACCTGAGTTTGAGTATTTTTATTTTTTTATTATTAATTTTAAGAAAATACACTAGTGATGTATTATTTTGTGACTTTTATTTACAGTATGTAGACTTGCAAAGTGACTGAAAGGTCCACTTTAAACCGATCACACTCAAATATATCATTCTAAAAAAAACATGCATATTTTTCCTTTTCAGACACATAATGTGATGCATCAGCCTTGGTGCATTTCTATATAAAGATTCCACTCTCTACTTTGTCTATTTATACGATTCAAAGGTCGACGCGCTCCAGCGGAGCTGCATTAAACATACACACATTTGAACCACTTCCTGACATACAGTCACACTGCCAAAGCCTCTTCCTGACTACAGAAGTTCTCTTGTCACTCTTGACAAATAAAATACATTTCTGTTTGCTAACAACATTTTTACCCTTGTGTCTCTTTGTAGCTGCGATAGAATGGAATGCCAGTTCATACCTGTGTTCTGATATGTATTACCAACCCAAACATCCGTGAAATATGAGGTTTAACCCTTCCCACCACCTCCCTACGGCTAGTTAGGCGGACTTTAACGCTGGGAGGCAGAGACGGCTTCTCAATCACATGACCATTGTGATTGGCTTTTACAGCGGCCACATTATTGGGAACTTGTGCGGCTGGCTCCCAGTTACAAATGGTGACCCAGAGCTGGCGGAGACAGCTCGGTAAGTGCGCTTGGAACGTGCAGTGCAATGAGCACGCTCTTAGCAATGAATCTCAGACTGCCATAGACACAGGGGCGGACTGACCATTGGGGCACTCGGGCCCTGTCCAAGGGCCCCTTGCCACTAGGGGGCCCCATCAGGGTTGCCAGCCTCAATAAAAGCAGGGACAGTATGTGTCTGTGTGTGTATACTGTATGTGTGTGTGTGTGTGTATACTGTGTGGCCCCATAATCTCCTATTGCCCAGGGGCCCCATAATCTTCTATTGCCCGGGGGCCCCATGAGTTGTCAGTCCGCCCCTGCATAGACGCATATGTGTGGTGGCTAAGTGTTGAGGCCCTCTGGCCCCTGCTAAAAGAAAGTAAGCCTAATGCCGGATACACATAACAGGACTTTGACGGACTTGGTCCGGCGGACAATCCGACAGACTTTGAAGCTGAGGTCCTCCGCGCTTTCAAACGAACAGACTTGGCCACGCACGATCACTCCAAAAGTCAGACGGATTCGAACGTGATGACGTAGAGTAAGGAAGTTCATAGCCAGTAGCCAATAGCTGCCCTAGCGTCAGTTTTAGTCCGTCGGACTAGAACACAGACGGCTGGATTTTTCGACCGGACTCGAGTTTGTCGGAAAGATTTGAAGCAAGTTTTATTTCTAGGTCTGCCGGACTTTTGGGAAGAAAAAGTCAGCTGAAGTCCGTTGAAAAGTCTGGTCGTGTGTACGCGGCATAAAACAGCTCCCAACCACTTTCTAAATCCTATTCAACCTACCCTGTAGAAGCAAGATGCTTATACTTACCTGTTGTCCGGCCACATGATCTCCACACCAACCGGCTTTAGCGGAGAGGAGAGAAAACTGACAACCATGGAATGCCTGAGTGGTGACATCACCCACAGGCTTACTATAGGGCATCTGTTGTTGGCTGCCCCTCCTCTCCCCAGAAGCCACTGCTAGCTTTAAGAGAAGAGTTGATCATGTGACCGGAGAGGAGCACCTTGGGAATAGGTAAGTACAGTTTAAGCATCTTTCTTCTGCAGGGTAGTTAGTACAGGAGTTAGAAGGGGGTGGGAGCTGTTTTAAGTTAGTTATAGTGGGTGGAAGAACAGAGTGAGTAGCCTGAATATTTATGGGGAGTCTAGCCAATCCCTGGGGATGTGTGCCCAGTAGGTGGCTGGAGAGCCCATAAAAATGCTGAGGCCTGAGGCAGAAAGGGAGAGTTCCTGGGTCTAGTCCTGCTGGAGAAGACCCCTGGGGCAGGATTACTGGAGGTGTCATCTGCAAGACATTGAGGTGCCAGCTGAGCCTTTTTGCTGAGCCTAGTCCTGGAGTCTGATTGCATCTGGAGAAGTTTATTGGAGGGTACCAGGAGGAAGTTGGGGTAAAGATGTCCAGCTGTCCAATGGAGGGATGAGTCTGTATCTCCCTCACTGAAATGTACCTGGTAGATATCAGAAGGAGGCAACCTAAGATCCTGTGGCCGTGTGAGTAGATGACCCCGCTGCAGGAAGTTAGTGACTGTGTGCAGCTTTTGGTCTTTTGGGAAAAGTCCTAGTCACCTGCCAGCATTAGAGATTCTGTGGAACATTTTGTACAGCTCAGAGAGCTAGAGAAGGAGTCCTCAAAGTGTTCAATTCAGCCGGTTTTTCTTTTTGGGATATCCTATGCTCTGTTTACTTTATCCAAGCTCAATGTTATGTAGCAGCCATAACCCTTTGTAGGGCGGCCTTAACTTATTGGGCTTACCGGTTACCTCCGCTTGGCTTGTTTTTCCACGTCTAGGGGTTCCCAGGGTTGATACCCAACAACTTGAATGCTGACACAAATAAAGTCCTTTTGAAAGGTTTTTCTCCAGGCACTTCTCAGGCTGCCACATGTCGGCCCTCCTCTGAAGAATCTTCCCTCGGTCCCTTCCATCAGCTGTGGTGCCCCTCCAAGCCAAGAGCACACCCGGACACCTTGAATCCTCCCTCAGTTACTGCGCCTCGGACCAGCCGGTTCCGAGACTCAGGAAAAGACGGATCCCTACCCCAGACCAGACGGGTCTATTGGGGATAACTAACAAGAACATGTTGCAGGATGTCGAACACCCCGTGACCGGGACCCCTCACGGGGCTACCCCAGTCCTGGAACCAGAACAGACCACACAGGCCTCACAAACTCCTCTCCCCAAACACGTGGCCCCAAAGTCTTAAGTACCCCTTCCCAGACTCCTCAGCGAGGCCCAGCACACCCACTGATTGTTTCCTTGAAGGCTGATACTTAAAAACGTCCAACCAGGCCTGGTTCTGGCCTGTCATGTGTACCTCACCACACACATGACCAATCAGAACTTCCAACACAGCCCAGCAAAACTGATGTCAAAGTCAACCTACACAATTAACCCTCAGAACCCCTACTGAAGCAAAAACTACATTTATAGCGGTATGACACTTTGTCCAAAATGTCATCCGCTACAGTTATAATAAATCAATAATAAAAAAAATTAAATAAACTGATCCTTTTAAGGCCCCTTTCACACGGGACGGATCAGTAATGATCCGCCCCGTGATGATCCGCTCGCTCAGCGGGGATCGCTCCGTTGTCCCCGCTGAGTCGGTGGCGGACAGGGCGGTCCCGGTACACTGTGCAGGGACCGCCCTGTCAGATCTCCGCTCTCCTCTATGGGGGATCGGATGAGCACGGACCGTCTGTCTGCGTTCATTCGATCCGCTCTGCAGACGGATAGAAAAATAGGATTTTCCTCCGTCTGCAGAAACGGACAATAGGGAAGGCGGACGGTATCGGGTGTCTGCAGATGTTCATCCGCAGACACCCGCTATCCCATAGGAATGCATGTACGTCCGTATTTCATCCGCAAACGGATGGATGAAATACGGACATAATGTCCGCAGGTGTGAAAGGGGCCTAAGTCAGTGGAAGATTGAAGAAGACACAGTGTGCCTGGCTACGTGTGCGCTAACTGGCGAAAAAGTCAGTTCACCAGCATCTCCCTAGGGGGTGCGCTACATTTTTCTAAAGGACCTAACCTTTACCAGCTGCTGCTTCATTGGCAGTTAGTTTTTCTGTTACCTTAGAGGAAAATGAAACAGTTACTGAACAGTTAATGAAAGACAGCAGGCCCAAGCACTGGTGAGATGTGTTAATTTTCAGTCTCACGTTCTCAAACCCTAATGAGTGGGGAACAGAAATAGCAATTCTAAGTTTAACCTGCACGCGGTCTGAAACGGCTTCACTGCGCTCCGACCTCCCACAGCAACTGATCTCTACTTGGGATCAAAGAAACAAATGGCCATAAGTAAAGGGGACATCTGTTATTCGGATGCTTTAAAGTAAAACCCCACTTGTACGTGTAATTGCAATAATCCCTCTCTTACACTTTGCAATAAGTTTCTGGCTATTGGTAAGGTAACCCTGTATGTTTTTTCACATAGGCCGACTGTAGAAAAGGTCTTCAGACCCAGACATTCAATATCGCCCTGCAGACAACTTGTGTCCATTCTACTTCACATCTCTTTAAGAAGAAGTCTCATATCTTTTTTACTTTGTACTTTTTTTTTCCATCTTACTAAGTGCCCTGGAAGACTAGTTACGTGGCCTGACAGGGCATGCGCCTTCCCCACAGCTGTCCGACAATGCAGCTAGCTAGGAGACTGCTGCAGTGAAAGCTGGTGCTCGTTTGTGCCTCCAAGCAGTGCCGGGACAAGGTCATCCAGCGCCCAGGGCAAAGATGCCAAACTGCGCCCCCCTTTCCCTTAGGGTTAGGGTGCCCCCTACCCCTGCAATAAACCATTGCGCAGGGGCAGCCACCCCCTCCTGCCCACCCCTTGTCCCGGGCCCGGCCCTGCCTACAAGCACTTGCCAGAGACAAACAGCAGCAAGAAGAACGCAGAGGGGTGGGGGTCACGTCAGCTTTCCTTCCCTCTGCATTTCTCTTGTCAGTGCTCGTCTCAAGAAAGTTCTTGCAGCAGGAGATAAGCATCGACTATCAATGCTGCCACCTTTTTTTTTTTTTGCTGGCTACATTGTCGGACAGGTGTGGTGGGGTGCGGTGGGGTGTCCTAGGCAACCATGTAGCTAGCACAACACGTAAAACTACAAGTACACTGTAGTAACACTGTGCCATTAACGTATAAAAGTTTATGAGCTGACAGAGATGCAGAATCTTTACCATATCTGGGGTGGAGTGTAGGATGTATAAAGATTACAGTCAGTTTTACTGATTTATTCTAGCAGGACTAAATGAAGATCAGCAGTATAGCTTCCCTGCTTTCCCCATAGTAGCCCAATGCCACACCAACCCTTCTGGTATTTTCCAGGAGGTGCCAAATTGCAAGTCTGGGCTGCACCTGCTCTTATGAAGAGCTTACCGTATATACTCGAGTATAAGCCGAGATTTTCAGCCTCTTTTTTGAGGCTGAAAGTGCCCCCCTCGGCTTATACTCGAGTCATCGCTGTCTGCCCGCTCGATCAGCGTGTCGAGCAGACAGACAGCGGCCATTCTATTCAAAAGCCGCGCCTCCGGCTCCGCCTTCGCCTGTGATAGGCGGAACACTGAATTTCCCAGCAGCCTGTGTTCCGCCTATCACGGACATCGTATCATCCTCGTACTACGGACGAGGATGATACGACGTCTGTGATAGGCGGAACACAGGCTGCTGGGAAATTCAGTGTTCCGCCTATCACAGGCGAAGGCGGCGGCGCAGCTTTTGAATTTTACAATGGCCGCCGACGAAGAGGGCACGGGACGGAGGCAAGGCAAGGCACGGCACGGGACGGGACGGGACGGGACGGGGGCAAGGCAAGGCACGACACGGGACGGATGCAAGGAGGCAAGGCACGGCACGGGACGGAGGCAAGGAGGCAAGGCACGGGACGGAGGCTCGGGACAAAGGTAGGCTGGACACACACACACACACACACACACACACACACACACACACACACACACACACATGGATGGAGACACACACAGGGATGGATGGATGGATGGAGACACACACACACAGGGATGGATGGATGGATGGATGGAGACACACACACACAGGGATGGATGGATGGATGGATGGAGACACACACACACAGGGATGGATGGATGGATGGACACACACACACACAGGGATGGATGGACGGACACACAGGGATGGACGGACACACAGGGATGGACGGACACACAGGGATGGACGGACACACACACAGGGATGGACAGGCATGTCTCACCCTCGGCTTATACACGAGTCAATAAGTTTGCCAGTTTTTTTGGGGGTAAATTGGGGGCCTCGGCTTATATTCGGGTCGGCCTATACTCGAGTATATACGGTACTCTCTCAGCCCTTAAGCCCATGTTTCCCAACCAGGGTTCCGTGGCCAGGGCTGGGACAAGGGGTGGGCAGGAGGGGCGGCTGCCCCTGGCGCAATGGTTTATTGCAGGGGTAGGGGGCACCCTGACCCTAACAATAAGGGAAAGGGGGCGCAGTTTGGCATCTTTGCCCTGGGCGCTGGGTAACCTTGTCCCGGCACTGTCCATGGCACTATAGGGTTCCTCCTGACCTCGCTAGGGGTTCCGTGAGCAAAATGCAACTTCTGACTCTCAGATAAGTGATCACCGGCCCAATGATCTTTTTATATACAGCAGGTAAAATAAGTATTGAACATGTCACCATTTTTCTAGGTAAATATATTTCTTATGCCATGTACACACGGCCGGACTTTGACAGCAAAGGTCCGACTGAACGAATCCGTCGGACAATTCGACCGTGTGTGGGCTTCATCGGACCTTTGCTGTCTAAAAATCAGATGGACTTTAGATTTAGAACATGTTTAAAATCTTTCCAATGGACTCGAGTCCGGTCGAAAAATCCATTCGTCTGTATGCTAGTCCAACGGATGAAAACCGACGCTAGGGCAGCTATCGGCTACTGGCTATGAACTTCCTTATTCTAGTCCGGTCGTACGTCATCACGTTTGAATCCGTCGGACTTTGGTGTGATTGTGTGTGGCCAAATCCGTTCATTTTGGAAAGTCCATCGGAACTCCGCTGAAAAGTCCATTGGGAAGACCTAGTCTGCCGGAAAGTCCGGTCACGTGTACACGGCATAAAGGTGCTATTGGCATTACATTTTCACCACATGTCAGTAACAACCCAAGCAATCCATACCTACAAAGAAACCAAAACAAATAAGTTCAAAAATTCCGTTATGTGTAATAAAATGGAATGACTCAGGGAAAGGGTATTGAACACATGAAGAAAGGGAGGTGCAAAAAGGCATGGAAAGCCAAGACACCATCTGAAATCTGTCATTAATTAGAAAGCAATCTCATTACTAAGGTGTCACACAAGAAACATCCCATGATGGGCAGGGCTGGAGCAAGGATTTTTGGCACCCTAGGCAAAACCTGATTGTGCTGCCCCTTGACTTCACCCCTGACTCCACCCCCTTTTCCCTGCCCATGTAAACCCCACCCTTTTAGCAAAGTGCCCATCAAATGCAGCCCACCAGCACCCATAAAATGCAGCCTAAAAGTGCCCATCAAATGCAGTCTACCAGCGCCCATCAAATGCAGCCTACCAGCGCCCATCAAATGCAGCCTACCAACGCCCATCACATGTAGCCTCACCAGCGCCCATCACATGTAGCCTCACCAGGACCCATCAAATGCAGCCTACCAGCGCCCATCAATGCAGCCTACCAGCGCCCATCAATGCAGCCTACCAGTGCCCATCAATGCAGCCTACCAGCGCCCATCAATGCAGCCTACCAGCGCCCATCAATGCAGCCTACCAGTGCCCATCAATGCAGCCTACCAGCGCCCACCAATGCAGCCTACCAGCACCCATCAATGCAGCCTCACCAGCGTCACCAGCGACCATCAAATGCAGCCTACCAGCGCCCCTCAATGCAGCCTCACCAGCACCCATCACATGTATCCTCACCAAGACCCATCAAATGCAGCCTACCAGTGCCCATCAATGAATGTCACAGGTATGACCTTTGTGAGTCCTGTAGTTCCACCACTGGCATCAGTAGTTTTAAAAAAAAAAAAAAAAAAAAATTTATTTTTATTTGCCCCATTGGGGGACTGTCCCTAGGCAGCATGGGGTCCCCGTCCCCAGAAGAGATGAGGTCCTTTTCTCCAGGGCAGATGAAGTTACTGCCCCCACGTGAGAAGGGGTCCCTGTCCCCAGGGGGAGATGGAGGGGGTATGTAATGGTGTGTGGGGGATGGGGTCCTCTCACTCACCATGACCAAGCTGTAGGCCGTGCACTCATCCATGTTGGCCTGGGCTCCATCCAGTGTGCTGGACGGGTGATCAGCATATCTCCCAGAAAGACCTTTCATCATCTGTGTATGACGGGGAGGAGGGGGTCTGGCAGACAAGCCTGCAGTGTCCTCCGGGGGGCTCTCATAGGGCTGCACTGCATCTGTGTGCTTAAAGTTTGTTTACCCGGGAGAAGTATGCAGTGCAGTGTGGGCCGGACTCGGGGGGGGGGGGGCGGGACTCTGGCTGGGGAGAACAGACATCCGACTGAGTGGCAATGCATGGAGCAGGAGAGGGGTACTCTGAGGAGCCGGCGGAGGACACAGGTCATGCGGGAATGCACAACTAAAGAGCAGCCAGTGCGATAGTCGAGCATGGAGCTCTGCTAGTCACCCTCCACCTCCACCACCCGTGCACTGGTACCCCTAGCTGCCTATGCTGCTGGCAGCCATATGTAGAGGGGGCTGCATGGGCCCCCTGCAGCACAGGGCCCAGTTGCGGTCACGACTGCTGCACCCCCTATAGTTACGCCCCTGCATGTAGGTATTTATACATTGCATCTAGGTTAGCCCCGACATGTTTCATGGGATCTATCCAATCATCAGGGGCGGATGCATGATACATGTATCTGCTTAGTGTGAAACAAACACACCGCCAGGGTGCCAGGGCCGAAAAGGAATGCCTGTTCCAGAAGCTGTGGTAGTAGGGTCCAATAGAAACACAGGGAACATGAGTATGGATGTAACCCAGAATATCTGGAACAATGTAACAAGCATGAGACCGGCTGTTCGGCTTGCTTATAACAGGTGACTGACCACATCAATAACCTTGCAGGTGGACAAAGACTAGGGAGGGGAGAGTGGGGAGAGGGAGAATGCATTACCCAAAACCCAAATGCTGGAATGAGGAGCAGGAGCACTAAGTGCTCCTGACAGGTACACTTGTTTCAAAGAAAACCATAAGTGATGCACTCAACCGTCATGGCCTGTATGCACGATCACCATGCAAGACTCCATTTCTGGGAGAATATAGTCTGGTCAGATGAGACCAAAATGAAACTCTTTGGAAGCCATAAATCACAACATGTTTGGGGGTCAAATGGCACTGCCCATCACCCCAAAAACACCCCCCATACCAACAGTGAAATTTGGAGGTGGGAACATCATTTTTTTCAGCATACGGTACTGGCAAACTTCATGTCATTGAAAAAAGGATGAATGGAGAAGACATTCTTGATAAAAATCTGCTGCCATCTACCAGGATGATGAAGGGCGGACATTTTAGCAAGACAATCATCCCAAACATAAAGCCAAGGAAATCCCAATTGGTTTCAAAGAAAGAAAATAAAGGTGCTAGAATGGCCCAGCCAATCACCTGTCTTGAATCTAATAGATAATCTATGGAAAGAACCAAAGATCAGAGTTCATAGAAGAGGCCCACAGAACCTTCAAGATTTGAAGATTGTGTGGAAGAATTGGCCAAAACCTGAGCAATGCACGTGACTAATTTTCAGGGCCGTCTTTAATATAGATGGGACCCTGGGCAAAATTTTTCTTGCCCCCCCCCCCCCCCCCATGCAATTTCACTCTCCACCTGCTCTGAGACAATACAATAAATAGCAACTATCAGATCAGGCAGCAATTGCAATTGGTTGCCAGGAGTTACAGCATTTCATTACTGCTTACTGACTGGTTGCTAGAGGCTAGAGGTTACAGTACACATTAAGGCTCACTGATTAGTTGCTAGAGGTTACAACACACATTACGGCTCACTGATTAGTTGCTAGAGGTTACAGCACACATTACGGCTCACTGATTGGTTGCTAGAGGTTACAGCACATCATCTCCTCACAACAGGGAAGCATGATATACATATGAATGGCACCTTTATTTACATATGAATGCTGCCGGCTGCAGCTATTTACTTAGTATTGTCGCCGCTATTTACATATGAATGCCGGTTATTTACCTGTAAACATAGGATCTGCAGGTGAGTCATCTGTACACAACAATAGGGCAGAGCTGAGCAGCATTAGTACCAGCACTTTACACTGAGATATTGGGACACAGCACAGGACTAAAACAAGGGACAAGGGAATTTAAACCTGAATAGTTGGCAAATATGAGGAAGCTGTTTTGGGCCCCACAACAATGACAGGGCCCAGGGCAGCTGCCCCTTTTGCCCTGCCTTAAAAAACGGCCCTGCTAGTTTCTCCATACAGGAGGCATCCTGAAGCTGTCATTACTAACAAAGGATTTTGTACCAAGTATTAAATACATTTCAGTTTGGGTGTTCAATACTTTTTCCCTTGGCCATTCCATTTTATTACACAGAACTTCATTTCTGAATTGTATTTGTTTTGGTTTCTTTGTATGTAAGGATTGCATGGGTTGTTACCGACAATTTCATGTCAATAGCACCTTTTAGAAATATATAGGCAGGAACACCCAAAACGCCAAAGGTGGACACAAACAGAGTCAGTCATTACAAGGGAAATTTCACTATTGGAGTGCCCAAGACACAGAAGAAGTCAGGGGCCAATTTAGCCCACCAGGCCTCACCTTTCACTAGAATATCACTTTTGGGTGGAATGACCCTTTAAACAACGCCTCAAATCTAGTACGCTCCTTTAGCCAGATCTTTTGATCACTTAATTGCAGGTTGCAGGCTGCGGGACTCAGAGGAACAGCAATGAATCACTACTGCTATCTCTTGACTGCGAAAAATCAGTTTAACAAGTAGGAAAAGGAATGTGTGAAAGTCGAAGAGACAAGTTGAGGACGTGTATGAGATCATTTCTATTAAAATAAAGACAAATGGTGACAATCGTCAGACTTTTCAGTATTTTAACATTTTAAAAATCTGAACTATTAATTTAGAGCAGAGGAGAAAGGTATAAGAGCAGCTCTACTAAGCCTGGCTTATGTCCATTATTTATATCCATTATAGTGAGACATGTGCGATTCGTTTCATTAAAATGCAGACAAAATTTTCATTATTCGTAGAATCTGATGTATCTGAATCTCTAATCACAATAGTAACAGATTTCAATGAACCTGAAAAAAATTATAACGAAAACAAGAAATTAATTTGTAATCTTTTGTTCCATTCGTTTACGACTTCAGAGGGTTTTGTAAGTTCAATAACATGTGTCACACTCTGTATTGTTATAATTAGCCAAAGTCACTTTAACCACTTTAAAACCAGGCCTTTTTCTGACATTTGTTGTTTACAAGTAAAAAAACGGTATTTTTTGCTAGAAAACGCCCAAATATATATATATATATTTTTTTTTAGCAGAGACCCTTGAGAATAAAATGGCGGTTGTTGCAATAATCTCACACTGTATTTGTGCAGTGGTCTTTCAAAAGCAATTTCTTTGGAAAAAATACACTATAATGAGAAAAAAAAATAATTAAAGTTAGCCCAATTTTTTATATAATGTGAAAGATAATGTTACGTTGAGTAGCTAGATACTTAACATGTCATGCTTTAAAAATGCACATTGCTCGTGTAATGCCGAGAAATCACGGTACTTAAAAATCTCCATAGGCGATGCTTTACTTTTTCTTTTTTTTTTTACAGGCTATCTGTTTAGAGTTACAGAGGAAGTCTAGTGCTAGAATTGTTGCTCTCACCCTAATGATTGCAGCGATACTACACATGTGTGGTTTGAACACCGTTTACATATGTGGGTGCGACTTATGCAGGGCCGTTTTTAAGGCAGGGCAAAAGGGGCAGCTGCCCTGGGCCCTGTCGTTGTTGTGGGGCCCAAAGTAGCTGCCTCATACTTGCCAACTATCCTGGTTTAAATTCCCTCGTCCTTTGAGGTTTTAGTCCCGTGCTGTGTCCCGGTATCTCAGTGTGAAGTGCTGCTACAAATGCTGCCCAGATCTGCCCTATTGCTGTGTACAGATGACTCAACTGCAGACCCTGTGTTTACATGTAAATTACTGGCATTCATATGTAAATAGCAGCAACATTCATATGTAAATAGCGGAGGCCAGCAGCATTGATATGTATATCATGCCCCCCTGAGGTCATATTCACAGTAATCTCTAACAACCAATCAACAAGCAGAAATCATGTGCTGTAACCACTAGCAACCAGTCAGTGAGCGGTAATGATACACTGTAACCTCTGGGAACCAGTTAGTGAGTGGTAATGATACACTGTAACCTCTGGGAACCAGTTAGTGAGTGGTAATGATACACTGTAACCCCTGGCAACCAATTGCAATAGCTGCCTGATCTGAAGAAAAGTTTTGCCCAGGGTCCAATCAATATTAAAGACGGCCCTGGACTTATGTATGCATTCGCTTCTGTACGAGAGAGGGATGGGGCACTTAAAAAAAAAAAAAAAATCTTATTTATTTAACTTTTTTTTTTTTACACTGTCCTTTTAATATTTTTTATTTTTTTTATCACTTTTATTCCTATTACAAGAAATGTAAACATCCCTTGTAATGGAAATAAGTGCGACAGGTCCTCTTTATTGAGAGATCTGGGGTTAAACAGACCTCAGATCTCTCACTTACCTTTAAAAAAAAAAAAAGAAAAAAAAAAAAGACATTTTGCCTTTAACAAAAATATATATATATATCAGCCCTTTAAGCCCGAGAGGCGGAAGTGACGTCAGACGCTATCTTGCCCTCACTCGGCCATCGGCCGCACTAGATCGGTTCCGAGCTTGCTGACTGCTTCGGTAAACCCGGGAACGACCAATCTTTTGAACCACCTTTATATGAAAGCCGACAGCCTGTAGAAAAAAAAAAAAAAGATACCGGGGTTATGGCAGCTAACTACTGTCATAA
Organism: Lithobates pipiens; assembly: GCF_037356315.1. Taxonomy (NCBI): domain Eukaryota; kingdom Metazoa; phylum Chordata; class Amphibia; order Anura; family Ranidae; genus Lithobates; species Lithobates pipiens. The sequence continues at coordinate 2,986,390 of NW_027507879.1, read as the reverse complement.
CCCCAGTATTTACCTGTAAAGTCATGACATATATTTACAGTTAAGCGGTCGGAAAGTTGAAGTTGCATCAAGTCGCAGTGCAAAGTCGCATGACTTTGGGGTCGCACCAGTGTGATCTGAGCCTTAAAGTGGTTGTAATGGCATATTCTACGCAAGGTAAAACAACTTTCTGTGTGCAGCAGCCCGCCCCCCCCCAAAAAAAAAATTACCTGAGCCCCCTCTCGATCCAGTGACGTCCACAGTAGCCTTGTCTCTCTCCGGCGACTCCTGATTGGCTTCTGGCAGCAGCAGGAGCCATTGGCTCTCACTGCTGTCAATCACAGCCAGTGAGCCAATCAGGAGACGGAGAGGGCGGGGCTGAGTCACAGCTATGTGTGTGAATGGACACACAGAGCTGCGGGTCGGGAATGCACTAGCTTGGGTGCCCCCCATACAGGCACTCGGCACAGAGCAGGTAAGTATAACATGTTTGTTATAAAAAAATAAAAATAAAAAAAAGACTTTAATATCACTTTAACCGCTTGAGATCCGCGCTATAGCCGAATGACGGCTACAGCGCGGACCTGCTTTGCCGGGACTACGTCTCTTGACGTCATCCCGTGCACGAGCAGCCTGCGCGCCCCCTGAGGGGCACGCGCGGCGTGCTCTGTGATCAGCGAGTCTATGAGACTCGTCTGATCACAAATCGGAGAAAGGGGTCGATCCCGACCCCTTACCACGTGATCAGCTGCCAGCCAATGACAGCTGATCATGTGATCACAACAGAGCCGGTAATCACCGGCGGCCATGAGAGGGACTTCAGTCCTGATCGCGGCCAAGTCATCAGTGCCCACCTGCCCCCTGCCAGTGCAACCTAATTAAAGTAAAAGTGTCACCCATCAGTACCACCCCTTAGTGCCCATAGTGCCACCCATTAGTGCCCATAGTGCCACCCATCAGTGCCCATAGTGCCACCTATCAGTGCCCACAATCTGCCTCAACAACAGTGCTGCACCTCATATGCCACATATCCGTGCCCATCAGTGTCATCTACCAGTGTCCATCAGTGCCCAGCAGTGCACCCTATCAGAGCCACCTATCAGTGCCACCTATCAGTGCCCATCAGTTCCATCTATCAGTGGTACCTATCTGTGCCCATCCGTGCCACCCATCCGTGCCATCTTATCTGTGCCCATCTTTGCCCATCAGTGCCGCCTTATCTGTGCCCATCAGTGCTGCCTTATCTGCGCCTATCAGTACCGCCTTATCTGTGCCTATCAGTGCCCACCAGTGCAGCCTATCAGTGCCCACCAGTGGCGTGTCATCAGCGCATTTCAATGAAGGAGAAAAATGACCTGTTTGCAAAATTTTATAACTATTAAACATGATTTTTTTATTTTTTTTATTTTGTTTTTTTTTTTTGTTTGTTTAGCAAAAAATAAAACTCTCAGCTGTAATTAAATACCACCAAAAGAAAGCTCTATTTGTGGGAAAAAAAATGATAAAAATGTCATTTGGGTACAGTGTTGTATGCCCGCGCAATTGTCATTCATAGTGCATCAGCGCTGAAAGCTGAAAATTGGTCTGGGCAGGAGGGGGGTTTAAGTGCCCAGTAAGCAAGTGGTTAAAGATGGAAGCATCTGAAATAACATAAGGACATAACAAATTAATCTCCATCTTCCAAGATATGGAAAAATATGAATTGATTCAGAACAACGAATATACATAATGAATTTTGAAAACGAATTATTCTAACATAACAAATCTGATGAAATGAAATGATTGATTTAACAAATGCATCCAAAACGATACAATTTTTTTCGTCATGCACATCTCTAATTATGGTACCATTACATTATACTATTATAGTGTTCAGTTGCATACACACAGGTCGAAACCGAACAAATTCCGATCTGTGTGCAGCCCTCCCGGTTCCACAGAAGCCGAGTGTTGGATCGATTTTCTACTGAAAGGTCCTGATGGAAAACCTCCTTTGATCAGTGTAATCCGACAGCGGAGGAATTCTGCTGTCAGAATACAATAGCACAGCAAGATAGATTCCGCTATCCACCCCGCTTGCGTGAACACAGAGAAACCTGTTTTTTTTTTTTAATTAAAGGTAATTTTTGGTTTATTATGGAGGAGCTCGCTATACTAACTATCCGATGTTAGTACAGCAACCCCCCCCCCCCCCACCCGCTGAGCTATTGTGTTGTGACTATCCCCCCTCCCTTTCAGAACACACTGGTCAGCGCTCACAGCCATTGGTATTGGCTTTCCAGCATGCCCATGCAACAGAAGCAAAATGCCCAGTTTCTGTCGGACAGGCTGGTGTACACATAAGTGGAATTTCTGTTGAACTGGCCAATATCGGTCCTTGTGTACCAAGCTTAGGGGGGAGGGTTATAAAACCTGTAACTGCTTTTAAAGTGTGAACTGGAGTTTGCCTTCAATTTGTTAGTGTATTTAAATCAGTTTTTACATCTAACACTTCCCTCCCCCCAGACTGACAATGCTGCTGTCCAAAGGTGCCCCCTGTGCTCCTTCATCCAGAGTGGGTGTACTTTAAGACCCCTCTCACACTGGGGCAGTTTTCATGCTGGAATTAGCCTCTGCTAAGCACCTGAAAACCACCTCCCATTCATTCAATTGTGACTTTTCCCACTGGGGGGGGGGGGGGTGCGCTTGCGTGACGTTCCGAAAAAGTCCTTCGAGCAGCATCTTTGGGGCGGTTTGGGAGCGCTGTAAATGGCCCTGCCCGCTGGAATGAATGGGCAGCGCCTGAAAAAGCGATTTGAAGTGGCGCAACAAGGGAGTTGGGTTTAAAAGCCCCCCGCTAGCGGCCGAAAAGCGCCATATAAACAGAGCTAAAGAGCCGCTAAAATGAGCGGCGGTTTAGTGCTAACACGCCCCCGTTGTGAAAGGGGTCTTATACAGGAGGTGTGTTACTGGCCTGATCACCAGGCGAAAATAGAGGGGAAGAGCCAAAAAAGAAAAAAAAGAATGCAGCCGCTACATCCAATGATTGGTAAGCTACAATATATTAAATTTTTGATTTTGGGTTTATTACCGCTTTAATCAGCCACTAAGTATCATTCCTTTCCATGGCATGAAACTGTGCAGAACAAGAGGACAGAGCCGTACTGCCACCTAGAGGCTGGTGTGAGGCTGGGCGCTCACTGATGATAGGGCTCTGCTTACACTCCTGTGATTACCATGAAGCCCAACCTTAATCCATTGCATGGAGACTGCAGTACAGACAATTCCCTCCCCCACTCATCCCAATAGATGCCTTTCATATCACTGCTCTACAGCCCCATACATGACATTTTTAGGCCCATATGGATGACTGCACAGAAAAGTACACATAGGCATTTATGTCCATTTACTTATTTTGTAGCGTGTTAATACAAGTTTTTAATATGCATTATGTCTCACATTATCTTCCGTTGCTTTAACACAGCCTATTGACACGAATGAGTTGCCAACACAACCCCAATGCCCCGTACACACGGGTCGGACATTCCGACGACAAAATGCGTCAGATTTTTTCAGACGGATTTTGGCCCAAACTCGTCTTGCATACACACGGTCACACAAAGTTGTCGGAAAATCCGATCGCTCAGAACGCGGTGACGTCAGACACGTGCGACGGGACTATAAACGGGCCAGTAGCCAAATAGCTTTCGTCTCGTAATTTATTCTGAGCATGCGTGGCACTTTGTCCGTCGGAATTGTCTACACACGATCAGAATTTAAACAATCGGATTTTGTTGTCGGAAAATTTTTAGATCCAGCTCTCAAACTTTGTGTGTCGGAAATTCCAACGGAAAAAGTCAGATGGAGCCCACACACGATCGGATTTTCTGACAACATGATCTTTTTTTTTTTTTTTGTAGCACAATGCACCAATAATTGAAAGTGTTTCTGGATACACGCTTCACACCGCTCAGGTGTAAATGGGGGCTGAGTCCGAGGATTTGGTTAAGGCACCGTGCGGACATCGCATTGCAGGCTGCGTAGACAAGGGCGTACCACCAGTCCTCCTGTACGGGGCTCAGGGTGAATTGGATATGGGCCGGGAAGGTGAACGGTGCGGCAGGAGGGCAATTATTGGAACCAATACCCTGTATGACTCTCTCTGCAGCAGCTGAAAGCTGACTTCTTCTCCTCTCCCTCCTATTGGCTTTCAGCTGCTGCGGAGAGAGCCATACAAAGAAAGTAATTGCCCCCTCCTGCCACATTGAACGTTTCCCCCTGCTGCCCAGGCTCTTCTGTGTCCCCCCCTTACTCCTGCAGTGTTTCCAGCTTCCTTCCCACCAGCAGCTACACGCACACAATAGGATCCTTCAAGATTGAGAGTAGAGGAAGGACCTGGCAAATATGCCATATTTACCAGGACCTTCCTTTCCTGAATGAACACAATGAGTGATCGGTATCATTCACTCACTGTGATCACTTATAACTGAAGCATTGGCTGTATAGGGCCATGATGTGTCTGGTTGGCTGTATGAGGCCCTGTGTCTGGTTGTCTGTATAAGGCCCTGTGCCTGGTTGGCTGTATGAGGCCCTGTGTCTGGTTGTCTGTATGAGGCCCTGTGCCTGGTTTTCTGTATGAGGCCCTGTGTCTGGTTGTCTGTATGAGGCCCTGTGCCTGGTTGTCTGTATGAGGCCCTGTGCCTGGTTGTCTGTATGAGGCCCTGTGCCTGGTTGTCTGTATGAGGCCCTGTGCCTGGTTTTCTGTATGAGGCCCTGTGTCTGGTTGTCTGTATGAGGCCCTGTGCCTGGTTGTCTGTATGAGGCCCTGTGCCTGGTTGTCTGTATGAGGCCCTGTGCCTGGTTGTCTGTATGAGGCCCTGTGTCTGGTTTTCTGTATGAGGCCCTGTGCCTGGTTGTCTGTATGAGGCCCTGTGCCTGGTTGTCTGTATGAGGCCCTGTGTCTGGCTCTCTGTATGAGGCCCTGTGTCTGGCTATCTGTATGAGGCCCTGTGTCTGGCTATCTGTATGAGGCCCTGTGTCTGGCTGTCTGTATGAGGCCCTGTGTCTGGTTTTCTGTATGAGGCCCTGTGCCTGGTTGTCTGTATGAGGCCCTGTGTCTGGTTTTCTGTATGAGGCCCTGTGCCTGGTTGTCTGTATCTGGTTGTCTGTATGAGGCCCTGTGTCTGGTTGTCTTATGAGGCCCTGTGTCTGTATGAGGCCCTGTGTCTGGTTTTCTGTATGAGGCCCTGTGTCTGGTTTTCTGTATGAGGCCCTGTGCCTGGTTGTCTGTATCTGGTTGTCTGTATGAGGCCCTGTGTCTGGTTGTCTTATGAGGCCCTGTGTCTGTATGAGGCCCTGTGTCTGGCTGTCTGTATGAGGCCCTGTGTCTGGCTGTCTGTATGAGGCCCTGTGTCTGGCTGTCTGTATGAGGCCCTGTGTCTGGTTGTCTGTATGAGGCCCTGTGTCTGGTTTTCTGTATGAGGCCCTGTGCCTGGTTGTCTGTATCTGGTTGTCTGTATGAGGCCCTGTGTCTGGTTGTCTTATGAGGCCCTGTGTCTGGTTGTCTGTATGAGGCCCTGTGCCTGGTTGTCTGTATCTGGTTGTCTGTATGAGGCCCTGTGTCTGGTTGTCTTATGAGGCCCTGTGTCTGGTTGTCTGTATGAGGCCCTGTGTCTGGTTGTCTGTATGAGGCCCTGTGTCTGGTTGTCTGTATGAGGCCCTGTGTCTGGTTGTCTGTATGAGGCCCTGTGTCTGGTTGTCTGTATGAGGCCCTGTGTCTGGTTGTCTGTATGAGGCCCTGTGCCTGGTTGTCTGTATGAGGCCCTGTGTCTGGTTGTCTGTATGAGGCCCTGTGTCTGGTTGTCTGTATGAGGCCCTGTGCCTGGTTGTCTGTATGAGGCCCTGTGCCTGGCTGTCTGTATGAGGCCCTGTGCCTGGTTGTCAGTATGAGGCCCTGTGCCTGGTTGTCTGTATGAGGCCCTGTGCCTGGTTGTCTGTATGAGGCCCTGTGCCTGGTTGTCTGTATGAGGCCCTGTGCCTGGTTGTCTGTATGAGGCCCTGTGCCTGGTTGTCTGTATGAGGCCCTGTGTCTGGTTGTCTGTATGAGGCCCTGTGCCTGGTTGTCTGTATGAGGCCCTGTGCCTGGTTGTCTGTATGAGGCCCTGTGTCTGGTTGTCTGTATGAGGCCCTGTGCCTGGTTGTCTGTATGAGGCCCTGTGCCTGGTTGTCTGTATGATGCCCTGTGTCTGGTTGTCTGTATGAGGCCCTGTGCCTGGTTGTCTGTATGAGGCCCTGTGTCTGGTTTTCTGTATGAGGCCCTGTGCCTGGTTGTCTGTATGAGGCCCTGTGTCTGGTTGTCTGTATGAGGCCCTGTGCCTGGTTTTCTTTATGAGGCCCTGTGCCTGGTTGTCTGTATGAGGCCCTGTGTCTGGTTGTCTGTATGGGGTCCTGTGGTTTCTAACAGCAGCCCTGATTGCATTGCAGGAACGATTGTTCCCGCTTGCGATTCTCAAAGCACAGTTTATGCGCGTTTCTGCATGTCGCGCACAGGGCAGCCCATTCACTTCAATGGGTAGCCCTATGTGCATTTACCATCCAAAAGACGTTCCTGCTCCTTTTTTGGATACAAGCACGCTTTTTAAGCGCTCATGTTGCCTCTTTGGGGTGCCATTAACCACTTTTTGTCCCCAGATCTCATATTTAAGAAGTCCTGTCACGCTTTTTTCTATTACAAGGGATGTTTGTCTCACCATTCCACAAGCGGGCGCAATTTTGAAGCGTGACATGTTAGGTATCCGTTTACTCGGTGTAGCATTATCTTTCACAACATAAAAAAGAATCGGGCTAACTTTACTGTTGTCTTATTTTTTAATTCAAAAAAGTGTATTTTCTTCCCCAAAAAAAGTGCGCTTGTAAGACCGCTGCTCAAATACGGTGTGACAGAAAGTATTGCAATGACCGCCATTTTATTCTCTAGGGTGTTAGAAAAAAAAAATGTATAATGTTTGGGGGTTCTAAGTAATTTTCTAACAAAAAAAAAAAATGTTTTTAACTTGTAGACAACAATTCTCAGAAAGAGGCTTGGTCCTTAAGTGGTTAAATACAATGACACCCAAACGCATGTTTTGGAATCGCAGAGATTCTGCCTGCGATTCCCAATCCCTTAATGTGAACAGGACCTACGAGTTAAAGCAGATGTAACCCCTTAGTGAATGACATGTAGTTTGTTAACCCTTTAGCTGCTAGGTCCTTATGTCATACTGACCTGACAGCGGGAAGTTTTACAGACATTTGCTCTCCTCCCCTCCTTGTTGCTGACCCAGAAAGCATGTGTGACGTCACTTCCGGGTCCATTTCTCGGTGTCCCCGGCCAGCATATCTGGGAAAGCATGTAATACAATGTGAACGCGGCATTGCATTACCTTCAATGGGGGAAAAGGGGAGACATCCAAAGGCTTTTAGACAGGTTCTCTTTTCAGCTGAGTTTACACTAGCTGCGTCTCACAGCGGGGGGTCCGGTGTGTCCCTGTACACCGTTTCAGGTGTGAATCAGGTCAGAATTTTTTTGCTGAATTCGCACCTGAAACGGAGCCAAAGACGCACAGGACCCTTTTCCAGTGCGCTCCGCGGCCGACCCGGTGCTGTGTGAACCGGCTCCATTGAGAGCCGGTCACAGTCTTCTGCCATGCGAATTGGATCCGGAGAAACACACATCCAATTTGCATCCGGGGAAACACACATCCAATTTGCATCAGGAGAAACCCACATCTAATTTGCATCAGCATGAACCCAGCCTTAGACCCTGGATGTCTCATTAAAGAGAACCTGTCACCAAAAAAAAAAAAACACAACATAGGGGACTTTTTGTCCACTATGTGATGAAAAAAATAAAAATAAAAGTTAAACAAAACTTTTTTTTTAAATCATAAAAAAATTAAAGTAACACCAAAGCACAGAAAATCCCCTCCAAAATTTTTTGAAACCCCCCCCCCCAGCCCCACATATATGCACGTACGAATGTAAACGCACGCGCCGGGCACCTGTGCATGAAAACACTGGCTGCCATATATGTTACATATGGCCAATTCGCCACGCACCCCGGAGTGAGAGCAATATTTCTAGCGCCAGACCTCCTTTGCAACACTAAACAGATGACCTATAGCAGGGATATGCAATTAGCGGACCTCCAGCTGTTGCAGAACTACAAGTCCCATGAGGCATAGCAAGACTCTGACAGCCACAAGCATGACACCCAGAGGCAGAGGCATGATGGGACTTGTAGTTTTGCAACAGCTGGAGGTCCGCTAATTGTATATCCATGACCTATAGGGTAAAGTTTCACCTATGGAAAATATCGGGTACTGAAGTTTGTTGCCATTTCACGGGACGAGACACAAATTTGAGGTTTGACATGTGGGGTATCTATTTACTCGGTGTAATCCCGTCATTTATATTTTATCAATAAATTACATAATGTATTGCATTTGTGTGCGTTACAGTTAAAGTGTTACTAAACCCACAGCAGTAAAATCAGTCTGTATATTCAGTAAAGCATGCTCGTTATACTCACTGTGGATCCTATGGCGTTAATCCTTTGCATTGTGTATAAAGGCTGTTTGATCCTGTCTCTCTGATCCTCCTTTTTTTCCCCACTGTCTCCAAAAAATAACTTGATATTTACAGAGCCAGGGGACGGGCTGCACATGCTCAGTTTGGTGTGTATTGCTGGAGAGTTTTTTTTTTTTTTTCATGGGAGGGTGCATGTGATCAGCACAGGGCCAATCAGCACTGTCCAGACATGTCCAGAAAGAGGATCAGGGGAGAATAAAAACTCCTCCTTCAAGGTTTACTAGGAACTGATAGAAGTCACAAGACTGCTATATACTGCTGATGAGAAAAGGTATTTAGCAGTTTATATTTACTAAAATAATTGCATTTCCATGTTCTGTGTACTGTGGGAGACCAGATATAGTGAATGCAGGGTCCTGGGTTTAGTAACACTTTAAATTTAGTGTATTTTTTTTACTGAACTTTTGCATTTAATAGACCTTTACGGAAATATTGTGTCACATAAAAATTTGGAGCTACCACATTTTATTCTCCAGGGTGTCTGCTTTCAGAAAATATATCATGTTTTGGGGGTTTTCATGTAATCTTCAGATCTAAAATCATTTTTTTTTTTTAACCATGTGTGCATGCGAAAGGGTTAAAAGTGCCCAAAAGCACATCAAAAAATGATTTGGACGCTTCATTCAGTTTCACGCACACCAGTGATACAAGGGCCCTCCAGAGTCATGATGCTGTACAACTGTGCTTGAAGGGCATGCTGGCACTTGTAGTTCCTCAGCAGCTACCAGACCGAGCACTGCCCAGCTTGTAGTATGTGGTTGAGCAGGTCCCTTGGTGCGTTTCCTGTGTGAGTAGGTGTGGTGGAGAGAGATTTCCTCTGCACTCTGTTCTCCCTCATTATCAATCACTCAGCTTGACACCACACCCAGCAACCATAAAAATGTCATTATATAAGGCAGCAAAACAAAGCACACTGTAACCAATGCACAACTCCTGCCAGCAGACTGGGGGATGTATAGGGGAAAAAAAAAAAAAAAAAAAAGACTAGTGATAATACAATCCAGGCTTAACAGATGTTGCAAACGCTTTAGCAATATTCCGGTAACATCATCATGACTGATACAAAAATACTCAACGATCACTTAAAGTGGTAGTAAAGCCCGCTTTGCGATTTTTTTTTTTTTTATTTTATTTTTTTTTATTTATTTACAGGTAAGCCTATAATAAGGTTTACCTAGCCGCTGCTACCACTAGGCAAACTAGGCAGCCGCCTAGGGCGCCATGCTGACTAGGGCGGCCGGCCACTGGTGTTCCTACTCTCTTCTCTCTGCAGCAAGCAACTAAGCCTCAGCATCAGCAGGCAGCCACCCTTCCATTCACACATAATGTCAGAGGCGCAGCGGCAGTAGAGGACTGTGTCTGTGTCCTGAATCCTAAATTAATGGAAGCAAGCAGACATTCATTGATGGGCACTGGTAGGCTGCATTTGATGGGTCTTGGTGAGGCTACATGTGATGGGTGCTGGTGAGGCTACATGTGATGGGTGCTGGTGAGGCTACATGTGATGGGTGCTGGTGAGGCTGCATTTGATGGGCGCTGGTAGGCTGCATTTGATGGGCGCTGGTAGGCTGCATTTGATGGGCGCTGGTAGGCTGCATTTGATGGGCGCTGGTAGGCTGCATTTTATGGGTGCTGGTAGGCTGCATTTTATGGGTGCTGGTAGGCTGCATTTTATGGGTGCTGGTGAGGCTGCGTTGATGGGTTCTGGTGAGGCTGCATTGATGGGTCCTGGTGAGGCTGCATTGATGGGTGCTGGTAGGCTGCATTTGATGGGCATTGGTAGGCTGCATTGATGTGCACTGGTAGGCTGCATTTTATGGGCGCTGGTGAGCTGCATTTGATGGGCACTTTGTTAAAAGAGTGGGGTTTACATGGGCATGGAAAAGGGGGTGGAGTCAAGGGGCAGCAAAATCAGGTTTCGCCTAGGGTGCCAAAAATCCTTGCACCAGCCCTGCCTACAGGTAAAATGAATATCTCCTAAGCACGCACCGTTTAGGACAGGGATATGCAATTAGCGGACCTCCAGCTGTTGCAGAACTACAAGTCCCATGAGGCATAGCAAGACTCTGACAGCCACAGGCATGACACCCAGAGGCAGAGGCATGATGGGACTTGTAGTTTTGCAATAGCTGGAGGTCCGGTAATTGCATATCCCTGGTTTAGGAGATATTCACCCTGAAAGCAGTAGGTGACCTCACCGGTGCATGCGCTCTGAAGGTCCGGCATATAACCGAGGGCTTCCGCGTGCATGCGCCGGAGGTAGGTCATTGCGACCCTGGCCAATCACAGCGCCGGAGCCCGTGAACCTAGAAGAAAGACTGGGGGAAAATGTCAACCCTCTCAGCAGTGACAGCATGGTGCTAGAGGGCTTTGTTCTATGGTAAGTATTTTATAAAATGCTAGCACGCGATGCATACTAGCACAATATGTCATTGTCTTACAGGGTTTTTTTTAACCTGTTTACGACCGCCCCGTAGCAGATTTACTACTACAGGGCGGTCGCTGTGTGCACAATCACGTGTATATATACGCGATTCTGCATTTCCATGTTTTGACTATGAGCACGCACCACTGGCGGCCCACTCCCGCTGTGATTTTACACAGTGGGGGGCTGATCAGCTGCTCCCACAAACCTGATGTCTGCTGGGTCCGCCGATTGTTTCGTTAATCTGACAGAATGACAGTCTGCCTAAATCTAAACAAGGCATTCCATGAGTACAGAAGGCATGGATCCTCCATGTCTTCCAATAGTAAAAGCACCTCCCCCACAGTTAGTAAGCACTCCCTAGGAACACATTTAACCCTTTGATTGCCCCTGTTAACCCCTTCCTTGCCAGTGTCAGTGCATATTTTTAGCACTAATCACTGGTCCCCCAAAAAGTGTCCGATTTGTCTGCCGCAATATCGCTGTCCTGCTACAAGTTACTGATCGCCGCCATTACTAGTAAAAAAATAAATAAATGAAAATAAAAATATCCCATAGTTTGTAGACGCTATAACTTTTGCGCAAACCATCAATATACGCTTATTGGGATTTTTTTTTACCAAAAATATTGACCTAAATTGATGAATAAATTAGATTTTTTTTTATTGGATGTGTTTTAAGCTCGATTCACATCTATGCATGTTGTTTTTGAGCGTTTCTGCACTGCTTTTTGCGTTTTTTTTTCTTTTACACTGTATATAGCTGGTTGCTAAGGAGGGGGCCGACGAGAAGCCGGTCGGCACGTCCTTAACAGCTGATGAGTCATCAGCTGTCAGCGGGCTTCCCCACTGAATGTTAAAAAAAAAAATTGCTGGCTAGAAAAAAAACAGCGTGGGGTCCCCCCCCCCAGGTCCATACCACCATACCAGGCCCTTGGGTCTAGTATGTATTTGGAGGGGAGCCCCCACGCCAAAAAAAAAAAAAAGGCATGTGTCGCCCCCCTAAAATCCATACCAGACCCTTATCCGAGCATGCAGCCAGGTAGGGAGGCCCTGAACCATACCAGGCTGCATTCCCTCAAGGGGGGGGGGGGGGGCGGGCTCTGCGCTCCCCCCCCCACCCCAAAGCACCTTGCCCCCATATTGATGGGGACAAGAGCCTCTTCCTGACAACCCTTTCCTGGGTGGGGGGCTTATCGGAATCTGGAAGCACCCTTTAACAAGGGGGCCCCCAGATACTGGCCTTCCCCCCCTATGTGAATGAGTATGGGGTACATTGTACCCCTACCCATTCACCCAAAAAAAAGTAGCATAGTGTGAAAAAATACAGTACACAGTTTTTGACAAGTCTTTTATTAAAAATATCTGCTTCTTCCCCGCTTCTTCCTCCAGTCTTCCTCCATCTTCTCCCACATCTTCCTCTTCCGGGCTTCTCCTTCTCCCGCTGCTTATTCTTCCACTCTTCTTTGTCCAGTGTTCTCCTTCCACTGCCGCCGCCGACCCCACCCCTCCCTCCGATGCTGAGTCCCGCTCCTGCCGCCGACCCTCCTCTGAAGCTGCGTCCCACTTATCTGTCCCCGCCGATGTCAAGCATTTCTTAGATAATGATGGGGGCGTGGTCATCGTATGACTTCATTTGGAGACCCTGCCCCCTTGAGACATCACCACCCAGGGCATGATGGGTCCGTGATGTCACAAGGGGGCAGGCCTCCAGATGCCGTCATCCGATGGTCATGCTCCCACCGTTATCTAAGAAATGCTTGACATCGGTGCGGACAGATCAGCGGGATGCAACATTGGAGGAGGGTCAGCAGCAGCAGAGGAGGAACACAGGAGAAAAAAGAGCGGAAGAAGTGGGAGGAGGAGAATCCCGGACGAGGAAGATGCGTGAGAAGATGGAGGAAGAAGCAGGGAAGAAGATATTTTTAATAAAAGACTGTCAGAAATTGTCTACTGTATTTTTTCACTCTACACTACTTTGTTTTGGGTGAATGGGCAGGGGTACAATGCACCCCATATTCATTCATATAGGGGGAGGAGGCGGGGATCCGGGTGCCCTCTTGTTAAAGGAGGCTTCCAGATTCCTCCTGCCCCAAAGCACCCACCCCCTCATGTTGAGGGCATGCGGCCTGGTATGGTTCAGGAGGGAGGGGGCGTTTGCATGTCCCCTCCCTTTCCTGACCTGCCGGGCTGCATTTTTATTTATTTTTGGCCCCGAATCCATACTAGACCCAAGAACCTGGACCCCATGCTGGGTTTTTTTTTTTTTTTCACAAGGCCCACAACCTTTTAGCCGGCTTTTTTTTTTATTTTTTATTTTTTTTTACATTCAGCGGGGAAGCCAGCTGACAGCTGATGACTTAAGGATGCAGCGGCCGGCCTTATGGTCCCCTCCTTAGCAACCAGTTATATAAAGTAAATGTACAGCTCAAAAAAAAAACCCTAAAACGCAAATCGCGTCAAAATTGCGGTACTTGCATTTTGGAAGTCTATTACATGCAAAACGCTGCATTTTGCGGGAAAAAAGTCCCTGACTACCTTTCCAAAAAACGCAGAGGTACAAAATTGATTGATGTGAATAAACATGTTCCATAGGAACCCATGTTGAAAAATTTCCCTGCATTTCTGCAAAATGCAGAATTTATAAAAAAAAAATGCATTAGTGTGAATCAAACCTCATAGCAGAAAGTTAAAAAATATTGTTTTAGTAATATAATTGTCAGTCGTTCTTTGTTTCTAGCGCAAAAAATAAAAACCTTTGGGGAAAAAGGGACATCAATTTTATTTGAGTACAGCGTCGCATGACTGCCCAATTTAAAGTTAAAGTAATGTAGTGCCATATCACAAAAACTGCCGGGTCAGGAAGGGGGGGGGGGGTAAATCTTCCAGAGCCAAAGTGGTTAAACTCTGCTGCTGTTTACTACCGCTTTAAAGTGACACTAAACTCTGGACAGGATCTGCACCACATTCCTGTTCAATTCACATGCGAGTCATGTAGTCATTTTGGAACAACACTGCAAACCAGATCGCATCGTGCTTTTGTACCATGTGGTCCAGTGCGGGCAAACGCACTGCCTTTGGGGAGTTAAATGCAGAGTGGGAAACGCGCACGGATCGCAGGGTTTTCCGCACTGCGTTTGTGGAACCTAGGCTAACTCAGAAAAGTCCTTTCTATTTCTCTCAGCTTCCGCCAAATCTCCAAACTCCTTCTTTTTTAATTTTTTTTAAAAAATTTTTGTGCTGCTGTGATCCGATTTCCTGTTAGAGGGTTGGTTATTCTCCGTAGTCCCACTGTATGCAGGGACAGAGCCACCCTCTCTTGCCCGTTCCTGAGATGGACTATGGGATGTGAAATGTGCAGGATTGGGCTGCACTCCGGTGTAATCTGTCAATTGCTATGTCCACCAGACACAGCCAATCACAGATCACGGTACCGACCCACTGCTGGTATCATGTGATCGCTGTGGCCAATCACATGAAAATTATAAACAATGAATGGCTTTGATTCATGCAATTTATTGTGTAGAATTGTGATAAGAAGCTTTTCAGAGGAGCACACAGAAGAGTCTTTTCTAGCTCTAGATCAGAGGGGCACACAGAAGTTGTTTTTCTAGCCCTAGGTCAGAGGGGCACACAGAAGAGGCTTTTCTTGCTCTAGATCAGAAAGGTACAAGGAAGAAGCTTTTTTGGCTCTAGATCAACAGAAGAAGATTTTCTGGCTCTAGATCAGAGGGGCACACAGAAGAAGCTTTTCTGGCTCTAGATCAGAAGGGCACACAGAAGATTTTCTGGTTCTAGATCAGAAGGGCACACAGAAGAAGCTTTTCTGGCTCTAGATTTGAGGGGCACACAGAAGAAGCTTTTCTGGCTCTAGATCAGAAGGGCACAAAGAAGAAGCTTTTCTGGCTCTAGATCAGAAGGGCACACAGAAGATTTTCTGGTTCTAGATCAGAAGGGCACACAGAAGATTTTCTGGCTCTAGAACAGAGGGACACACAGAAGAAGCTTTTCTGGCTCTAGATTTGAGGGGCACACAGAAGAAGCTTTTCTGGCTCTAGATCAGAAGGGCACACAGAAGATTTTCTGGTTCTAGATCAGAAGGGCACACAGAAGAAGCTTTTCTGGCTCTAGATTTGAGGGACACACAGAAGAAGCTTTTCTGGCTCTAGATTTGAGGGACACACAGAAGAAGCTTTTCTGGCTCTAGATTTGAGGGACACACAGAAGAAGCTTTTCTGGCTCTAGATTTGAGGGACACACAGAAGAAGCTTTTCTGGCTCTAGATTTGAGGGGCACACAGAAGAAGCTTTTCTGGCTCTAGATTTGAGGGGCACACAGAAGAAGCTTTTTTTATGGCTAAATATCTAAAGTCATTGCAGGCTCTTGTGTAGAACTTTTACCCTTTTTAAAAGTGTAAAATGACTGATAGGTTTACTTCAATTCTTCTTATAAATATTGATAGGTGTGCTTTCATGAATCTTCACCATCTCCTAGGCTTGGAGTGCACATGCAGGATCAGTGAAGGAATGCTTCCACCTGCTGTGACTGTGCAGCATGTATTATTAATGAACTGAAGCAGTGCTCTATAATAAAACACCTGGCACAGCACATTCACCAGCGCACGCCTCTTTATCAGAGCACAATGTACCATTTCAGCGGGATAACACACAACAATAAGGAGTGCCGCTTCAGCAGAATGGTCCGCCGTGGACTCGTGGCATCGATGTGCTGGCTGTGTCCCCAATACTATCACCCCCAGTCAAAACTTCTGGCCTCACCCCGGACAACGAGCAACACAGTACAATAATGCACAACAGTCAGAACTCATATTTTACTGATCTGAATGTGCTAAGATGACGTCTGATTGGCTATGTGGAGTTAGATCTCCTCATATGCCATTACTGCTTTGTGCATTTCTTTAATAAAGTGTATCAATAGTATATACCAGTGATGGCGAACCTTGGCACTCCAGGTGTTTTGGAACTACATTTCCCATGATGCTCATGCACTCTGCAGCGTTGTTGAGCATCATGGGAAATGTAGTTCCAAAACATCTGGGGTGCCAAGGTTCGCCATCACTGGTATATACTAACATCAATAGTATGCAAGCTCTTGGAGGGGATGATAAGGGACTATATACAAGATTTTAGTAATGAGAACGGTATCATTGGCAGTAATCAGCATGGATTCATGAAGAATCGTTCTTGCCAAACCAATCAATTAACCTTCTATGAGGAGGTGAGCTGCTATCTAGATAAAGGAAGGTCTGTAGACGTGGTGTATCTGGATTTTGCAAAAGCATTTGACACAGTTCCCTATAAACGTTTACTGTACAAAATAAGGTCTGTTGGCATGGACCATAGGGTCAGTACATGGATTGAAAACTGGGAGCACGGGCGAGTTCAGAGGGTGGTGAATGGTGATAAATGGGGAGTACTCGGAATGGTCAGGGGTGAGTAGTGGGGTCCCCCAGGATTCGGTCCAGGGACCAATCCTATTTAAAGCGGAGGTCCACCCTAAAGTGGACCTTCCGCTCATCGGAACCCTCCCCCCCTCCGGTGCCACAATCGGCACCTTTCAGGGGGGAGGGGGGTGCAGTTACCTGGATAATCCAGGTAACTGCACCTACTTCCGGGACAGCTCTCTGCGGAAAGGGGCGTAACTTACGCCCCTTTCCGCAAGTGCCCGCCCCTTCCCGCAAGTGCCCCGCTGCCTGCTGGGAAACACACAGATCCCAGAGGCAGCGGGGAGCGTCCTTATTGCACAGTGCGATTCACGCATGCGCAGTAGGGAACCGGGAAATGAAGCCGAAAGGCTCCATTTCCTGATTCCCATACCCAAGATGGCGGCGGCAGGACCCGACAGACGACCTAGAGATCGGCTTCAGGTGCTGACATCGCGGGCGTGCTGGACAGGTAAGTGTCACTATTTTAAAAGTCAACATCTGCAGTATTTGTAGCTGCTGGCTTTTAAAAAAAAAAAAAAAAATGCGGAGTCCCGGTGGACTCCCGCTTTAATTTGTTCATAAACGACCTGCAGGATGGGGATGAGGGAAACTGTTCAAGCTCTGTATTTGAGGACGATACTAAGCTAAGCAGGGCAATAACTTCTCCGCAGGATGTGGAAACCTTGCAAAAAGATCGGAACAAATGAATGGGGTGGGCAACTACATGGCAAATGAGGTTCAATGCAGAAAAATTTAAAATAATGCATTCAGGTGGCAAAAATATGAATGCAATCTATAGACTGGGGGGAGAACCTCTGGGGGAATCTAGGATGGAAAAGGGGGTCCTAGTAGATGATAGGCTCAGCAATGGAATGCAATGCCAAGCTGCTGCTAACAAAGCAAACAGAATATTGGCAAGTATTAAAAAGGGGATCAACTCCAGAGATAAAACGATAATTTTCCCGCTCTATAAGACTCTGGTCTGGCCGCACCTGGAGTATGCTGTCCAGTTCTGGGCACCAATCCTCAGGAAGGATGTACTGGAAATGGAGCGACTACAAAGAAGGGCAACAAAGCTAATAAAGGGTCTGAAGGATATTAGTTATGAAGAAAAGTTGCGAGCGCTGAACTTATTCTTTCTGGAGAAGAGACGCTTGAGAGGGGATATGATTTCAATTTACAAATACCACACTGGTGACCCCACAATAGGGAGAAAATGTTTTTGCGGAAGGGAGTTTAACAAGACTTGTGGCCACTCATTAAGATTAGAAGAAAAGAGGTTTAACCTTAACCTACGTAGAGGGTTCTTTACTGTAAGAGTGGCAAGGATGTGGAATTCCCTTCCACAGGCGGTGGTCTCAGCAGGGGGCATTGATAGTTTAAAAAACTATTAGATAAGCACCTGAACAACCACAACATACAGGGATATACAATGTAATACTGATATATAATCACACACATAGGATGGACTTATGTCTTTTTCTCATATCGTCTTCCAGGACAGCCTTTGAGATATAGGGCTCCTCCCTCCGGGACAGGAAACACGTCAACCCAATCAAATAAAAGGTGTGGTCCTCCAGGCCCTCCTCAGTTTTTGTGTTTCCTGCCGGACGGGAAGGAGCACGTTGGAACTTGTAAGGGGAGCTCCTTCTCAGGGGTTGGTCCTGGGGGGAGCACCTGGTGGACCTGACCCTTAGCACCCCTCGGTCCGTTCGGAGGGAGGAGAGGGTAGCTATCAGTCCCCGCTGCCATTTAAACGTTCGGAGAGAACGGGACCCCGATGGGCGGCAATCTCCCCCCTCTGTAGCGCTAACCGCTCGTACCTGGTCGGTCGAATGGCGGGTC
Organism: Lithobates pipiens; assembly: GCF_037356315.1. Classification (NCBI taxonomy): domain Eukaryota; kingdom Metazoa; phylum Chordata; class Amphibia; order Anura; family Ranidae; genus Lithobates; species Lithobates pipiens. The sequence goes on along the minus strand of NW_027507879.1, from coordinate 2,968,089 downwards.
GAGAGACGTTCGTTTCAGCGGCTGGCGTTCGGGTACTGTGAGCGGTGCGTTCGTAAGGAACGCACGGCGTCGGGGCAGAGTCTTTGCGTTCCGGCATCCGGAAGTGGGAGAGACGCACTTCCGCTGGATTCGCGTCATCAGGGGGCGCCGCAGGACATGTTCCAGTTCTTTGGGCGCAGCGGTGTGACTACAGGGTTGCCTGGAGCGGTGTGAAGGCTCAGAGAGACTGAGTGAGACACAGGAACCATGGAGAGTGCAGTTGTGCAGGTGGACTCCGGTTCAACAGGCTCCAGTACCTCTCAGGTAAGCTTGGTGAGGGCAGACCAGGACTTACACTGGGGGGTGGAGGGGTCACTCTGACCTTAGTACCTTCCCGGGGTGGAGAACCTGCTGGTGAAGGGGGGCACTTCCTAGGCAGACCCTAGAAGCATAGTGGTGTGGTCAGGGGTGGTATTGTAATGGGACCCTGTTTTTTCGTTGTTTTTTAGGTTAAACAGGACAGAGCCCAGATACCTTTGCCCAGAAGGAAATGTGCCGTGTGTGGGGCTAAGTTAGGCACCGGTTGGGAGAAGCCGCTTTGCCCGGATTGTGTCAGTAGCCTGGTGAAAGAGGACTCGGTGGCAGCTTGTCACAATGTTTTGGCGTCCGTAAAGGATGAGATAGCATCCACCTTCCAGTCATTTAAAAGCATGATGGATAGGGTGCAGGGTCCTTCTGTCTCTTTACCCAGGGCCGTGAGTATGCCCTCCTTATCCGAACCAAGTCAGGAGGAGGAGGTGGATAGGGAGAGGTTACCTAGGTCATTAGCCTCCTCTAGGACAGAGTCTACTTCTGAGTCTGAGGGGGAGGAAGAAGCCATTAGATCAGCCAGATACAAGCTGTCTTTGGACGATGTGGGTGACCTCCTCAAGGCTATATATGACACTTTGGAGATCAGGGAAGAACAGGTCTAGCTTTCAAAACACGACATGATGTATCAGGGGTCGAGTGTGCTGAAAGACAGGGTATTCCCCATCCATAAATCGCTGGTTGAGGCGATTCTGCTGGAGTGGGAACAACTGGAAAAAAGGCAATTTTTTTCAGGTAGCCTTAGAAGGAGGTTCCCTTTTGAGACTGATGCGGTGCATCCCTGGAACAAGGTTCCCAAATTGGATGCTCCCTTGGCTAAGGTCTCTAAGAAGGCAGATTTGGCCTTTGATGATATGGGTTCACTCAGGGATCCTATGGATAAGAGGGGAGATCTGCTGCTCAAGAGAGCCTGGGATGCCTCTTCCATTGGGCTTAAACCAGCCTTAGCAGCTACCTGTGTGGCCAGAAACTTAGAGTGTTGGCTTACACAGTTACAATCGCATATTTCTGCGGGTACTTCTAGGCAACAGCTGTTGAAGTCCTTTCCGCTACTGTTCAAGGCTGTGGGGTTTTTGGCTGATGCCTCTGCAGAATCAGTCAAATTGGCTGCTAGATCTGCAGCACTAGTGAACGCTGCCAGAAGGGCCGTTTGGCTTAAAACCTGGTCAGGGGACGCAGCTTCAAAATTGAAGCTATGTGGATTACCCTTTTCAGGGGACCATTTGTTCGGGCCCGGCCTGCAAGAGGCGTTAGAGCGCACGCAGGATAGGAAGAAAGCTTTCCCAGAAAGGAAAAAGAGACCTGAGGGGAAATGCCTTTTTCGAGGCCCTAGGCAGCAGAACCTGCAGGAAAGGGAGGTTCGCCCCAAAAAGCATTGGACGGGTCACAAGGGAAGGGGTAGAGGAGGAATCTTATTCAATCCTCCTCAACCCTCCCCTAAAACCCAGTGACTCCTGCGTCCCGGTGGGAGGAAGACTGGGGAAGTTCCTCCCACAATGGGATGCTTCAACCGAAAGTCCGTTCATTCGAGATGTAATAAGGAACGGCTACAGGTTGGAGTTTGGTTCATTTCCCCTCCCAAATTTTCAAGTAACAAGGTTACCAAGGGACCAAGAGAAGGCAAAATCTGGGTCTTCTTCTGGGGGATCTGGTGGACCAAGAAGTACTGGTGCAGGTGCCTCAAGAGGAGCGAGGCTTGGGGGTTTACTCCCACGTATTCGTGGTAAAGAAACCTTCGGGAAAGTTCAGGCTAATACTGAATCTCCGCCCCCTGAACAGATTCATAAAATACAAGCGGTTCCGGATGGAGTCAATCTTCTCGGTAACCAAGTTCCTGTTTCAGGGCTGTCACATGGCCACCGTGGATCTCAGGGATGCATATTTGCATATCCCGATTCATCCGGAATCTCAGAGATTTCTCAGGTTGGCGGTGAGGTTGAACACGGGTGTGTTACACCTCCAGTTTCGAGCTCTCCCTTTCGGGCTTTCAGCCTCGCCAATGATCTTTACAAAGGTTCTGGCAGAGGCACTGGCCCCATTAAGGCTCAAGGCTATAACAGTGATTCCATATCTGGACGATCTACTGTTCATAGCCCATTCGGCCAAACAGCTGCAGAAGGATGTACAGGAGGCCTTGGGTTTCCTGCGCTCACTGGGGTGGCTAATAAACCAGGAAAAATCCCAGTTGACCCCCTCACAGGAGGTCCTGTATTTAGGATACAGGATTTCTTCGGTGGAGATGAGGGTATTTCTTCCGGCGGAGAAGATCCGCAAGCTAGAACAGGCGGTAGCCCAGCTGCAATCATGTCGGGAAGCCCAGATCAGGGAGGTTATGAGAGTCCTGGGATTGATGACATCATGCTTTCCAGTGGTGGCCTGGGCAAGGCATCATCAGCGTCCTTTACAGAGACTCATGCTCCGTTATTGGGATGGCAGGCAGCAGAGCATGGATCAGGTTATGCCCCTATCCTCGGCAGTCAGGAGGTCTCTGTGGTGGTGGCGGGCCCAGGTCAACCTAGACAGGGGTCTTCCCTGGTCCCCACAAGCTACGGTGGTGGTCACGACCGATGCCAGTGCGCTGGGTTGGGGTGCCCACCTAGAGGGAATCTTAGTCCAAGGTACCTGGTCGAATCTAGAGACAGGTCGTTCCTCAAACCAGAAGGAGCTTCTGGCGGTTTGGAAGGCTATAGAAACCTTCCAGTCCCAGTTACAGGGCAGGGACCTACAAGTTCGTTCAGACAATGTGGCAGCAGTAGCCTACCTGAACAAGCAAGGGGGAACCAGAAGCCCCGCGCTACAGGTAATTGCGGACAGAATCTTCTGCTGGGCAGAGAAGAACTTGTCCTCAATATCAGCCATTCACCTGAAGGGAACTCAGGATTTGCTGGCCGACTTTCTCATTCGCCAGAAGATAGGTCAGGACGAGTGGTCCCTCAACAAGGAGGTGTTCGAGGAGATTGTGTCATGCTGGGGAAGGCCAGAAATAGACCTATTTGCAACAGAAGGCAACAGGAAGGTGACGCAATTTTTTTCGGTTCACCCACAGGATCGGGCCAGGGGGATAGACGCCCTTGCCAATCCAGGGCTGTTCGGCCTGTGTTATGCCTTTCCTCCGGTAAGGATGGTGGCGGAGGTCCTGCAGAAGTTCCGATCGGAAGCTACAGACCTCATTTTAGTGGCTCCTTTTTGGCCAAGGAGACCCTGGTTTGCCAGCATAAAGAGGTTGGCTGTTCATCCTCCGCTGTTTCTACCAATCAGGGAGGATTTACTTTCCCAGGGGCCGATCCTGTATCCTCAGATAGAGAGGCTCAAGCTTGCGGCCTGGTATCTGAGGAACAGATCTTAAGAGCACAGGGTTTTTCAGAAAGAGTGGTTAAGACCTTGTTAGAATGCCGTAAACCAGTTACTAGGGCAATTTACGCCAAGATAGGAAAGAGGTTTAATTCCTGGTTGCGAGAACAGGGGATTGCAAGTCCTGGGGTCCCGGCAGTCCTAGATTTTCTACAAGCAGGGGTAGAGCTGGGCCTATCTATCAGCACTCTAAAGGTACAGGTGGCGGCCTTAAGTCTTTATCTAGGTCCAGGCCTGTGAGAATGAAGACCTGTCCTACTTGGGATTTGGCCTTGGTTCTTAGGGCTTTGATCCAAGATCCATTTGAACCACTAGAGGGAGCATCACTTAAGTGGATGGTACTAAAAACTGTGTTTTTGATAGCGATCACGTCAGCTAGAAGGGTCAGTAATCTGCAGGCGCTCTCGGTCAGAGAGCCATTTCTGTTAATTTTAGAAGACAGGGTAGTACTTAAGACTGACCCTAGTTTTCTTCCTAAAGTTGTGTCCACTTTTCATAGGACACAGGATATTATTTTACCAACATTTTTCTCAACCTCAGGAGAGGATGAGGCGAGATCTTTAAGTTTGTTAGATGTCAGGAGAAGTCTATTAATTTTTTTAGAAGCCACTAGGGTCTTCAGGAAGTCAGACTCACTTTTTGTTAATTTTTCGGGCGCCCGCAAGGGCTTCAAGGCGTCCAAATCGTCTATCGCCAGGTGGATACGAATGGCGATAGTTAAAGCCTATGAATTAGAGGGGAAGCAGGCACCCTTAGTTAAGGCACACTCTACAAGGGCGGTTTCCGCATCATGGGCAGAGAGGGCTGGAGCCTCTCCGGAGGAGATCTGCAAAGCAGCAACGTGGTCCAGCTACTCAACGTTTGCAAGACATTACCGTCTGGATTTATGGTCTGATAAAGAGCAGACTTTTGGTTGCAAGGTCCTCCAGGCAGTGGTCCCGCCCTGACAAGGTGAGCTCCTTGCTTATCATCTCAAAGGCTGTCCTGGAAGACGATATGAGAAAACCGGAGTTAGACTTACCGGTAACTCTTTTTCTAGGAGTCTTCCAGGACAGCCTGGTTTCCCACCCAAAGTTGTTTAAGTTGGACTAAGTGGTGAGGATGTGTACTAACGTGATTGTTAGTGTGTTATATCTTTCAGAGCCTTCCGGCGGTTCTTGGAGTAAAACTGAGGAGGGCCTGGAGGACCACACCTTTTATTTGATTGGGTTGACGGGTTTCCTGTCCCGGAGGGAGGAGCCCTATATCTCAAAGGCTGTCCTGGAAGACTCCTAGAAAAAGAGTTACCGGTAAGTCTAACTCCGGTTTTTTTAACCTCACCTACTATGTATCTAAAGCCTTCTTGACTAGTTCTGGATACAGAACAGGTTCGAACCCCTGCCAGGTTTTTATTGCTCTGTGTCACAGTTAGGGAGATTCAAGGCCCATTAAAACTTGTGCGTTACCACATGTTTCTGTAATGCCCATACTTATGGGAGACTAGTGCTCTTCATTGTGAATTGTACCCCACTGCACAGGAGAGAGCAACACACGACATGCCGCATGTTGTCCTGCACTGCTGGGTAGCATGAATTTTTTGATTTGCAGCATTGTGTTGGCAGTCACTTTCTGGTACAATATGTTTTATTGAAATATGAAAAAGGGAAAAACCAGATGACAAATTCCCACGCAGGGGATATGAACATAAAAAGGAGGTTCACATACAAGTAAATAATAAGACATATATTATGAGGGTATAGGCTATAAACTAACACCGACCCACCAGCTGAAGTCGGGGGCCAGTGCGTTATGGGCAGTCAGTTTCATAATGAATTGACCAAGACCTGGTTCACACCTATGCAGGTTGCAGTTTGCATATTCCAGGTGCAATTTGCGTTTTTCAATAAATGTTTTTTGATCCATTGAAGTCTATGGAACATAAAAAAAAAAAAAAACAGAAAAAAGTCCCGGGCCCTTTCCATAAAATGCACAGATGTGAACTACATCCATAGGAAACCATGTTAAATGGACTGTAGTGTTTCTGCAAAACTGAAAACGCACAAAAAAAATGCATAGGTGTGAACTAGGCCTTAAAGCGGGGTTCCACCCTAAAGTGGAACTTCTGCTCATCAGAACCCTCCCCCCCCCCCCTCCGGTGTCACATTTGGCACCTTTCAGGGGGGAGGGGGGTGCAGATACTTGTCTAAGCCCTTGTACACACGGTCAGAGATTCCGACGGAATGTGTCCTATCGGACCGTTTTGTCAGATAACTGTGTGTGGTCTCCATCGGACTGTTTCCATCGGAATATCCGACGGACCAAGTTTTCCAACTTGTCCGTAAAATTTTCCGACAAAATGCTCCGATTGGACATACTCCGATCATGTGTAGCTTACTCCGATCGGACAAAGTGCCACGCATGCTCAGATCAAATTCCTAGACCAAAGCTATTGGCTACTAGCCTGAACGTAGTCCCGTCGTAACGAAATAACATCATCACGTTATGTACAATCGGATTTTCCGACAACTTTGTCCAACCGTGTGTATGCAACAGTTTTGGACAAAATCCGTCGGACAAAATCCAACGGATTTGGTTGTCAGAATGTCCGACCCGTGTGTACAAGGGCTAAGACAGGTATTTGCACCCACTTCCGGGCATAAGACTCCCACCGGAGTCTATGCCGTTTCCTGTCCTGGCGCGCTGTCTGCTGGGACACACACGGGTCCCAGAGACAGCCCTGACCATTCCTAGTGCGCTGCGTGACTCGCGCATGCGCAATAGGGAACCAGGTAGTGAAGCCGCAACGCTTCGCTTCCTGATTCCCTCAGCTAGAATGGCGGCGGCAGCAGCCAAGCGATCGATCGGCCTCGGCTGCCGGCATCACTGGAACCCAGGACAGGTGAGTGTCCATTTATTAAAAGTCAGCAGCTGTAGTATTTATAGCTGCTGGCTTTTACTATTTTTTTTTTGTAGGTGGAATCCCTCTTTAATGCACTGCAGCGAATCAATACAGCCCCATACTCTCTCAGGCTGGGTTCGCACTATTATGAATTTGATGCGGGTTTCCCCGCCTCCAATTCGCATGACAGGAGAGTTTGACAGGCTCTCAATAGAAGCGGTTCACACATCTCCGGGGAGGCCGCAAAGCGCACCGCAGTAGTCCTGTGGGCGTCATTGGCTCTGTATTCAGGTCCAAATTTAGCCACACATTCAGACCTGAAGCGGTGAAGCACCGGACCCCCTGCTGCGAGCCGCGCCACACACAGGGTGAACCCGGCCTTAATCTTGGTGATCCTTGTCCTGAAGACAGAAGGCGATGTGAAATCCAAAATATTACAGTTGTCACCAGTACAGGAGGGGAGTTACACCAATAATTTATCAGTGAAAGGTTATAGATAAGGCGGTCAGGTGAAAAGCTCCAGAATTTATGGTTATATCACTATACAGATAAAGGGAACGTTTGTATACCTTGTAATTATTAAAACATCATATTAAATGAAAATCGAATGTGTCATTAGAGGTGCGGACTCCATGCACTCTGACCGCATTGTCTGCATGCAGTGTGCAGGGGGAGGACTGTGCAGTCTTATTAGCAGCAAGAGGGATTGTGTTTATAAATAATGCAACCCCGTTCTTGTTCTTATAAGGATTTATTTATCACAGGCGCAAGATTATTTGTGGTGTGCTGAGCAGGGAATTCATAATTAGGTGGAAGAACACCACAAGCGTTAGGTTTACATTATTTATACATTTAGCTGTTTGGATATCTCAGAGGAACCGTGATTTAGTGCTTATTAGCATCAGGTATTGCATTATAATGCCTTACAGGAGAAGTAGGGCCAAAGCTCTTTTGGCTCTACTTCTCCTCTGGGTCACAGTAGTGCACTTTGTTTCTGCACTCTGGTGGCCCAGATTCAGCTGGCAGTGTTGGCTTTTTGGCGTCAGCCAATCAAGGCTCTGCAGGGATCCCGACAACAATGTCAGGATCTGCCAAAATGCCCGACCAGCAGCTGGCCTAGCACACCTCTGAAAAACCGAGCCTGCCACTTCTACTCTCTACCCCCCCCTCCACAATCTGGCGCTCCAGTGAGCGCTGGAGGGGCAGAGCAGAGCGCTGGTGACCGACAGTGGACAGAGAACTGAGCGATCGGTGGTCTTTAACTACTCAGTTCTCAGTGTAAAGCAGATGGAGGATCGATGCTGCACTTGCCTAGGCAAGTATGAATGTTTACTGTATAGAAATCAGACCATTCCCTTTCACCACTTGCCTGCTGGGCATTTTCTCCCCCTTCCTGCCCAGGCCAATTTTCAGCTTTCAGCACTGTCGAAATTTGAATGGCAATTGCGCGGTCATGCAACACTGTACCCAAATTCCATTTTTTGCATTTATTTGAGACAAGATAGAGCTTTTTCTTGGTGGTATTTAATCACCACTGCCAAAAAAGCCAGAAAAAAAAAAGAAAAAAGAAAAACATTTTTCAAAGTTAGGACACTGGCAATGCACGCTGTAAAGGGCACGCACAAAGTAAAGGTTAAAAAAAAAATCACCTTAATGCATTCTATGCATTAAAGCGGGAGTCCACCGTTTTTTTTTTTTTTTTTAAAAGCCAGCAGCTACAAATACTGCAGCTGCTGACTTTTAAAATAATGACACTTACCCGCCCAGCGTGCCCGCGATGTCGGCACCCGAAGCCGATCTCTCGGGTGCTGCCGCCGCCATCTTGGGTATGGGAATCAGGAAGTGGAGCCTTGCGGCTTCATTTCCCGGTTCCCTACTGCGCAATAAGGATGGTCCCCTCTGTCTCTGGGATCCGTGTGTTTCCCAGCAGACAGCGGGGGACCTTCGGAAAGGGGCGTAGATTCTGCGGAAAGGGGCGTACCTTCTGCAGAATCTACGCCGGAAGTGGGTGCAGATACCTGTACTGTACAGGTACCTGCACCCCCCTCCCCCCTGAAAGGTGCCAATAGAGGTGCCGGAGGGGGGGAGGTTTCCAATGAGCGGAAGCTCCACTTTAGGGTGGACCTCTGCTTTAAGGTGAAAAAACATCTGACAGTGCCGGCACCCCCCCCCCCCCCCCCATTTTACTTACCCGACCCCTTGAAAGTCCCACGCTCGCCTCCGACATCCTCTTCGCCCGTCAGCCTGGACGTTGATTGGCTGGAGTGGATGGATTGAAAGCAGCGCAGCCATTAGCTCGCGCTGCTGTCAATCACATCCAATGACGCGGCGCGTCGGGGGGGTGGGGCCGAGTGATACAGTGAGCGGCTATGGACATACTAGTCCATCATGTGACACTTAGCCGCAAACGAAGCCCACGCTCTCCCCTGCTGCGTCCATCTTCGCCCCTCTTCCTTCGGGAGCTGCGGACTCCGGCTCTGTGACTGGCCAGAGCCGTGTGACGTCACTCCCGCGCATGCACGGACAATATTAAAAGCTATTTACATAGCGGAGGGGCACACAGTAGTTCTTACATTATGCCTCGCTGTTGCAGAGCGGCTTGTGGCTGTGTTGAAGGGCAGGTTTTGTCTGTGTTGCAACCCGCCCTTAGACACAGGCAACAGGCACTGACCAAGATACTAAAGCCGCCGTGCAACACTGACAAAAGGCGACTTTGAGCAGACTGAAACCCCGCGCCCCGCAAGAGCGAGGCACAATATGAGAACTGCGGTGTCCTTCGGCTCTGTGAATAGCTTTTAAAAGTGCCCGTGACATTCTCTCTCCCATCGAAAATTGCCTCCTGTGATGTGCGCATGCGCCATGGTCACGTCACTCCAGCTGATTGGCAAATCGGCTGGAGTGCGGCTCTGTGCTGCGCATGCGCGGGCACATATCGATAGACAGGGACGGCACGGAGGTCCGTTTCTTCACAGTCAATGACTACTACAAGTGAAATATCTCCTAAATGGCACACGTTTAGGAAATATTTCCACTACCTAGAGGTAAGCCTTATTTTAGGCTTACCTATAGATAAAAGGCAGACAAAAGGGTTTACAACCACAGTAGAACAGTGGTCATAATATAAAATCACAGGGGTGATGTGGGCTGACCATTCTGGTAAGACTGGGCTTTCTATTATTTTTTTTAACCGCCCTATTCTATAAATACCAGTTGATCCTGCCATTTGAACCACTGAATAGGCACTCCCTTTGATAGTGAGAAGACACTCTGCCTTCTGCAATCAAAGCACTGCAGGGTTGTCACCCTAGATGCAGCAGCTGCTTAGATGTTGGCGCTTTTGATGTCTGTGTGCATTGCATGCAGCTGCAGCATAGTGATGATGCATCTAAAGGGGTTGTAACCCTTCGTGTTTTTTCACCTTAATGCATCCTATGCATTAAGGTGAAAAAACACCTGGCAGTAACCCCCCCCCGTTTTACTTACCTGAGCCCTAAAAATTTAACCTGGCGGAAACGCACTCTTCCTTTCCCCGGGGTTCTCGGCTCCTGATTGGATAGATTGAAAGCAGAGCAGCCATTGGCTTCTGCTGCTGTCAATCAAATGACGCACAGGGTGGGGGGGGGGGCGGGGTCCGGCGTTCGTGTCTATGGACGCCAGTGCTGGACTCAGGAGTGCACCTGCAATGTAACCCCCCCCCCCCCCCCCCTCCGGGAGAGCGCTTCTCCTAGGGTGTTATCTGATAAGAGGAGGAGCCGCGAGAGCTGCTGAGGGACCCCAAAAGTCAGTGTTCGGGGCTGCTCTGTGCAAAAGGAGCTGCACAGTGGAGGTAAGTATGATATGTTTGTTTTTTTTGCTTTTTAAACGCAAACTTTTACAATCACTTTAATGCTGCGTACACACGATCGAATTGTCCGGCGGAATTGGTCCGGCAAACAATCCGGCGGACATTATAACGAACGGACTTGGCCACACACGGACGCTTCCGAAAGTCCGGCGATTTCTAGCACACTGACGAACGTATTGTCCGCTGAAAGCCAAGTCCGGCGGACAAATTTTGAGTCAAAACTACTTTCTAAGTCCGCCGGACTTTACGATGAAAAAGTCCGCTGGAGCCCACACACAATCGAATTGTCGATCGTGTGTACGTGGCATAAGGGGTTAAAACAGGTGGTCAGGAGGCAACATATTGCCTCTTTACCGGCTATCAAATGCCTCTGAAAAGCAATCTGAGCATAGGTCGCTTTTCGGAGGAACAGCATTTTTTTTTTGCTGGTACTTTGATCAAGCAAGAAAAAAAAAGGCAGTTCTGATTGTACACATATAGGGGGTTGGGATTAAATGTGCATACATACATCTAAACAGTGGCGTTAGTGCTTTTTGCAAAGGATTCTGTTGCTGTATTGTCACTAATTATTCATCTTATTTGCTTTACATCTGCTGTGATTTCTGCATCAGCCTACTGATGGCCATTGACAGAATTCCCTAAGAACCTTCAGCAGCTTTTAAAAAGAGCTCTTTCATAACATGTTGTAGGTTATTTTCAAATAAATATCATTCCGCCACCAACAGGATTATGCAAAAAATAAATAAAAAATGACTGGACATTATTAAAGGCCTTAAAAAAAAAAGAAAAAAAAAAAAAGAAAAAAAAAGAACCTCTACAGTCCATAATTTAGAACTAATCCGATGTTAAAAATATCCATTATGCTGCTCCCATATCTGTAGGCCTTTTGTAAATGTAATGTAAACTGCAAGAAACACTCAGTTTGTCACAGCTCCATCCTGTCCCCTTCCCTAGGGCAGACCAGCCATTAAGACCAATGCCCCCTAGGAGTAAGGGCCATTCATCTGAGCCCCGCAGATACGCAGCTTTCTCTGGTCACTGCAGATCTCCAATTTTTTTCTTTGTTCTGTGCCAGGCATGTCCAAAGTCCGGCCCACGGGCCAATCACGGCCCGCGTTCCGGTTTTGAATGGCCCGCCTGCTTATCTGGACATATATCTTTTGTGCCCCCCCAACGATCTCCCAGCGCCGGTGTTCTATTGAATAGTGCCCGCTATCGTGAAGTGCCTATGACGAACGGCGCATGCGCCGTAGGGAGCAGCACAACAGTTGATTTTACGATCCGCTGTCGTGACGGTAAGACGGCGCCTGCGCACAATAGTGACTGGAAGAAATTTTTGCGTGAGATTGTAAAAAAAAAAAAGGGGGGGGGGGTAAGGTTTGCGCTATGGAGACAGAAAAATAATAATAAAAAAGAGGCGAATGATTAAATCGCATTTATAGAATAAGGGAGGGAGGCTGCCACTACCAGATAGTACCAGCCTAATAGGTTGGAAAGAACTGTGAATATTAAGGTGGTAGCTATAGCGCTCTCCTGTAACAGTGCATAAAATGCATACTACATGTGAGTTACAAATGCTAAAATTATTTCAGCCTTCTTAAAGTGCTAATACTACATAAGTTCATATATGTTTAATCCCAGTGCAAAAAATATATAGAAAATTATTAAAAAATAAAAATGTTTGAAATTAACTGCTATGTGCAGTCGAAAGTGCATATGAAGCCTATGGAACTTGTATCATCTTCACACAATGAAAATCATTCCAAAACATAAAATAAAATAAAATAAAGTCCATTTAGAATTTTAAAGAAAAAAAAAACAAAAAAATCTTCAGAAAAATCCACAAGAGTTCAATTAAGGTGACTTGTGCTCAGTGCCTGGTGTATCCTGAATGACAACCGGTGCGTTTTCCGTGCATGGAACAAATTACCGCACTCACCAGCTCCCCTGCCCCTGCAGGGGTTAACTCTCCTCCACAGTGTGAGCCCCTCTGCTGCTGTATAAAGCTGGTCCGGTTAGTGTTCAGTTACTCCTCGTGTTTATATAAAAAAATATATAAAGCATCCATAGTGTAGTACTGTTTAAAATTAGCGCCTTTATTGCATTCAAAAGTGGCTACTCACATAAGTCAGAGGTTAAAAAACGTTCGTAAAGTACAAACACCGCCACTGCCTTGTGAAAGAGTGTGTGTATGTTAGGCCACGCCCTACGCGTTTCGTCATCGGACGTCGTCTGGAGCCTTAGTAGAACTTATGTAGTGTTAGCACTTTAAGAAGGCTGGAATAATTTTAGCATTTGTAACTCGTATGTAGTATGCATTTTATGCACTGTTACAGGAGAGCGCCATAGCTACCACCTTAATATTTGCGTCAGATTGTGTCCCCTGCTGGCGAGGAGTGTTCATGTCAGTGAGGGGCGGATTATTAAATGACGGGCAGTGCTGCTAAACACATTTTTCTGATAGAAAAGGACACCCTTCAGTTGGCTAAACACGCCCCGCAAACGCTCCTCGCCGACAAGAACACGCCTCGACAGCGCAGGGCACAATCTGACACAAACATTTCTTCCGTCGGCTATTGTGCGCAGGCGCCGTCTCAACAGCTGATCGTAAAATCGGCTGTTGTGCTGCACTTGCGCCATTTGTCCCAGGCACTTCTCAATAGCGGGCACTATCCGATAGAACTCCAGGGCCACACAAGATATATATGCTGGCTGCCTTGGAGAGGACAGGGAGGAGGCGGAACGAGTGCCGCACACACAGGAGTATTTCCTCTTTACACAGTAGCCTCTGTACGAAAATCCCGGTGCTGCCATTGGACGACTGCTGTTCTGTCCATCAAAGGAGGCGGGACTTTCTATTAAAGCGGTAGTAAAACCGCACCTTATTATAGGCTTACCTGTAGGTAGAAGTTAAAAAAAAGACTATACAACCACTTTAAAGAGGCAGCCGAGAAAACAGGAGTTTTTGCTGTATGTAATATTTTGGTGCTCATCCCAGCCCCTCCTAGGCTGCAGATGGATGGACATCGATCAGGCTGCACTGATGGCAATAGTGAATCTGCATTCCTGGCAATGGTGGGCCTGCAGATGGGCACTGACCCTTATTTTGCTTCACAGTTCTTTATTTAAAATGTAAGTTTTTTTTTTTTTCCTGAACCTTCCCTCTTCAGGCCTCTTTCACACGGGACGGATCCGTAACGATCCGTCCCATGATGATCCGCTTCCTCAGCGGGGATCCGTTTATCCCCGCTGACCCGGCAGATTACAGGGCAGTCCCTTCACACTGTGCAGGGACCGCCCTGTCAGCTCTCCCCTATCCTCTATGGGGGGGGGGGGGGGGGGAATCGGATGCACACAGGCAGTCTGTCCGTGTTCATCCGATCCGCTCTGCAGTCGGATAGAAAAATAGGATTTTCCTCCATCTGCAGAATTGGACCATTGTGGAGACGGACAATACCCATAGGAATGCATGTATGTCCGTATTTCATCCGCAAACGGATGGATGAAATACGGACCACACGTGTGAATGGAGCCTTAAAGTGAAGGTGCGTGTTATATGCCAATAAATACGGTATATCCAAACAACACACCCAAGCTCATCTCTTTACTCACACACAGCTACAAAGGCAATAGAATTCTTGTTGGCCCGTGTATTTAGTGCTCGGACTAACACAATTTGAACCATTAAAATTCAGTCTAAGAACGTCAGACAAAACGGTCGGCCCTCCCGCATGTTCACTTCGTCAAATCTGGCCCTCTTTGAAAAGTTTGGCCACCCCTGTTATGCGGTGTATTCTGTTTGTGCATGTTTTCACAAAAAAAAAAAAAAAAAAAAAAAAAAAAAATCGCTTTTTTTTTATTAGATGACCTCAGCAGATGCAACATTCTTTTTCCTGTGGCGGCCACTGAACTCATCTGTAGTGGAGAGCACAATGCACGGCTCAGAAAGATGCAGCTCCCTCCTGTACTGCTAAGGAGCACTTGTCCCAACGGCTACACCATCCTAGGAAAAAAATTTAATAAATAAAAAAATAAAAACACTGTGAAAATTTTTGGGGAAGTTTTTGGGGCAGGCTTCACAAAAGGGGCATTTTTAACATTGGATTGGTTTAAAATGATGGACTGGTGTTCATATACTGCATAGAGCAGCCCCTTTCAACTAAGGTGCCTTGGATAAATGCCTAAAAGTTGCCAGTGGGTGGATCAAGCCTGCCTTTTTGTTAAACAAAGCCACAGGTTTTCATTGTGCACCATTACAACCTTCCAGTCGCTGGTGTCCTAACAAGCACTGAGGTCATTGGTTGATAAGGTGGACATCGGGGCACCTGAACAGCATCCTGTTTTCCCTCACCTGCCCTCTTTGCCAGCACTGGGGTTACTAAGAAGTAAACACTTACACTAGCTACTAGTGCATAGAATAAGAAATCATACCCATGCAATAAAATTAAATGTGTGAACTTCAGGTTTTAATGAGAAAATAAGTAAAAAAAATAAATAAAGAAAAATATAACTTGTGTAGTGGCACTGGACACTAGCACCACCTGCAGGGCATTTTTAGTCACTGCCACCAATGCAAGATGTACTGCAAGAACCTGAATATAGTGATGCGAGTCCCCTTAAAGCGGGGCTCCACCCTAAAGTGGAACTTCCGCTCATCGGAACCCTCCCCCCCCTCCGGTGCCACAATTGGCACCTTTCAGGGGGGTGCAGATACCTGTACAGTACAGGTATTTGCACCCACTTCCAGCATAAATATCCGCAGAATCTGCAGATATTTATGCCACTTCCTGCGGGTCCCCCGCTGTCTGCTGGGAAACACACGGATCCCAGGGACAGCGGGGACCATCCTTATTGCGCAGTGCGACTCGCGCATGCGCAGTAGGGAACTGGGAAGTGAAGCGGCAAGGCTCCACTTCCTGATTCCCATACCCAAGATGGCGGCAGCAGCACCCGAGAGACGATCGAGAGATCGGCTTCGGGTGCCGACATCGCGGGCGCGCTGGGCGGGTAAGTGTCACTATTTTAAAAGTCAGCAGCTGCAGTATTTGTAGCTGCTGACTTTAAAAAAAAAAAAAAAACGCCCGAACTCCCGCTTTAACTACGGTACTTCAGCCCCAGAAGATTGTACCCCCTAAATGACCAGAGCATTTTTTGCGATACGTCACTGCGTCGCTTTAACCGACAATTGTGCGGTCATATGACGCTGTACCCAAAAAATCTGCAGGTTTTATTTTTTGCGATATAAAAACAAAAAAAATAAATAAATACATTTTGAAAAAAAAAAGCTATATTTTTTACTTTTTGCTATAATAAATATCCCCCCCCCCCCAAAAAAAATATAAAAAGTCCTCAGTTTAGAGCGATATGTATTCTATATATTTTTGGTAAAAAAAAAAAAAGTTGGATATCTTTTTTTCTTTTTTACCAAAAATATGTAGACGAATACATATCATCTAAGTGTATATTGATTGGTTTGCGCAAAAGTTATAGCGTCTACCAAATAGGGGATAGATGTATGGCATTTTTATTTAAAAAAAATATATATAAAATTTAGTAATGGCGGTGATCTGCGATTTTTTTTTTTTATCGGGACTGCAACATTGCAGCAGATAGGACACTTTTGACACCATTGACAGTGATCAGAGCTAAAAATAGTCCCCGATCACTGTATCAACGTCACTGGCAGGGAAGGGGTTAAACACTAGGGGGGTGATCAAGGGGTTAACTGTGTTCCCTCAGCGTGTTCTAACTGTAGGAGGGATGGGCTACCACTGACATGACAGGGAACAGATCTGTCATGTTACTAGGCAGAACAGGGAAATGGCCTTGTTTTCTGCATCTCCTCGCCATGATTGCGGGCCATCGGCGGACGCCCGCTATCCTGCTTTTGGGGAGTGATGTGCAGGTATGTCAGTTTGTGCAAGAGTGCCATTCTGCCGACGTATATTAGCGTGAGCCAGTCAGCAAGTGGTTAAAAAATAAAGTGCAAGCCAAGTCAAAACTTATTTTTTCTAGTTTTGGATAAAAAGGGAGGAAGGATTCCTTTTACGGCTGTCCAGTTAGGGAGATTTACCTTCATTTCTGGTCCTGCTTACAAAGGTTTCAGCACACAAAGTAAAATAAAAAACTGTAACCTTCCACTCAATGAAGAAAAAAAATATATATTATTGCGATCTGTGTTGCTACTAGTCAGTTACCCTCACTTCCCATCTTGTTACAAAAACATCACACATAAAAAGCAATGGAATTGAGAGGAAGTCTAACAGAATCCCAGATAGCAGGAAAAACCCAACAGGGGTTTCAAATTTTCCCCACACAAAAAAAAAAAAAAAAAAAAAAAAAAAAAAAGAAGAAGTTTTGCCTCTGCATGCACTTTAAATGTTTATTGCGTACACCTTGTTCTGAGGCAGTTTACATATTTGTTGCAGCGAAAAAACAATGCAATCAATAACACACCAATTATAAAAAGTGATTTATTTGTACAGTACCAAGATACATGCAGAAAAGTCAAATACAGTTCATATGCACATTGCAAAATCCTAGGCTCACAATTATAGCTCCATATGCAACAAACTTAAAAAATAAATAAAAATAAAGTAGTAATAATGCAAATGTAAATGTTTTATTTTTCTAATGCAAATGTAATTCCATTACCAAGATGCAATATTTTACAGGATCCTAGGGAAAAAAAAATATGATATACATCAAAATAAAAGTAGTGCAGAAGTTGATGGGTTACTATGCACAGCTACTCTAGTTTTAGTAAATCTTCCCCATGGCGCATATATATATCTATCGTATTTATCAGCGTATAACACGCACCCCAAGTTTAGGAGGGAATTTAAAAGAAAAAAAACTTTTATGAGGGAAGTTTAAGGAAAAAAATAAAATAAAAAAAATTACATTTAAATGCCCATCAATGCAGCCTTGTCAGTCATTTGCAGCCTTGTCTGTGGCTTTGCCATTTAAAAATGGCACCGCCGAGATACAGAGCGGATGTTCTGTGTATCTCGGCGGCGCACGGTAGTTCTCAGCAGCCTTCGGGTATTTTCGGCCGCCCTCGGCTGTTCTCAGTGGCTTTTGGCTTTCCGAGAACGGCCGAAGATAGCAGAGAATGGCCGAAGATAGCAGAGAATGGCCGAGTGCAGCCGAAAATACCCGGAAGCCGCAGAGAGCATCAGAAAGGGTTAGAAATAGCGGGGGATCGCGTATAACACGCACCCCCGACTTCCCCCTGATTTTAGGGGGGAGTGTGTGTTATACGCCGATAAATACGGTGTATGTATATATATATATATATATATATAAAACATACACACACATTATATGCATGTGCCATGGGGAAGATTTACTTAAACTGTAAAACTGGAGTAGCTGTGCATAGTAAGGCTCGGTTCACACAGGGGGCGACACGAGGCGACACGACTTGCCGCGCCGCGACCTCAGCGGCGACTTGCAAATGACTTCTGTATAGAAGTCAATGCAAGTCGCCCAAAAGTAGTACAGGAACCTTTTTTCTAAGTCGGAGCGACTCGAGTCGCTCCTCTTAGAACGGTTCCGTAGTACAGAACGGGGGCAACTTGTCAGGTCGCGGCACGGCAAGTCGTGTCGCCCCCTGTGTGAACCGAGCCTAACCCATCAACTTCTAGATTCAAGCCCCAGTTCAGACCGGTGTGATTTGTCATGTGATTTGAACCGTTCATGTCGCAGCAATTATGAAAGGTTCCTGCACTACTTTTTAACAATTTCATTGCAACTTGCATAGACTTCTGTTAAATGAAGTTGCAATGAAATAGGCAGTGCAAATCGCACCGATGTTCGCTGAAGAAACTTGATTTCAAAAAGGTGGACCAGTGTGAACCAGGGCTTATTGCTAACGTTTATTTCAACAAACTGAAGTTGGAAGCTGATTGGCTACTATACACAGCTGTACAAGATTCTGGGCCCCGGACACATTTTGTCTATATACCGCATGTGATCCTGTAACTGCCAAATCACTATGTTGTACATATGTATTTACCACGAAAGGCTGAAAACACTCAGCAAATATCACATGAAAAAAAGGCATTAAACTCCATTCACAGAAGGAAATAAATAATTAAATGCATGAGGTCGTTAAGTAGTGATCGAGACGTGGTAATGGTGTAATGTGTACAGGTTGTTAAGGAGCAGGCGGGCGCTGCATCCTTAACAACCGATGAGTCAATCGGCTGTTTTTATTTTTTGTTTTTACTTTTGTATAGAGTGGAGATGGATTAGAAGACCTGTAAGGTTTATACTGCTGCCTGTGTCCCCGTTAGGGAGATTCTTCCTCTCCGTTTGTCCTGTTCACTATTTTTTTAACTGAAAGTGGAAGGACATCCCAAAAATGGTTTGCCGCAGAACTGCAATATTGAGGTCATTTTCCGCTGGAGACACTATTTGTGGTGTTTAGGCTACTGGGAGCAAGCGGAGAGAAATCTCCAATGGGACACAGAAGGCAAGAAAAACCTGAGAGGTGCTATAACCCCTCAAATGAAAACGTTGCCTTCAGATTTACTTTAAGCTTTAGGTGGAGGTCAACAACAGGGTGCAGAAGCCCACAGCTACTCCAGATTAAAAGGCATGCCATGCATTCATTCCGAAACAGCCTGCACCAGAGCAATAGAAAACAACAAAAAAAATAAAAAATGAGGCTCCAAAAAAATGCTACAGGATTTGTATGTATGACAACAGAGACATATACTGACTTAACTGCATTATACAGCCATTTTCTGTGCAAGCTTTGCTCCTCATTCAGCATACCAATATCATTCTTGTTAAACTTTCCTCAGTAGAGACTTGGTTGGGCCCTTCAGGAGGACCAGGAGGCATATTCTGAGCATCATTCCCACTGGCAAACAAGACTTATTGGCTTTACTGGTGGAAAGATCTGATGAAAGAACATCGATATAAAAAATTAAAGCTGAATTAATTACATGCAAGAGAATTTCTGAACCAAAAAAAAATAAAAAATAAAAAAGGTAAAACCATTTGTTAATCAAACTAAATGTATTCTTGTCATGATAATTGCAACCCAGCATGGTTGTATAGTCATTGTTATGACTTTTACCTACAAGAAAGCCTAAAATAAGGTTTACCTGTAGGTAAAAAGAATAACCGTACAGGTTTAGGAGATATTCCCCTCGCAATCTGCCGCTGACTGCAGCGGCGCATGCGCACAAGGGATTCTCGGCTGAAAGTCCGGCAGACGCCAGACCCTGCCGGAAAGAAATCTCCCATGCGCATGTGTGGGAGTGACGATGCCGCGGCTCCGGCCACTCACAGCGCCGGAGCCGCGATACCCGGAAGAAACGCAGAGGGAACATGTTATCTCCCTCTGCGTGGATCGGGCCAGATGTCGGGGCCTCGTTCTAAGGTAAGTATTTCATAATGAGCTAGTATGCGGTGCATACTAGCTCATTATGGCTTTTCCTTTGCAGGTCAGGAATAAAAAAAAAAAAAAAAAAAAAAAAAAAAACCTTCAGCAGGTTTACTACCGCCTTAAGGAGTATGCACCATGGATCACTAGCTTGTTAAAATGCTGCTGCATGGCAGCACTACAATCCCTAAATTCAGGGCACTGGCAGAAAGTAGGGATTGACCTTTAGGTAGGTCTTTGTAGAGCAATAACCCCAAACGCATCCGAAAATGCAATGCAGAGATAGTGAGAGCAGCCTTAACTGCATCCTGCCCTGTGGTCATGCAGTTATATAAAAAGGTTAAAAATAAATGACTACATGCAATGTCATGTGTACACGATGTTTAGGATAACACTAAACTCTGTGCTTCCTAGTTGGATTTTAATGTATCTGATTAAATTGTGCCACTTCCAAATATATTTGCAAAAGTTTTATGTCTGGATACATGCAAGAAAACATTTCACAGTATGAAATGCATCCTATACCTATATCAATTGGCTGGTGATGGGTCTGTCAAATGCATTAGGTAGGACTGACGGGAAAAGTTAAAGCGGGCCCCCACCCTGAAGTGAAAGTGTCGCTCACCTGATTCCTCCCCCCCCTCCTACCTTTCAGGGGGGAGGGGGGGTGCAGTTACCTGGATAATCCAGGTATCTGCACCCACTTCTGGGACAAGACCGCCGCAGACTGCTGCAGATGCGCCCCCCCCCCCCCATTGTGTTCTGGGAAACGCACAGTTCCCAAGACACAGCGGGGACCAGTGGAGACGCGCAGCGCGACTCACGCATGCGCAGCAGGGAACCGGGCAGTGAAGCTGCAATGCTTCACTTCCCGATTCCCTGACAGAGGATGGCGGAGAGGGCAGCAGAGAGACGAATGATTGCTCGTCATCTGCTGCCGACATCGCTGGACCCTGGGACAGGTAAGTGTCAATTTATTAAAAGTCAGCAGCTGCAATATTTGTAGCTGCTGGCTTTTAATATTTTTTTTTTTTTTTTTAAAAGGTGCAGTTCCTCTTTAAAGAGGAAAAAAAAAAAAAAAAAAAACGCACAATGCAATATCTATGAGATCAGTATAGTTTCCCATCCTACAAGTAGCCAACATAACTGCTCTAAATGGCTTCCTTTTCCTAAATGTAGGCCTCAGGGGTGCACTTTTGTCACAAGTGTGAAACTATTTTTTTTTTTAAATCAGCACCTAAAACAATGACTCAAAATGTAATAATAAAAAAATAAAAACACATCTCTCTCTCTCATAATAGATACATACACATATATATACACACAGAGAGAGAGAGAGAGAGAGAGAGAGAGAGAGAGAGAGACTCACTATAATATTACACAAATAATATCGACACTCACTAATTTTTCAAATAAATTTGCAAAATATGGATATCTTCACTGCGGTATTCCTCATCATGCTTTTCTATGGGCACTTCCTCGTATTCAAAGTCAACCTTGAGCAGCTGAAACACAGATAAGCACACATATAAATCAATGTACACCCATACATGCTTCAGATCATAAAAACACTCACCTTTGTGTTTCTCATTGTACTAAGGAATACATGCAGGGTTAACAAAAAATAACTAAAATAAAACAATCCTGTCAGATTTGTTTCCTGTCTCTCTCCACTTTGGGGTGATTCACTCACTCATGGCCTGATCACCAATGTCTCTGGGAATAAACTCAATTCTAAAACTAAAATGTTGTGCTGTCACAAGAACAAGAGTAAAAAGGAGAAATCTTCCAATGAGTATACTTTTTGCCAGGGCTTCCGATAAGGGGGTAGCACCAGCCCTCCTGTACCAGGCCCCAGCCAGCAGAGGGACCCTGACAGGGAAATCAGATATGGGCAGGAGAGGGGGTGATTAGTGTGGCATGGTAGGGTGGGGGAGCAATTACAGTAACTGATCCTCTGTCTCTCTTCCTGCAGCAGCTGAAAGCCGGCTTCTACTCTTCTTCCTGATGGCTTTACGCTGCTGAAGGGAGAGACACACACAAGGGATCAGTCAGGAAATTGCAGGACGTGAGCATAAATCTCTCTAGTTAGACACAGATGGCAAAAAAAGAAACCCTGGATTTAATCCTCCCCTACTCCATCCATAATAAAAACAGGTTAAGGTTTTACTTTAAGTATCCAAGTGTTTTGGCAAGAGGTGATCCAGACTCTTTGTAAGATTATGGGTCACCTTTTATGTTTATGTTTTATGCACAGAAAGCAATTCTCCTGTAGTGGAAAAAAAAACAGATGCCCCATAGCTAGACTTTTGGAAAGCCCTAATTAATAAAGCATTGACCTTTAACAAAGCTACTTACCTGAACAGAGGCTGTTCCAAAAGGGAAAGGGGAAGGAGAGGGGAGGGGCTAAACTACACATAAAACACCATTCTTAAGAAGGTGCAAGCATTGTAGCTCAGTGAATATCCATAGATAGAAAATTCTCTAAAACCCATATTGACATTCCCTTTCAGCCAAACATCTTTTGGCATTTACTGCTGGTGAAAATCAGCAGCTTGTCAGAGATAAAATTCGATAGAGTAATAGCAGTACAAAGTAGTAATAATAATTTATACAAGCTCACCTCAAAGAACTTTTTCTCTATTTCAGGATTCTTGCCAGTAGTTCTTTCTTCATAACAACATAGAATACACGTGTCACTTCCTGACAGATCCTTAAGAGACTTCAGCAAAGGTTTTAGTGACTGGAAGCAAAAAGGAAAATAGTTAGAGTAACAGTAAAATGTTTAACCACTTGCCCTCTGGAAGATTTACCTCCTTTCATGACCAGGCCATTTTTTTTCTTTGCTATACGGCACTGCGTTACTTTAGCTGACAATTGCGCAGTCATGTAACGCTGTACATAATTTAAAGGGTTGTCCTTTTTCCCCACAAATAGAATAAAAAAAATTAAAACTTCTTCATAAAATTTAGGACTATGTATTCTGCTACATCTTTTTGGTAAAAAAAAAATCCCAATAACTGTATATTGGTTTGCACAAAAGTTATAGCATCTACAAATGATGGGATATATACTGGAATTTTTCAAAAAATGTTATACTAGTAATGGTGGCGATCAGGGACTTATAGTAGGACTGCACTATTGCGACAGGTCTGGAAGGTATTCAACTGATTTTACCTGAAAGCTCAGTTAGGCGTTAAAAATATCAGTCCATTCCATTCATTTTTTTTATTAAATGGTCATAAAAAGTAGGAACCTCCAAGGGTTTACCACAGTCTGTGTGATAAGGTGATGTCCTCTTGCCTTCTGTGGCAGTGAGCACACAGGAAACAAAAGGACATTTCAATTAAGGGCACAGACAGTAACTATTTTTGGCTGGAGTTCCCCTTTAAAAGGAGATTCCATTCTTCTACAGACCCTAACTTTCATTATCAAGGGGTTCACGATCAAAGAAAAATCTGTAATGTGAACTTACACAGGACACCCTCCTTCCCCCTCAGCGCCACGCTCCCCCCCCCCCCCCCCCTCCAAAGTCCCGTGATCTCTCCTTCTGAATCTCCTCTGCATTCACGCTTCTTCCTCTCTGACAGGACAGGGCTACACGGGTTCTAAATGGTCGGTGCCGATCAATTTGAATGCTCCATAACGTCCCTACTGACAGGGTACGTTTTGGAGATTTATCTGTGGGGATTTCTAAAGCCCCAGATCCCTGACGCGGCTATACCAGGGCTCAGAATATCGCTGCGATCCAGGTCAGCGGGACTAAGGAGGTGAGAAGGTAGTCCTGTGTAAGGTCACCTTACAGATTTATCTGTAATGGTGAACTTACCCTTAAGGGGTGGGAAGGGTGTACATTGTTAGTTCACCATTTCATTATTTTTCTGTAATGGTGTACCAACACTTTAAATATTATTTGTGAAAAATATATTTCTGAATTTGAGCAATTCTACTCATCGGTACAAATCCAAACAAAGGTCTACCAATAATTCCTAATAAAACAATTTGTATACGGACCTCCTCATAGTAGATGCAGTCAGCCATCAAGATATAGTTAGGAGACAGGAAAGAGCCTGCAATTTCCTCGCCCCTAAAAACAGAACACATTTTGCTATAAAAGATACTAAAAAGGTCAACGAGAAACTTTTTTTCAGCTCTTTCCATAACCACAAAAATACAAACCATTTTAATACCTTCGCTTGGCAAGAACCGGTGATCAGATGAGCGTTATGGTCAATGTTCGCATTCATCAAATCTTGCAGCTCTTCAAGATCAGTCACTGTAACGTGCGCTCTGTGAAAATAGAAATACAAAAAGTCTGAATCTTTATTCACAGAATTTGTAGCCAATTTTAAAGCAATGCATGCTATAACAAAAGTGTTGCCCATCCAAATTTTCACTTCAGGAATAGCTAAACCCAGAAACAAAAATGTAACATATTGCAGCTGATCAGCTCTTAGCCCTTGTACACACGGTCGGACATTCCGACGAAAAATGTCCGATCGGACCGCGTTGTTGGATAATCCATCGGAATATCAGACGGACAAAGTTTTAGAGCTGGGCTATAAAACTTTCCGACAACACGATCCGATTGGACTTTGTCCGATTGTGTGTAGAGAATTCCGATCGGACAAAGTGCCACGCATGCTCAGATCAAATTCCTAGACCAAAGCTATTGGCTACTAGCCTGAACGTAGTCCCGTCGTAACTAAATAACGTCATCACGTTCTGAATGATCGGATTTTTCGACAACTTTGTCCGACCGTGTGTATACAACAGTTTCGGACAGAATCCTTTGCACAAAATCCGATGGGTTTTGTTGTCGGAATGTCCGGCCATGTGTACAAGGGCTTAGGCTGGATTCACACCTATGGCAGTTTTAGTGCTTTTTGCAGATTTGCACTACAGTCCATTTAACATGGTTTGCTATGGAACACGTTCTGTAGTGCACATCTGCAAAATGCAAAAATCACTAAAACTGCCATAGGTGTGAATCCAGCCTTAGCTGTGGTGACTGGAGTACTTTTATTTTATTTTTTTAGGCTCATTCTGTTGGAAGAAAAGTTGGGATAAATGCTTCCCGGCTACTCAGAAGAATACTTGGATTTTTATCAATAAATACAAGGCTTCCTCTGAATGGAACGGGTTTGGCAAACTGCTAAAGAGGAACTACACCCTCCTATCATTTTCAGACAAGGTAGCTGCCATCTTAGCTTCTGTTTGATCTGAAACTGCCATGATGCTCCCACGTGATCAGTTATGGTTTGACAGTTTCCTTGAGAGATCAAGAAAATCATGTGACAGTTATCACTCCTGGAATGCAACTTTTTTCAACTGTTAAATCGAGGGGTTTAGTTCAACTTTAGCCTTGGTTCAGACTGATGCGGGAAACGCACAGGAATCGATGCGATTCCCACATCGCATTCACACGGTGTTCATGCAATCTGCTGCAGGTGACAATTAACCACTTAAAGGACCAGCCTTGTTTTGAGATTTTGGTGTTGACAAGTTTAAAACAGTTTTTTTATTTTTGCTAGAAAATTACTTAGAACCCCCAAAAAACATTATTGTTTTTTTTTCTTTTCTAACACCCTAGAGAATAAAATGGCGGTCACTGCAATACTTTTTTTCCATATTGCGCAGCGGTCTTACAAGCGCACTTTTGGAAAAAAATTCACATTTTGAATAAAAAAAAGACCAAAGTGAAGTTAGCCCATTTTTTTTTTTTTTTCACACCACACCGCTGATCTGCAGTTATTAAAGCTGCATGACAGTCAGGGAATGAGCACTTCCGGAAGGAAGAGCAGCCCTGGTTGTCCCGGCACGCCTACTCCCTACATCAACCAATCAGCTTTCACACAAGCTCGGACATGATTGGCTGCTGGCAGGAAGGCTCGACTCTGATTGGCCCAGGAGTGTGAGCAGGTGGGACATTGCAGCGCAGTGTAAGCCGGGCAGTTATCACAGCGCCTCCTCACCCCAGTGCAGCCGCCGCGATGCCGACAATGGCGGTCCCAGAGCCCAGCTCCAGCGCCGCTCTGCCCCGCAGCGCCCCGGGGTCCGCACGCTCCCTCCGCTCCAAATACTTAGACAGGACGATGGCGGCGTCCCACACCACGCAACCCACATCCCCGGAGCTCAGCTGCCGTATCTCCAGCACTCTGCCGTCCCCGAGCTCCAGCTCCCTGATGAACACTCCCGCTGCCTCCGCCATGGCAACAGTGCGTCAGCGCCGCGCATGCGTCCTGTCCTCCGGAGGGAGGGGGGACCAGAACGTCGCTGAAAGCGTGCGCGTAACACATACAGGTTCCGGAAGTGACGCGGCTGGAGATTTTGACAGAAAATCACTGTGCTGTCATAGCGGGCGCGCGCGCACCTTTACCGCCGCAGAGTGGAGCTCAGACAATAGAAAAACAATCAGTTAATAGCCATATTATGGCCTTGTGTAGGTCAAAGGCAGATAAATAAACATAAATAATACTAAAAACACAGTTTAAAGTGCAAATTCACTCAACATACTTCCAAATCAAACACAAATAGATTGACCATAAAGTGCTGAGTGCTTACTTGACCAGACTGTGCAAACAAATAAACACGCTACAGATGTAGCCAAAAGCATAAATACAATTAAAAGTGAATAATAATAATAGTAAATATCAGAAGATCTACACGTGAAAGTTACAACCTCAAAATAGTGTATTAATAAAGTGCAAAAAAGAAAAAAAATAGTAAACGCACAGCAGAGGCAGCTGAGACATGTGTCAAACAGATCACTCCAAACTTTGTGAGTTAGATGTCCACCATACTTATTTAGAGTCTTTCTGACTAAAAAAAAATCTAAATATATAAATATTCAATTCATAAGTGATGTGAAGAGACAAGCTCCTTTAAGTGAAAGTGCTTTTCTGTTCAAACTGTGCAAATTCAAATAAGGTGACAGCTTCCCGGTGTTCTATCCCTCTGTGACCGCACACATTGAATGAATAAATGAATGCATGAGTGACTTGTATAGCGACTTGCGACTTTGCGTGGTCCTTTACCCCGTAAGGTCCTACTTTGGTAGGCAATGGCCCCTTACCTTATGGTACGGAGAAAATCGCATGTAAACATTGGTCCCTGGATCTCTTTAAAACTCTTCTCCCTAGCTCCACAAAATTGACTTCTCCTTTAAATTCTTTATCACTCGGTGGGGCCCAACAAATCAATAAAAAGGGGGTACCCTTTTTAAATGTTATCACACAGGGTACTCACAAAATATTTGGTTAAAAACAGCCCATCCAAAACGAGCAGCGAGCTCGTACTTGTGTACATCAATGTCGAGCGTCTTTCCCGTCCCTACGTGTGACGTCACACCGCATGACTTCATCAGGGGATGCACAGGAAACAACTCCACACGCGGTGAGAAAACACATCACATTCCACTCCGCTTCTGGAGCTTTTTGGGGCATTTGTCAAGCATAGAGCAGTCCGTTCAAGGGCAAGGGCTTGCCCTATGGGTAATGAGTGGAAAGCGCTTGAAAAACGCACAATAAAATAAGCAAGTTCCTGCTACGCTCAAGTACGATTCCTAAGGGCCCATTCACACCAGAACGCGGCGCGGGAAAAAAATGCGACCCACGCACCTTTCATGCACCGCATGTAAAAGCGCTGCCTTTGCGGGGAAATTGTTAATAGCGGCCTAAAGCATCTCGCAATTGCAGCATATTTGTGTTTATTAAACTGTATTATGGTACCGCAGCACCGTGTGGTTTGGTGCGATTTGAAAAAGCGGTGCTTACACTACTTTTTTTTCGGTTCCAGTGCATTTTGCAGCCCGCGTAACTGAACGGGCAGTAAAAACTGGGCCATACGGGAATGCGCATGTTTCAGTGTGAACCAGCCCTAAATGGACATAAAAAAAAATCTATTCCATAAAACTAAATCGTTTTATGGAATAGGCCCCTCTCCTTTCCAGGCTGGAAGCTGAACACAAATTGCCAGTGTCCTCCCAATTGTCTGGCTGTCATGCCTCTCCTCTGGATTCTGAGGGCTCAGCCACACATGCGATTAGGCTGCTGCATTCAGATGCTGCTAAATGCTGTCTCTGAACCCACCCAACTATGTGTGGCTGGGTTCAGAGACAGCATTTAGCAGCATCTGAACGCAGCAGCCTAATCGCATGTGTGGCTGGGTTCAGAGACAGCATTTAGCAGCATCTGAACGCAGCAGCCTAATCGCATGTGTGGCTGGGTTCAGAGACAGCATTTAGCAGTATCTGAACGCAGCAGCCTAATCGCATGTGTGGCTGAACTATGATAGCCCTTCCACACTGTTCTGTAGCAAAATCTTTTCCTGCGATTTTGCTGTGGTTCAGATGCGTCTCCAATCAGTTTTTGGGTTGCCTTCACCTGTGAAAACTGGACACGACGTGACTCAAAAATGCACAAAGAACACAAATCGCAGTGTGTTTTTACCACAGAGTTACTGCGATTTCCATAAAAAATTTTTTAAAACCGCACCAAAGATGCTGCATGCAGAACTTTTCAAAACGCATCGCACCTGTAACGCAGCGCTGTGATGATTCCCATAAGATTTAAAGGGAAACATTTTGCTTGCAAAAACACAGGAAAAACGTATTAGTGTGAAAGGATCCTGACTGTATATACACTAAACAATTAGCTGCGGTCAGGGAAGAACAGCCCTGGGCACAAAGTGGGAGATTTACTAAGGCTAGGTTCACACTTGTGCGGCCCGCAGTTGTGCGCGGGCATGAGAACCCAGTTATTTGAATAGGCTGCTGTGCCCCGCGACATGCATGAAAAAAGTCTTTGCACTATTTTTTAAATTGCAGCCTGCACAGGAAGTGAGGTTCCCAGTACAGGTGCGATTTCCAGTGCGGGCGGAGTGCCATTAGGATTAATAGCATCCGCCCACGGGTCCCGCATTTCTCTGTGTGGGTGGCTGCGGCTGCTGGTATTTGTGCAGGTCCCACGGTGGCACCACCCGTACAGGCGTGAACCTAGCCTAAGGCACTCAGAACCTGGGCAGCTGTGCATAGTAACCAAAAAGGTTCTAGCTTCAACTTGTTCAAGTAAGCTTTGACAAGGCCATGTTCACACTGGTGAGACGTCCGATCTGACTTTGCCCTGCAACTTCGGTCCGACTTCCATGTGACTTTAAAGTGGTTGTAAACCCTTACAAACCACTTTGACCTATAGGTAAGCCTAGATTAAGGCTTACCTGTAGGTCCAAGAAATATCTCCTAAACCTAAACGGTTTAGGAGATATTTGCCAAAAGACAGGTACCGCTGTCTACGGCACATGCGCTGTAGATAGCGGCACGCAGGCGCACTATCGCCGTTGGCAGCGGCGCGCTTAGTGTGCCTGCGCGCCGCTGTTAATGGTGATATGCCGCGAGTGGCAGCTCCCATGCGCATGCGTGGGAGTGACATCATTGTGGCTCCGTCCAATGACTGCGCCGGAGCAGCGAGACCCACCAAGAGGATGGTGGCTCCATACACAAGGGGACGGCGGTGACTTCGCTGGCTCCTGTGTCGGGTAAGTGACACATAATGGACTACTATGCGATGCGATGCGTTGCGATGCATAGTAGTCCATTATGCTTTACCTTTGCAGGGAATCAAAGAGGAAGTAAACCCATCAGGGTTTCCTTCCTCTTTAAGGACCAGCCGCCGCAGTTGTACTTCCGCAATGTGGCTGCTTCCCGCAAAGCTGCCATTGTACATCGGCTCGTACACAGTGATTTGTGGGCGTGCCCATTGGCCAGCAGGGGAGCCAATCAGCGGGTGGGGCGGACTTGATGGCCACCAGCCACCAGCGATTGTTCCCTGCAGTGACAGAATGGGTATCTGCCTGTGTAAACAAGGCAGATCTCTGTTCTGACGGGAGATCACACAGATCTTGTCTTTTTGCTATGCAGGAAGACAGATCTGTGCATTTCCCCAGTCACACAGTCCCCCATAGAGTTTGTAAACACACCCAGGGAACACACTTAACTCCTTGATCGCCCCTAGTATTAACTCCTTCCCTGCCAGTGTCATTAGTACAATAACCGTGTTTATGTTTAGCACTGTAATAATGTCACTGGTTCCCAAAAAAAAGTGTAAAAAATGTCAGGTGTTCGATGTGTCTGGCGCAATGTCGCCGTCCTGCTAAAAATAGCTTTTTGCCGCCATTACTAGTAAAAAAAATAAATAATAATAAATGCCATAAATCTATCCCCTATTTTGTAGACGCGATAACCTTTGCGCAAATAAATCAATATACGCTTATTGTGATTGTTTTTTTTTTTTTTACCAAAAATATATAGAAGAATATATATCTTGATCTAAACTGATGAAGAAATTTGTTTTTGTTTTTTATATTTATTATAGCTAAAAATGTAAAAAAAAAAAATATATTTTTTCAAAATTGTCGTTTTTTTGGTTTATAGCGCAAAAAATGAACACCGCAGAAATGATCAAATACCACCAAAAGATAGCTCTATTTGTGGAGAAAAAAAGGACATCAATTGTGTTTGGGTACATCATCGAGCAACCGCGTAATTGTCAGTTAAAACAGCGCAGTGCCTTATCGCAAACAATGGCCAATACGGGGGAAATCTTCCAGTCCTTAAGTGGTCAATGAACGGGATCCAATTTTGATCGACTTTGAGATGGGTGCGACTTGTCCTTTGACCAATCAAAACGTTTCCTTTGGTTCTGGTATGGCTGAAACATCATGCCAAATTTATCCCCCCCCAAAAAAAAAAAAATGTTTGTTTAACCACTTGCTTACTGGGCACTTAAACCCCCCTCAGTCCCAGACCAATTTTCAGCTTTCAGCGCTGATGCACTTTGAGTGACAATTACGCGGTCATACAACACTGTACCCAAATGAATTTTTTATCATTTTTTTCCCACAAATAGAGCTTTCTTTTGGTGGTATTTAGTTACAGCTCGGAGTTTTATTTTTTGCTAAACAAACAAAAAAAGATGCAAAAAAAAAAAAAAAAAAAAAATCATGTTTTAATAGTTTGTTATAAAATTTTGCAAACGGGTCATTTTTCTCCTTCATTGAAGTGCGCTGATTAGGCGGCACTGATAGGCTGCATTGGTGGGCACTGATGGGCTGCATTGGTGGGCACTGATGGGCTGCATTGGTGGGCACTGATAGGCTGCACTGGTGGGCACTGATAGGCATAGTTAAGGCGGCACTAATAGGCACAGATAAGGCGGCACCGATGGGCACAGATAAGGCGGCACTGATGGGCAAAGATGGGCACAGATAAGATGGCACGGATGGGTGGCACGGATAAGTGGCACAGATGGGTGGCACGGATGGGCACTGATAGGTACCACAGATAGATGGGACTGATGGGCACTGATAGGTGGCACTGATAGGTGGCTCTGATAGGTGGCACTGCTGGGCACTGATGGGCGGCACTGGGGTGCAGCACCTGAGGCAGATTTTGGGTGGCACTGTGGGTGGCACTGCTGGGTGGCACTGTGGGTGGCACTGTGGGCACTGCTGGGTGGCACTGTGGGCACTGCTGGGTGGCACTGTGGGCACTATGGGCACTGCTGGGTGGCACTGACAGGGGGGCACTTACTTTATTTCAGGATGGCACTGCGGGTGGCAGGTGGGCACTGGCAGGGGGCAGGTGTCCTTTTAAATTGCTGGCCGTGATCGGGACTGATGTCCCGAACACGGCCGCCGGCGATCGGCTTTTTTTTTTTCTCCTCGCGCTGTCAGCGCGAGGAGGAATACTAGCCGATTACCGGCTCCGTTTTATCACATGATCAGCTGTCATTGGCTGACAGCTGATCACGTGATAAGGGGTCGGGATCGACCCCTTACACGGATCGGTGATCAGGCGAGTCTCACGGACTCGCCGATCACAGAGCGCGCCGCGCGCGCCCCTCAGGGGGCGCGCAGGCCGCTCGTATCCGGGACGACGTCAATAGACGTCGTCCCGGAAATGTGGGTCCGCGCTATTGCCGTCATTTTGCAATAGCGCGGATCCCAAGTGGTTAATCATTTATTTGAGCAACATAGTGATGTTAAAGCAGCTGTAAACCGCTGGACAATTTTTTTTTATTTTTTTATTTTTTGGACCTGCAAGGTAAAGGCATAATGTGCTAGTATGCATTACATACTAGCACATTATGTTAAACTTACCTTAAAATGAAGTCCTTCAGCGCCAAGATGTCAGCGCTGCAAGCACTCTCATCTTCACCTGTCTTGCTTCCAGGTTCACGGGCTCTGGCTCTGACTGGCTGGAGCTGCTCATACGTACGGGAGCCGCCGAAACAGATGGCATTGTTTCCATTCACACCTAAGCTAAGCTTTTTTTTCAGATTATTTGTTGTACAAGCATTTTTGCACAAGTATGGAAAGCTCAAGTGTTGGTAGGTTTCCTCCGGGTACTTCGCTTTCCTACCAAACTCCAAAGACATGCTGGTAGGTTAATTGTCTCCTGTGGAAATATGCCCTTTGTTTGTATATGTATGCATGTGAGATAGGGACCTTAGATTCTAAGCTCCTTGAGGGTCGGAACTGATATGAAGTCAAATTACCATCATTATATAAATACCTATAATAAATAATTCAGCTTTCTGGAGAATTGAGTACCTATCCCCCTATACTCGGTCCCTGGAATCGATCAGATATTATGTATAATTAACCACTTAGTGACCGGCCCATTGTAGCTTTAACAAAATCACTAACCAGATGAAGCACTGTTTTTGGCATAAATTATATTTCTACATGGCAAATAATTTACTAGTAGGTGTAGTAGAGTAATAGAAAACCAACAGACCCAACGGTCATGACATGCATGCTGCTAATTCCGTGTAATTGAAAGGGGACGTGTTCAAAATAATAGTGTGGAGTTCAATTAGTGAGGACATTCAGTCTGTGAAGAAACAGATGTCACACAAGCATGGGTGTCCACGGGGGGGGGGGGGGGGGGGGGGAATACATCTTCACATGTGCCAGAAGTTGGTGGACTCCATGCAACACAGATGTGAAGCAGTTCTCAGAAACAGTGTCTATACTAAATATGAGTTCACTGGAAAGCTAAATCTTCAAGCATTGTTCAGTTTTATACTGTAAATGTTTGAGTTTGTAAAGAAAAATTCAGACACTACTTTGTTTTTGGAAAAGCCTAATGCAGTAATACCTCAGATTGCGAGTAACGCTGTTTGTGAGCGTTGTCTTGCAAAACAGGCAGTATTCAAGCCTCTGTGGTGTGCAGTACCGCATTTGGCCAGAGCTGCGGGGGAGGCGGTGACACTAGTAGCTGCTCGGAAACACTCCATTCCCGAGTGTAACCAATCGGCTCCGAATGTTTTCCAAGTGTCTCTGGCGCCCTGCCCCCGACCTCTGGCCACATGCGGTACTGCATACAATAGAAGTCAATGTAGAACGAATTATAGGAGTTTCCATTGATTTCTTTGGAGAAATTCAAACGCTTTGGATTACAAGCATTCTTCTGGAACAAATTATGCTTGTAATCCAAGGTTCCGCTGCATTTTTTTTGTCTTTAACTTCTGTAAAGTAGTAACAGATTTTAAACATTTTCTTCATGTTTTGATTTGGAATAAACTGTGCAGTGTTCCCAATGCATTTGCATGTATGAAAATAAAAGCTATTCTAAAAATTTAGAGTTTTACTATTTTGAACACAACTGTATACACACAATTTTGCTCTTCCGGGTAGGGGGGAGTACCACTGTGATTATTTACAGCGGAAGCCGACCAATGGATGCCCGCTGACCATCCTTTGTTCGCCTTAGATTTTTAACCCCTTCCCAGCCAGTGTCATTAGTACAGTGACAGTGCATATTTTTAGCACTGATCAGCGTCAGATTGTCCGCCGCAATATCGCAGTCCTACTATAAAGTTGCCAATCACTGCCATTACTAGTATAAAAATAAAATAAAAAAATTCCAGGATATATACCATAGTTTGTAGATGCTATAACTTTTGCGCAAATGTGTTTTATAGCAGAAGGTAAAAAAATAGGATTTTTATAACAGGCTTACCTGTAAAAATCCTTTTCTTTGAGTAAATCATGGGACACAGAGCCTAAGGTAATAACAATGGGTATATAGGCACCTTCAGGTGATGCACACTGGTATATCCAATCCAGGAAGTGCACTCCCTATATAACCCCTCCTCCTATCAGGGGTACCTCAGTTTTTGTAGCCAAGCAATATACTTAAACCACAAAAGTGGGGAGGGACCTCTGTGTCCCATGATGTACTCCAAGAAAAGGATTTTACAGGTAAGCCGTTATAAAAATCCTATTTTCTTTATCGTACTGTATATCATGGGACACAGAGCCCAAGTTAATAACTTAATGGGATGTCCCATAGCAATGCTATTTGAGGGGAGGGAGACACAACCCGCAGAGTACCCCCAGACTTGAGGACCTATACTGCTGCCTGCAGCACACTGCATCCAAAGGCGACATCCTCATACCTACTTATATCCACTTGATAAAATTTGGTGAATGTATGTACTGAAGACTAAGTTGAGGCCTTACAGATCTGAGCCATGGAGACCTGGTGACGCACTGCCCAAGAAGCACTAACCGCCCTGGTAAAGTGCGCTTTGATTTACCCCTTTGAATCTTACCCCTTAAATTATAATTCTGAATTATAACCTGCCGAATCCACTTAGCGACAGTGGATTTCGATGCTGCCTATCCTTTCTTAGGACCCTCTGGCAGAATAAATAAGACATCAGTCTTACGAATCTGAGCAGTTGTATTTAAATAGATTTTCACTGCTCTCACCACATCAAGACAATGTAGTGACTTTTCTTCCCTGGAACATGGTTTTGGAAAAAACGATGGCAGGACAATATCTTGGTTCAGGTGAAAACCTGTAACCACTTTTGACAAAAATCTGGACGAGGGCATAACACCACTTTGTCCTCATGAATAATTAAGTATGGCTCTGTACAAGAAAGAGCAGCCAATTCCAAAACCCTCCTTGCTGAGGATATAGCAACCAAGAATACCAGCTTCCTTGTCAGAAGGACTAAGGGAATATGCTGTGTCTGTTCAAATGGCTGTTTTGTAACACTGACAAAATTAAGTTCAAGTTCCAAGGGTTCAAAGGAGGTTTGACTGGCTGATTAAAGCCACATACACACTATCATATTATCTGCTGAGTTTTTCCTTCAGATTTACCAAAACCATATAGTAGAAGGGTCTGCCTGATTACATACACATTGAAACTCCTAAGGTTTGTCCTCATATTATATGGTTTTGGTAAATCTGAAGGAAAAACTCAGCAGATAATCTGATAGTGTGTATGGGGCTTAAGCCGCATCACCCCTTGCATAAAACCCCACACTAAAGAATGTGTAGTAAGCGGTCTTTGAAATAAGATCGATAAAGCCAAAATTGGCCTTTAATAGTACTCAAGGCCAATTTCATCTCTACCCCTAATTGTAGAAAGGCAAGAATTCTGCCTATGATATACCTCCAAAGGTGCTCACCCTTGGATTCACACCAAGAAACATAAGCCCCCCAGACTCAATAATATATAGTCCTGGAAGCTGGCTTCCTTGCATTAATAAAGGTAGAGATACAGTGCCTTGCGAAAGTATTCGGCCCCCTTGAACTTTTCAACCCTTTGCCACATTTCAGGCTTCAAACATAAAGATATAAAATTTTTATTTTTTGTGAAGAATCACCAACAAGTGGGACACAATTGTGAAGTGGAACGAAATCTATTGGATTTTTGAAACTTTTTTAACTAATAAAAAAATGAGGGACGTGCAAAATTATTCGGCCCCCTTGCGTTAATACTTTGTAGAGCCACCTTTTGCTGCGATTACAGCTGCAAGTCGCTTGGGGTATGTCTCTATTAGTTTTGCACATCGAGAGACTGAAATTCTTGCCCATTCTTCCTTGCAAAACAGCTCGAGCTCAGTGAGGTTGGATGGAGAGCGTTTGTGAACAGCAGTTTTCAGCTCTTTCCACAGATTCTCGATTGGATTCAGGTCTGGACTTTGACTTGGCCATTCTAACACCTGGATACGTTTATTTGTGAACCATTCCTTTGTAGATTTTGCTGTATGTTTGGGATCATTGTCTTGTTGGAAGATAAATCTCCGTCCCAGTTTCAGGTCTTTTGCAGACTCCCAGCAGGTTTTCATCCAGAATGGTCCAGTATTTGGCTGCATCCATCTTCCCCTCAATTTTAACTATCTTCCCTGTCCCTGCTGAAGAAAAGCAGGCCCAAATCATGATGCTGCCACCACCATGTTTGACAGTGGGGATGGTGTGTTGAGGGTGATGAGCTGTGTTGCTTTTACACCAAACATATCGTTTTGCATTGTGGGCAAAAAGTTGGATTTTGGTTTCATCTGACCAGAGCACCTTCTTCCACATGTTTAATGCGTCTCCCAGGTGGCTTGTGGCAAACTTTAGACAAGACTTTTTATGGATATCTTTGAGAAATGGCTTTCTTCTTGCCACTCTTCCATAAAGGCCAGCTTTGTGCAGTGTACGACTGATTGTTGTCCTATGGACAGACTCTCCCACCTCAGCTGTAGTTCTCTGCAGTTCATCCAGAGAGATCATGGACCTCTTGGCTGCATCTCTGATCAGACTTCTCCTTGTCTGAGTTGAAAGTTTAGAGGGACGGCCAGGTCTTGGTAGATTTGCAGTGGTCTGATACTCCTTTCATTGCAAAATGATCGCTTGCACAGTGCTCCTTGGGATGTTTAAAGCTTGGGAAATCTTTTTGTATCCAAATCCGGCTTTAAACTTCTCCACAACAGTATTACAGACCTGCCTGGTGTGTTCCTTGGTCTTCATGATGCTCTCTGCGCTTTAAACAGAACCCTGAGACTATCACAGAGCAGGTGCATTTATACAGAGACTTGATTACACACAGGTGGATTCTATTTATAACCATCAGTCATTTAGGACAACATTGGATCATTCAGAGATCCTCGCTGAACTTCTGGAGTGAGTTTGCTGCACTGAAAGTAAAGGGGCCGAATAATTTTGCACGCACCACTTTTCAGTTTTTTATTTGCTAAAAAAGTTTAAAATTATCCAATAGATTTCGTTCCACTTCACAATTGTGTCCCACTTGTTGGTGATTCTTCACAAAAAATAAAAATTTTATATCTTTATGTTTGAAGCCTGAAATGTGGCAAAAGGTTGAAAAGTTCAAGGGGGCCGAATACTTTCGCAAGGCACTGTAACTGACCCGGACCACATTTCTTCAGAATGTGGGTTATAATAGCCAGACCATTAAATTTAGCATTCGTAAGGTAGGGTGGAATATCGGCCCCTGTGAGAGTAGGTCTGGCCGTAGTTGGAGGGAC
Organism: Lithobates pipiens; assembly: GCF_037356315.1. NCBI lineage: Eukaryota > Metazoa > Chordata > Amphibia > Anura > Ranidae > Lithobates > Lithobates pipiens. Next base: position 2,930,935 of record NW_027507879.1, on the reverse strand, counting down.
CATGGACCATTCACCGCCATCTTTACAATTTCTGCATACCATGACCTTCTGGGTAATGCTGACAGTAATGCCGCTATGAAGTTCAGCCTAGTGCTGGGAAAAACCGGAGTTAGACTTACCGGTAACTCTTTTTCTAGGAGTCTTCCAGGACAGCCTTTGAGATATAGGGCTCCTCCCTCCGGGACAGGAAACACGCCAAGCCAATCAAATAAAAGGTGTGGACCTCCAGGCCCTCCTCAGTTTTACCCCAAGAACCGCCGGAAGGCTCTGAAAGACATAACACACTAACAATCACGTTAGTACACATCCTCACCACTTAGTCCAACTTAAACAACTTTGGGTGGGAAACCAGGCTGTCCTGGAAGACTCCTAGAAAAAGAGTTACCGGTAAGTCTAACTCCGGTTTTCTCATATCGTCTTCCAGGACAGCCTTTGAGATGATAAGCAAGGAGCTCACCTTGTCAGGGCGGGACCACTGCCTGGAGGACCTTACGTCCAAAAGTCTGCTCTTTATCAGACCATAAATCCAGACGGTAATGTCTTGCAAACGTTGAGTAGCTGGACCACGTTGCTGCTTTACAGATCTCCTCCAGAGAGGCTCCAGCCCTCTCTGCCCATGATGCGGAAACCGCCCTTGTAGAGTGTGCCTTAACTAAGGGTGCCTGCTTCCCCTCTAATTCATAAGCTTTAACTATCGCCATTCTTATCCACCTGGCGATAGACGATTTGGACGCCTTGCAGCCCTTGCGGGCGCCCGAAAAATTAACAAAAAGTGAGTCTGACTTCCTGAAGACCCTAGTGGCTTCTAAAAAAATTAATAGACTTCTCCTGACGTCTAACAAACTTAAAGATCTCGCCTCATCCTCTCCTGCGGTTGAGAAAAATGTTGGCAGCCCTCTCTGCCCATGATGCCTGACTGCCGAGGATAGGGGCATAACCTGATCCAGGCTCTGCTGCCTGCCATCCCAATAACTGAGCATGAGTCTCTGTAAAGGACGCTGATGATGCCTTGCCCAGGCCACCGCTGGAAAGCATGATGTCATCAACCCCAGGACTCTCATAACCTCCCTGATCTGGGCTTCCCGACCTGATTATAGCTGGGCTACCGCCTGTTCTAGCTTGCTGATCTTCTCCGCAGGAAGAAATACCCTCATCTCCACCGAATAAATCCTGTATCCTAAATACAGGACCTCCTGTGAGGGGGTCAACTGGGATTTTTCCTGGTTTATTAGCCACCCCAGTGAGCGCAGGAAACCCAGGGCCTCCTGTACATCCTTCTGCAGCTGTTGGGCCGACTGGGCTATGAACAGTAGATCGTCCAGATATGGAATCACTGTTATAGCCTTGAGCCTTAATGGGGCCAGTGCCTCTGCCAGAACCTTTGTAAAGATTCTTGGTGAGGCTGAAAGCCCGAAGGGGAGAGCTCGAAACTGGAGGTGTAACACACCCGTGTTCAACCTCACCGCCAACCTGAGAAATCTCTGAGATTCCAGATGAATCGGGATATGCAAATATGCATCCCTGAGATCCACGGTGGCCATGTGACAGCCCTGAAACAGGAACTTGGTTACCGAGAAGATTGACTCCATCCGGAACCGCTTGTATTTTATGAATCTGTTCAGGGGGCGGAGATTCAGTATTAGCCTGAACTTTCCCGAAGGTTTCTTTACCACAAATACGTGGGAGTAAACCCCCAAGCCTCGTTCCTCCTGAGGCACCTGCACCAGTACTTCTTGGTCCACCAGATCCCCCAGAAGAAGACCCAGAGCCTCTGCCTTCTCTTGGTCCCTTGGTAACCTTGTTACTTGAAAATTTGGGAGGGGAACTGAACCAAACTCCAACCTGTAGCCGTTCCTTATTACATCTCGAATGAACAGACTTTCGGTTGAAGCATCCCATTGTGGGAGGAACTTCCCCAGTCTTCCTCCCACCGGGACGCAGGAGTCACTGGGTTTTAGGGGAGGGTTGAGGAGGATTGAATAAGATTCCTCCTCTACCCCTTCCCTTGTGACCCGTCCAATTCTTTTTGGGGCGAACCTCCCTTTCCTGCAGGTTCTGCTGCCTAGGGCCTCGAAAAAGGCGTTTCCCCTCAGGTCTCTTTTTCCTTTCTGGGAAAGCTTTCTTCCTATCCTGCGTGCGCTCTAACGCCTCTTGCAGGCCGGGTCCGAACAAATGGTCCCCTGAAAAGAGTAATCCACATAACTTCAATTTTGAAGCTGCGTCCCCTGACCAGGTTTTAAGCCAAACGACCCTTCTGGCAGCGTTCACTAGTGCTGCAGATCTAGCAGCCAATTTGACTGATTCTGCAGAGGCATCGGCCAAAAACCCCACAGCCTTGAACAGTAGCGGAAAAGACTTCAACAGCTGTTCCCTAGAAGTGCCCGCAGAAATATGCGATTGTAACTGTGTAAGCCAACACTCTAAGTTTCTGCCCACACAGGTAGCTGCTAAGGCTGGTTTAAGCCCAATGGAAGAGGCATCCCAGGCTCTCTTAAGCAGCACATCTCCCCTCTTATCCATAGGATCCCTGAGTGAACCCATATCATCAAAGGCCAAATCTGTCTTCTTAGAGACTTTAGCCAAGGGAGCATCCAATTTGGGAACCTTGTTCCAGGGATGCACCGCATCCGTCTCAAAAGGGAACCTCCTTCTAAGGCTACCTGAAAAAAATTGCCTTTTTTCCGGTTCCCACTCCAGCAGAATCGCCTCAACTAGCGATTTATGGACGGGGAATACCCTGTCTTTCATCACACTCGACCCCTGATACATCATGTCGTGTTTTGAAAGTTGGACCTGTTCTTCCCTGATCTCCAAAGTGTCATATATAGCCTTGAGGAGGTCACCCACATCGTCCAAAGACAGCTTGTATCTGGCTGATCTAATGGACTCTTCCTCCCCCTCTGACTCAGAAGTAGACTCTGTCCTAGAGGAGGCTAATGACCTAGGTAACCTCTCCCTATCCACCTCCTCCTCCTGACTTGGTTCGGATAAGGAGGGCATACTCACGGCCCTGGGTAAAGAGACAGAAGGACCCTGCACCCTATCCATCATGCTTTTAAATGACTGGAAGGTGGATGCTATCTCATCCTTTACGGACGCCAAAACATTGTGACAAGCTGCCACCGAGTCCTCTTTCACCAGGCTACTGACACAATCCGGGCAAAGCGGCTTCTCCCAACCGGTGCCTAACTTAGCCCCGCACACGGCACATTTCCTTCTGGGCAAAGGTATCTGGGCTCTGTCCTGTTTAACCTAAAAAACAACGAAAAAAACAGGGTCCCATTACAATACCACCCCTGACCACACCACTGTGCTTCTAGGGTCTGCCTAGGAAGTGCCCCCCTTCACCAGCAAGTTCTCCACCCCGGGAAGGTACTAAGGTCAGAGTGACCCCTCCACCCCCCAGTGTAAGTCCTGGTCTGCCCTCACCAAGCTTACCTGAGAGGTACTGGAGCCTGTTGAACCGGAGTCCACCTGCACAACTGCACTCTCCATGGTTCCTGTGTCTCACTCAGTCTCTCTGAGCCTTCACACCGCTCCAGGCAACCCTGTAGTCACACCGCCGCGCCCAAAGGACTGGAACAGGTCCTGCGGCGCCCCCTAATGACGCGAATCAGGCGGAAGTGCGTCTCTCCCACTTCCGGATGCCGGAACGCAAAGACTCCGCCCCGACGCCGTGCGTTCCTTACGAACGCACCGCTCACAGTACCCGAACGCCAGCCGGTGAAACGAACGTCTCTCGCCCGCCATCCGACCGACCAGGTACGAGTGGTTAGCGCTACAGAGGGGGGAGATTGCCGCCCATCGGGGTCCCGTTCTCTCCGAACGTTTAAATGGCAGCGAGGACTGATAGCTACCCTCTCCTCCCTTCGAACGGACCGAGGGGTGCTAAGGGTCAGGTCCACCAGGTGCTCCCCCCAGGACCAACCCCTGAGAAGGAGCTCCCCTTACCAGTTCCAACGTGCTCCTTCCCGTCCGGCAGGAAACACAAAAACTGAGGAGGGCCTGGAGGACCACACCTTTTATTTGATTAGCTTAACGTGTTTCCTGTCCCGGAGGGAGGAGCCCTATATCTCAAAGGCTGTCCTGGAAGACTATATGAGAAAATGTCCTTCCTAAATCAGGAATGCCACTTGCAGCCCTTACGTGCCCCACTGCGCTTCTGTGTCCCAGTGTAGGCTGCTTGCTTCCTCCTCATAGGTGGACTTTTTAGTTCCCAAGTTTCTTCCCTTACCTTATCCCCGCCACAGGATTTTCTGAATTAACAGTCAATCCAACCTTCACCCATCACGGCGGGTTGCGTTTAGCAAACCTTTAAGGACCAGGTCTCTTTTTATTGGGGTTCCACTCCCTTTGACCTGTAAAAAGCACCCTGCCAGGAAAAGCTTTTTGGTAATGTAGCATGACCAAAGCCCTGGGTGCCGGGTCCAGCCCTGCAAAGAGAGGCGTTACAGGCAAAACCTTTTGCTTCAGATACGAGGCCCAGGTACCATCCACTTTGGCCTCAGTGGCACTTTGGATGGATCCGGTCTGTGGAGGCTGTTTAAATCCAGCATGGATCCCTCCTGGAGCTCCTCAGAGCACATCTTCACTTGTGACCAATACCTTAAACACTGGCGATAAACTGAGGTACTCCTGATAGGAGGAGGGGTTATGTAGGGAGTGAACTTCCTGGATTGGGTATACCAGTGTCCATCACCTGAAGGTGCCTATATACCCATTAAGTTATTAAAGCGGGAGTCCGCCGTTGTTTTTTTTTTTTTTTAAAGCAACAAATACTGCAGCTGCTGACTTTTAAAATAATGACACTTACCCGCCCAGCGCACCCGCGATGTCGGCACCCAAAGCCGATCTCTCGATCGTCTCTCTGGTGCTGCCGCCGCCATCTTGGGTATGGGAATCAGGAAGTGGAGCCTTGCGGCTTCATTTCCCGGTTCCCTACTGCGCATGCGCGAGTCGCGCTGCGCAATAAGGATGGACCCGCTTCCTCTGGGATCCGTGTGTTTCCCAGCAGGCAGCGGGGAACCTTCGGAAAGGGGCGTAGATTCTGCGGAAAGGGGCGTAGCTTCTGCAGAATCTACGCCGGAAGTGGGTGCAGATACCTGTACTGTACAGGTACCTGCACCCCCCTCCCCCCTTAAAGGTGCCAATTGTGGCGCAGGAGGGGGGGAGGGTTCCAATGAGCGGAAGCGCCACTTTAGGGTGGACCTCCGCTTTAACTTAGGCTCTGTGTCCCATGATGTACGATAAATATATATATATATATTTAATTGTCTTCCTTTTTTTTTTTGTTTATAGCCCTAGAAAATTAAAAACCCAGTGGTGATCAAATACCACCACTTTGCATCCCTGTGCGGGTAAACATGGCCCTCTATATGGGGGTGGAAGTTTATGTACGCCTCATGTGAACGAGGCCTTAGAACCCGTTATGTATTTTATTGGCTGCAGAGCTGAACAGTGTATTCAGATGGTGGGGGAGTCCCGTTGTCAGAATACAATGACACAGCGGAGAGGATTCCTCCATCCACATCGAATGTGAAGATGGGGGAATCAGTTCAGTTTTTATGTTCCGCCTTCTGGCTGAATGAAAAAAAACTGAACCATGTGGCCAGCCTAACTCTTTCACATTAAGAAAAGGATTAGGCTAGCGCTGGGCTTTAACAGTTGTTCACTTTGTCACAGTCCTGTCTCAATGCACATCATCTTGATTTAACACTTTAACTCACAACACAAATGAATTCAATCAGATTAAGACTACTGTAATTTATTACATCTGTTAAGAACACAGATACAAAGCACAGTAAAAGGCCACAGGACAGGAAATTGACGTGGCTTGTAGACATCTGTACAAACACTGCTTAAACCTGAAAAGTCATGTTATATCCCACGCCATCTGTCATTAGAGGCTCAGTTATATATATATATATTTAAAAAAAAAAAAAAATCAATGACTTAATAGTGAGTTGATGGAATTAATGAAGAACATAACCATAAGCAACAGTGGAATGATGTCAAAGCTACCAGATTTAAATAAAATGATTAATAAGTCCTCTGTTTCTGGCGATAAAACACATGAGCAGGTTTATCCAATAAGGCGAAGATCAATATGCAAAACAACCAATCAGCAATCACCTCCCATTGTTCATTCAAGATGGTATCCAATAGTAATGGGTTACAGCGCTTGCACTATATTCTGGGACTTATGTATAATATCAATTTTATTGATCCGGATATAAATTTTGCCATCTGGTTTCCCAGGAATCTCTTGGCAACATTTAGGAAAACCAAGGCACAGAAAAATAAAATAAAAAGAATACATTTTGCAACACCTTCTCTTTTACACCATTTATCTAAAATATTTTGTGTGCCAAATTGGTGGTGGTGGAGGGGCTGCAATAAAATAGGAAATCGTTGAAACACGGACGCCGTTTGAATTTTCCATCTCTACTGTACGAAGAGTTTGACCAGACACTTTTCATGATTTGTGTTTATTAAATATTCCAGTTGCCTATAGCAAACTTTATGGCATTGGAAGAGTTTTGTTACGAAGGGTGATGCAAATACGTCTTCCTTTAGAGATGAGGTCTAAAGGAAAAAAAAAAAAAAAAAGCAAGAAAGGAAAAATGTGGAAGTACTGCTTATTTCACCCAATAAGATTCAATCTGTCTTTCTCTACTAAAGAGCAGACTAAATAAAACAATGATCTGGTTGATATAGGGATCATTCAGATGGACGCCGACACCCGTACTGCATGCTCTTTTTTGTGTCCGCATGCACCACGGAGCTGCATGCGGGCAAGCCCATAGAACTGGATGCATGTCAAAATTTGGCATGCATGCAGGAGTGGGTTGCACAGATCCAAACTGCATTTATAATGTTGGCATCCTGACCACAAAGAGAATATTAATGGTAAAGGAACACTCCTTCAGTTATCAAAATGGCTGCCACCGCTATGGGCTTTAGCAGCTCTGTTTTGGAACTTGACATCAACAATCGGCTATATACAAAAGTGCAAGGACTGAATATTTTATAAAATAAATACTTGCATACTTTCTTTTTTTTTTTTTTCTAACCCCCCTTTTCATGCCATTTACAGGAAAAAATTGTTATGAAGATTTCCAAAGACCCAGGTTTAAAAATAAAGCAGAGCGTCTTGGTGTATGGAGCTTTTAAGGTTTTCAGTCACGTCTTTGCAAGATTACACATTACCCTCAGAAACATTTTTGCCAAATTTTATTTGTTCTGTACAAGGACATATTACAAAGGAGACAGCCTGAAAAAAAAAAAAAAATAGTTGTTTTTGGCTGCTTGTGGTCTTCAGAAGAGACAACATGACTGACCGACTGAAGAAATGTATGCAGATTATATCCTCTGCTATTGATACCCCAACAACACACCCGGATAGACAGCGGTTCTTCAATTGTACATTCGTGGCAGATAGCTTTGATCTCAGAAAAAAGGCAACTTATGAGCACAATCTGGCTTTTACCTGCTAAAATAAAGGAAAAAAGGCACATTTGAACACACTGCATGCTTAATACTAGTCTTTTGATAAACAGTAGTGTTTTTTTTTGTTTGTTTCCTTAGGTAGTGTTTGTGAACAAATAACCACATAGTGCACTTAATGGGAATCTGATATTTTTTTTTCCTTTTCAATAGACATCGTCCATAAATGAGACTTGAGGGCAGCGAACATTTGCCTGTTAAAAAATCAAGCACAATGGTGAACGGAGCCATTTTGAAAATGTGGCCTACAATGCTAAAAAAACAAAAACAAAAAAAAAACAACGGCACTTCTTCCCAGCGTTGTGGTGTCGCCGGCTCAGTTGCCTAAAAAATTCCCATTTAACACTTCAGGCGACAAAATGGCTTCCTCCACTTGGTGTATAGGTAACAGGTGCAGTGTAACCCCTGTTACGGCATAAGAGGTCATAATGCCACTACTGAGAATGGTTTGCTGAGTGGGCAAATGGAATGATGTAACCTGTCAAGATCCGCAGAGACTGCAATGACACTGTATGTCCTGGTAATAAAAAATAAAAAAAAATAAAAAGAAGAAAGAAAAAAAGGCCACTAGTGCTTTAAATAAAGTCTTCCCTCCAAAAAATGCACTTATTTTACCAAATATTAAAATTTGGCTTAGTGCATAGAACTGCAGTTTTAATGAATTGGTCTGTTGGAGGGTACAGTGCAAAACAAGTGTGAACAATAAAGTTTGTATGCATATAAAAAAAAAAAGAAAAAAAAAAATGAAACATACAGCACTGTGTGTCCAAGACAAAGCAGAGACAGGTTTCTCCTGAGGCAGTTACACATTGTATTAGTGTTTAAAGGCCGTAGTGTGTGTAGAACAGTCCCTCCCCCGAGGAGTTCATTCCTGCGCATGCCGTTTTTGATCAGTAGCACTTTTAGTTGAAGAGCAATGGAGTTAAACCCCCTCCCTGGCCACACCGCCGGGCAGCACTTTTAGCCGTGCCTTGGTTAAACAAGGGGAAATACAGTGCCATATCAAAATAAATTACCAAAAAAGAAAGAAAGAATAGCTTGTCAATAGTTCATTTCTGATCCCTATCCAGTGTCGAGGACTGTCATGGCTGTAGTCATTGCGGGGTTTCTGTATTTTCCAACAAGGTTAGTCTGTGCAAAGGAGGGTGGGAGAAGTCCCTTTTGTAAGTCTTTGGTGGCAGTTTAGGTAGCTGAGGACTGGAGTTCTGCCGTGGCGGGACCGGGGGGGCCACTGTCTGTAAGAGGTTGCTGTGACTGGTGCTAAGCCCGCAGCAGCGACGTAGTGCTCTCGGGGATGGAGTGCTAGGAGGGGTGTTGGGAGAGTTTGGAACGGTGCTGGAGTCTCTGAACCAATCCTGCTCTCTGTGGAGGCGTCCCAGGGGTGGAGGCTGGAGGTTCAGGGGGCAGTTTATAAAGTGTTCTGGAGGACGAAGCGGGACTGGTGGTGGGGTGTCAGGAAGAGGATCTCTTGGTGGAGGAGGTGGTGGGCTGTGTAAAGGTCCATCAAAGGCCCCGGAATAAGCAGGAATTCGTGGCTGAATCTTTGGAGGTGGAGGCAATCTTGGTGGAATGGCAGGTGGGTCCTCATCTGCTCTGGAGCTTGCCTGGGGTGAAAAGGAAAATGCAGAATGTTTAAATGTCAGACAGAATTTCTTGTACCTGTACCGTAAGTAATGCAAACTATCCAGGTAGACAAAGTGGCTGTTTTAACAGTAAAGTAACAAGAGAACATGTAAGGCCTTGCTCAGCGGGGGGACCTGTCCGCTGATCCCCACTAAGCAGGCGGGTGGCGGGTCCATGTCTATTCCGCTATGCAGAGCAGACACAGCCTGCTCTCCTCTATGGGGCGATTGGATGGAAAGCGGATTGTCATCCGATCCACTGGACAGATGGCGAAGGTATCGCCTGTTTTCGGCGGATTTTGTTGGATCGGATTCCCAGCGGGTGTCATCTTCTGCCCCACAGAGGACAATGGGTGGTCCAATCAGGTCCTCCTAAAAAAAAAAAAAACTGACAAGCGGACCTGATCGGTCCGCTGGTGTAAAAGGGGGCCTAAAGCTAAACTACAGAAAAAGTCTAATACACAGCAAAAGAACAAAAAAAAAATCTTCAAAAAGGTGCCTTAGGTGTTCAAAATAGTCCCACAAGTATTAAAGCTCAACTCTAGGAATCATCTGTATTGCATAATTACATTGGTCAAACGTGGCACAATGTAAGTGTGCATAGCTCATACCCGATGGGCTGCTGGGGAAGCTTAAAGAAAAAAAATCACTGTAGTAGCTAATATTAGTTGGTACGGTGATCGTTGCAATCTTCTTGCGATCTTTCTGCTCAGGTTCAATGTGAGTGGCTGTCGCACCGCACACTGTCAACAGCAGGTCGCAAATTGAACACCCTGTATTTTTTTTTTTTACAATAAATACAAGACGTTATCTGATTGGACAAGGACATCACAACCTCCACATTATCCAGAGAATGCCTTGTATTCAGTAAAAATACAAGACATTCTATGAATGGAGTCAGTGTTGAGGGAGCAACCCCCTGTGGTCATTGTGCAGAAGGGAAGCCACCTGCACAGAGCTTTAGCAGGACCCAGAAGATCGTGGCTATCACTGTAGAAGCTCCGACTGCTGCAATGATTATTCAGCTTCCCCGGCGGCCCATCGGGTATGTGATAGGCATTATTTGTGCCAAGCTAGACCAATGTAAGTATGCAATACAAATCATTTCTGAGATACACGAGTCTCATACTGGATTGTAACATTTAATGAACTTTTGATGGGTCAAGGTACAATAACTTCCTATGTAAACAGCTAACAGCTATACACTGCTGAAATACATATATGTGAATTGTCTTACCTGCCACATGATTGATATTTGAGTAAATGCAGACATGTTTAGGTACTTCTAGATCAGGAATATGCAATTAGCGGACCTCCAGCTGTTGCAAAACTACAAGTCCCATCATGCTCTACCTCTGGGTGTCATGCTTGTGGATGTCAGAGTCTTGCTATGCCTCATGGGAATTGTAGTTCTGCAACAGCTGGAGGTCCGCTAATTGCATATCCCTGTTCTAGATTCATAAATATTATATGTAAGGTGGTATATTCCTTTATTTTTTTTTACATTCAACTAGTATATGTGCCAGAATCTGTCTGATATCAGCCTCTGTCATTCCTTGCAAAGCAGAACTTAGAACTTGGAAAGGGAGGAGCATCACTAGGAGCTAGTCGGGGACTACCGCTTGAATGTGCTGACAGAGAACACGCTGACTGGAGGAAAGAGAAAAGTGAGCAGAAGTTATCTGTTCAGTGCCCTGCCGTCTTTTTATTACCAGCTGTGGGCGGGGAGGCGATACCACTGTATAAAAAAAGTAAGCTGCACTCTAAAAAATGATTATATTGACATATGATCACATATATGTAGGGCTGCAACTAACGATTATTTTCATAATCGATTAGTTGGCCGATTGTGGTTTCAATTAATCGGTTAATAACCTTTAAGAAAAAATAAATAAAAAAAAGAGGGTCAAATTGACATTCATTTTCAACCACAGTGACGGGAAAATTTGGAAATAATAGAAAACTTCTCGGTCAAAGGAATTTTCAGATAGTGTATGTGTTTTTTGTTCAGAAATGAAGTGAAAATTTCAAACAAAATTCTTTCATTCAGTGAATGTACAAAGATTTTTCGTCTGAATATTCTGACCTGAAAATTGATCTGTGAGGCTGACATAAGGCTTGGTGCACACCTATGCAGTTTTTGCTTTTGAGCCGTTTCTGCAGTACTTTTTGCTGTGCGTTTTGATTTTTGCGCACGTGATTTTACTGCATTACAGCGTTTTTTTGCATTTTTTTTTTTTGGGCAGATTAAACCCCCCAGCGGTAATCCCGAGTCTGGCTCGGGTTAGGAATTTACTTGATAGAAGCGGTAACCCCGAGCCAGACTCGGGATGGCTTCGCTGGATGCAGGGGAGGACACAGGGAGAGTTACTTACCTTGTCCCCTGGATCCAGCGATGTCCCCCGCGCTGTGTGATCGAGCCGTCCTCCGCTCCATTCACACAGTGCCCGAATGCCGCCGAGCTCCGTTCCCTGCGACGTTACGGCACACGGGAGCGGAGAACGGCGGCAAATTAAAAAAAGTAAAAAGACACAAAACACACACAGCACTGTAATCTTACAGATTACAGTACTGTATTAAAAATTACACACCCCCTTTGTCCCTAGTGGTCTGTGCAATGCCCTGCATGCACTTTTATATTATAAATACTGTTTTTTTCTTCCTGGAATTTTGAGATTGCCCATAGCAACCAAAACGTGTCCCTTTTTTCAGTGTTTTAGGATTTGATTAAATTATTGAATAATTTTTATTATTCTTTATTATATTATAAACTTTATCATACCCGGGATGTCTGCTAGACTCTGGTTTGAAGAGATTTAAGAGCGTTATTCCTAGGAATTACAGGACTACAAAATAAAACGCCAAATTTCCATGCAAAATAACTAACGCTTTCAGCACCTAAAACCAGAACTAATCATACCGCCAGGGAGGTTAAAAAACACAAATTGCTTCAAAAACGCATTACATTCTTTTCTGCAGCTTCTCCTTTGAAGTATATTGAACCAAAAAAAAGCACCATTTTTGCGTTAAAAAGTCCCTGACCCTTTCCAAATATGCAGCGGCTGAAAAAAAGCACAGATGTGAACGTGTCCCATAGGAAACCATGTAAATGAACTGTAGTGCGTTTCTGCAAAAAGCACAAATAAACATATAGATGTGAACCAGGCCTAAGACGTGTAGTAACACATTGGGGTTAAAAAGACTAAAATTAGCCATTTATAGTCTAAAAAAGCAAATACTCACTACTGTAAGGGGTTCATTGTTTTACTGTAGAACAGGGAAAGTAATATTTACAGTAGTGATTATATTTTTGTACTATAAAGGGCTCATTTTAGTTTTTTAACCCCATTATGTTACTGGCCAATTAATCGATTATGAAAATAGTAATCGATTAATTTCATAATCGATTCGTTGTCGATTAATTGATTATGAAAATAGTAATCAATTTCATAATCGATTAATTGATTATGAAAATAGTAATCGATTAATTTCATAATCGAATCGTTGTCGATTAATTGATTAGTTGTTTCAGCCCTACATATATGATCTATCTGTGTCAATGGAGACTATAATGGCCCCCAATACACTTTACAATACATGATGAACCATATTACTGTGATAAACCTATAATTAAAAAAAAAAAAGTTATTTATCTTAAACCGTACAAAACATGGATCACAGTTATTAGAGGGCTAGAAAACCCTGTTGGAAAATCCACACTTGTCTTGAAAAAAAAAAAAAAAAAAAGATGAAAATTCCACAATTATGCAACACTTCCAGCATACATTCATATATAAAGAATCCTCAGTTCACTGATCATTGGTGACTTAAAACGGTAAACACCCAAGGAATAGTGATGAATTGAGATAGAAAGATTCCTCCACCCGAGAAACGACTGGCGCTTACCAGCTAGATTGATCTCTTTTTTTTTTTTTTAGGGAGATCAAATGCGCCTATGTCTTATAGCCAGGGTCTCTTATGCTTGCCAGCAAGATGTCCCCACTCCTCTGTTCAAAGTGTCCTTGGAGTTACCCGCGGTCATAAAGACGGCGCACAACCCGACCGGCAGTTCATCGTTACTGACTTATCGACCTGCAGATAATTCAGAGCCGTTTGTTCTGGATCATTTAAAAAAAAAGGAGCACTCCGCATACGTCACCGAGGTACTTACACTGTATGTGTTTTGGTCGGTTGCCTTAACATGATTAAGGAAAGTGGTGTCCCCCCCCCCCCCCCTAACGGCTGAGCTGTCTGGCAGAGGTGTATGAATCATGCGTTTGGAATACAAATCTAGCAGGACAGACAGTTCACATGTTTTTAGCTATTCACCTGCAGATTTCAATTCTTTGGCCCCATCTAAAGTTGTGAGTGCAAACATAAGATTCCTGAAGACGCTTGAATGCGAAACGCGTAGGAGTTGTGGGAGACATACTATCTTTAAACACAAGCCAGGAACAGGTTGGTCCAGTGGAGGGAGAACATCACCACCTGCGGAACATCATTGGCTTGCCCGATTCTAAACGGTTTTCTCATTGCTGGAAAGGCTTGGTGTCGGCCAATAGGCACATTGAAATGTGAGTGCAATATGTTTTTATTGATTTTTCATTAAAGTTGAAACGGTTTTACACTATATTGGTTCTATTTAATTTTGTATGCATATAGGGACATTGAGGAATTGCTAACGGAGAAGTGCATTGAGGATTGGTTATCGGTTGAATGAACCGAAAGGCTTACTTGGTTGGTGACATCTGGTGAGTGGCCATTCTGCTTGGTGACAGTGGCACGGATTTGGTTTTCTTAGTTGACACATGTGGACTTTTTATTAGAAGATGAATGATGATTAAGATCGCACAGCTGGAGGGGTCGCATTAATTATCGCACAAGAAGGACGCTATTTTTTGCAAACGCTTATATGTTGTCATCAGACTATTGTGTTGTTTATAATTTTAGGACACTATGGTGGCACAGTGATTATTCAGTATAAGTTACTTAGAAGGGGGTGGGTGAAGTAGTGAGTGGGAGGTGGAATCCCCTAAGACAGTGATGGCGAACCTTGGCACCCCAGATGTTTTGGAACTACATTTCCCATCGTGCTCATGCACTCTGCAGTGTAGTGGAGCATCATGGGAAATGTAGTTCCAAAACATCTGGGGTGCCAAGGTTTGCCATCACTGCACTAAGATATGTATAAACATGAGATTGTGTTTCACAGACTAAAGAGGTTCAAGGTGAACGACAGAAAGCTTTTATGTTACTATAAAAAGAAGGTGGGAAAAAAAAAAACCCCTGTCGTTTAGGACCTGCAGATAATATACAGCTCTGACCGCTACAAAAGTTACTTCCTCCAAGTATCTTTGCCACCACGTGGTTGTATATTGTACCTACCAAGCTAATGGAGTCCGGATCAAACTTCTTCCGTGGAGGTAATGGAGGAGGAAGCAGATGATCATCAACTAGTCTGTGCAGGCTACTGCAAGAACTGAAGAAGGACTCTGTCAAAAGAATGGGGGGAAAACTGAGTGAAATACGGATTACCTTTGTGTTTTGTTCACTTTGGTCTAGAATTCTGTCTATCCAAATTCATAGAATATTCAATCTATACAAGGAACACACTATACGGTCAAGCATTTGCGGACATCTGACCAACACATCTATATAAGCTTGATGGACATTCTATTTAAAAAAAACAAAAAAACAAGCATTAATGTAGACAGCAAACAAACACTGACCATCATTTGGACCCCCGGCATCCTCAAAAAATTGTGCAGACACGGTACTCACTGACATCTCCTGCTCCTCGCCATCCACAGTATGTATATGGTAGAGCTGCACAATTAATCAATCATTAAAAAAAATTGTGATCTCGATTTAACCCCCTCCGACGATCTCTATTGCAGAGTTTGCCAATTCTTTCATATAACAAGTGGAGAGACTTATCTGCTCACTCAGCTGTCAAAAGAAAACATCCAGGCAGTCTGCCGAGTTTTTAACAGGAAACATTTTAACTAAAGCCCCATACACACTATCAGATTTTAAGCTGATTTTTGTCTTCAGATTTACCAGAACCATATAATGAGGTCAAACCTTAGGAGTTTCAATTTGTATGCAATCAGGCAGGTCCTTGCACTACATGGTTTTGGTAAATCTGAAGGAAAAAAAAAAAAAATCAGCAGAAAATCTGATAGTGTGTATGGGGCTTAAAGGGGTTGTAAAGGTAAATGTTTTTTAACCTTAATGCATTCTATGCATTAAGGTGAAAAAACATCTGACAGTGCCGGCGCCCCCAGCCCCCCCCTGTTTTACTTACCTCACCCCTCAAAAGCCCCACGCTTGTCCCCCCACGTCCTTTCCACCGTTCAGCCTGGCCGCTGATTGGCTGGAGTGGATGGATGGAAAGCAGCGCAGCCATTGGCTCGCGCTGCTGTCAATCACATCCAATGACGCGGAGCGCCAGGGGGCGGGGCCGTGTGATACAGCGAGCGGCTATAGCCGCCGGCTGCATCACGGGAGCGCGCCCGCAGGTGCTTCTCACCATGCGAGGGAGCGCGCATGAACGTGAGACGTACTTGCAGGGGGAAGCAGAGACAGCCGCTGAGGGACCCCAGAAGAGCAGGTTCGGGGCCACTCTGTGCAAAACGAGCTGCACAGTGGAGGTAAGTATAACAGGTTTGTTATTTAAAAAAAAATAAAAAAATTCACTTTACAATCCCTTTAATCCTCTTTAACTCTTCCTTCTTATATCAAAGGGATAAACTTGTGTGTAAAGAAAAAACCCAGGCAGTCTACCAAGTTTTTACCAACTGTGTAAATGCAGGCACTTAAAGCCGCAATTTTTTTTTTTTTTACCACCTGCAAAGCAAAAGGCATAATGAGCTAGTATGCACCGCATACTAGCTCATTATGAAATACTTACCTTAGAACGAGGCCCCGACATCTGGCCCGATCCACGACGAGGGAGCTGACATGCTCCCTCTGCGTTTCTTCCATGTATCGCGGCTCCGGCGCTGTGAGTGGGAGATTTCATCCCGGACTGCCGGAATTTCAGCCGAGAATCCCCTTGTGCGCATGCGCCGCTGCAGTCAGCGGCGCATACCGAAGGGAATCTGTACGGTTTAGGAGATATTTTTTTACCTACAGGTAAGCCTTATTATAGGCTTTCCTGTAGGTAAAAGTTAAAAAAATTAGTATACAACCACTTTAAAGTGGGGTGCCCCCTAAAAAAAAATAATAATAAATTTTTTTTTTTTAAAGTCAACAGCTACAGAGAACAGAGAATGAGGCTTTGGGTGGCCACATCGCTGGATTGTGGGACAGGTGAGTCTTTTAATTAAAAATCATACGATACACTTTTTTTGTAGCTACTGACTCTTAATAAACAAAAAAATTTACTGGAACTCTGCTTTGAATTAAAAATAACCTCACTCCCAAAAGTGGAACTTCCGCTTTAAGCATTCTTCGCCCCCTGATGTGCCACATTTGGCATGTCATTTTTTTTTCGGGCGTCTCCTCTTCCTGTCCCGGCTGTCTAGGTGACTCCTCCTCTAACCCTAGGCGGCCCCTCCCTGCCAGCGATCTTCTGGGACACAATACAGGTCCCAGAAGATTGGCTGGCTAATAGCAGAGCGCAGTGCGCGCCTGGCCGCGAAGCCGTAGGCTGTTACGGCCAGGTGCTGCTGCCCACAGTAGATCTGACGGTGCCGAGGAGAGGAGGGGGGAGAGGAGCGGGGCTCCGTGCGGCCGAATCGATGAACCGAGGGACAGGTGAGGGTCGGTTTATTAAAAGTCAGCAGCTACACTTTTTGTAGCTGCTGACTTTTAATAAACTAAAAAAAAAAAAACGGGTGGAACTCCGCTTTAAGGAGTGCGCTAATCCGGTGCACTACATGGTACAGGAATTCACGCACATGGCTGCTGGGAGGTCAGGAGGGATTAAAATCCACAGCAAACAGCCCTGTGAAGCTCTCTGTACTACTGCTGTTAAAATACCTGTGTGGTAATAAATGTCGAGTTATAATCCATTAAGTGCCCGCCGCTGTATGTGGCTTTTTAAAAATATATGCAGCTTCATACCTCATTTCTGTGCGTCACCGTATAACCACCGACTGCAGCTATCAGATCAGAAGAGAGGTGGGCGGGGCTGACGTCAGCCGAGATGTGAGAGGAGAGAGGCGGGCAGTCACATAAGCGGCATATACAGTTATACATAGAAATGAGGTATGAAGCTGCATATACTTTAAGAAGCACATACAGCGGTGGGAACTTAATGGTTTATCACTCTGCATTTATTACAAAACAGTTATTATGACAGCCATGCTCAGAGTGCTCTCCCCGAAGGGGCGGGGCAAGTCGGGATGACGTAAATTTTTCCAGTCGCATGCATCGATGCCGCATCGAGGGAAACCCGCATTGCGATGCAGCGATTAAATTCTGCACTCCTAGTGTTCAGCAGATTTAAGGTCAGCACACCAAACTATGTATTCCTGGAGCTGGCTTTGTACACAGATCATGATGCAGCAAAAAAAAATAAAAAAATGCCTTCCCCTAAACCAGTGATGGTGAACCTTGGCACTCCAGATGTTTTGGAACTACATTTCCCATGATGCTCATGCACTCTGCAGTGTAGTGGAGCATTATGGGAAATGTAGTTCCAAAACATCTGGGGTGCCAAGGTTCACCATCACTGCCCTAAACTGTTGCCTAAAGGATCAAAGCACAGAATTGTATAAAATGTCTTTGTATGCTGTAGCATTCGCTGGAAACAATTGAACTCAATTTGGAGGGGTGTCCACATACCTTAATTATCGGTGTATAACACGCACCCCAAGTTTAGGAGGGAATTTAAAGGAATAAACTTTTAGGAGGGAAGTTTAAGGAAAAAAAACATCAATGCAGCCTTATCAGTGTCCATCTGCAGCCTTGCCCAGCCGCTGATTTAAAATTGGCGCCGATCTCCACTGACTGAGTGGAGAGGAGCGAGCGCCGCCGACATACAGAAAGCCGAGTTTACTCGGCTAGACTAGGCTCTGCTCACAGTTAGGGGTGGGACTGCGAGTGTAGCCGAGTACACTCGGTTTTCTGTATGTCGGCACCGCTTGCTCCTCTCCTCTCGCAATCAGTGGAGATCGGCGTATAACACGCACCCACTGCTCTCCCTTAATTTTAAGGGGGGGAAAAAGTGCGTGTTATACGCCGATAAATACGGTACTTTTGGCCATATAGATAGTAGTTGTAATACTCAGGTGTCCACAAAGTTCTGACCGCAGTGTTTAATAAGAATATAAAAACGGATATATACTTACTGGCATTCGGCAGAAGAACTGGGGCAAATATGCTGTTACCTGTTGAAGGTAAACAAGCACACTTTTAGTGCAAATCCAGTATTACAGTTGAAATATCTCGGTGTGCTATGAGTCCATTGGGAGTAGGGATTGATCGATTATTGCAGGCTGATATCAGCATTTTCGGAAAAATCGCTATCGGTCGCAAACTAGACCGATATTCCCCCTTCAAGGGGTTTTACCGGGGAGATGCCTGCAGCTGCAGGCATCATCCCAGTACCATTTTATTAGAGCGGATGGTCGGTTTTATTGTAATAACAACCGATGAGGCTCAGCAGTCGATCGGCTGTTATAACAAACAGCGAGAGGGGACACCCCCTCCCTCCCCCCACCTTTCGCATGAATATAAAACACGGGGGGGGGGGGGGGGGGGAGGGACACCTGTGTCCTCCAATGGAATCCATGAAAAGGATTTTACAGTTTAGTACATAAATCCTAATCTTAAAAGGTACGTTCACCTTAACAGGAAATCTGTAAGGTGACTTTACACCAGACACGCTCCCAATCCCCTCTGGTCCTGCTGCGGTGTCATGCAATCCTCCTCTGTCAGAGACCAGAACGCCCCTTCATCGGTCCGGGGATTTGAAATCCCCCTGGCCTTCTCTCCTCGCAGCGCTGACAGGATGGGCTAGTTGTCCATGTGACAGTGCTGACCAATTAGAATGCCTCTTGTCTGTACATGCTGAGACGTACAGATAAGAGATTAAGCCACAGGGATTTCAAATCCCAAGACTGGTGAAGCGCCATCACAGTGCCCGAAAGCAGGGGATCGCGGGATGCTGGTACTGCAGGGCGGGACGGGGGACGGGGGGGGGTTGGGGGGATGGGGGGGTTGGGATAGGGGGTCAGTGTAAGATTTTCTGTAAAGGTGAATTCACAATTTAACCTTTGGGAGATCCAAAAGTAGTCCAACAGAGAGAGCAATACAGCCACCCATCTCCAAGCGTGAAACCCAGTGCCCGAAAGTCACTTCCAGGCTAATCCCATGACTTCCAGTCCAGAAGGGTCCAGATTCTGCACTCCAACAGCTAGGCTGAGGATGCACCAGCCTCTGCACCCCCAAACCCCCCCCCCCCCATATGCACCAGGCTCCGCCCCAGCCCCTCCGATCCCTCATTTGACAGCGAGCGGGGGCTCCTCCCCCAATTTGCTGCCACAATTTAAAAAAAATCTGCGGCTGTGTGGGGCTCCGCCCACGTAATTCATTCACACTGTTCTGTGAACGTGAAAACTACATGTACCAATAGCCTGTCCTTCTTTACAACAGCAAAATAAGATTTGTTTTAAAAATATAACCAATTTTAAGAAAGACTGCCTTTTTTTTTTTTTTTTTTTTTTTTTTTACAAGGACCTGGTGGGGATACCGATAGGGCTAAATAACTGCAAGAAAGAATGAAATACCTACCTAAGGAGCTGCTGAGATCTAGGTCTAAGAAGACGCTGACTTCAGAGTTTGCAGACACAGGAGGAGTAGAGGGGGTATTGGGGGAAATGGGTGGAGAGGTTGTTGACTCGTGTTCAGATTCAGTGATTCTGCTGAAGCTGATCTTGTAAGGTTCTCGCTCCAGGGGCATAGGGTGTCCGCGCAGCGTGCCAGAGGATGACAAGTGTCTCCCGCTGTTCGGTCGTATGCCTGGGGACTTGAGTGGATATGTGGTTTTCCGTGGCTGTAATAAACAAAAAAGTTGTGTTTTAAATTGACACCATTCATATTTGGCTAAATTTTTCAAAGATTAGGAATCTTAACAATGTCGCAAAAGTTTGTATTTAGATTTTTACATTTGCAAGAATTCAGTCCAGCCCTAAAAGAGATGTACAGGGTTTTTTTTTGGTTTAAGAATTATACTTACCTAGGTGGTAAGATGTTGCATCTGTCCCCCAGAACCGCTAACACTGAGAACTGAGCGATCAAACACTGCCGATCGCTCAGTTCTCACAGCTCCCTGAGCAGAGAGCTACTGACTGTCAGCCACCGCTGTCTACCCAGCCCCCCCCCCCCGCCCAATGCACACTGGGATGTGGAGGGGGCGGGAGTGGCCAGCTCAGGCGCTCAGCGGCTTGCTGAGAGCCTGAGCTGGGTGCTGGTCTAGGCATGTGGGCAGATCCCAACTCTATTGTCGCCATCTAGCCCGAGCCTGGACCGGCTCTGACGTCAGCGGGCTGTCTGCTGAAGGCAAGTCACAGGAGTGCAGAACAAACTAAACTACTGAGATCCTCAGGCTCTCAGCGGCTCGCTGAGAGCCTGAGCTGGGTGCTGGTCTAGGCATGTGGGCAGATCCCAACTCTATTGTCGCGATCTTGCACGAGCCTGGACCGGCTCTGACGTCAGCGGGCTTCAGTCGGCTGTCTGCTGAAGGCAGGTCACAGGAGTGCAGAACAAACTAAACTCCTGAGATCCACAGGAAAAGTACAGCCAAATGAGCTTTGGCTGTACTCATCTAACATCTAAAAAAAAAAAAAAAAAGTCTTAACATGTGTGACTCCTAAAACAGAGGAGGGCCTCTTTTCCTTCCTGGCATTCCCTCAACTCTCAATCATAAATTCACTTTAGATTAAATAGTTGTGAGGGCCCATCCCTCTAACCCCTCAAACCTATCCAAATCTAAAACCCTCCTACCCAGGATGGGAGCCAGGCGTGCCTATACATGTTAAGATCTATACAAAAAAAATAATAATTGAAAGCAAATCATTTTATTAAAAGCGGACTTCCACCCTAAAGTGGAGCTTCCGCTCATTGGAACCCTCCCCCCCTCCGGTGCCACAACGGGCACCTTTCAGGGGGGAGGGGGTTACAGATACCTGTATAATACAGGTATCCGCACCCACTTCCGGGCATAGATATCTGCAGAATCTGCGGGTATTTACGCCACTTCCTGCAGGGCCCCCCACTGTCTGCTGGGAAACGCACGGATCCCCGAGACAGCAGGGACTGTCCTTATTGCGCAGCGCAACTCATGCATGTGCAGTAGGGAACCAGGAAGTGAAGCCACAAGGCTCCACTTCCTGATTCCCATACCCAAGATGGCGGCGGCAGCACCAGAGAGCCGAGCGACAGATAGGCTTCGGGTGCCGACATCGCGGGCGCGCTGGGTGGGTAAGTGTCCATATTTTAAAAGTCAGCAGCTGCAGTATTTGTAGCTGCTGACTTAAAAAAAAAAAACGGTGGAACTCCGGCTTTAACCACTTGAGCTCCAGGCCTTTTTCTAGCACTGTTGTTTCCATGTAAAAATCTGTATTTTTTGCTAGAAAACTAGTTTGAATCCCTGAATATTATATATATTTTTTAAAGTCGAGGCCCTAGATAATAAAATGATGAACAAACAGATTATTGATAATTCTTAATCTACATAGGTAAATTCATTTAAAAATAATCCAAGCAGCGCTCCCTATCAGCTCTACAACATTGACATAGTAGATTTATGTATAATTTCACATGAAATATGAGTAAACCAAATTAATTGATCAATGAAATTAATCAATAAAATTAATCAATAATTCAAATCAATTAACCAATAATGTTGAGTTTTTGAAACTATTTAGCGCCGAGGTGAGAGAAATAATAAAATGATGGGTTTTGCAATTTTGTAGGTCAGCGCAGCAGTTTTTCAAACACAATTTTGTAGGCATAAAATGCATTTTTTTTTTTATTTTAATGCAAAAAAACACAATACATAACAACATTTATGGCAAAATATAAAACATGATGTATGCCGAGCAGATACCAAACATATCACGCTTTAAAATTGAGCATGCCTGTGCGACGGTGACAAACGATGTAAATGTTACTATCCATAGGCGACATTTTAAAAGCCTTTACAGGTTACCACTTTAGATTTACAGAAGTCTAGGGTTGCCCATGAGCTGACATTTGCCGGTGATACCTCACTTGTGGGACGTTCACAGTTTGAGTGTGAAACGACGCGCAGACGCTTTTGCGCACAAGCGTTTTTAAATTATTAAATCGATTTCGATATTTTTTTTTTAAAAATTTTTTTACACTGTTGCTTTAAATTTTGTATTTTATCACTTTTTTTGCTGTCAGGAGAAATTAAAAGCATTCTATTATACCAAGATCAGTGTTTGAGTGCTTTTGATCTTTGAAAATGGCGTTACCCGTCGACATTCGGGTAAACCGGAAGTGACATCAGGTCATTGCTTCTGGGGTACCATAGCTAAGAGCCAATCAAAGTTCGGCTCTCTGATCAGCCGGCGGAAGGGCCAGCTCCGGTTTCCTGGTGGGATGGGAAAGCCCAAGAAATCTGCGGGGGGGGGGGGGGGGGGGATTGCTTTTACAAGAGAGCTGACCGTCGTTTAAAAAAAAAATAAGAAAACGGTACCGGGATGATGCAGCTGATCATCCCTGTATAACCACTTGAAGTCCAGCAAGGTACGGATGTGTCACTTGTCGCCAAGTAGTTAAAATAATCATGCAGACATGGTAACGTGTGAGTACATATTACATTCTACGTATAATGATATTTTACAGTGGCCCACAGAATACTTACAAATCTAGGTGGCTGTTTGCAGCCTCTGGGTTCAATCTCTAGAGATTTATTGAATAAATGATCTGTAAAATCTTTCTCGGGTGTGTTCCCCATTGGGTTCAAATTCTCGAAGAATCTCTAGAAAAAAAACAAACAAACACAGTTACTCTCTACTCAGTATGGGTTATTTAACATACTGTATGTATGCAGCAGAATCCTAAAGAAATAGCACTAAATGATTTATTGGATAGCTATGTTTCTGGGGTTAATGAACATTAGGGTAACCCAGGCCTTATATATAGTACGCGAATGAATGAATATAGAACTGTATACCCCCAGCTTAAAGAGGAAGTAAACCCTAATGGGTTTACTTCCTCTTTCATTCCCTGCAAAGCATAATGGACTACTGTGCATCGCATCGTATAGTAGTCCATTATGTGTCACTTACCTGACACAGGAGCCAGTGAAGTCGCCGCTGTCCCCTGTAGTCCGCCGCATCCATCTTGTTGGTGGCGTCTCGCAGCTCCGCCGCTGTCATTCGGCGAAGCCGCGATGACGTCACTCCCGCGCATGCGCACGGGAGTCGACGCGCGCGGCAGCTCCATTCTTGGAAATGCCGCGCTCAGTGCGCCTGCGCGCCGCTGTCTTCGGGCAAATGTCTCCTAAACCATATAGGTTTAGGAGATATTTCTTGGACCTACAGGTAAGCCTTAATCTAGGCTTACCTGTAGGTGAAAGTGGTTTGTAAGGGTTTACAACCACTTTAAGTGCTGTGATCCTCAGCAGAGACCTGGCTGTTCTCGGAATATATTTAAATTCTTATGGTAAGCAGCGTTCTCACACTTAGCCCCACGACTCCATTCCTAGCTATAGTTATGGTGGGGCACTATCCAAAGTGGGTTCTTTTGCACTGCATGCCCATTCATTTTGTATGGGTTCAAGTCGCACTGCAAAGGTATCGGTTTTAGGTATCTGAGCATTTGCACGAGTACTCATGACACTCTTAACACAGATACTGGTGCAACTTTGACACATTTTGCCCTCGATCCATACCCGGATATCGGCTTCTATCCGTAAACAGTAAGGCTGGTTCTGGTACTGTTGAATCTCTCCCGTGATTTCTGCCACTTTCCGCCTCTTACTGAAATTGATGAGCTCTTTGCCATGTCTCTTCAGGAAGTCCGGGTTACCTTCTTCAGTCTTCAGTATATTGGTTAAATATATTCCTGGAATAAAGGAAAACAATCATGTGCTCATTAGTGAGACATATACCAACAGAATGAAGGTGGAAACCAAGGCGTGGGGCAGCAATCTCAATATTTTGCAGACTGAAGGTTCAGCTAAACTTTTGGCTATGGTAGTATGGAGGAAAAAAAATAAAAAATCAAGGTGCTAAAAACAATGCAAGATGATATGGGAAATGACCACCCTTTTAAAGAATTAGTAAACCCTGATGGGTTTTACTTCCTCTGTCTCCCTGCAAAGGTAAAGCATAATGGGCTACTATGCATCGCATAGTAGTCCATTATGTGTCACTTACCTGACACAGGAGCCAGTGAAGTCACCGCTGTCCCCTGTTGTCCGGCACATCCATCTTCTTCCTGGTATCGCTGCTCCGGCCACTCACAGCGCCGGAGCAGCGATGCCGTCACTTCCGCGCATGCGCACGGAAGCCGCCACTAACGGCGTATCGCCGTTAGCAGCGGCATGCTGCCAACGGCGATAGTGCACCTGTGTGGCGCTATCTATGGTGCATGCGCCGTAGACAGCTGTCACTGTCTTTAAGTAAATATCTCCTAAACCGTGTAGGTTTAGGAGATATTTCTTGGACCTACAGGTGAGCCTTAATCTAGGCTTACCTGTAGGTCAAAGTGGTTTGTAAGGGTTTACAACCACTTTAAGCCTGTAATAATACCTACTAGTTCCATCACCATTGACTGCAAACTTCACTCTCTTGCAACACTACACCAGCTGAGGAACCTAGAGACTCTGGAACTTGCAAGCGTTCGGGGTGTCTGCGCTACCCCCCGCCCCCCAACCCCCATGAGAGGTTACTACAGCTATGCATGGACTCAATGATGTAGGCAGCCAATGGATGAACCACAACACACAATGGACCATGCAAGCATTTGTTGCACCCTGAAATGCGGAATGCTGAAGATTCTTCAACTGCAAGAATTCAAAGGTTAGATCACTGGCAGCTGGACTGGTAAGCACTGGTATTCTTGTACAGTGCTCTAGCCGACCTGTAAGTATAGATCTTTTTTTTCCAGATGAGGTCTTTTCTCCCTTTAAAAGGGGTAGAACATATTTACTAATACTACACATCTATTTATATTTACAGTTTACTTCTGTACCCAACTCCTGATGAATGGCATAAGGCCATGAAACGCGTCGAGTTTTTCATGGGGTGCTCAGTCAAGTCTGGCTCATTACTTATTCACTGGTCCATATATATCTTTCATACATTCAAAATGTATTGAGTGCATGGTGTACCAATGTCTGCTAATATGAAATACCGTATATTACATTCATCAATGTTTACTATCTCTCATAGTATGCCAAGCTGACATATATGTATCCATTATGTTTATACCGTGTGCGTGTGTGCGTGTGCGTGTGTGCGTGTGTGTGTATATATAAAAAAAATTTTTTTTACTAGTGTTACAAATAAAAAATGTTTACTAAATACTCTACCTCCACAAGTCAATTGCCTCATTTCAAGTCCCACATTCCCTTCTTATATACCTGTTATTCTTGTATAGGCTGCCCTTTTTTTTTTTTTTTTGGCGGCTGTCCCTTTGAGAGCAAAGCACTTAAAGCGGTAGTAAACCCATCCTTTGCTATTTCCACCATATCGAGCTTCCTACCTTATCCCGTTCTGTCTAATATGTCCTTTTCTTATCAATGACGTAAACAGCGCATGCGCATAGTGCCATTTTTCCGGCGGGCTCTTCTTCTTTCCGGAAAATTGGCGTTTACATGCGGGGGGGGGGCTGCATCATTTCTTTTACGTGGCATCAGCTCCGAAATTCCGCGATAATGTTTGACATTCATAAGCTGAGCCTTAAAGAGGAAGTAAACCCTGATGAGTTTACTTCCTCTTTCATTCCCTGCAAAGGCAAAGCATAATGGACTACTATGCATGGCATAGCAGTCCATTACGTGACACAGGAGCCAGCGAAGTCAGCGCTGTCCCCTATAGTCCCAAGCATCCATCTTCTCGGTGGGGTCTCGCTGCTCCACAGCTGTCATTAGGAGAAGCAGCGATAACGTCACTCCCGCGCATGCGCACGGGAGCCGATACGCGCGGCAGCTCGGTCGGTGAAAATGCCGCGCTCAGTGCACCGCTGTTTACGGCGCATGCGCCGTAGACAGCGGTGCCCGTCTTCGGGCAAATATCTCCTAAACCGTGTAGGTTAAGGAGATATTTCTTGGACCTACAGGTAAGCCTTAATCTAGGCTTACCTGTAGGTCAGAGTGGTTTGTAAGGGTTTACAACCTTTTTAACCCGGCAGCGAGCGTGCGAGATTAGGGACATGGAAAGGGAGTAAGGGCGCACGTAATAACAGTATTGAACACGGAAGACAGAAGTGAGCATGGCGGCGGCTGCAGGGGAAAAGAGCTTTATCAAATACAACGTTTTTACAAGTAAGAAGCCTTCATATATTTTCCCTATATGGCGCTTTGATTTAAAGTAACTTGATGAACTTCATTCTGTGTTTTTTTGGGTAGAAGTATGAGAATTTACTACCACCTTAACATTCTCAAAAAGAGAGGTCAACTATGATAGAGCCGTCATAAATAATTCTTTAACCCTTTCATGACAGACTATTTTTGACATTTGGTGTTTAGAAGTTAAAATCCATATTTTTTTGCTAGAAAATTACTTGGAACCCCCAAACATTATATATATATATATATATATATATATATATATATATATATATTTAGCAGAGACTCTAGAGACTAAAACGGCAATTGCTGAAATATTTTATGTCACACGGTATTTGCGCAGCGGTGTTTTAAACGCAACTATTTGGGAAAAGGGACACTTTCATGAATTAAAAAAAAAAACTAAACAGTGAAATTAACCCAATTTTTTTTTGCATAATGTGAAAGATAATGTTATGCCGAGTAAACAGATACCAAACATGTCATACTTTATAATCGCACGCACTTGTGGAATGACGACAAACTACGGTACCTAAAAATCTCAATAGGCGACGCTTTCAACTTTTTTTCCCGGTTACCAGGTTAGAGTTACAGAGGAGTTCTAGTACTAGAATTATTGCTCTTGCTCAGACGATCGTGGCGATACCTCACATGTGTGATTTGAACACCATTTGCATATGCGGGCGCAACTTCCATATGCGTTTACTTTGCTGCGCAAGCTCGTGGGGACGGGGAGGGGGCGCTTTAAAAAAAAATTCTTATTTATTTTAAAATTAATAAATTGTTTTTAAAAATAATAATAATAATTTGATCACTTTTATTGCTGTCACAAGCCAAGTAAACATCCCTTGTGACAGTAATAGGTGGTGACAGGTACTCTTTAGACCCCCGATCCCTCCTTTACACTTCAAAGTATTCAGATCGCCGTTTTCGGCGATTCTGAATACTGTATATATTTTTAAATCCGGTGCCATTGGCAGCCGAGTCATGACGTCGCTTCCGTGTTTACAATTAGGAGACTGGAATGAAGCGGCTTACGGCTTCATTCCAATCCCTCACTAGCCGCCAGAGGCATCGGATTCTGCATCGGTGCTCCCGATTGAACGGGAGCCCTGGTAAGAGCGGATACTAGCTCATTATGGCTTTTCCCTTGCAGGTCAGAAAAAAAAAAAAAAAAAAACGTTAGCGGGTTTACTCCCGCTTTAACATGAAAACCTTCGACCTTTACAACTCCTTTAATGCAGCCCAGAAATTAGACCATGTTTCGGGTCAACAGAAGGGTGAATCTCCCGAATGTCACACCAAACTTTATAAAACTACAAGTCCCAGCATGCTCTATGAGTTTCTAATGCAAAGCCACATTTACGTTTCACTGCAGTCACTAAAAGTGGAAAGCGACTTACCAAAGAAAGGCACACAAGGTGGGTTGATTGACTTGAGTTTTGCCAGATATTTTTTGAAGTGATCCTGACTAAGTTCCACAGCTTCATCCAAGATTTTCCTCTTCCTTTCCTGTAATGCCTGTAATGTAACAAAACGTAATGCTTTACTTTCACTCTAAAGCCCCATACACACACGGTCAGAAATTCCGCCAGCAAAAGTCGGATGAGAGCTTTTGGTCAAAAATTCTGACCGTGTGTGCGCTCCATCGGACTTTTTGCTGGCAGAATTCCAGTCAGCAAAAGATTGAGAGCAGGTTCTCTATTTTTCGGTCGGAAAAATGTTCCGATCGGAAATTCCGATAGTCTGTACAAATTCCGGTGCTACGCATGCTCGGAAATAATTAGACGCATGCTCGGAAGCATTGAATTTAATTTTCTCTTGTACATCACCGCGTTCTTGGCGGTCGAAAGTTCAGAGAACTTTAGTATGACCCGTGTGTATGCAAGCCAAACTTGAGTGGAATTCTGTCGGAAAAACCATCCAAATTTTTTCCAACAGAAAATCTGCTGTGTTTGGGGCATAACCCTTAGCAGGTATAATTTTTAGCATAGAATCCTTTTTAAGTGAAAAGGGTCACAATATATACAGTGGGGAAAATGATTATTTGATCCCCTGCAGATTTGGTACATTTGCCCACTTACAAAGAAACGAAGGGTCTATAATTCTTATCATAGGTATATTTTAAATACTAGAGACAGAATAGCAACCAAAAATCCAGAAAAAAAAAAAAAAACACATGATACAAATGTTATAAATTGAGTTGCAGTTCAGTAAGTATTTGATCCCCAAGGAAAACATGACTTAGTACTTGGTGAAGAAACCCTTGAGGTAAGACGTTTCTTGTAATTGGTGACCGGGTTTGCACACATCTCAGGAGGGATTTTGGTTCACTCTTCTTTACAGATCTTCTCTAAATCCTTAAAGTGGTTGTAAACCCCTACAAACCACTTTGACCTACGGGTAAAGCCTAGATTAAGGCTTACCTGTAGGTCCAAGAA
This sequence comes from Lithobates pipiens, assembly GCF_037356315.1. Taxonomy (NCBI): domain Eukaryota; kingdom Metazoa; phylum Chordata; class Amphibia; order Anura; family Ranidae; genus Lithobates; species Lithobates pipiens. The sequence continues at coordinate 2,901,869 of NW_027507879.1, read as the reverse complement.
ATATCTCCCAAACCTACACGGTTTAGGAGATATTTGCCCGAAGACGGGCCCCGCTGTCTACGGCGCATGCGCCGTAGACAGCGGCGCGCAGGCGCATTGAGCGTGGCATCGTCGATGACGAAGATGCCGCACGTCTCGGCTCCCGTGCGCATCACAGCGCCGGAGCAGCGAGACCCACGGAGACCCACCAAGAAGATGGACGCTCGGAACTACAGGGGACAGCGGTGACTTCGCTGGCTCCTGTGTCAGGTAAGTGACACATAATGGACTACTATGCGATGCATAGTAGTCCATTATGCTTTACCTTTGCAGGGAATGAAAGAGGAAGTAAACTCATCAGGGTTTACTTCCTCTTTAAGGTCTCTTTGCTGTCACTTGGCAACTCAAAGTTTCAGCTCCCTCCATATATTTTCTATAGGATTAAGGTCTGGAGACTGACTAGGCCACTCTATGACCTTAATGTGTTTCTTCTTGAGCCACTCCTTTGTTGCCTTGGAGGTATGTTTTTGGTCATGGTCATGCTGGAAGACCCACCCATGACCCATTTTTAGTGTTCTGGCTGAGGAAAGAAGGTTCTCATCCAAGATTTTACAATACACGGTCCTTTTCATTGGCCCCCCTCAATACGGCAAAGTCAGCCTGTACCCTTAGCAGAGAAACAGCCCCAAAGCATAAATGTTTCCACCTCCATGCTTGATTGTAGGGATGGTGTTCTTAGGGTCATAATCAGCGAGTCCAGTTAATGCCATAAAGCTAAATTTTGATCTCATCTGACAGCACTTTCTCCCAATCCTTTTCTGAATCATTTAGATGTTCATTGGCAAACTTCAGCTGGGCCTGTACATGTGCCTTCTTGAGGAGGGGGACCTTGCGGGCGCAGCAAGAATTCAATCCATGGCAGTGTATTGTGTTACCGATGGTTTATTTGGATACTGTGGTCCCAAATGCCTTGAGATCATTCACAAGCTCCTGCCGTGTAGTTCTGGGCTGATCCCTCACTTTTCTCAGGATCATCCTCACCCCATGAGGCAAAATCTTAAATGGAGCTCCAGACCGAGGGCGATTGATGCTTATTTTGTATTTCCTCCATTTGCGAATAATCGCTCCAACAGTTGTCTCCTTCTCATCAAGCTTCTTGCTGATGGTCTTGTAGCCCATTCCAGGCTTTTGCAGGTCTACAATCTTGTCCCTGATGTGCTTTGACGGTTCTTTGGTCTTGCCCATGATGGTGGGTTTGAATGTAAGAACGAGATTCTGTGGACAGGTGTTTTTTATACACATTGATAGGACTAATCTGTGTACCACATGAGCACATACTGTAGTCCAGGAATATGCAATTAGCCGGACCTCCAGCTGTTGCAGAACTACAAGTCCCATGAGGCATAGCAAGACTCTGACAGCCGCAAGCATGACACCCAGAGGCAGAGGCATGATGGGACTTGTAGTTTTGCAACAGCTGGAGGTCCGCTAATTGCATATCCCTGGTGTAGTCAGTCTGTTGGAGCCAGAAATATTGTTGGTTGGTAGAAGATCAAATACTTTACTCACTGAACTGCAACAAAATATATAACATTTGTATCATGTGCTTTTTCAGGATTTTTTGGTTGATATTCTGGCTCTATCATTAATCAGTTCAGCCCCGGAAGATTTTACCCCCTTCCTGACCAGAGCGCTTTTTACAATTTGGCACTGCGTCGGGTTAACTGACAATTGCGCGGTCGCTTCACGTGGCTCCCAAACTAAATTTGCTCCCTTTTTTTCCCCATAAATAGAGACTTCTTTGGTTGGTATTTGAGCACCTCTGCAGTTTTTATTTTTTGTGCTATAAACAAAAAAAGAGCAACAATTTTGAAAATTTATTATTTTTTATTTTTTTTTACTTTTTGCTATAATTAATATCACCAAACATTAAAAAAATAAAATTATTCATCAGTTTAGGCCGATGTATATTCTTCTACATATTTTTGGTTAAAAAAAACAACTGATTACTGTGTAAATGACACTGGTAGGGGAGGGGTTAACACTAGGGGGCGATCAAGGGGTTAAATGCATGTTCCCTCAGTTGTGTGTTCCAATTGTATGGGGATAGGACTGAGTAGGAGAGGAAACATTTTACTGTTCCTACTCAGTAGGAACAAACAACGTCTCCTGTTCTCTGACAGCACAGGGATTTGTGTGTTTACACATACAAATCTAAGTGCTGGCGCTAGATCGCAACCGCCGGCCACGTGCATCGGGTCCACCGCCGTGCAGCGGGCATGCGCGTGCACTCTGGCGGCTCTTAAAGGAACACCGTACCTGTACGGGGTTTCATGCAGGGGAGCAATTCTGCCCCCTTTATATATACGAGAGCCAGTCGGGTACCGGTTAAAAATACACCTATGCTAACAATTACAGACCCTTCATCCCTTTGTAAGTGGACAAACTTACAAAATATGCAGGGGATCAAATACTTATTTTACCCACTGTACTAATACCAGGGGTGCAATATTTTACTAGGAGTTACTTGACTACCTTTCCCTGTAACAGCGGTCAACTGTGGCAATACAGGTAATTGATTTTAGCATAAAAGTATGCTTCAATCATGGACAGGCAAGTAGGAGAGCTGTCAGCATAGTCAGTACACTGCTAGGGATAACTAGGGATACTTTGGATTGTTATACTTGTAATGGCAATAATAATAATAATAAACCTAAGGGCCGGTTCACACTGCAGGCGATGCGAGGCGACACCGACTTGCCTCGCCGCGATCTGCCGCGACCTCAGCGGCAACTTGCAGATGGCTTCTGTATAGAAGTCAATGCAAGTCGCCCCGAGGTCGCCCGAAAGTAGTACAGGAACCTTTTTTCTGAGTCGGAGCGACTCGAGTCGCTCCTCTCAGAACGGTTCCATTGTACAGAACGGGGGCGACTTGTCAGATAGCGGCGAGGCGAGTCGTGTCGCCTCGCCCGCAATGTGAACCGGCTCTGTCGATATTTTATGGCATAATGACAAATGCTCTTGCACACAATTTCACGTTAACTCCAATATAAACTTCTTTGAACTCTAGCTTCTATATACGTTTTGTAGAATGACTGACCTCAGCCATCCTTTAAGGTTTTATCTGAGGAGGAACTCTGGGATTTTAGGCTGGGTTCACACCGGAGCGATGCGGGAACGTCGCGAATCCGCGGCGTTTTCCCGCATCGCATGCCTCCCGCCGGCAGTTCACACTGCCCTATGCGGACTGCTGGGAGTGTCAGTGAAATCTTAATGACACCCCCAGATCAGTTCGCATAATCGCAGTGCGATCTGCAAACTGGGACAGGAATCGGATCACATGGTGTGAACACCCATGCGATCCGATTCTGCTGCAGTCCAAAAAAAGGGTCCTGTGCGAGTTTGCGGCGGCTGCGATGCAAATTCAGCCGTACTATCTGTATGGCTGAACTTGCATCGCACAGAGATCGCATGTGATTTGCACTGCGGTGCGAATCACATCCGGGGGTCTCCCAGCCGCAGCGGTGTGAACCCAGCCGTAGACTGCATTAGGCATACAAGGGTCCATTTCAGTCTGTAGCAGAATCTCAGAAAACAATAAACCCGGGCTCACACTATAACCTGCTGCGGAACGCACAGGAGCGCTGTGCGTCCCTGTTCCCCATTTCAGGCTGGGTTCACACTGCTGCGGTGATGAGAATCGGATGTGATTCGCACCGCACTGCAGTGCAAATCACATGCGATCTCTGTGCGATGCGAGTTCAGCCATACAGATGGTATGGCTGAATTCGCATCGCATCCGGCCCAAACTCGCACAGGAGCCTTTTTTTGGTCCGCAGCAGAATCGGATCGCATGGGTGTTCACACCATGCGATCCGATTCCTGTCCGAGTTTGCAGATCGCATTGCAATATGTGAACTGATCTGGGGGTCGTCATTAACTTTTCACTGACACTCCCAGCAGTTCGCATAGGGCAGTGTGAACTGCCGCAGGGATGCATGCGATGCGGGAACCCGCAGTAGATTCGCAGCGTTCCCGCATCACAGCAGTGTGAACCCAGCCTTAGGGACGAATCAGGGCTGATTCTATGCCTGAATTCGGCCCTGAAACGGAGCCGAAGACGCACGCGTCTTTTCTGCAGTGCGCTCCGCAGCCGCCCCCGGAGATATGTGAACAGGCTACAGAGGGAGCCAGTCACATTCTCCCACTATGCGAATTAGATGCGGCTGAAACGCACATGTAATTCGCATAGGTGTGAACGGGGGCTAAATCTACATTGCTAGGGCAGATATGCAAATGTGTTTTCCTACACTTTAGGTGATGAGGGGGTTCCTATGGAGAGCTATTCACTCTCTCATGTGCTTCATATGTCCCCACCAAACAATTAAAACCCCCTGCCAGGTTTTAATTGTTGTCTGTCATCCAAACGAGGAGGCCCACATTTTCTGTCCTCGTGACTATTGTCTCCGATACAAAAAGTAGTGGGAAATTTTCAAAAATGTTAGCATTGTCACAGTAATAGGAAGTCAGGGGAAATAAGGAAACTTATTCTGACTACTGTCACAGAGGGGATTTCCCCAACTTTGGAGAGATTTCATTTTACTTCCTGCTGTATCGCTGGGGGAAAAAGTGAAGGCAGCAAAGATGAAAAAAACTGTTGGGGGTCCTAATCATACCCTACTCTATGCAAAATGACAATATATATATATATATATATATATATATATATATATATATACACATACATACATACATACATATATATATATATATATACACACATATATATACATACACACACACACATACACACACACACACACACACACATACATATACATATATATATATATATATATATATATATATATATATATATATATATATATATATATATATAGATAGATAGATAGATAGATATAAATATACACACACATTTGTGCTCATAAGTTTACATACCCTGGCAGAATTTATGATTTCTTGGCCGTTTTTCAGAGAATATGAACGATAACACAAACGTCTCTCTTTCACGCATGGTCAGTGTTTGGCTGAAGCCATTTACTATCAATCAGCCGTGTTTACTCTTTTTAACCACTTAAGGACCAGGCCTCTTTTTCAGACTCGTTGTTTACATGTTTAAAACTGTTTTTTTTGCTAGAAAATTACTTAGAACCCCCAAACATTATATATATATATATATATATATATATATATATATATATATATATATATATATATATATATATATATATATATATATATATTTTTTTCTAACACCCTAGAGAATAAAATGGCAGTCATTGCAATACTTTTTTTCACACCGTATTTGCGCAGCGGTCTTACAAGCGCACTTTTCTTTGGGAAAAAAAAATCACTTTTTTGAATAAAAAAAAAAAGATAACAGTAAAATTAGTCCAATTTTTTTTTATATTGTGAAAGATAATGTTACGCCCAGTAAATTGATACCCAACAGGTCACGCTTCAAAATTGCACCCGCTCGTGGAATGGCATCAAACTTTTACCTTCAAAAATCTCCATAAGCGACATTTAAAAAAATTCTACAGGTTGCATGTTTTGCGTTACAGAGGAAATCTAGGGCTAGAATTATTGTTCTCGCTCTACCGATCGCGGCGATACCCTCACATGTGTGGTTTGACTACCGTTTTCATATGCAGGCGCTACTCACATATGCGCTCGCTTCTGTGCGCAAGCTCGTCGGGACGGGGTGTTTTAAAAAAAATATATATTTTTTTCTTATTTATTTAACTTGATTTTATTTATTTTTACACTGTTTAAAAAAAAAAAAATGGATCACTTATATTCCTATTACAAGGAATGTAAACATCCCTTGTAATAGAAAAACAGGTCCTCTTAAATATGAGATCTGGGGTCAAAAAGTCCTAAGATCTCATATTTGGACTTAAATGCAATAAAAAAAAAAAAAAAAAAAAAAAATAGCGTCATTTGAAAAAATGACATTGAAAAAATTTTCCTTTTATGAGCGGAAGTGATGTTTTGATGTCGCTTCCGCCCTCCTATGGTATAGAGACGAGTGGGGGCCCATCTTAGTCTCACTCGTCTCCATACCCAGCAACGTGAAGGACCCGATCGCCTCCACCGCTACCGACGGCTCCGGTAAGTGGCGGAGGGCGCGGGAGAGCGGCGGGAGGGGGGGTGGCACCTATCCCACCGCCGATAACGGTGATCTCGCGGTGAACCTGATCCGGAGACCACCATTTATAGTAAACCAGACCGCTTCCTGCTGTAACGCTGGTTATCTCAGTTGTGGCAGCAGCTGATGCCGTTACCGAGATATCGCTCTTCAAAGTGCCGCCGTATATATACAGCAAGCGGTCCTTAAGTGGTTAACCACTTAAGGATCGAGCGTCTTTCTGCGATTTATTGTTTACAAGTTAAAAACACTTTTTTTGCTAGCAAATTACGTGGAACCCCTAAACATACTTTTTTTTTTCCCCAACACCCTAGACCAGGGATATGCAATTAGCGGACCTCCAGCTGTTGCAAAACTACAAGTCCCATCATGCCTCTGCCGCTGGGTGTCATTCTTTTGGCTGTCAGAATCTTGCTATGCCTCATGGGAATTGTAGTTCTGCAACAGCTGGAGGTCCGCTAATTGCATATCCCTGCCTTAGAGAATAAAATTAAATTTTTCAAGCATCAGAGTTGACATAAGTGACATAAAACATGCCAAAAGTAGTACATCACGTACCTCAAAGGTGTGATCCAGCCGATACACGGGAACAGAGTTCACTGCACTCACTATCTCTAGAACACCATTAAAATTGTTTAAGTCTTGGAACACCTGAAGGATTTCAATGATTCGACTGAAGACAGCCACTCGCTCCTCAAAATGTTCAGTTTCCACAAGACACCTGTACAACAAAAGAAAGAGAAAAAACATGAAACTATAAAAAAAAAAAAAAAAAATCGATGAAACTATACATTACAGCTTATGAGCTCAAAGCGACCCTTACTGCTCCTTGTGATATTCTAATAGAAAACAAAATTCCAGCCAGACAAGGAGGGGTATTATCATTGTATCTGGGCCAACTTCACACATCAGCTATAAACATCTGAACTAAGTGTATTTTTACACAGAGTTTTCACAGCTGCTCTCTGGGTATTTCTAGATAGCTGTAAAGATTTCTATGCACAGTTTCTGTTAGATGGTATAGAATAAGAAATTCCACAAATCTGGTTTTTAGCAGAAACAAAATCTCTATAGACATGGCAAGGATGTTTTCAAATGTTTCTGCACATGCTTTCCTGCTTCTGTTCTGTAGATCTACATACAGCCTATTCTAGTCCATTCGAATTCTTGTTTCATAACTTTAGAATGAGGGCTAAGCAGAAAGTACTACCTTGGAGCAGTGGTCACCAGGACAGAACATGAGTGAATCTCCCAAATGGGAACAAAATAAATGTGGCAAAGTTCTTACCCCTCCTATGTCTATCCAAAATTAGAAAAAGCTGCTGGCCCGAGTTCCATTTTAATCAATTAACATTGAATTCCAGACAAACACACAGATGAAAAACATATAAAAGGGAGTAGTACTAAAGCGATAGTAAGCCACTGGGTATTTTTTTTTTTTCCTGGCCTGCAAGGTAATATCATAATGTGCTAGTATGTATTGCATACTAGAAGACTACGTGACACTTACCTGAAAACGAAGCCCTCAATTGAAGGGCTGTCATTGCTGGAGCCGCGTCCATCTTCACCTGTCTTCCTTCGGGGTCCGCGGACTCTGACTGGCTGCAGCCTTGATGACGTCACTCCTGCGCATGTGCGGGGGAGCCGCCGTTAACGGCACAGGACTCTGAAAGAACAGCCCGAGTGGCAGTTCCTTCAGAGTGCATGTGCCGATGTCATTGGCTGCAAATACAGTAAATATCTCCTAAACGGTACAAGTCAAAGATGGGTGTTTACTACCTCTTTAACCACTTCCCGACCGGCGCACGCTGATGATACGTCGGCAGAATGGCACGGGCAGGCAAATGGGCGTACCTGTACATCCCTTTAAATTTGCCACCCTGCCATCGCGAGTGCGCCACCGGCGGCGCGCCCGCGTGTCGGTCGGGACCCCCGTGAGTCCGGTCGCGGCTCCCGCAGATTGTGTGATCATCTCACGGGGCAGCTGAACTAGGAGATGCCATAGTAAACAGCATCTCCCAGTTCTGCCTAGCAACAAATGACGCTGATCTCTGCTCTATGTGATTGGAGCAGAGATCAGTGTTCACTAAAAGAAAGCCCAGCCCCCAACAGTTAGTAACACGCCCCCTAGGAACACTTAACCCCTACACTGCCACCCGCTGGTTAACCCCTTCACTGCCAGTGTCATTTACACAGGAATCACTGCATTTGTATAGCACTGATTGCTGTATAAATGACAATGGTCCCAAAAATGTGTCAAAAATGTCCGATGTGTCCGTCGCAATGTCGCAGTCACAATAAAAATCGCTGATCGCTGCCATTACTAGTAAAAAAAAATATTAATAAAAATGCCATAAAACTATCCCCTATTTTGTAGACGCTATAACTTTTGCACAAACCAATCAATAATTGCTTATTGCGATTTTTTTTACCAAAAATATGTAGAAGAATACGTATCGGCCTAAACTGAGGGAAAAAAAAGTTTCTTTTATATATTTTTGGGGGATATTTATTATAACAAAATGTAAAAAATAATGAGTTTTTTTCAAAATTGTCGCTCTATTTTTGTTTATAGCGCAAAAAATAAAAACCGCAGGGGTGATCAAATGGCACTAAAATAAAGCTATTTGTGGGAAAAAAAAGGATGTAAATTTTGTTTGGGAGCCACGTCGCACGACCGCGCAATTGTCAGTTAAAGCGACGCAGGGCCGAATCGCAAAAAGTGGTCTGGTCTTAAGTCAGCAAAATGGTCCGGGGCTGAAAATTTTTTTCATTCCAAGCATATAGCACAGCCCTGTCTGCGTTTTACTAAACCTCATTCTGTTAGTAGTATATTTAAAAACACACACAAAAAAAAAAAAAAAAAAAAATACAGAAATCTCCAGAACTTACTTTTCAAACCAAAGCGTAAGGTTGGTAGTATGGCGAATCATCTTAAGCAAGTTTGGGGAATTTATTTCTTTGTCTTCTTTTGTCCAAACGCTTCCTACAAGTTCTGACGGCTGCACAGCCCTGAACAGGGACAGAAATATTCAGATATTTTAGAGTTTGATGTACATCCTATCACTGTGTGCTAATACTTTATATATAAAAACAAAGATTGTACACAAATATTAAAAGAAAAAATACAAAAACGACAGCTTTAAAAATGGAAAAAAAAAATTACCTAAAATTAAAACGGACTCTAAACCATTATAATTTCCCTTTAATTGCATAGGCCATTTAAAGAGGAAGTAAACCCTGATGAGTTTACTTCCTCTTTCATTCCCTGCAAAGGTAAAGCATAATAGACTACTATGCATCGCATCGCATCGCATAGTAGTCCATTATGTGTCACTTACCTGACACAGGAGCCAGCGAAGTCACCGTTGTCCCCTGTAGTTCCGAGCGTCCATCTTCTTGGTGGGTCTCGCTGCTCCGGTGCTGTGATTCGCCGGAGCAGCGATGATGTCACTCCCGCGCATGCACGCGGGAGCCGCCACTCGCGGCATATCGCCGCGATCTGCGGCTTACCCAGTGCGCCTGCGCGGCTATCTTTAGGTAAATATCTTAAAATGTATAGGTTTAGGAGATATTTCTTGGACCTACAGGTAAGCCTTAATCTAGGCTTACCTGTAGGTCAAAGTGGTTTGTAAGGGTTTACAACCACTTTAATAATTTTGATACCCCAAAAATAAAACGGAAGCCCCGCTGTTTGCTCCAACAATGCAATGCATTACCTGTAGAGGTCAGACTCGATCAGGGTCAATTGGCGAGCGATCTCTATGGGGTGCAGAGTCATCAAGTCAAATGTCTCAAACTGACCGGCTCGGCTAATGTGCCACTCAATAGGAGGCGGGGGGCTCTCGAATGTGATGTTGTGGCTGACTCCATTAGCCTGTACTTGCTTCTTCCTCCTGATTATCTTGGCAATGGACTCCACCCATTTCTTCATGGATTTACCTTAAACACAAAAGCAAATAAAATTCAGGTAGACATCTGTGTAAGTAAAATCTATTCCATTCATGATCAGCTCATCAAACTACTGCTGCCCTACAGAAGGTTTAGGAACTCATGTGTCCCTCAATAGATACTTACCTGTCCTGCCCCCCCCCCCAGTGTCTTTACTCTTTTGAGGATCTATACCAAACAAAGAATCAAAAGCACACTAAGAATCCAGACTCAAATGACTGGTCCCCCACAGCTTTCTGTGGTTTCTCCATCCAGCTGCTGCTTCACTGCTGTGTCCTGCAGTGATATAGCGGCCGGTGGGTGGAATATCAGTACACATCGAAAGACCAAGTGACACCCAAGTGTGTCGGATGTTTAAAGTAGAATTCCAGCCTAAACAAAACTAGTCTTAAAAATTTCCCCTCCCGTCTCTCAACACCAATGCCAACTATCCTGTGTAAAAAAAAAAAAAAAAAAAAAAAAGATGTATATAGTTGCCTATTTTCACTATTCCCACCATGGTGTGATCCTGCTCACCAATGTCAGCCAGCGGCAGCTGCAGGGGAAAGGAGGGAGCACAGACAATGGCTGTGACATGAGAGCCTATAGGTCAGTGATAGCGAACCTTGGCACCCCAGATGTTTTGGAACTACATTTCCCATGATGCTCTGGCACTCTGCAGTGTACTGGAGCATCATGGGAAATGTAGTTCCAAAACATCTGGGGTGCCAAGGTTCGCCATCACTGCTATAGGTGATGTCACTATTCCTAGGCATTCCCCGCCGTGGGGGAGCGCTCTACCGGGCAGCTGCCACTGGCTGCCTCAAATACAGAAAAGATAATTATGAGCCCCCATTACATCGGTGCAGCTTAGAATTTTTCACTACTTCAGCAGGATTTTAAAGCTGCACATCAGTGCTATTTGCACTGCCGATTTCCCTGCGGCTTGAGACTTCATTTAACAGAAATCAATGCAAGTTGCAGTGAAACTGGAAAAAGTACTCAAGGAAACTTTTTCAAGGTTGCCGTGACATGAGTGGCGGATATTTGAACGGTTCCATTGCCAGCAATGAGGTGTGACTTAGAACTGTCAAATGGCATGACAAATCGCACTGGTGTGAAACTCTGATACAGTTTTTTCTTTCTTGTGAACTGGTCACCTTAAAGCAATCCTTCATGTACCCATGCCATGTACAGGATAACAGGCGCATGGATCATCCTGACCATACTGCACTCCAATCTTATACAATTATACAAGCCTAAGAAAATCCAGAAATAGGGGAACAATAGGCAACCAATCATAAGGGCCAGGGCTGCCTCGTAAGGACCGGATTATGAAAGGGTTGTCAATCGCTTTGTATGTTTTGACTTTTCCCACTTTACACAGGCTTGTAAAGGAGCTGTGACTGTGATGGAAAAGCAGAGGTGAAAAATACTGGAAGCTTAAAAGGGATTGTAAAAGTACATTTTTTTTATTTTTTTTTAAAACAACAGACATGTTATACTTACCTCCACTGTGCAGCTCGTTTTGCACAGAGTGGCCCCGAACCTGCTCTTCTGGGGTCCCTCGGCGGCTGTCTCTGCTTCCTCCCGCAAGTACTTCTCACGTTCTTGCGAGCTCCCTCGCATGGTTTGAAGCACCTGCGGGCACACTCCCGCGATACAGCCGGCGGCTATAGCCGCTCGCTGTATCACACGGCCCTGCCCCCCTGCGTCATTGGATGTGATTGACAGCAGCGCGAGCCAATGGCTGCGCCGCTTTCAATCCATCCACTCCAGCCAATCAGTGGCCAGGCTGAGCGGCGAAGAGGACGGCGGGGGCGAGCGCGGGATTTTCGAGGGGTCAGGTAAGTAAAACAGGGGGACTGGGGGCGCCGGCACTGTGAGATGTTTTTTCACCTTAATGCATAGAATGCATTAAGGTGAAAAAAAATGTACCTTTACAACCTCTTTAATCTACGTCTATCATGAAAAAAAGTACAGGTTCGCGGGGCTGACACTTCATGTCGGATCCATTCTTACCTTTAACGCTGGAGATAAAGATTTCTAATCGATCTAGAAGTTCTTCGTCTCTTTCAAAATCATAGAAATGATGTTCAACCCAATGCCGAAATACATTTAAAACCCTGAAAACATAAAGAGGTATGGTGATATCTACATAGAGTAGGGCACAAAAGAAAATAAATTTGACATTCCAGTAGTAAAAGGAACAAAAAAAAAAAAGAGTTAACTTAAAGTGATATTAAACCCTCATTTTTAAGAACCTTTAGCGCCGATTTAAATCCCTTAACTGATTTTGCAGCTATGTTTCAGTTTAAGCTGGTGCCATGACCACTCCTCCAGATTTCCCATTTCAGAGTGGCTCCTTTCTCTTGCAGAATCCTATGGAGCCACCCGTGCATATAGGAACTAGAGTCGTGTCTCCCAACACTGTGTGCAACAGACATCTCCATATAGTCTGTTTGCAATGCACCTCCTTCCTCTTCCCCACTCCTTTCTCCAATCCTGCGATTTTCAACCAGGGTGCCATGGCAAAATGCCAAAAATTCAATTTTTTTTTTATACAAGCCAGCCGGTGGATGAAGCCTGCCTTTTAGTTACACAAAGCCACAGGTTTTCATTGTGCACCATTACAGCCCTCTAGTCACCTGCATCCTAATGACCAATGATGTAATTGGCTGATAAGGAGGACATTGGGCACATATGCACAGCATCCTTGCCAGCCATTCCCTCGCTCCTCTCCGTCAGCACTGGGGTCACATTAGCTGAAAGACTAAATCAGCTCTAATGCCAAGTGTTCTATGTGTGTGGATATTGCTGCGGTATGTAAATTTTTGTTTGTTTATATTTGTTTATTTTTTTACATTTTAGAATGTGCCTCGAGATCGTGCAGAATTTTAACCACTTAAAGTGGTTGTAAACCCATGGGTGAGAAAAAAAAAAAAGCAACCTGCAAGGCAAAGGCATAATGAGCATAGCATACTAGCTCATTATGAATAACTTACTGAGAATGAAGCACCCGAAGCAGTCCTCCGTCTTCATGTTCGCCGCTGCCATGGATCCCGGAGTGACTTCTGGGTCTCGCTGCTCTGGCGCTGTGATTCGCCGGAGCAGCGATGACGTCGCTCCTGCGCATATCGCCGCGATCTGTGGCCTGCCCAGTGCGCCTGTGCACCGCTGTCTACGGAGCATGCGCCGTAGACAGCGGTGGCTGTCTTTTTGTAAATATCTCCTAAACCGTATAGGTTTACTAGATATTTCTTGGACCTACAGGTAAGCCTTAATCTAGGCTTACCTGTAGGTCAAAGTGGTTTGTAAGGGTTTACAACCACTTTAAGGACGTGTACTGCGTCAGGGCTGCCCTTAAGCTCATAATCAGGTACCTGTACGTGATTACTATTGTCGGCTCTGGGGCGTGCATGTGCGCTGCCGGAGCCATGCTTCCGCTGTGATTGGACACAGCGGGAGCCAATCAGCGGGTCTAGTGGCCAGCCACCCGCAATCATTCCCTGGAGAGGCAAAACAGCGGTCTGCCTATGTAAACAAGGCAGACCGTCGTTCTGTAAGGGAGGAAAATGGAGATCTTGCGTTTCTGCTAAGCAGTAACACGGATCTCCATTTTTCTACAGTCACAGCATCCCCCCCCCCCCACAGTTAAAAAGCATTCCCTAGGAGCACACTTAACCCTTTGATTGCCCCTGATGTTTCTCCCCTTCCCTGCCAGTGTAATTTACACAGTGACCGTGCATTGTTTTTTTTAGCACTGATCACTGTATTGCTGTCACTGGTCCCCAAAAACTCCCACTTAGCGCCAGATTTGTCCGACTTGTCATGTGACTTTGCTTTTCAAGTCGCAGGACAAGCCGCACAAGCGTGAAAGGGGCCTAAACATAGTTGGCACTCTCACTTTTTCACCACTTTTATGCATCGCTACATCCAACAGAGACCAACCTGAGTTGCACTGGCTGAACATATTCTTTTCTAAATCTCTTAAGGTTGGTGCTAATTGGCTGTTCTCCTTTCTCTATTGCCAGTCTATCTGCTTCTGTTGGTTCAGGATCTGGGATTTCAAACCTAAAAGAGAGAAAGGTAAAGCGTTAAAAAAAAAAAAAAAAAAAAATAAAAGAAAGAAAAAAAAAAAAAAAGGACAGGCAATTGTGTACGATACACAGTGATTTGGCAAACTAAACGCCATTCAATTAGGGCTTGCATGTGCTTTAAAGGATCACCTTTGGCATCGATTTTCCTTAAAAAAAGGACCATCCTTCTGCACTACCTCCACATGTTATAGGTACTTGGCCCTGTCCCCCTGGAATCTTGGCTGTGGGTCCTGTAGGGAGATCTACAACCATAGCTGCGTAGGTGCAACATCGTATGCAGACCTCTATTATGTGTCCCAGCAGTGGATGGCTCCTCCATAGGTAGGAAGAAAAATGTAAAGACCAATAACATTTCCTTGCCAAGCCTAGGCCCATGACAACAAAGCTTTTTTTAGCTTCACAGTATCTGATATTGCTGCTCTGACACTAGTATGAGGCCAGAAAGTTGGACTTAAAATGGTAACTTGCTTTTCAACACATTTCCTTTGGCAAGTGGTAGGTAGAAACACAGGATGGCTTTATTTAAAGTTATTCTACAGACTCAAGGTTTTATTACCTTCATGCATTCTATGCACAAAGGTAAAAAACTTTCTCTGTGCAGCAGCCCCCCCAATACATATCTGAGCCCCATCTCGATCCAGCGATGTGCACTAGAGCTTCAGCTCACCGGGGACTCACTCCTCATTAGCTGAGGCAGCAGCGGGAGCCAATGGCTTCTGCTGCTGTCAATCACAGCCAGTGAGCTAATGAGGAGAGAGAGAGAGGGGACGGGGCTGAGCCACAGCTCTGTGTGTGAATGGACACGCAGAGCAGCAGCTTTAAAGTGAGCTTTTGCCTGAAAGCCCCCATAGCAAGCTGCTTGTTCTGGGGGCACTCAGTAAGTATGACATGTTTGTTTTGTTTTTTAAATGGGAACCTTTATTATCACTTTAAAGCCAATGTACACAACGTATGCACTTGCCTTTCAATGAGAAGACTTAGTAATTCCTGTGGCTTACAAAAAGAGCGATATGTTGTCAGAAAAGTGCGAACAAAGTTAGGATCTGTAGAGAGAATGGAAAGAAAGTCATATCTTAAAGGGTTCATAGTAAGAAAACCAACAGAACATTCTTTAAAAGCTAAATTCACCTTTAGAACACGTTATATACTACACCAGTATTTAGGGTTTAATATTAACACGTTCAAGCTGTTGCCCTCCCTTTTCCCCTGTGACAGCGGGCAGGGGGATCCTCTCCCCCACAGCCGCTGTCACATTTAAAATCAGCTGATCAGCTTGATCGTAGTATATTCAATCTTCCTCCAACTTTCTAGTTGAAAGCCTGTACTGAGGGCTTTTCCTTAAAGGTGAACTCAACCTTTAGCCCCGGGTCACACTGAATGCGGCTTTCAAAGCTGCCGGTTAGTGCGATATCATGTGCGGCTTGCCGTCATCTGTGCAACTTCATGCACAGATATCGATGCAAGTCGCACATGAAATACCAGCAAGTCGGAGTCTTACCCATTTGAACGGTCCCATAGGGTGCGACTTTAAACTGTCAAATCGCAGCGGTGTGAACCAAGGCTAAAAGATAAATTGCAGTAAGATTTAAAAATAATACGTATTATCAAGTTTAAATATTCATTAAAAACAAACATTTTTAAACATACCTACTTCAAGTTTCAGAGTTTGTATTGATGTCAGCCTTCTGTACTTAACTGCACAGCAGCACTCATGACTTGATGACAGCAACATTCTGACAAGAGGCCGGATCAGTGTTTAGTTTTCTGTTGATTCACCATAACTGTTCAATCACCTTCTTGCTGTTAAGGTTGAGCAACTGTCTGTGCTACCTGGATTACATACCTAGATAAGCATTGTGCCAATCTGGACTCTACAGCTTGCACAATGCTATCAGTTTAACATTGGAAACATGCCTTTAAAAAAGTCAAAGGGCTCCAAGGTGGTATCAGTGCCATACTGTCCTCCATAAGATTGACCCCTCAATTCTGAAACAGTGCTGGATGTTCCAGTGGGCTCCAGGTATGATGACACATACCTGGGGTACACACCCATTCATTTTAAGCTTGTGGGGGATTGTTTTCCCAATACCCCCCAAATTACCATGGTCTACATCAGGGATATGCAATTAGCGGACCTCCAGCTGTTGCAGAACTACAATTACCATGAGGCATAGAAAAACTGACAGCCACAAGCATGGCACCCAGACGCAGAGGCATGATGGAACTTGTAGTTTTGCAACAGCTGGAGGTCCGCTAATTGCATATCCCTGGTCTACATGATCCCAGGTTGTTTGACACAAATTAAAAAGGATTTATTACGTCATTTTCGGACCTCAGAGAAGACCGTTGACACTGAAGTAAGCCTAATACGCCCATGTCGGAGCGGGCGTGTAAAAATGGACTCTTTATGCCACATGGAACAGATGGTCTCTTAAAGTGGTTGTAAACCCTTACAAACCACTTTGACCTACAGGTAAGCCTAGATTAAGGCTTACCTGTAGGTCCAAGAAATATCTCCTAAACCTATACGGTTTAGAAGATATTTACCTGAAGACAGCCACCGCTGTCTACGACGCATGGGCGGTTGACGGTGGCGCACAGGCACACTGGGCAAGCCGCAGATCACGGCGATATGCCGCGAGTGTCGGCTCCCGTGTGCATGCGCGGGAGTGACGTCATCGCTGCTCTGACGAATAACAGCGCCGGAGCAGCGAGACCCACCAAGAAGATGGGCGCTCGGAACTACAGGGGACAGCGGTGACTTTGCTGGCTCTTGTGTCAGGTAAGTGACACATAATGGACTACTATGTGATGCATAGTAGTCCATTATGTTTTACCTTTGCAGAGAATCAAAGAGGAAGTAAACCCATTAGGGTTTACTTCCTCTTTAAGAGAAGGGCACTGAGGAGGCTTCCCTTCTATGACATGTCCTGCAGGCTCATATACACCACAGTTATGGACAGTGGTTGGATGGAACTCCCCCCCACATCTTTTTTGCCTCCTTTTTTTTTTTTTACTTTTTCTATTCTTTTATACTTGGTGGTTGACTGTTCTCTTCATATGTAATACAGTAAGCAAGTTCATCTGGTTGACATACTGGCCACACTTTCATGGGCTGTACCCCCACTTCAAGAAGTTACTGTTAAACTTTTTTTTACAACAGATATCCTAGATGATAACTCATCTGCTAGTATATTGTGCATGATATACATTTGCTTCCTGGAATTTTGCTCACCTGCACTGGAATACTGTACACTATATGTCTGGGTATTTCGGAAGACATGGACATAGCTGACCGTTTTCTATCTTTTTGCATACTGTATATATTTTACACTTTTATACTTGTGAAAATTTGAAAAAAAAAAAAAATAGATAACATAAAAAGGTCAAAGAGGGGGTGCGATTCCACAAATGAGTGGAACTTCCACGTACAAGGATATCCTGAGAGAAATCACTCCTGCAGAGGGATGGGATGAAGTATGGAACAGTGATGTCCCCCGTTCGTCCCAGAAGCCATGACAGAGGTGTGTGGTGAGCAGTTTTAATTTTTAAAACCCAACTGTGTGTAAATAATAATTAGTACATTTGGTGGGGGGCTGTGTGTCTGGTTTTCATGAAAGATCCATTTAATGACAGTAAATTTTGCTGGGGGGCTGGCATTCTGTTTTTTCACGGAAGGTCCAAATGGTTTTGCTTTGGGATTTCCAACAACCTGCTTTGGGATTTCCAACAATTTTAGGGTTGTCCACAAACCTTTGGCCCTATAATGGATATAAGCTTTCACCCCGACTTTCACCCACCTGCATACATGTGATATGTCAGCCTTTCGATGAGTTTCACCACAGTCCCTCCCTTTATGATGGGGATTCCGCCTCTACTTTGCACATTGTCCTCAAATACAATGTTCTCTTCTGAATCCTCCTCCACAAAGCGGTAGACATCTGGACTCGGCAAACGCAGCGGCTGCTCATTCTCTTCCTGGAGCAGCACAGAGTCCAACATCCGGTCCAACGTGCTGCGGTACTGCAGCGTAATCAGAGCCGCCATCCAGTTGTTTTTTTCCTCTGCGGCTTTCGCGGCAAAGATAATGCAGTTCTCATCTTTGGAGAGCAACTCGAAGGCGTGTTTATACTCGCTTGTATCTTCCCGATCTATGACTTGCACCTTCCTCATGATGAACTTTTCCTTCAGGCGGTACTCAGCTGTGTTGTAACCGGGGATGCGAGACTGGCCGTGATTCATCTTGCAACTGATCATCAGTCCATCGAACAGGAAAATGTGTCTCTCGTGTTTGGCCCCAACTCTTGTCAAGGAACCCTCCATGATGAATTCGTTACAGCACTGTCCAATATCTTTCCCTTCCCAGCCATCAATGTTTTTCTGGATCTCGTTCATCTTCTTGATAGCCAGGTGCTTGCTGCGCATTTGACGGTTGTAAAGACGCCAAGTGTGCTCTCTGAAAAACAAACAACGGTTGTGGCAAGGTCTCAAATGGTACCTATGGTGAAACTCTACATCAAATCTACCAATAGGGAACGACTAAAGACCAGATTACTTATTGTTGCTAATGACATAGTTATCTCAAGTATAGAGTGGAGAGTAATTAGAACACCTGTCAGTTTTTACTGCTGTCTGTGCCCCCTGTTGGGCAGAGTCACCCTCTCTATTTGTCCTGCTTAATGTTCAAAAGTAAAAATACAATTCCAACTTTTGGCCACCAGGACAGTAATAGAGGGTGTGACAGACCTAGCCGGGACACAGGCTTTTTGAGAGGACTGAATGCGAGCCTCTTGCAGACTGATTATGGGCACTGGATTTTAAGGGGCACAGGGTGAATGAGAACCCCACTATAATCTGTGCTAGTCAGATTCAATGCTGTCTATATGTATATATAATGTGTGTTGTCTCATGCTGTTAGGACACACACTGTCAGATGCTAATGTCATGGACTCCAGCTACCTGTCTGTTGGCTTGTATAATGTAAATGAGTCTAGTCTGGCTTGTAATAGTATTCCACACATTGTTGTTTGGGCTAATTAACCCGGTGTTGATGTTTATGTTAATGTCTATTGAATTGTTAGTGAGCTAGGAGCCGAAAAGTCTTATCCCTCAGTCAACTAGTCTGAGTGTTGATTTAGATAATTAGCTCATGCTAATTAGGTTAGGTTTTATTCCTTTACTGTATTATAAATGCTTGGCATTTTGGTTCTAATAAAGGAGTCCGTGTTGAGCAGCTAAGCAAGTGTCGTCTTGTTTTGTGCTTGTGAGCGGTTGGAATATCGGATATCTATATTCAGACTTAGGAAGCGGTATACTGACGGAAGCACTCAATCGGAGTGTGGAATCGGTTCCTTCACAGAGGGGAAATCTTTCAAAGGGGGCACTAGTTCTAGTGCCACCCCAGGATTACCTTACTTTGGAGGGATTTCCTCTCACTTCCTGTTTTGGCTATGGAATGGGAAGTGAAGGCAAATTTCTGCAATGGGACAGAGATGGCAAAAAAAAAACCTGACACAGGTTACAGGCAGACCTAAACTAGACATCCTGAACATTTTAAGGTCTCTGCCTGCTTTACTTTAAAGCGGTAGTAAACCAGTTGATGGAAAAAAAAAAAATAATAATCCCCAAGGCAATGTTATAATGTGTTAGTATGCATTGCATAATAGCACACTAGGAATAAAATATGTCACAGTCAAACTATAAAATTAGTAGCGCTTTAAACACCACACTTAATAATGACAAAAAGCGTATATTCAAAAGTCCAAAATAGAGCCAATCACTTGTCGTTTATATAGGTTCCAAATTCAATCACAGATCCCGTCACCGTCACCACACCGCATGAGGAAAACACCCCTATGGTAATGAACTCCCCGGACAGACTCAGCTCATGCGCTTGTAATGTTTATTGTTGGCATCTAGGACTGCATCCTTCCATTTAGATAATAGTCATAATTAAGGATGAGCTCCGGAGTGTTTTCGCACACCCCACGTGCAGAGCCCGCCAGGAATTCGGCACGGCGCTGCACTAATCAAAGGCAGTGAGACATTTCCTGATCTCTGCAGCAGCGCATTGGTACAATGTCTCACTGCTACTACTGGTGAGCTCTGCGCGTGGGCAGTGCGAACACGCCTGAGCTCATCCTTAGTCGTAATGAAAAGATAAGTGCACATATTGTGATTCCGTAAACAAGATTTATTGATTTCAAACCCCCTTACAAATTTGCACTCACAATAAAACCAAATATTAAAACATGTATAACAATCTTGTCCTCATCGCTCAGCCGCCTCTCACCACTCCTCGAATATCTCAGAGAGCGGCGTTCTCAGGTTGACACGAATGCCGATAGATCGCTAAGGTAGCTGCATGGTCACAATCCTAACGCGTTTCGTCATCACTTCGTCAGAGGGTGTGGTGACCAAAGTAAGGACAGGATTGTTCTACGTGTTTTAATATTTGGTTTTATTATAAATGCACATTTGTGAGGGGGGGTTTGGAATTAATAAATCTTGTTTACGGAATCACACTATGTGCACTTATCTTTTCATTATGAGTGATATCTAGATGGAAGGATGCAGTCCTAGATGCCAACAATCGTTACAAGTGCATGAGCTGAGTCTGTGCGGTGAGTTCATTGCCACAGGGGTGTTTTCCTCATGCGATGTGATGAGGGGATCCATGATTGAATTTGGAACCTATATGAACAACAAGTGATGGATTTATGATTGGCTCTACTTTGGACTTTTGAATATACACTTTTTGTCATTATTAAGTGTGGTGTTTTAAGCGCTGCTAATGTTTATAGTTTGTGATATATTCTGTTTCTATTTTATTTCATTTATAGCAGCTGCTAACTCTCTATACATTGTTTTCAATTACTCTATGTGCGATGGGTGAGAGGGATTATTCAATCATTGTTGATGGTCACTTCTTTTGGTTTGAAACATACTAGCACATTATGGGAGCTCTCCAGCGCCATGCTGTTACCGCTGACCTCTTCCCCCGGGTGCTACTAACAGGTTCAAGTGGTCAAAGGTGTGAGGACGTCACTCCTGTGCATGTGAGAGCTGCCGTTTACGACATGGGCTCTGAACGTCCGGCACTGTATGCCAGACCCTCAGAACGCATGCGCCGGTAACGTCACTGGCAGCATGCACTCTGAATATCTCCTAAACTACAAATTTAGAAGATATTCACGGTACCCTACAGGTAAGCCTTACTATAGGCTTGCCTGTAGGTACAAGTGGTAGAACAGACTTTACTACCACTTTAAAGCATCCTGTAGAGCTGCAACTAACGATTAATTTGTCTGTCGACTAATCTATCGATTATTTTTTCGATTAGTCAACGACTATCCGATTATTATTATTTTTTTAATGAATCTAGTGGGTTTTTTTTGATTAGCTAATTAATCCTTTGGATAACCTTACAAAAAATAATTACATACAAAAAAAAATAAAAAAGTAAGATAAAAGAATATAACTAGTACATACATATATATATTATATATAAGTATGTACTTATATTCTTACCTTTTTTTATGTACTTATTTTTTGTAAAGTTAAGATAAAAAAATATATATATATATTTATTTTTTATTTATATTTTATCTTAACTTTATATTTTCTGTTCAGAAGTTCATGAATGTTTATATTTTTTGCAATGTTTTCTTTTTTTTAAGGGGGAGGGTGTGTGGAGATAGTATCAGTGTGTTTTGTTTTTTTTATTATTATTTTTTATTTTTTTTTATTTATTGCAATTTTTTTTATCAGCCCTGTTGGGGGGAGGGAGGCTATGGTGAGATATCAGGGGTCTTAACAGACCTCTGACATCTCCCATTTGAGACAGGGAAAGGGAATGGGGACAGAGATTCCCCAGTCCCTTTCTCTGCAGCCTCTGCTGCACTGATAATGAATGGAGAGAAGACAGCGGCTTCTCTCCATTCATTAACAGACATCGTAATCACAGGCGGTTAACAATGTTTCAGTTATGTGAATGTCCATTCTGAAAACAAAGGAGCCCGGTTTACCGGCTTCTACCTCCGCTCTCCATCCTGAGATACTGAGGGGGGTGGCAGCACGGAGGGGGAGAAGAGAGAGGGGGATGGCAGCACGGAGGGGGAGAAGAGAGAGGGGGACGGCAGCACGGAGGGGGAGAAGAGAAGAGAGATGGGGCGGCAGCATTGAGGGGGACACAGAGAAGAAAGAGGGGGACAGCAGCACGGAGGGGGAGAAGAGAAGAGAGAGGGGGGCAGCAGCACGGAGGGGGAGAAGAGAGGGGGGCGGCAGCACGGAGGAGAGCGGGAGATACTGAGCACTGTGACGCATTGACGCCCTGCACGCACGTCGACGTATTTTTGTAGTCGACGTAATCGATTACGTCGACTCGTCGTGGCAGCTCTACTGTACATTGTTCATTCAACCAAGTCAAGTGAAAAAGCCCAGCGTAGGCTCCAAGTAGAAGCTTACACAAGGCCAAGCTATTCTTCCCAACCCCCATATGACAACACCATAGTGCTGCATGAGGGAGGGAGCGGTTAGCAGATACTTTACTTAAGCAGAAGATCAATGCAGTCATCTTGGATGTGGATTCTAACCTGATACTTGCTGATGAGTATATTGGTATGTACCCATTGAATTACCCCTGACTACATATTAACTGATTTAATGGCACCACAATATACTGAGATTAATGACACTGGTGTTACTATTTTCTCCTTTCAGCCGGATCTATTCATTCAAACCTCCCGTGTCCGCCCCAAGGGTGGTTAAGCCCAGATGGTAGGAGCCACCCCTGTTCCACTTTTGGTCCGTATCTTGGTTCTTTACGGTGGTGAGCCATCTGCTCTGTAGTACCAAAGGTGTTAATAGTTGTAAAAATACTCTGTACAATGAGATTTTGAGATGTGTTTTGTATACTATACCAACAATGTTGACGTTATATATTTAAATATAAAATACAATCAACTTGGACATCAGTTATTTTGCCCCGAACCTCTCTATAGGAGAAGGATGGTTACCATCTAAATACACTACTGTGTGTTGTAACTATGTTGTTTGTCAACAATTGTTTTTAAACTTATATTTTTTTCTCTTTTCAAATAAAAACTATTTTAATTGCATCTGTTATATTTTTCTGGGTATCAAGATAGTCCTTTACTCCACTGGGGGATGGTTGGCTAGTCCATGGTTGGAGTGTTCCATGCATAGGCCCTTTCCCTATATTTGCTTTCTGTATAAAATTTATGAGGATGAGGATACCGTCTATATTATTACTATCCCTTTTTTAATATTTTAGGCACGTTTATCTACTATCCCAGAAGAGTGTAGGGGAAAATAGGGACCAGCAACCAAAAGGAAAGGGGGGGGGGGCATTTCTATGATGTAAATTTGTAATCACAGTGCACTGGTCTTTGTCTGCCCCTAGAACTTTAACCATTCCAGGTGTTGCTGTACCTATGGATAAGGCTAACTTAAAAGGCATACCCGCTCTCAGTTTATTCATTACTATATACAGTATGTTTCAAGTTGGAATCTCAGATAGTTTAGAGTCAGGGAACACAGACCATGACAGAAGGTCATCTTTTTCTGTTCCTGATTTAGAGATGATCAGCTATGGAATACCGAGGAGGAGTAACAACCACATATGCAACCTATTACTTCCACATGTCCACAAAAAGGAGTTGAAGAAACAGCTAATGCCCTGCAAACACGCGTTCTCCCAGCAGGAGAGGAGAGTGCCCCAGCTGCAGTATTGCTAGTTCTGGTTTTATAGAGCTAAAAGCTATTGTCCTCATTAATACGGGTGTACTACAGCGTACACCTATGCGAAGGCCAAGTTTGCCTTACACAGGTATATATGGTAGTGGGCGCCGGTTTGAATAAAGGCTTTAGCTCCACTGTCAATGACCTTACCCCATAAGTATCAGCAGTTTGACTCTCATGCACATCAGCTTCCTCTCGCTTATGCATTTGGAACTTTACAGCCCTCCTTTCATATCATGCTCTGCATCTAAAAGAAATCCTGAATACAACAATCCCCTGCCAGCTATAACTGGTGCTATATCATACTAAAGTATACATCAATCAAAAGATACCATTGTATTTATAGCTGGCAAGGGAGAAGAACTAAGCCAAGACTGGGGAAACTTGCCAAATGATGTATGCTACCAGAGCAAGGATAATTGTGATGTAGGAGAAGCACGGTGAGCTGAGAAAGAAGAATGGAAAGAAGAATCATACACTTAAAACTAAAGAATCTATTATGAAGAAAATACTAGCAGGGGCTTTAGTAAATATACCCTATTAATTTAACTCACTTTTGATCACCAAATTAGACCTTTAATATATTGCAGAGTCCGGCACATACATAATTGTATCCTAGGACATTTAAATTAAGTCAGGGGCATTGCGCAGCTCCTCTACCACTTTTTTTGAAGACCTAGACTCTTCTCCCCCCAAAAAAAGTCTACCAACTTTTCCATGTTTGACTGTTCCGTAGTTTCTTCAACATGACCCCCGCTTCCTTCACACAAGTTCTGTACCTTTTGCCCACTGCGGCGTACGTAGCTGGTACACTGAAGTACTTGCACTTCAAGCAGAAAAAAATTAAATTGGATTTTACCTGTAAAATCCTTTTCTTGGAGTACATCACAGGACACAGCGCCATAATTAATTACTTAATGGGTTAATCTGACACTTGGCATACCCAAGACAGAAAGTTCCCCTCTATATAACCCCTCCCATACAGGGAGTACCTCAGTTTTTGCAGCAAAGCATAAAGTATCCCAACGAGAGGGGAGGGACCTCTGTGTCCCGTGATGTACTTCAAGAAAAGTATTTTCCAGGTAAGCTGTTATAAAAAAAAAAACTATTTTCTTTTTCGTACATCACGGGACAGAGAGCCCTAGTCAATTACTTAATGGGATGTTCCAGAACAATGCTATCTCAAGGGGAGAGAGACATGAGGACCTATACTGCTGACTGCACCCAAAAGCAGCATCCTCATGCCTTCTTACATCCACCTGATAAAATCTGGTGAATGCATGGACCGAAGACCAAGCTGTGGCCTTGCAGACCTGAGCCATGGAGGCCTGGTGATGGACCGCCCATGAAGCACTAACTGCTCTGGTAGAGTGTGCTCTCACATCAAAAGGAGGAATCTTCCTCTTTAAATCGTAAGCCCGAATAACTTGTCAAATCCACTTAGAGATAGTAGATTTTGATGTTGTCTGGCCCTTCCTGGGACCTTCTGGCAGCACAAACAGAACATCAGTTTTACTTATCTGAGCTGTCGCTTTTAGGTAAACCTTGACTGCTCTCACTACATCCAGAAAGTGCAATAATTTTAAGCGCCCTACCCCTTGTATAAAGGCCTTAACCAAGGAATGTGAAGCAAGCAGCCTTTGAAAAAATACTGATAAGGCCAAGACCTGACCCTCGATGTACTCAAGGCCAGCTTCATTTCCACTCCTAACTGTAGAAAGGCAAGAACTCTACCAATGACATACTTTCGAGGATGCCATCCTTTGGATTCACAGCAGGAAACACATGCCTTCCAGATTTTGTAATGAATGAGCCTGGAGGCCAGTTTCCTAGTATTGACCAAAGTGGAGAGAACTGGACCCGAAAACCCACAACTTTTTAAGACGTAGGTCTCAACAGCCAAACCGTCAAATTTAGAGACTTTGTAAGGAAGGATGGAATACTGGTCCCTGCGTGAGCAGGTCTGGGCGTAATGGAAGGACCCATGGTTTTCCTACCACCATTCTCACGATCTCTGTATACCAAGATCTTCTGGTCCAAGCTGGGGCCACAAGGACTACCGTTTTTCTTTCCTTATTGATTCTGATAAGGAGTCACTGTGGGAGCAGAACCAGAACACATATCAGTGAAAACTGATCCTAAAGAACTACCAACGCATCTATTCTGCTCGCTAGTGGATCCCTTGTCCTTGACACAAATCTGCCTGCCAATTTTCCACTCCCGGAATGAAGACTGCAGATAGGCAAGGTAAAGGCCTCTCTGCCTAAACCAATATATGGTTCACCTCCCTCTGGGCAGCCAGACTCCTGGTGCCCCCTTGGTGGTTTATATAGGGCACTGCTGTGGCATTGTCTGATTGTATCCTGACTGGACAGTCCTGTAACCTGTACGTCCAGGCCCTGATGGCCAAATGTACTGCCCGGATCTCTAGGAGATTGATGGGTAGGATCCTTTTGGGTTCAGACCATTTTCCTTGGACAGTAGTCTCCTCCAGGACTGCTCCCCAGCACAAAAGGCTGGCATCCGTTGTCAGAACTTTCCAGGTAACTGGGATGAAGGACTTTCCCTTCTGTACATTTTTGGTTAGCGCCTTTCCCAAAAACCTCATGCAAAGGCGAATGGAAGGCCCATTCCTTGCTTTGACCAAGTGAACCACTTCCTTTATAGATTTGACCTTTGACGGGGGCAAAAGAAAAAAAAAAAAAAAAACATTGTTCGAGTTGTGTTTATGACCATACCCAGATATTCCAGCCTTTTTAGTGACTGCAAGGATGATTTCTCTAGGTTGAGAACCCAGCCCAGCATTTTAGATATTCGACTGCGCTGCACACACTCTGGTTTAAACATGCTACCGACTGATCTACCAGCAACAGGTCGTCCAAATATGCTGTTACCGCTATGCTCAGGGCCCTTACCTTTGTTAGGAGTGGGGTCAGAACCTTTGTGAAAACCCGGAGAGCAGTAGCTACAGTGAAGAGTAGGGTCACAAACTGGAAGTGGCGCTGTTCTACTGCAAACCATAGGAACCTTTGATCAGCGGGAAATACAGGCACATGCAGGTATGCATCCTTGATATCTTTTGAGGCTAAAAGTTCTCCCCCTTGTAAGGTGGAGACCACTGAGCGGATTGACTCCATGTGAAAAGAGCGGATGTTCAGGAATTGAGTCAGATCTTTTAGATCTAGAATGGGTCTGACATCTCCATTTGGTTATGGAACTGTAAAGAGGTTAGAATAAAAACCTGTGCCTTGGTCTTCTGAGGAAATCTCTGATTACCCCTTGGGATAACATTTGGTCTAATGCTAGGAACAAGGGCCTTCTTTTCAATGGATCCTTGGGAATGCTCGATTTTAGAAAACGAGATGGCGGAGCTTCCGAAATTCTAGCCTGTAACCCAGACACACTGTGGAAACGACCCACTTGTCCTGAATCTCTTCCCGCCAAGCCCTTGAAAATCGCAGAAGTCTTCCCCCCACTCGATTGAGCGGGTGCACCCCTTCATAAGGGGGCCTTGGGCTCCGCTTTTCAGATTTCTGTCCCCAAGGTTTCTATTGACCCTGAGCTTGGCCCTGGGCCTTACCTCTTGAACTTGGCTGAGGAGGCCATCTTCACTGCCTGGAGGCTGTAGCTCCCGGGACTGGGGAAAGAGAATGTTTAAAAGAAGGACATTTACTCTTTCTCTTAACTGGTAAAAGGGTAGTTTTACCACTAGAAATCCCCTGGATGTATTTATCCAGGTCATCCCCAAACAAGTGTTCCCCAAGAAAGGGGAAACCAGCCAAAAGCTTTTTGCATGATGCCTCCGCTGACCAATGCTTCAGCCACAGAATCCTGCGTATATGCACTAGCAGGAGAGTAAGGCGGGATGCTTGCTGAATAGAATCCTTAATGGCATCCTCCGCAAAACATAAGGCATTAGGTAGGTCTGCCAAAAGGTTGGCCTGCTGAGCAGGGACCATTTTGACCACCTGCTTCATCTGATCCTTTAGGAACTGACACACGGCAATTGCTCCCACTGCAGGTTGAGTTACAGTGCCGGCCATAGAAAAGGAGGATTTAAGCAAAGATTCCAGCTTTTTTTCCTGTTGGATCCATAAATAACTGAACATTGTCCACAGCACAGGTCCGACTTTTATTCATGCAAGAAATAGCAGCATCTATTGCTGGCATACTCCATCTTTTGGTGAATTTCTCCTCCATCGGATAAAGGATAAGGAATACTTTATAGGAGGCAAAAATAGCTGGGTGATCCTAGTCAGCATAAATAAGCTTATCCAGTAATGGATGGACTGGGAAGGCATATGAAGCCTGTGGGGATCTTAAAGACCCCAAGGAGGAGACGGGGTTTCGGCAGACTCGGCTGAGGGCAACTTGTATGTAGCCTGAATGGCCTCTGTAAAAGATTTTAACAGCAACTTCAGAGCTTGAGAGGCTGAAAAAAAAAAGTTCCTCTGAATCCGGACTCGTCCAACTTCTCCTGTTCCTTGTCCCCCTGATGGTGTTTCTTCATCATCAGACTGTTGACCCTCTGATAAGAGATCTAGAGCAGGAGAAGGGGACCTACCCCGCTTACTGCTCTTTTGTGAGGATGCTGCGATTAAAGCAGCTAACCTCCCTTCTAAACCAACTAATGCTGATGCTAAAGCGTCCTCGGTGATGTAAGCAGAAGCTGAAATGTTGGGACAAGCTGCAATGACCGACAGGGCTAATGGCTCATCCTTTGGGGCCACCCCCGGTCTTTCAGGGGAGGACAGTACCATGGAGGCATGCTCCAGATCCTCAGATCCTGATGGTGACGCCTTTGTGCCCTCTTTCCTGCCCCTGGACCCCTTTTACGGAGAGACATAGTCCTTAAGCCCAAAAGCAGAGGTACTAAAACAGGTGCATTAACTGCTGAGCTTTAGTCCAGCAAAAAAATTCTGCTAATATTGAACAGCCAGATGCTAAGTAGGGGTCAAACAGTATGCCTGAATCCAATACACAGAGAAAGCTTACATGCCCCAACAAGCTGCTGTGTCCCATCGCATACAGAGCTCCTGATGTCTGAGGCTTTTAACAACTAGCCTTGTGCCTGCGCAGTAAGCCGACGTGCACGGCGATCTCCACGTGCACGTTCGGTGGCAAACGCTACCCCTTCTCTCCCGGCCGTCTCGCTGGAATAAAATGTGTCCCTGCGCGCGTGAGACAGGAGAAAGCGGCGGGGGGAAGAGGAGGTAAAAATCTCCATCGGGGGGAAAAGAGGGGGACCACCGTGGGACCTGAAGACGGTGAGGGACCTCCTATTGCCCCTGTGGCAGAGCCTGAAGAGGAGGAAGAGAGCAGATTAATGGACCTGCTGACACTGAGTTTTTACCCTGGAGAGCATGGTAAGCAAAAAACATCAGGTATGTGTTTAACACCCTCTAGTGGCAGAAAACAGGCGAGACATGCTACTCAAAGAAGAAAATCCTAAAATATTTCATTGGATTATCTTCACTTACCTTATCCCGCCACAGGATAGTGCTGAAGACCAGACAGACTCCATCTTCACCCATCACGGTGGGTCGTGTCGTGCCAGACCTTCAGGGCTCTGGGTTCCCATTAATGGGTGCTTCTTCTCTGGACCTGTAGAGCACCCTGCCAGAAAACCTTTGGGCATTTAGATATGGGCCCAAAGTGCTGGGTCCCAGGGTCCAGTCCTACAAGCACAGTCCTTTAGGCACTTTTGGATGGGTCCGGTTGCGTAGCTCCTTGACCCCCCGCAGGGATCTGCAGCGGAGTTCTTAGCACATCTTTAACCGTGACCAACACCTTAGACACTGGCAAAAAAACAGAGGTACTCCCTGTATGGGAGGGGTTATATAGGGGAGGATTTCTGTCTTGGGTATTGCCAGTGTCCAATCACCTGAAGGTGGAGATTAACCCATTAATTAACTAGGGCTTTGTGTCCCGTGATGTACGAAAAAGAAAAAAACTATACACTGCACTTTTTCGTCAAATCTGAGGAGGAATAGCAGTTCATGTGTGGCTGATTTTACATTTTATTAGCTGTACAACGTATCGTTTGTCCAGGTCCCACGTTAAGCCAGGCTCTGCCCAACATTTCATCACTCAAAGTGCATCATCAGGGGCTGCCCGAAACGTTGGGCAGAGCCTGGCTTAACGTGGGACCTGGACAGACTGCACTACAGCGACTATCACTGAAGCGCTGGACGCTTCAGTTGTTTTGCCTATTTGAATCAACTTAAATGTGAGTGGAATTGTTTTTTCTTAATAAATTGGGCATCGTTTTTTAAGATATCTGCGCAATGAGCGTTGTTATTTTTCTCTATCCACATGACTGGTGAAATGCATGGGAATCTTAATACCTGTTCATGATTGGAGAGATTTCTGGTTCCAGTGTACTGCTTGTAAGGAGTAGTGGAGCAAAGTGGCTTTTCTATTTGCGCATTATCGTTGCACTGATGGTAAGGGTCTGTCGTGTTGGGTGATGGTGGATGGGACCCCCTACTATCCTTATCTCTGCTGAATGTGGTGGAGGGAGATCTGTTGTGGATTCACTGAACTTTCAGTACCTGTTTTGGACTTTTACACATGAATGTGTTACTTTAAATGCGCTTATATATTTTTTGCTTTGTGCGCCGCATTTTCTTTGTTTATATTGTGCATAGTGCGAGCTGCCATTTTATTTATTTTATTATTTTTTTTATTTATATCGATTTTTTTTTGAGTCAGCGCAACAATCTTTATCTGTATTAACGTATCGTTTCAAAGTAAATCTACGCTAGAGCAAATATCAAGCCAAGATTCACAGTCACATCACAGCCAGGCGCACATGGAAGAGAAGCCAGAACCTGACGTGTTGAAGGGGTGGCTGAGGGGTGGCTGACCCCTTCAACTAGACAGCTGTTTTTCCATTACACTCCATTGTTTCTCATCTTTAAAAGGACCTGAGATACAGATTTTTAAATAGTTAGTACTTTGTACGAATCTTTTTTGGACACTTGTTTTTTTTTTTTTTTTTACTATTTCGTAATTGCTGGTATGGCCTCTCTACAGATATCCTATAAAGCGCACTGGTCTCCTGAAGAAGTGAACTTTGTTTCTCAAAACATGTAGAAAGTGATTTGGATATCAACTAGTTATCTTGATCTCTATACATGGTACTATGTAATCATTCCCTATACTCTGTTGTGCTTTATGGAATTTTATTCATTATTTACATTTTTGTAGATGAATAAAAATCAATGCTTTTAAGTAATTATTGATTTGTTGATGTTTGGTGCAGTTCTCAAAAGTCCCATGAGCTACTTTTATTTGGTTGATAGGTCTGTTTTTCTTTTTTTACAATATTTTACAGAATTCTTTTAACGGCTTTACCTCAGTAATTTGGGCAGCGTTATGGCTGCACAGTTCAAGTAGCGCTAATGGTGCATATTTACCAAACAGTGCAAATACTATTTTAACAGATAACTATAGTAAAAAAGTCACTACACGTTTGCAAGCAGCAAAGTCCTTTCATCTGACAGAATACCACTCCAGAGATTCAGACCTATTTGGATTAACTGATACAATTATGGGTGGCACAGTGGTGTAGTGGTTAGCACTCTCACCTAGCAGTAAGAAGGGTTGCTGGTTCGAATCCCTACCACAACACTACCTGCCTGGAGTTTGCATGTTCTCCCTGTGCCTGCGTGGGTTTCCTCCGGGTACTCTGGTTTCCTCCCACACTCCAAAGACATGCAGGTAGGTTAATTGGCTTCTGTCCAAAATTGGCCCTAGAATATGAATGGGGACCTTGGATTGTTGGCTCCTTGAGGGTAGGGACTGATGTGAGTGTGCAATGTACAGGGACAATTGTAGACACTCATTCAGGTTGAACTGGATGGACTGGTGTCTTTATTCAACCCTAGAAACTAAACTATGAAACTAAACTATGAAATTAGGCTGGGTTCACACTGCAGCGGTGACGAGAATCGGACGTGATTCGCACCGCACTGCACTGCAGTGCAAATCACATCCGATCTCTGTGCGATGCGAGTTCAGCCATACAGATAGTATGGCTGAATTTGCATCGCACCCGGCCCAAACTCGCACAGGACCCTTTTTCCACAGCAGAATCGGATCGCATTGGGTGTTCACACCATGCGATCCGATTCCTGTCCGAGTTTGCAGATCACATTGCGATATGCGAACTGATCTGGGGGTATCATTAACGTTTCACTGACACTCCCAGCAGTTCGCATAGGGCAGTGTGAACTGCCGCCGGGAGGTATGCGATGCAGGAACCATGAATTTGCGGCGTTCCCGCATCGCTGCAATGTGAACCCAGCCAAGCAAGTTCTCAACCCGATCAAAACACAAAGCCGTTCCTTACCCTGGGCGTCGTCGTGGGGAGTGCTTGTTGTAGATGCGCTCCATGCTACATCGGAGATTAAGCAGAGCGGTGATGGCTTGTTTTAAACATTCTCTGTCCTCCTGGTCCTCGCTGCGTTCTTGTAACAGCTGCAAGATAGTGCTCAATTCATTTAACAATTTACTTCTGTACTTAAAGACCATTTTTTTAAATCATTACATCAAATCAGTTAAGCTATTTCCCCCCTTTCCCTGCAATTAGAACTAACAAATGATTAGCTCTCTGGTAGCTGATTACCTCCAACTAGGTCTATATCCATCCCTTCTACCCCATCATCCTAAAAGCCCGTCTCATGGTAGGGAAGAACATCATGAGAGTTCAAATTATGTATAGCTCAGGTAAGACATCTAGGAAGAGTAGAGTAGTGACAATAAAAATACAAACGGACTTGCTGCACAGGTACAGTGGGGAAAATTATTATTTGATCCCCTGCATATTTTGTAAGATTGCCCTTGTAGAAAGAAATGACGAGTCTATAACTTTTATCATAGGTGTATTATATGATTGAAACACAATATCAACCAAATATCCATAAAAAAAACAAAAAAAAAAAACATAATACAAATGTTATAAATTGAGCTGCAGTCCAGTGCGTAAAGTATTTGATCCTCTACCAACCAACAATAGTTCTGTCTCTCAGACTGGCTACAGTATGTGCTCATGTGGTACACAGATTAGTCCTGTCAATTTAAAGTGGTTGTAAACCCTTACAACACACTTTGACCTACAGGTAAGCCTAGATTAAGGCTTACCTGTAGGTTCAAGAAATATCTCCTAAACCTACACGGTTTAGGAGATATTTGCCGAAAGAAAGGCACCGCCGTCTACGGCGCATGCGCCGTAGACAGCGACGCGCAGGCGCACTGAGCACGCCATGGTCAACGGCGATATGCCGCGAGTGGCGGCTCCCGTGCGCATGCGCGGGAGTGATGTCATCGCGGTTATGCCAAATGACAGCTGCGGAGCGGCGAGACCCACCGAGAAGATGGACGCTCGGAACTACAGGGGACAGCGGTGACTTCGCTGGCTCCTGTGTCAGGTAAGTGACACATAATGGTCTACTATGCGATGCGATGCGATGCACAGTAGTCCATTATGCTTTACCTTTGCAGGGAATGAAAGAGGGATTAAACTCATTAGGGTTTACTTCCTCTTTAAGAAGGTGCTCCTAACGACAATTCATTATGTGTATAAAAGACACTTGTCCACAGAATCTCTTCCTTCCATTCAAACACTATCATGGGAAAGACTAAAGAGCTGTCAAAGGATGTCAAGGACAAGATTGTAGACCTGCACAAGGCTGGAATGGGCTACAAGACCATCAGCAAGAAGCTTGGTGAGAAGGAGACAAAATGTTGGAGTGATTATTCGCAAACAAAAGGAATACAAAATAACCATCAGTCTTCGGTCTGGTGCTCCATGCAAGATTTCGCCTCATGGGGTGAGGATGATCATGAGAAAAGTGAGGGATCAGCCCAGAACTACACAGGAGGTGTCTTGTGAATGATCTCTAGGCAGTTGGGTCCACAGTCAAACAATCGATAACACAATACACTGTAATAGGTTGAAATCCTGCAGCATCCACAAGGTCCCCCTCCTCAAGAAGACACATGTACAGGCCCATCTGAAGTTTGCCAATGAACATCTAAATGATTCAGAGAAGGACTGGGAGAAAGTGCTGTGGTCAGATGAGATCAAAATTGAGCTCTTTGGCATTAACTTGACTCACTGTGTTTGGAGGAAGAAAAATGCTGACTATGATCCTAAGAACACCATCAAGCATGGAGGTGGAAACATTATGCTTTGGGGCCGCTTCCCTGCTAAAAGTACAAGCCGACTTTATCACATTGAGAAGACAACGGACAGGGCCATGTATTGTAAAATCATGAACGAGAACCATGAAGGGTCTTCCAGCATGACAATGACCCAAAAACATACCAACAAGGCAACAAAGGAGTGGCTCAAGAAGCAGAACATTAAGGTCATGGAGTGGCCTAGCCAGTCTCTAGACCTTAATCCTATAGAGAATTTATAGAAGGAGCTGAAACTTCAAGTTGCCAAACAGGCAAGAAACCTTGAAGATCTGTAAAGAAGAATGGACCAAAATCCCTGAGATGTGTGCAAACCTGGTGACCAACTACAGTGCCTTAAATGTATTCATACCCCTTGAAATGTTCCACATTTTGTCATGTTATGACCAAAAACATAAATGCAATATTGGCATTTTATGTGATAGACCAACAAAGTGGAACACAATTGTGAAGTGGAAAGAAAATTATAAATGGTTTTAATTTTTTTTTTTTTACAAATAAAGTGAAAAGTGTGGCGTGAATTTGTATTCAGCCCCTTTTACACTGATACCCCTAACTAAAATGTAGTAGAACCAACTGCCTTCAGAAGTCACCCAATTAGTAGTCAATATGTGTGTCATTTAATCTCAGTATAAATACGGAGGTTTCTTAGAGAACCTTAGTGAACAAACCGTATCATGAAGGCCACGGAACACATCAGACAAGGTCATGAATAAAGTTGTGGAAAAGTTTAAAGCAGGGTTGGGTCAGAGGAGACCAAAATTGAACTTTTTGGCCTAAAAGCAAAAGCTTATGTGTGGTGGAAAACGGACACTGCACATAACCCTTAACACACAATCCCCACCGTGAAACATGGTGGTGGCGGCAACATCATGTTGTGGGGATGCTTTTCTTCAGAAGGCACAGGGAAGCTGGTCGAAGTTGATGGGAAAATGGATGCAGCCAAATACAGGGCAATCTAATGTCACGTACACACGACTGGGCTTTTCGACGGACTAGGTCTGATGGTCTATCGACGGACTTTCAGCGGATTTCCGACAGACTTTCCGAATGAATGGACTTGGCCACACACAATCACACCAAAGTCCGACGGATTTGAACGTGATGACGTATGACCGGACTAGAATAAGGAAGTTCATAGCCAGTAGTCAATAGCTACCCTAGCATCGGTTTTTGTTCATCGGACTAGCATACACACAAGCGGATTTCTCGATAAAAACTGGGTCTAGCAGGGTTCCAGCGAAAAAAAATTGAAACATGTTCTATTTCTAAAATCCATCAGATTTTTGGACAACAAAGGTCCGATGTAGCCCACACACGGTCGAATTAATACGTCGGACCTCTGCTGTCGAAAAGTCCGGTCGTGTGTACGTGGCATTAGAAGTCTGCAAAAGATTTGAGTCTTTCAGCAGGACAACAAACCTAAACATACAGCCAGAGCTACAATGGAATGGTTTAGATCAAAGCATATCCACGTGTTAGAATGTCCAGACCTAAATATAATTAAAGCGGAGGTCCACCCTAAAATGGACCTCCGCTCATCGGAATCCCCCCCCCTCCGGCGCCACAATTGGCACCTTTCAGGGGGGAGGGGGGGTGCAGTTACCTGGATAATCCAGGTAACTGCACCCACTTCCGGGATAGCTGTCTGCGGAAAGGGGCGTAGATTACGCCCCTTTCCGCAACTGCCCGCCCCTTTGCGCAAGTGCCCCGCTGCCTGCTGGGAAACACACAGTTCCCAGAGGCAGCGGGGACCGTCCGGATTGCGCCGCGCGGCTCGCGCATGCGCAGTAGGGAACCGGGAAATGAAGCCGAAAGGCTCCATTTCCTGATTCCCATACCCAAGATGGCGGCGGCAGGACCCGACAGACGACCTAGCGATCGGCTTCGGGTGCCGACATCGCGGGCGCGCTGGACAGGTAAGTGTCACTATTTTAAAAGTCAGCAGCTGCAGTATTTGTAGCTGCTGGCTTTAAAAAAAAAAAAATCGCGGAGTCCCGGTGGACTCCCGCTTTAAGAATCTGTGGCAAGACTTGAAAATTGCTGTTCACAGACGCTCTCCATCCAATCTGACAGAGCTTGAGATATTTTGTAAAGAACAATGAGCAAAAATGTCACTCTAGTGAAAAGCTGACAGAGATACCCCCAAAAAGACTTGTAGCTGTAATTGCAGTGAAAGGGGGTACAAAGTATTGACTCCGGGGGACTGAATACAAATGCACGCCACACTTTTCAGATATTTGTAAAAGATTAGAAAACAATTTATCATTTTCCTTCCACTTCACAATTATGTGTCACTTTGTGTCGGTCTATCACATAAAATACATTTACGTTTTTGGTTGTAACATGATAAAATGTGGATAATGGCAAGGGGTATGAATACTTTTTCAAGGCACTGTACAAGAAACATCTTACCTCTGTGTTTGCCAACAAGGATTTCTCCACCAAGTACTAAGTCATGTTTTGCTTGGGGATCAAATACTTATTTTACTCACTAAACTGCAACTCAATTTAAAACATTTGTATTATGTGTTTTTTCTGGATTTTTGGTCTCATTTAAAATACACCTATGACAACAATTCTAGACTCTCGATTTTTTTTGTAAGTGAAGTGACTTACAAAATCTTCTGGGGATCAAATAATTATTTTCCATACTGTACAAGTTAAAAATCCACAGAGAATACGGAAAGGTAATGCCGTCTTTTAGACACAACGGACACTCAACAAAACTATTTAATATACTGTAATGTGACAGAAAGAAATTAGCATTCACGTGGCTCATGTTAGCGGCCAACATGTTCAGGGGAGCAAATCTATCCTTAACTACATGCAAACCGTTGTGGACAGCGTCAGCCTGTCATTGCTATGTACAGTACAGGCTTCCTTGTCTGCGGCTGATCTGAAATGCTTAATCATACCAGCCGCAGAAATATGCTGATCTAGGTGGTGTACGGCGCTAATCGGCCAATCGCATGAGCTCATTAACTACATAAAAATAAGAGATAACTAGCATTGCTCTAGGCCAGTCTTCAAACTGTGGATCAGCGGCCAGATGCTGCCCTTTGCCTGCTTTTATCCGGGCCTCGGGACATTATTGACCCCACTGTCAGCAACAGTGGGGCATAGTTCCTTACACAAGTGGGGCACTAGTCCTCTCACTTCACGTTGAATGGGCACCATTCCTGCCACCGACAGTGATGGGGCACCATTCCTGCCACCGACAGTGATGGGGCACCATTCCTGCCACCAACAGTGATGGGGCACCATTCCTTCCACCGACTTTCATGAGGCACTATTCCTCCCACTGACTTTCATGGGGCACTATTCCTCCCACTGACTTTCATGGGGCACTATTCCTCCCACTGACTTTCATGGGGCACTATTCCTCCCACTGACTTTCATGGGGCACTATTCCTCCCACTGACTTTCATGGGGCACTATTCCTC
The DNA here is from genome assembly GCF_037356315.1 of Lithobates pipiens. Lineage (NCBI taxonomy): Eukaryota > Metazoa > Chordata > Amphibia > Anura > Ranidae > Lithobates > Lithobates pipiens. The sequence continues at coordinate 2,864,274 of NW_027507879.1, read as the reverse complement.
CCACTGACTTTCATGGGGCACTATTCCTCCCACTGACTTTCATGGGGCACTATTCCTCCCACTGACTTTCATGGGGCACTATTCCTCCCACTGACTTTCATGGGGCACTATTCCTCCCACTGACTTTCATGGGGCACTATTCCTCCCACTGACTTTCATGAGGCACTATTCCTCCCACTGACTTTCATGGGGCACTATTCCTCCCACTGACTTTCATGGGGCACTATTCCTCCCACTGATATTCATGGGGCACTATTCCTCCCACTGACTTTCATGGGGCACTATTCCTCCCACTGACTTTCATGGGGCACTATTCCTCCCACTGATATTCATGGGGCACTATTCTTCCCACTGATATTCATGGGGGCACTATTCCTCCCACTGATATTCATGGGGGCACTATTCCTCCCAATGATATTCATGGGGGCACTATTCCTCCCAATGATATTCATGGGGCACTATTCCTCCCACTGATATTCATGGGGGCACTATTCCTCCCCACTGATATTCATGGGGGCACTATTCCTCCCACTGATATTCATGGGGGCACTATTCCTCCCCACTGATATTCATGGGGGCACTATTCCTCCCACTGATATTCATGGGGGCACTATTCCTCCCCACTGATATTCATGGGGGCACTATTCCTCCCCACTGATATTCATGGGGGCACTATTCCTCCCACTGATATTCATGGGGGCACTATTCCTCCCCACTGATATTCATGGGGGCACTATTCCTCCCACTGATATTCATGGGGGCACTATTCCTCCCACTGATATTCATGGGGGCACTATTCCTCCCACTGATATTAACGATGGGGGACTATTCCCCCTTTTGATACCAATGATGGGGCACTATTTCTCCCACTGACACCAATGATAGGGCATTATTCCTCCCACTGACTTGATACCAATGATGGGCCACTATTATTCCCCTGAATACCAATGATGGGGTATTGTTTACTCCCACTGACGCCAGGACATTTTCTTCTCCCACTGGCCACAGTCCGGACCCCCTAAAATCTGAAGGGCAGTAAACTGGCCCTTTGATTAGAAAGTTTGCAGACCCTTGCTCTAGGTTATTAACCAGTTTCAAGTAGCACTGTATTAAAAATCATTTCCAGGCAACACATGAAAACATTCAGTGAGATAGTAAAGCTATGCAGTAAAATACTGATAAAGTGATAACATTGAAAGGTTCACTTAAATCGTAAAGCAGAAATTAATGCAGTTCTGCATTCATTAATACATCAATAAATGATTATTTTTAAAATCCTGCCACTATTCCTCCCAATGATATTCATGGGGGCACTATTCCTCCCAATGATATTCATGGGGCACTATTCCTCCCACTGATATTCATGGGGGCACTATTCCTCCCCACTGATATTCATGGGGGCACTATTCCTCCCACTGATATTCATGGGGGCACTATTCCTCCCCACTGATATTCATGGGGGCACTATTCCTCCCACTGATATTCATGGGGGCACTATTCCTCCCCACTGATATTCATGGGGGCACTATTCCTCCCCACTGATATTCATGGGGGCACTATTCCTCCCACTGATATTCATGGGGGCACTATTCCTCCCCACTGATATTCATGGGGGCACTATTCCTCCCACTGATATTCATGGGGGCACTATTCCTCCCACTGATATTCATGGGGGCACTATTCCTCCCACTGATATTAACGATGGGGGACTATTCCCCCTTTTGATACCAATGATGGGGCACTATTTCTCCCACTGACACCAATGATAGGGCATTATTCCTCCCACTGACTTGATACCAATGATGGGCCACTATTATTCCCCTGAATACCAATGATGGGGTATTGTTTACTCCCACTGACGCCAGGACATTTTCTTCTCCCACTGGCCACAGTCCGGACCCCCTAAAATCTGAAGGGCAGTAAACTGGCCCTTTGATTAGAAAGTTTGCAGACCCTTGCTCTAGGTTATTAACCAGTTTCAAGTAGCACTGTATTAAAAATCATTTCCAGGCAACACATGAAAACATTCAGTGAGATAGTAAAGCTATGCAGTAAAATACTGATAAAGTGATAACATTGAAAGGTTCACTTAAATCGTAAAGCAGAAATTAATGCAGTTCTGCATTCATTAATACATCAATAAATGATTATTTTTAAAATCAGTTGGCCTTATGATACAAACAATACATAAGTCCGGTGCTACCAAGTAATCAATCCAATCCAATAAAAAAAAAAGTCCATAAATTATTGTGCACATATAAAGTCCAAAAAGAATCCAAGTGCCAAGGATTTTCCCCAACACCACAGAAGACGAGATTGTCAAATGCACCAATTCTTCATTTATCCACCTTAAACTCCACCATGTGTGCTTATAAATTGCGCACTCATCAAAAGGTATTGATCCCTGATTAAGGAAGGTCAAAGGCGCTTAAGCTCCAATAGGTTTGCAACCCACTTTCTCCACACTCGGCCACAAACCGAGAAGAATGCCAAATATTTGTTAAGTAAAGCCCTTTGCCATTAAACATAAGTACAGCTCACTCACATGTAATGGTGCCTTTAGACCGGCACCAGTGCAAACAGCTTCGTATTTGGAAGACTGCCCACGCTTCCATGGGTCACTGGAAATTAGGACCGGATGTGACTTCATGTATTACCCGGAAAATAGGGCAACATGCCCTTCAACGCGTTTCACCAAGATGGCGTCTTCAGGAAGCAGATTGAACACAATCATATTGCATAATGATTTAATTATATTTGGCATTCTCCTCAGTTTGTGGAGTATGGAGAAAGTAGGAATCGTTGTTGGAAAGTGAATGAAGATCTTCCGATGCGCTCTGGTTGTAAATCTATTGTGGCTTAAGCGCCTTTGACCTTCTTTAATTGGGGGTCAATACCTGTGGTGAGTGCGTGCAGTTTAAGGAGTTTAACCTCTTGCCGACTGGCCGCAGTACATATACTGTGGCAGGTCGCCTCTACTGCGCGAAACATACCTGTACGTCATTTCGTGTACTAGCCAGCGGGGGGGGGGGGGGGGGCGTGCGCTGACTGGCCGGAGGGGGAGCCCAGCACTCCCCAGAGAGCCAGGACGGCGGTCTGCCAATGTAAGTAAGGCAGACCATTGTCCTGTCAGGGATGTACATGGAGATCTTGTGTTCATCCCAAGCAGGAACACAGATCTCAGTGTTCATCCAGCGAGTTCACCCCCCACACAGTTAGAAAGCATCCCCTAGAGACACACCTAACCCTTTAATCACCCCCTGGGATTAACCCCTTCCCTGCCAGTGCCATTAGTACAGTAACATTGCATATTTGTAGCACTGATCACTGTATTGGGGTCTCTGGTTCCTAAAAAAAAGTGTCAGTTAGGTGTCCGATTTATCCGCCGCAGTCCTGCTAAAAATCGCTGATTGCCACCATTACTAGGTAAATAAATAAAAATACCATAAAAATATCCTACGGTTTGTAGACTTCATAACTTTTCGTCAAACCACTCAATACCCTTAGTGGGATTTTTTTTTTTTTTACCAAAAATATGTAGCAGAATATATATTGGCCTAAACTGATGAAGAAATTAATTTTTTTAAACTTTTTTATTGGGCATGTTTCATAGCAGAAAGTAAAAAATATTGGGATTTCTTTTTTCACAAGTCTTTTTTTTGTTTATAGCGCAAAAAATAAAAAATAAAAATCGCAGAGGTGATCAAACATCGCCAAAAGAAAGGTCTATTTGTGGGCAAAAAATTACATTAATTTTGTTTGGGTACAGCGTCGCACGACCTCGCAATTGTCAGTTAAAATAATGCAGTGCCATATTGCAAAATATGGCCTGGTCACGAAGGGGGTAAAACCCTGCGGGGTTGAAGTGGTTGAGGTGGAAGAGTGAAGAAGTTCATTTGATTTTCTAATTTTATGTGGTGTTGGGAAAAATCCTTGGCTCTTGGATTCTTTTTGGTCTTTATATGTGCACACTCATTTATGGACTTTTTATTTTATTTTATTTTTTTAATTGTATTGGGTTAATCGATTACTTAGTAGTGCCTTAGTAGGAACTTTATTTATTGATATATTGTTTGTATCATAGTAGTATTCACTTAAAGGGGCAGCTGCACATTACTGGTGATATTTCAAAAGTATAACGGAGACAGATATGATGGCCCACTCTAATGGTATATTTAAAATTGAATCGGTTGGCCTTAATTGTAGACCTCTATGATGAAGCCCAACCTTGTGGGCGAAACGCAACAGGGAGTAGGACTCTATTCATGTTGCCCAGAAAAAGTAACCAGTGTTTGAACTCATGAGATCATCAGTCTGCAGCTTATTCTCCCATCTCTAATCACACAGGCACAAAACCTGTAATGCCCTGCACACACGGTCTGACATTTCCGACAACAAAAACTGTTTTTTTTCCCCGACGGATTTCGTCCTAAACTGATCACTGTATTGTTGTCACTGGTTCGAAAAAAAAAAAAGTGTCAGTTTGGTGTCCGATTCATCCGCCGCAGTCCTGCTAAAAATCGCTGAATGCCACCATTACTAGGCAAATAAATAAAAATGCCATAAAAATATCCCATGGTTTGTAGATGTGATAACTTTTTCTCAAACCACTCAATACCCGGGATTGGGATTTATTTTTTTTTTTTACCAAAAATATGTAGCAGAATACATATTGGCCTAAACCAATAAGGTAATTATTATTTTTTTACTTTTTTTTTATTTATTGGGCATCTTTCATAGCAGAAAGTAAAAAATATTGGGATTTATTTTTTTTTTTTTCACAATTTTCGCTCTTTTTTTGTTTATAGCGTAAAAAATAAATGGTACACGCGGTTGGACAAAGTCGTCGGAAAATCCGATCGTTCGGAAACGTGATGACGTTCCTTCGTTACGACGCGACTGCGCTGAGGCTAGTAGCTTTGGTCTCGTAATTTGATCTGAGCATGCGTGGCACTTTGTCCGATCGGAAATTCTCTACAAACGATCGGGAAAAAGTCCGAGTGGATTTTTTTTTTTTTGTCAGAAAATTTGAGATCCTGCTCACATAGAGCCCACACATGATCGGATTTTCCGACAATATAATCCGATCGGACATAATCAGAAGATATTCCTGCGCCAAGATGGGAAGGGATATTATATTAATGGAATAGGGTACTGCTGCACTCACTGGGGGGGGGGAAATGTCTGAACCCGGGGAGAGAGATTGATACAAGGATAGTGGTGCGCTGTACTAAAAGGTATATAGATACACAATAGTTGTGTACCATTAGACATGTAGAGATAAAATTACAGTGAAGCCAACGAAAGTGGCCAAGGCAAATGGAATATAAAGTCCAAAGTGTGTATACAGGTAAGTAGATAGCAGCTAATAGCACATCTGTATATATCAAATATATAACAAAGTTAAATATAATGTAGTAGTTATCATATGGTCTCTTGGGTCAGTAAAGTGACATACACAGCAATACATATAAAATTATTATTTTATTTATGTCACTTTACTGACCCAAGAGACCATATGATAACTACTACATTATATTTTACTTTGTTATATATTTGATATATACAGATGTGCTATTAGCTGCTATCTACTTACCTTTATACATAATCCGATCGGACCTTTTCTGTCAGAATTTCCGACTGTGTGTACGGGGCATAAGTGTTACTTCACTGCAACAGAGAAAAAGCAGCCCTTGTGGGTCAGGGAGGCGTGTCAGAGCTGTGTAAATATCAGGACTGGATGGACCGAATCATCATCATCGGATGGTACAGAATACATTGCTTAGCTTTTAAAAAAATTTTTTATCTCTTTGTCTGAAGCTTTAACTTGCTCAATGTAATTTCCTGCTGAAACCGCTAAGCCCTTGTACACACGGTCGGACATTCTGACAACCAAATCCATGGATTTTGTCCGAAACTGTTGCATACACACGGTCGGACAAAGTTATCAGAAAAATCCGATTGTACATAACGTGATGACGTTATTTCGTTACAACGGGACTACGTTCAGGCTAGTAGCCAATAGCTTTGGTGTAGGAATTTGATCTGAGCATGCGTGGCACTTTGTACGTCGGAGTAGGCTACACATGATCGGAGTATGTCCGATAGGAGCATTTTGTCGAAAAATTTTATAGACAAGTTGGAAAACTTGGTCTGCCGGATACTCCAACGGAAACAGTCCGATGGAGACCACACACTGTCGGATTATCTGACAAAACGCTCCGATCGGACACATTCTGTCGGAATCTCTGACCGTGTGTACAAGGGCTAAAGCTCCATACAGGGCCAGTAGGATGTACTTCTTGAAGTCTGCTGCATGCAACTTCCCTTTTCGCTCACTAATTACATTTAAACTTACAAGATAGATATTATGTTTGGTGATCAACTTTTTTTTTTTTTTACACTTCAGTATCTGAAAGGAAGCAATTTGCCCTGAATGGGAGTTCCAGCATTGCCAAAGTATCAACAGAAGTCTTACCTCCAATAATTCAAAATAGTGCAAACAGTGGTAAACAGGAACCAGCATGAGACGAGGGAGGATGTATCTCACTGCTTCTTTAAAGCCGTCAGATATTGACTGAGAGGAGACGACACAAATTAGAGAACATGACATTCTGCGGAATTAGAAGCTCTAACATGCAAGACCTACATACAATGTTTACATATTTACTACACAGCCTACTGACTCCACGATTAAAAAGGGACATGGGGGGGGTTGATTCACTAAAAGGCAAATCCACTTTGCACTGCAAGTGCACTTGGAAGTGCAGTCGCTGTAAATCTAAGGGAAAGATCTGAAACGAGGGGAAGCTCTGCTGATTCTATCATCCAATCACATACAAGCAAAAATGCCTTTTTTTTTTAAATATTCCTTGCATGTCCTCCTCGGATCTACGACGACTGCACTTCCAAGTGCACTCGTAGTGCAAAGTGGATTTCCCTATAGTAAATAAACCCCGTGGTCACCTTGCTCATGCAGGAGAAAGCAACAGTGTCTCTAAAAAGCTGCTCCCCCCCCCCGATAACACTATACTCACCATACCTGCGCTCCCTCGCAGCTCCTCTGCAGTCATCAATGACATGGACTGTGCTTGTAAACTGCAGGAGCTGTGATGTCATTCCTTAGTTCCCAGGCCTAGCGACTGGCTGCTAGGCCTGGCGACTTCATGGGGAGCAGGCCACCTGCTTAGTATTCGCGTCAACTGCAGAGGAGCACTGGTAAGGTGGGGGGGTAAGAGGGTCAGGGGACGCCCTTTGCAGAAACACTGTTACTATGCCCTACATAGGCAATGAGACAGTGGGGCCAATTTACTAAAACTGGTTCACATGAGTGGATCTGGTGCAGCTGTGCATAGTAACCAATCGGCTTCTAGATTGTCTTGTCAAAGCTTATTTGCACAATCTGAAAATAGAAGTTGCGCAGCTTCTGTGTGCTCCGGTTTTAGTACATTTTTCCTGTGTCTCTTTAAACTATTAGAGAGTAAACAGCATAAGGGAGAAGAACTATTGTCTATGCTGTCCATCTTATTCAATCAACTATGCCTTGACATGGTTTCAGCTAATTCAGACCATGTTGCAGTACATAAAAAGGAGAAGTTTGGGATTTTTAAAAAATGTTTTATTTATTAGAAATAATACTTACGTAGGTAGATGCAGCATCTGTCCTCTGGCTGCTCTAAGGCCCCCCTTTCACACGGGGACCTGATCGGACCCTTCAATCTCCCCTATGGAGTGACGGATGTCAGCGGTGACATGTCTAGTGACATCCGCCACTATCTGATCCGGTCTGCAAAATCCAGATGGATGGTGGTCTTATTTTCCATCTGTCTGGCGAATCGAAAACATATATGTGGTCCGTTTTCACCCAATTTCCCCATAGAGGAGAGTGCGACTATGTTCGTCTCCGCTCTGCACAGTGAGTGGAGACGGACCTGTCATCTGACTGCTTGGCAGGGATCAGCGGAGTAGGTTCTGGGTGAATACCGACCGTATAGTCACGGCCTTTCCCCAGCCTGGACCGGTGTCCTATCAGATACTGTCCCCCATCACATAGTGTCCACTTGCGCAGTATGGGGGACAAGGAGAAGCTGAACATCTCTGAAGATAAACTGCGCCTGCGCACTGTGTCAAGGTTCAAGCCCCACCATCCAAGCGGACATAGAGTTAGAATATAGAAGAGCCGAGCGAAGCAAGGCCGTGCCCGAAGCGAGCCCGCGAGGGGCCCCTGTTACTACGAGCAACCCTAAGTCCACTTGGATGGTGGGGCTTCAACCTGGACTCAGTGCGCAGGCGCCGTTCTTCTTCGGAGATGTTCGGCCTCTCCTTGTCCCCCCCGTACTGCACAAGCGCTGCGCCTTTGCAGAACGTCCCGGACACTATGCGATAGGCGGACACTTTGTGTCAGAACACCGGCTCTGTGACGTTAGCCGACAGGCCCGCCGTTTGCTGAAAACGGGTCACAGGAATGCAGAACAAACCACATTCCTGTGATCCATAAGAGAAGTACAGCCAAAGTTTGTTCTTTTTTAAAAAGGTATGTGAACCCTAAATAATAAACTTCTATCTGCTCCCTTTAGGTCTGTTAGAATAGTATTGCAAAGGTTTCGTCAGATCTATTCAAAGTATGAAAAAACACTGATTGATCATGCAAAAAAATTTGTAACCTGGTAATATCCTGTGCTTTCAGCCTGAGCTGCACTCTTATTCAATACATTGTTCCAAACTATCTCTGAGAACTACAGAACCCCCCCCCCCCCTCCAAATATTAGAGGTGCACCGAATGGAAATTTTGGTGCCAAAACACGAAAATGCAGGACGCACGTGGCCAAAACCCGAAAATGACAGTTTTTAAAAATATATTTATATATAATTGTATTATATTCGACTTTCTAATTAATATCATCAATTTAAATGAATATTAATTTATCGTCAGCCATTATTGGCACCTTAAGACCCCTTTCACACCACACCGCCCATGGGCGGTAAAATTCCGCTATTTTTAGCGGCGTTTTACCGCCAGATTTGCGGTGCATTTTGGCCGCTAGCGGGGCGCTTTTACCCCCGCTAGCGGCCGAGAAAGGGTTAAAACCACCGGCAATATGCCGCATTTTGATGGCGGTATTACAGCGCTGCCCCATTGATTTCAATGGGGAGCAGCGGTAAACACACCGCTCCAAGGAAGCTGCTGGCAGGACTTTTCCCTGACATCCTGCCAGCGCACCGCTGTAGTGTGAAGGCCCTCAGGCTTTCACACTACATACAATGGTGCAGCTTCTTTAGGGCGGATTGCAGGCGCTATTTCTGCAAAACGTCCTGGTGTGAAAGGGGTCTTAGTGCAAAAAAATCTCAAGAAAAATGTATCCCTTTAAATTCTATGCAGCTGTCTGCATTTTTGGTTTATAAAAAAAAAAAAAAAAGCGCACAAAAAACACACCTCCCCGTTCAAATGCATTGAAAACGCTAGAAAAGCCCCGTATTACGTTTTTCATGCTGTTTTTGAGTCACATGACCTATGAAAAACACACAATAAGCACAGTAAAATTGCTGCGAATTTGCGGCAAAATCGCTTATCAGCCGAATGTCAATAACGCCATTTTCAGCAGAAATTTCAGTGCATCTCCATCAAATATATTATGGAGATCAGGTAAGGGGGAGGTTATTGTAGTTCTGCCCTTGGGCTATGACCCCAATTCTCTTCAGGTACAGTATAGTTAGTGAGCGCTGTCATCCTAGGGCAGGAATTGTGTTACAAGTAAAATCACCAGATGAAAAGAAAGAAAAGCATAAAAGAAGAAGATTAATGCAGCCACTAAAACCACAATTACAAAAAAAAAGTTGGAATGCTGTGTAAAATCTACATAAAAACAGAATGCAATGGTTTGCAAATCTCATAAACCTATAATTTATTCACAATAGAAAAATGTTTAAACAGAGAAAATTTTAGGAAAAAAAAAAATAAGGTCGTTTTGAAATTGATGGCAGCAACATGTCGCAAAAAATTGGTTTACCACGGTGTAGCATCCCCTCTTCTTTTAACTACACTCTGAATGTCTGGGAACTGGGGAGACCAGTTTCTGGAGTTTTGGGAGGGTAACGTTGTCCTATCTTTGAGTGAATCTAACTGCTCTGCAGTCTTGGGTCATCTTTATTGTTTTTTGTTTCAAGATGCACCAAATATTTCCAACTGGCGAAAGGTCTGGACTGTAGGCAGGCCAGTTTAGCACCTGGCATCTTCTACTAAGAAGCCATGCTGTTGTCATAGCTGCAGTGTAGCACAGTCCTCCTGAAAAATGCAAGGCCTTCCCTGAAAAGACGCTTGTCTGGATGGGAGCATATGCTGCTCTAAAGCCTGGATATATCTTTCAGCATTGATGGTGTCTTTCCAGATGTGCCATCTTCCCCTTTCCATACACACAAATACACCCCCATACCATCAGAGATGTGGGCTTTTGAACTGAGCGCTGATAACAAGCCAGAGGATCCCTCTCCTTTTTAGTCCAGAGGACACCACGTGGCGCCCATGGTTGCCAAAAAGAATGTAACATTTTGATTCTTCTGACCACAGAACAGTTTTCCACTTTGCAACACATTTTAAAGGAGCTTTAGTCCAGCGAAGAACGCAGCATTTCTGGATTATGTTCAGATGTGGCTTCTTCGTTGCATGATAGAGTTTTACTTTGTATTTTTTTGGATGGCACAGCGAACCGTGTTAACAGAATGATTTTTGTAAGCATTCCTGAGCACTTGTAGTGATGTCCATCACAGACTCATGCCAGTTTTTAATGCCGTCTTTGGAATTTTACGCTAAGGAACATTATTCTTAAATTTGTTCAACAATTCTTGGACTCAACTTTTCAGTTTGGTGAACCTCTGCCCATCTTTACTTCTGAGACACTCCGACGTCCTAAAATGCTTATCTTATATCCGATCATTACTGACCTATTGCCAATTAACCTAATTAGTTGCAAAATGTTTTTTAGGCTCTTCCTTGTTAGTACCACTTACTTTGCCAACCTTTTTTTTCCATGTCCCAACCTTTTTGCTGCCATCAATTTAAAATTTACCAAATTTTTTCAGTTTCTGGGTTTAACTGGTTCCCGTCCTGCCTATGGTAGAGTGGCACTGGCTACTTAATAAATATATAGATAAAAAAAAAAAAATTATATATATATATATATATATATATATACACACACATAGACATACACATACACATACATACGAATTTTGTTTATTCAGTAAAAAGTAAAAACCCAGTGGTGATTAAATACCACCAAATGAAAGCTCTATTTGTGTGTGAACAAAATGGGTACAGTGTTGCAAGACCATGCAATGGTCATTCAAAGTGCAACAGCGCGGAAAATTGGCCTGGGCAGGAAAGGGGTAAAAGTGCCCAGGAATTGAAGTGGTTAAATATTTGATAGGTTTTTTTATTGTAAAAAAAATATAGGTTTATGAGATTTGCAAATCATTGCATTTTGTTTTCATGTAGATTTTACACAGCACCCCAACTTTTTTGGAAATGGGGTTGTACAATGGATATAAAAAGTCTACACACCTCTGGTAAAATGTCAGGTTTCCGTGATGTAAAAAAAAAAAAAGAGACAGATAAATGAATGCTTTGCAGAACTTTTTCCACCTTTATTGTGTCCTATAAACTGTACAACTCAATTGAAAAACAAACTGAAATCTTTTAAGCGGGGGGATAAAAACTAAAATAATGTGGTTGCATAAGTGTGCACACCCTCTTATTAACTGGGGATTTAGCTGTGTTCAGAATTAAGCAATCACATTCAAACTTGTGTTAAATAGGAGTCAGTACACACCTACCATCATTTAAAGTGGAAGTAAACTCCCCTATCGTTTTCAGCCAAGGAAGCGGCCATCTTTGCCTCCGTTTAACCTTCAACTGCTATGGTGCTGCACATGTGATTCGTTAGGACACCAGCCATTGGATGGTTTGATAATTTGGCCGAGAGCAAAGCCAATATGCAGTTAGCATTCCCAGCATGCCTTTTTTTTAACTGTTTAAATCGATGGGTTTACTTTAAAGTGCTTCTGATTAACCCCAAATACATTTTAGCTGTTCTAGTAGGTCTTTCCTGACATTTTCTTAGTCGCATCCCACAGCAAAAGCCATGGTCCACAGAGAACTTCCAAAGCATGACCTGAGGGATCTTTTTATTAAAAGGTATCATTCAGGAGAAGGGTACAAAATAGTTTTCAAGGCATTAGATATACCATGGAATACAGTGAAGACAGTTATCATCAAGTGGAGAAAATATGGCCCAACAGTGACATTACCAAGAACTGGACGTCCCTCCAAAATTGATGAAATGACAAGAAGAAAACTGCTCAGGGAGGCTGCCAAAGGGCCTACAGCAACAGGAATATCTGGAAAGTACTGGCTGTGTGGTACATATGACAACAATCTCCCATATTCTTCATATGTCTGGTCTATGGGGTTGAGTGGAAAGACCGAAGCCTTACAAAGAAAAACACCAAAGCCCGGCTAAATTTTGCAAAAACATGTGAAGTCTCCCAAAAGCACGTGGAAAAATGTGTTCTGGTCTGATGAAACAAAAGGTTGAACTTTTTGGCCATAATTCCAAAAGATATGCTTGCCGCAAAAACAAAACTGAACATTGCCAAAAGAACACCATACCCACTGTGAAGCATGGTGGTGGTGGCATCATGCTTCGGGGCTGTTTTTCTTCAGCTGGAACAGGGGCTTTAGTCAAGGTAGAAGGAATTATGAACATTTCCAAATACCAGTCAATATCGGCACAAACCCTTCAGGCTTCTGCTAGAAAGCTGAACATGAAGAGAAACTTCATCTTTTAGCATGACAACGACCCAAAGAATTCATCCAAATCAACAAAGGAATGGCTTCACTAGAAGAAGATTCAAGTTTTGGAATGGCCCAGCCAGAGCCCAGACCCGAATCCGATTGGAAATTGGAAATCTGTGGGGTGATCTGAAGAGGGTTGTGCACAGGAGATGCCCTCGCAATCTGACAGATTTGGAGTATTTTTGCAAAGAAAAGTGGGCAAATGTTGCCAAGTCAAGATGTGCCATGCTGATAGACATATACTGGAAAAGATTGTGCGTGTAATAAAATCAAAAGGTGCTTCAACAAAGTATTCGTTTAAGCGTGTGCACACTTATGCAAACATATTTTATTTTTTGTTTTTACTTCCTTCCACCTGGAAGATTTCAGTTTGTTGTTCAACTGAGTTGTACAGTTTATATGTCACATTAAAAGGTGGAAAGAGTCCTGAAATAATTTATTCCATCAAAGAAACCTGACATTTTAACAGGGGTGTGTAGCCTTTTTATATCTACTGTATATCTAAGGGCAGGTAAGCTGCATTATCTTACCTATTAGTAGTAGTAACCATTGACACAGCGCAAAAAAAAAAAAAATCCTCACCTGGAAATACAGGGGAACGTTAGGTTTAGCCATGAGGTTATTGAAATGCTCCTGGAAATGGGTGGTAAGGATGTCCTGGGACAAGGTCTCATACGGGTCGAAGGCTTGTTCCTAAGGGTAAAATACAGGAAGTTGTGTCATTTTTGCATCCGAGTCCTGATGAAGGGGGGTTGTTTGACACCCCCCCCCCCCCCCCCCTTACGTATTGGCTAACTTTCATCTTTCTGTTGTTTCATTTTTACCAACAATAAATCATATGGACTCTTAAAGTGGTTGTAAACCCTTACAACACACTTTGACCTACAGGTAAACCTAGATTAAGGCTTACCTGTAGGTTCAAGCAATATCTCCTAAACCTACACGGTTTAGGAGATATTTGCTAAAAAACAGGCAGCGCACTGAGGCGCCGCGGTCAACAGCGATATGCCGTGAGTGGCGGCTCCCGTGCGCATGCACGGGAGAGACGACATCGCGGCTTCGCCGAATGACATCGGCGGAGCGGCGAGACCCACCGAGAAGATGGATGCTCCGGACTACAGGGGACAGCGGTGACTTCGCTGGCTCCTGTGTCAGGTAAGTGACACATAATGGACTACTATGCGATGCGATGCATAGTAGTCCATTATGCTTTACCTTTGCAGGGAATGAAAGAGGAAGTAAACCCATCAGGGTTTACTCCCTCTTTAAAACAGAACTAAAAAGTCCTACTTTCACAGCAAAGGGAACTGCCATCTTAAATTCCGTTTGATCTGCAGCTGCCAAGTTGCTGCACGTGTGCTCAACTATGACACAAGCAATTTCATGGCTTAACAGTTCCACTGATATTAAGATATTAAACCATAGCGGGAATATAGGCACGTGTACCCAACTTATTTTCTGCTATACAACTAATAACAATGATTAGTTACATTTCAACATGTGCCCACTGTCTAGTGTCTGTCTTAAAAAGGAAGTAAACCTTCCTGTATTCTTTGTACCTATAGATAAGCCTAGAATAAGGTTCATCTAAAGGTAAATATCTCCTAAACGTGCGCCGTTTAAGAGACATTTACAGTATAATGCGCCGATGATGTAATTGGCACATTCGCTCTTGAAGGAACATGCACCCGTACCGTTTCTTCAGAAGCCTGTGCTGTGACCGACGGCTCCCATGCGCATGCGGGGGGAGTGATGTCACATGGCTCCGGCCAGTCACACAGCCGGAGTCTGCGGCCCCAGAAGGAAGATGGGCAAAGATGGATGTTGCCTGCAGCAGGGAAGGACACAGGTTTTGTTTACAGGTGGAGTGTCAGAAAATGTGCTAGCATGTGATGCATTCTAGCACATTATGCCTTTACTTTGCAGGGAAGATAAACCGAATTAAAGAGGAAGTAAACCCTGATGAGTTTACTTCCTCTTTCATTCCCTGCAAAGGTAAAGCATAATGGGCTACTATGCATCGCATCACATCGCATAGTAGTCCATTATGTGTCACTTACCTGACACAGGAGCCAGCGAAGTCACCACTGTCCCCTGTAGTCCGGCGCATCCATCTTCTCGGTGGGTCTCGCCGCTCCGTCGCTGTCATTCGGCGAAGCCACAATGATGTCACTCCCACGCATGCGCACGGGAGCCGCCACGCGCGGCATATCGCCATTGACGGCGGTGCGCTCAGTGCGCCACTGTGTACGGCGCATGTGCTGTAGACAGCGGTGCCTGTCTTTCGGGAAATATCTGCTAAACCGTGTAGGTTTAGGAGATATTTCTTGGACCTACAGGTAAGCCTTAATCTAGGCTTACCTGTAGGTCAAAGTGTGTTGTAAGGGTTTACAACCACTTAGGAAGCTGTTCCTCAAAAAAAAAAAAAAAAAAAAAGGCAGAGAGCAAAGGACTAGCGACCAGTATTGCCCATGGTCTGCAACTGAACGTCCTCCATTACAGACTTCCTTAATCCTGAATTCCTAAAGCTGACCATAGATGGATCAGTCCCTGCTGAACTGGCTGAATTTCATTGCATCTATGGGCATTCCCGTTCGTGAGGAGTCTTATCTAAAGCCCCGTACACACTATAAGATTTTATGCTGATTTTTGTCTTCAGATTTACCAAAACTATATAATATGAGGTCAAACCTTATGAGTTTCAATTTGTATGCAGTCAAGGCAAGGCCCTTCTACTACATGGTTTTGGTAAATCTGAAGGGAAAAAATCAGCAGAAAATCTGATAGTGTGTATGGAGTTTAACAATCAACTCCTCTCGAACTGGACTGTTGGTATATTTTCGTTTAATGAGTGCTTGCACAGTGGTGTCATCACCAAATTTCACTTTATGTTTCTTGAGACTAGCAGTAAGACAGACATACAGTAAGGCAAATAAGTATTTTACCCCCCCCCCCCCCCCCCTCCCCGCCAATTTTTGTACATTTGCCCACTGACAAAGAAATGATCAGTCTATAATTTTAATGGTAGGTTTATTTTAACAGCGAGAGTCAGAACAGCAGCAAATATATCCAGAAAACTGCATTCCAAAAAAGTTATAAATTGATTTGCATTTTAATGAGTGAAACAGGTGTTTGACCCCTTCGCAAAACAGGACTTAGCACTTGGTGGCAAACCCCTTGGTGGCAATCACAGAGGTCAGACGATTTTTGTAGTTGGCCACCAGGTCTGTACACATCTCAGGAGGGATTCTGTCCCACTCCTCTCTCCAGATCTTCATCTCCAAGTCATCAAGGTTTTGAAGCTGACATTTGGTAACTAGAACCTTCAGCTCCCCCCACATATTTTCTATGGGATTAAGGTCTGTAAACTGGCTAGGCCACCCCAGGACCATAAATATGCCTCTTCTTGATCCACTCTTTTGTTGCCTTGGCCGTGTGTTTTGGGTCATGCTGGAATACCCATCCACAACCCATTTTCAATGCCCTGGCTGAGGAAAGGAGGTTCTCACCCAAGATTTGACGGTACATGGCCCCATCCATCGTCCCTCTGATGCTGTGAAGTTGTCCTGTCCCCTTAGCAGAAAAACAACCCCAAAGCATAATCTTTCCACCTCTATTTTTGACGGTGGGGATGGTGTTCTTGGGGTCATAGGCAGCATCCCTCCTCCTCCGAATATGGCGAGTTGAGTTGATGCCAAAGGGCTCGATTTTGGTCTTATCTGACCACAAGACTGTCACTCAGTTCTCCTCTGAATCATTCAGAGTAGGGCTGCAACTAACGATTATTTTCATAATCGATTAGTTGGCCGATTATTGTTTCGATTAATCGGTTAATAAACTTAAAAAAAATCGTGGTGTATAATTAAGTTAATATGTAAAGTTAAAAAAAAAAGGCAATTTATTCTTAAATATCTCTATATGCAGTGGTGAATATAACTAACCAACTATATGGTTAGGGAGCAAAATATCTAATCCACTCTGAGAATAACAGACAGAAGAGATATACTGTATATATCAGAGGGGATATACTGTATATATCATTAGAGGAGAGATATACTGTATATACCATTAGAGGGGATATATACTGCATATACTATCAGAGGAGAGATATACTGTATATACTTTGAGGGGATATACTGTATATACCATTAGATGAGAGAGATAGTGTATATACCATTAGAGGATATATAGTGTATATACTAATAGTATATACAGTATATCTCCTCTAATAGTATATACAGTATATCACCTCTAATAGTATATGCAGTATATCTCCTCTAATAGTATATGCAGTATATCTCCTCTAATAGTATATACAGTATATCTCCTCTATTAGAGGAGATATACTGTATATACTATTAGAGGATATATACTGCATATACTATTAGAGGATATATACTGCATATACTATTAGAGGAGAGATATACTATTAAAGGGTCAATCTAGTAAATATCATCATACTCAATAACTATAACCCCATTTTGTTACTGGCCGATTAATCGATGAAAATAGTAATCGATTAATTCCATAATGGATTAGTTGTTTCAGCCCTAATTCAGAGGTTCAATAGCAAACTTCAGATGGGCCTGTGCATGTGCTTTCTTGAGCAGGGGGACCTTGTGAGGGTTGCAGGATTTCAGTTCCTCACGGCGTAGTGCGTTATCGATTGTTTTTTTTTTTTGGTGACTACGGTCCCAGCTGCCTTGAGATCATTGACAAGATTCTCCCATGTAGTTCTGGCATCACCGTTTTCATGATTATTGAAACTCCACGAGGTGAGATCTTGCATGGAGTCCCGGACCGAGAGAGAGATTGACAGTTATTTTGTGTTTCTTCCATTGGTGAATAATCGCTCCAACCGTTTTCACCCTCTCACCAAGCTGCTTGGCGATGGTCTTGTAGCTCATTCCAGCCTTGTGTATGTCTACAATCTTGTCCCTGACATTCTTGGACAGCTCTTTGGTCTTGGCCATGGTGGAGACATTGGAATCTGATTGATTGCTTCTATGGACAGGTGCTTTTTCTACAGGTAACAAGCTGAGATTAGGAGCACTCCCTTTTAGGAGAGTGCTCCTAATCTTAGCTTGTTAGCTGTAAAGAAGACACCTCAGAGCCATAAATCTTGTTGATTGATAGGGGATCAGATACTTATTTCACTCATTAAAATGCCAATAAATGTATAACTTTTTTGAAATGCGTTTTTCTTGACCTTTGTTTTTTGTTATTCTGTCTCTCGCTGTTAAAATAAACCTACCATTGAAATTATAGACTGATCGGTTTTTTTTTGTCAGGGGGCAAATGTACAAAATCAGCAGGGGATCAAATACTTTTTCCCCTCACTGTACACTCATCAGCCACTTTATTAAGTACACCTTGCTAGTACCAGGTTGGACCCCCCTTTTGCCTTCAAAACTGCCTTAATTCTTCAGGACATAGATTCAACAAGGTCTTGGAAACATTCTTCAGTGATTTTGGTCCATAGTGATATGATAGCATCACACAGTTGCTGTAGATTTGTCAGCTGTATATCCCAAAGGTGCTCTATTGGATTGAGATCTGGTGAGTGTGGAGGCCATTGAAGTACAGTGACATCATAGTCATGTTCAGGAAACCAGTGGTGAGATGATTGGAGCTTTGTGACATGGTGAATTATCCTGCTGGAAGGAGCCATCAGAAGATGGGGACACTGTAGTCATAAAGGGATGGACATGGTCGGCAACAATACTCAGGTAGGCCGTGGTGTTTAAACAATGCTAAATTGGTACTAAGGGGTTCAAAGTGTACCAAGAATATATCCCCCACACCATTAGACCACCACCACCATCCTGAACCATTGATATATGGCAGGATGGATCCATGCTTTCATGTTGTTTACGCCAAATTCTGACCCGACCATCTGAATGTCCCGGCTGAAATCCAGACTCATCAGACCAGGCAACGTTTTTCCAATCTTCTATTGTCCAATTTTGGTGATCCTGTGAATTGTAGCCTCAGTTTCCTGTTCTTAGCTGACAGGAGTGGCACCCGGTGTGGTCTTCTGCTGCTGTAGCCCAGCTGATTCAAGGTGCGATGCGTTGTGTGTTCAGAGATGGTATTCTACATACCTTGGTTGTAAACGAGTCGTTATTTGAGTTACTGTTGTCTTTCTATCATCTCAAAAACAGTTTTCCCATTCTCCTCTGACATCAACAAGGCATCTTCCTCCACACAACTGCCGCTCACTGGATATTTTCTCTTTTTCTCTGTAAACCCGAGAGATGGTTTTGCGTGAATATCCCAGCAGATCAGCAGCAAATACTCAGACCAGCCCGTCTGGCACCAACAACTATGTCACATTCAATGGTACGGATACTGATACTCGGTTTGAACTTCAGCAAGTAGTCTTCATCACGTCTAGATGCCTGAATGCATTGAGTGGCTGCCATCAGATTGGCTGATTACAAACTTGGGTTACCAAGCAGTTTCATAGTTAGTAAGGTTGAATAAAGACACCAGTCCATCCAGTTCAACCTGAGTGAGTGTCTATCCCTGTACATTGTACACTCAAATTGGTCCCTACCCTCAAGGAGCCCACAATCCAAGGTCCCCATTCATATACTAGGGCCAATTTTTGGACAGAAGCCAATTAACCTACCTGCATGTCTTTGGAGTGTGGGAGGAAACCGGAGTACCCGGAGGAAACCCACACAGGCACAGGGAGATCATGCAAACTCCAGGCAGGTAGTGTCGTGGTTGGGATCTGAACCAGCGACCCTTCTTGCTGCTAGGTGAGAGTGCTAACCACTACACCACTGTGCCGCCCAGTTGAAGAGGTGTACCTAATAAAGTGGCCAGCGAGTGCACAGTTATAAGGCAGTAGGCAAAAGGAGTTGTCCGGGTACACCAGGCACCCTTGCAGTTCACTGTTTTTTTTTTTTTGTTTTTTTTTTTAGGAATTCCAGACAAAAAAAAGGTAACATTTTCAGGGCACAATAAACGTTTCTAAATGTTCCCTATACCCTAGCAGATCGTCACTCATTGAGTTCATGTCCACTTTAGAACCCATGGTCTGTACCTCAGCCAAGTCTTCAAAACAGCTTCCAACAAGAGGATGTGGGCTGCTCTCATCCGTCATCTCCACAGTATCCTCAATCAAACCCAGAAGCTTCACCGTAAGTTCATGGATGTCCAGGATATTACTGAAGATGATCTCGATTTCCTGCAAGATGGTAAATGGAATGCTTTACACGTTAAGACACACAAGAATAATGTCATTTAAATTGCAATCTGTGTCCCCTCTATGTAGATTCATCCTATTTGTCCCCGTGATCACTGTCACAGACAGGAAGTGATGGGAAATCCAATATTTACAGCTGTCATCAGAACAGGAAGTTAGAGGAAATCTTCCACTGGAAGAGGCACGGGTGACAACTGTAGAGAAGGGAATTCTCCTCACTTTTCATATATTTCTTCTCTCTTTTTGTTGCATTTGTAGGACACAGCAAAAAATTAACTGACAGGTTTTAATCCTTCACTACTCCATCCAAAACTAGAAGAAAGAGTTTTAAGCTAGAAATGCACTTTAACAGATCACAGGAAATACCTCTACTCTCACCTCTGTGTATATGAAGGTATCATTTTAAAGTGGTTGTAAACCCATCTGGGGAAAAAAAAAAAAAAAGCAACCTGCACAGCAAAGGCATAATGAGCTAGTATGAATAGCATACTAGCTCATTATGAATAACGCTGCAGACAGCGGTGGCTGTCTTTTTGTAAATATCTCCTAAATCGTGTAGGTTTAGGAGATATTTTTTGGACCTACAGGTAAGCCTTAATCTAGGCTTACCTGTAGATAAGGGTTTACAACCACTTTAAAGAGGAAGTAAACCCTGATGAGTTTACTTCCTCTTTCATTCCCTGCAAAGGTAAAGCATAATAGACTACTATGCATTGCATACTACCCCATTATGTGTCACTTACCTGACACAGGAGCCAGCGAAGTCACCGCTGTCCCCTGTAGTCCGGCGCATCCATCTTCTCGGTGGGTCTCGCTGCTCCGCCGCTGTCATTCGGCGAAGCCGTGATGAAGTCACCCCCGCGCATGCGCACGGAAGCCGCTACGCACGGCATATCGCCGTTGCAGGGTGCCGCACTCAGTGCGCCTGCGTGCAGCTGTCTACGGCGCATGCGCCATAGACAGCGGTGCCTGTCTTTTGGAAAATATCTCCTAAACCGTGTAGGTTTAGGAGATATTTCTTGGACCTCCAGGTAAGCCTTAATCTAGGCTTACCTGTAGGTCAAAGTGGTTTATATGGGTTTACAACCACTTTAAGGTCAAGTGACAAAATAAATTAAAGATGGACAACCTATATTTACAGCAAGCCCGAAAATTTTGCGTGATTTGCTGCTACTTAGGAATTGTTTGCCTTGGCCATATCAAAACCATTCTGTCATCATTTCTGTATATTAAAATGATGGTCACTTAGACTTCATATAACAATTCAGAGCGTATTTTTATTTTTTCTTAACATTTCAGATTAACTGGAGAACAGTAATGCCGCGTACACACGAATAGACTTTTTGACAGCAAAGGTCAGACGGAACGAGTCCGTCTGACAATTCGATCGTGTGTGGTCTCCATCGGACCTTTGCTTGCCAAAAATCTGGCGGACTTTAGAAATAGAACATGTTTTAAATTTTCCCGCCGGACCGAGAAATAAGTTTGTGTGCATTAGGGATGAGCTCAGGCGTGTTCACATGGAACACGTGCAGAACCCGCCAGGAAGTCGGCGCAGCGCTGCGCTAATCAAAGGCAGTGAGACATTGCCCCGATGTGCGGCTGCAGAGAACGGGCAATGTCTCACTGCCTGTGATTAGCGCAGCGCCGACTTCCCGGCGGGCTCTGCACGTGTTCCATGCGAATGCGCCTGAGCTCATCCCTAGTGTGTATGCTAATCCGACGGACAAAAACCGACGCTAGGGCAGCTATTGGCTATGAACTTCCTTATTCTAGTCCGGTCGTACGTCATCACATTCGAATCCGTTGGACTTCGGTGTGATTGTGTGTGTCCGTTCATTTAGAAAGTCAGCCGAAAGACTGTTGGGCCTAGTCCGTCGTAAAGTCCGGTTGTGTGTACACGGCATTAACCTGTCAGGTTTCTACTGCCCTCTTTACCCCTGATGAGGAAGTTCTCCTCCTGTTGCTTGTCCTGGTGACAACCTCAACCAGGCATGGAGACATTTTTTTTTTTTACAAGGACGGCAATAAAAGCCTCATGGTTGTATTTACTGTAAGTGGAGTTACAGGGAAATCAGAATTCTTGGTAACAAGCAAAATCTCTTGGTAGGACGATCACTGAGTTCCTTCCTAGCTCAGCTTTGCTACTCCCTAGATGAATATTTCTCAACTCCAGTCCTCAAGGCGCTCCAACAGGTCATGTTTTCTGGCTTTCCATTATTTTTTTGCACAGGTGATATGATCAGTTTCACTGCCTTAGTAATTACCACAGCTGTTTTATCTGAGGGAAATCCTGAAAACATGACCTGCTGGGGCGCCTTGAGGACTGGAGTTGAGAAACACTGCTCTAGATCACCTTTCTGCTACCTGGACAAAAATGATAATTGTTGCTTCAATATTGGAATGGAAAACACCTGTCTGATATAGGGAATGGAGTTGCTGAACCAGAAAATACATGCATCATCTGCTTAGCTGAGTAATGTAGAAAAGTTGTGTGATCACAGGACTGGCTGTACAGAATTACTATTTATTTTGGCAGATAAGACATCAGTGGGCGAGACTGTATTATTAGACCAGCAGGCAGCTTTTGATTTGTCATAGTGTGGATTCAGCCCCGCTTTTTCTGATAGTGGTCCCAGTCAAATCAGTTTCATAGTTAGTTAGGTTGAATAAAGACACCAGTCCATCCAGTTCAACATGAGTGAGGTGTCTACAATTGTCCCTATCCTTGTACATTGCTACACCCACATTGGTCCCTATCCTCAAGGAGCCCACGATCCAAGGTCCCCATTCATATACTAGGACCAATTTTGGACAGAAGCCAATTAACCTACCTGCATGTCTTTGGAGTGTGGGAGGAAACCAGAGTACCCGGAGGAAACCCACGCAGGCACAGGGAGAACATGCAAACTCCAGGCAGGTAGTGTCGCGGTTGGGATTTGAACCAGCGACCCTTCTTACTGCTAGGTGAAAGTGCTAACCACTACACCACTGTGCTGCCCCAAGTTGTGGTGACCAGTTATAGTGTACATATTGCCTAGATTATATACAGCCCTATTCATAGTTTGTATATCCCCTTGCCGCCGAGCGTACGCAGATGTGCGTACTCGGCTTCCGGGGGGGTATACCGGGATGATGCCCGCACCTGCAGGCATCATGCCGGTATCGTTTTTCTGAGCGGGCGATTGGCTTTCCAGCCATAACAACCGATGCGGCTAAAAGCCGCTCGGCTGTTATGCCGGAGGAGCGGGAGGGGACATCCCCCCTTACCGCGGCTAGAGAGGGTCTGGAATTCCAGTCATTCCAGTCTCCCAATTGTAAACACGGAAGCGACGTCATGATGTCACTTCCCGTTTACTCGGCTGCCAATGGCGCCGGATTTAAAAAAATATATACAGTATTCAGAATCGCTATTTTCGGCGATCTGAATACTTTGAAGTGTAAAGGAGGGGTGGTGGGTCTTTTAGACCGCCGATCCCTCCAGAAAGAGTACCTGTCACCACCTATTACTGTCACAAGGGATGTTTACATTCCTTGTAACAACAATAAAAGTGATCAATTTTTATTTTTTTTAAACTATTTATTAATTAAAAAATTTATAAAATAAATAAGATAAAAAAATTTTTTTTTACATTTTTATTTTTTAAAAGGGCCCCGTCGCCGCGAGCTCGCACAGCAAAGAAAGCACATATGGAAGTCGCACCAGCATACCGTATATACTCGAGTATAGGCCGACCCGAGTATAAGCCAAGGCCCCCAATTTACCCCCAAAAAACTGGGAAACCTATTGACTCGTGTATAAGCCGAGGGTGAGATATGCCTGTCCATCCCTGTGTGTGTGTCCATCCATCCATCCATCCATCCCTGTGTGTGTGTGTGTCCATCCATCCCTGTGTGTGTGTGTGTCCATCCATCCATCCATCCCTGTGTGTGTGTGTGTGTCCATCCATCCATCCATCCCTGTGTGTGTGTGTGTCCATCCATCCATCCATCCATCCCTGTGTGTGTGTGTGTGTGTCCATCCATCCATCCATCCCTGTGTGTGTGTGTGTGCGTGTGTGTGTGTGTGTGGCCTTGTGTGTCCAGCCTACCTGTGTCCCAAGCCTCCGTCCGGTCCCGTCCCGTCCCGAGCCGAGCCTCCGTCCGGTCCCGTCCCGTCCCGAGCCTCCGTCCGGTCCCGTCCCGAGACTCCGTCCGGTCCCGTCCCGTCCCGAGCCGAGCCTCCGTCCGGTCCCGTCCCAGGATCACCGCTCTTCGTCGGCGCCCATTCCCCTGTTCAAATGCCGCGCCTCCCTGTCTGTGATAGGCGGAACACAATTTCCCAGCAGTCTGTGTTCCGCCTATCACGGACATCCTTTCATCCTCGTCCGTAGTACGAGGATGAGACGATGTCCGTGATAGGCGGAACACAGGCTGCTGGGAAATTCAGTGTTCCGCCTATCACAGGCGAAGGCGGAGCCGGAGGCGCGGCTTTTGAATTATAGAATGGCCGCTGTCTGTCTGCTCGACACGCTGATCGAGCGGGCAGACAGCGATGACTCGAGTATAAGCCGAGGGGGGCACTTTCAGCCTCAAAAAAGAGGCTGAAAATCTCGGCTTATACTCGAGTATATACGGTATGTAAACGGTATTCAAATCACACATGTGAGGTATCGCCGCGATTGTCAGAGCGAGAGCAATAATTCTAGCACTAGACCTGGTAACCGGAATTTTGTTTTCTTAAAGGGTCACCTATTGAGATTTTTAGGTACCGTAGTTTGTCGTCATTCCACAAGTGAGTGCAATTATAAAGTGTGACATGTTTGGTATCTATTTACTCGGCGTAACATTATCTTTCATATTTTGCAAAACAAATGGGCTAATTTTATTGTTTAGTTTTTTTAAAATGCATGAAAGTGTCACTTTTCCCAAAAAGTTGCGTTTAAAACACGGCTGCGCTAATACCGCGAGACATAAAATATTGCAACAATCGCCATTTTATTCTCTAGAGTCTCTGCTAAAAAATATATATATATATAATGTTTGGGGGTTCTAAGTAATTTTCTAGCAAAAAAATATGGATTTTAGCTCGTAAACACCAAATGTCAAAAATAGGCTTAGTCATGAAGGGGATAAAACATCACACAGGCTGGGTCGGTTACGACCTGTAGCGTTGAAGCCAACGACTTCTCCATGGACTTTGTACGGCATGTATTATCATGCTGCAATATAAGCTGGCGTATATGGCACTATTGGGTTGGATTCATACTGGTGCGATCCCAGACATCGCATGTGGTTCGCACCACATGCCTGTGCACATCACATGCGATGTCTGTGCGGGGCGAATTCAGCCCGACTGTCTGTATGGCTGAAATTGCATTCGGACCAAAATGGCGCATGACCCTTATATTTGTCTGCGCTGGAATCGAATCACATGGGTGTTCAGACCCATGCGATCCAATTCCATCTTATTTCACAATTCGCACTGCATTCCGCCAACTGATTTGGGGGTGTCATTAACTTTATATTGACACCCCAAGCGGTTCGTGAACTGCCTGCAAATCAGCTGCGATGCGCACAGGAATCGCTGTGTTTCACGCATCACACCAGTATGAACCCAAGGCTGCACACTCTCTTGAGTATAATATACCAGGTACACATCCTGTCTAGGAATCTGAAGTTAAAGCACTCAAAAACGGAACTTCCACTTTTTGAAATCCGCCCCCCTCCGGTGTCACAATTGGCACCTTTCAGGGGGAGGGGGAGCAAATAACGGTCTTATACAGGTATTTTGCTCCCACTTCCAGGCATAGATATCTGTGGATATCTACACCGGGTCCAGTGTCTCCTATGCCCCCTCCCCCCCCCGCTGTCTTCTGGGAAACGCAAAGGTCTCAGAAGACAGCAGGGACCATTCAGATCGTGCAGTGCAACTCGCGCATGCGCGGTAGCGAACCAGATTCCCTTACCGGAGGTGGCGGAGGCACCCGAGGGACAGATCGGCTCTGGGTGCCGACATCGTGGGTGCCATGGGCGGGTAAGTGTCCATATTTTAAAAGTCAGCAGCTGCAGTATTTGTAGCTGCTGACTTTAAAAAAACAAAAACACACATTGCTACATGTTGTGAACAATGTACTAAATTATGGACTACTATTAGGGAGGCTATACCCATTCTTCAATACCGGGGTTTTTTCTTCCCAGGTGTCCTGTACTAGCCTATAATATGCAATTACCACCTATAAATAGAACTGAAGATTTAACTTGCGTTGGTGCCCATTTTGTAGTCAATTTAATTAATGCATGCATGCACGCATCTTAAGGGTTACATGCATATGCTGGGTGGGGGGTACCTAGGTGGGAGGGGGGAACAGGATACCAAATTTATAATTTTTGTTTTTATAACTTTTTAATACTTGCTCTAACATAATATATGGTAGATAGGAATTGATAGCATATATCTCTCTTACACTCAGTTGTGGTGCCTGGGAATGTGTGCGTGTATCTCTCTCTCTCTCTCTTATGCTTGCCCAATTGATGCGTGTAATGCCAAAAGTCATGCTGCCCTCACAAGACTTGTGGGCGTCCTTACAAGCACTGAAAACCATCAACAAAAGGAAAGGGCACACCGACCTAGTGCATTACCAATATAAACATTTTTATTGAATGATAAAAAGTAATCTACTTACAAACTCCTAGTGAACATAGGCATGTAAAATGGTGCAGACGAGACCACCACAAGATCCACAGTACTCAGCCAGTGGTGTGGGAAACCCTCGTAGCATCCAAAAGCAAACGCGCTTTGAGGATCAAGCCCTCTTTGTCCGTGCCAAACGCAATGCTTCAATCCTCGAAACGTGTTAGCCTTTGGATGCTACACCGATGGCTGAGCACTGGTTATGTTGGTAATGAACTAGGTAGGTCAGTGCGCCCTTTCTATTGTTCTCGATTTCTGCTATAAATTGGTGTCATGTGCCACTTCATTTTATTTTTTTTTGAGTTGCATTGTTTTTTTTTAGGGTGACACCCACAAATATACAAATTTATATTGGTGTCTAACCAATAGTAACAATAGAATCCTACGACCAAATCAGGGTTTGAATATAGACAGGATACAGGTCTTTAAAATGCTTTGGGCATTAATCCCTCGAAGCCCAAGCCTTCTTCTGACACTTGGAAAATTCAGAGCTCAACTTGTTGCTTACAAGTTAAAATCAGTATTTTTTTGCTAGAAAATTACTTCGTGTTGAATCCCGATCAGGTTTCTACTGCTATCCAGAGCTGCTTTAGAGAGATTCACCTTCTCATGCTGTCCTGCAGACAATCGTTTACCAGACAGGAAGTGGGGGAAATTCTCAAAACGGCAACACAGACAGGTATAAAAATGCTTTTCTTTAGTAGAATAGGAAAAGGCTAGAATGCCCATCAGATTTCTATTTCCTGTAAGTGCCCCTGCTGCAGATTTTCCCCTACGACCTGTCTAGTGAAACCATTGTCTTGAAGTGAGGCCAACATTAAAAACCAAAACAAGAGACCTAATTATCGCTAATAAAAAGCCCTGTGGATAGAGCCATTTGTACGCTAAACAAATATAAGGGAGAAAAAGGACCGGAGGCCTTAAAATCATGCAGTCACAGTTTTGTAAGGACCTATTTTTGCATAATGCATTGATGCATTTCCAAGAATATCCTGCTGCGGTCACTAGGAAAGGATCCACTAAGGCCCCATTCACACCTGAGCATAGAGTTTTCAGACAGAAAATCGCGCGATTTTGGCGGCGTTTTTTACCACGTTTTGTGCAGGGCAAAAGGTCACCAATGTAAAAAGAAGAAAAACGCCCAAATCTGCCCGATTCGAGCGACAAAAAAAAAAAAGGGTCCAGAACTTGTTTGAGCTTCAGGCGACTTGGAGTGGAGTCCATTGAGAATAATAGATTTTTTTTTTCCCCCTCCAGCGTTTTGTAGCTTCAGGCTTCAAGCTACAAAACGCTCAGATGTTGAATGGGGCATAACACGGAACGCAGCACGAAAATTAAAAACAAAATGACTTACATTGGATGTAAACAACTTTTTGTTTTCGAGAAAAGCTTCCCGAAAGACTTTGATGATGAGGTTCAGCTCTCGCAAATACTGCCTCTCCCCAGCTATTTCATTCCGCACCAACTCGTAGTAGTTCAGCTCTCCTGTGGAGGAAGGCTCCTCATCACATAATGCAACAACGCCAATGTCATCGTCCTGGTCAAACATATCCATCAAGACCTGGCAGACAGTATAGAAAAGCAGGTTAGTTACAAAAATAAAATAAAAAGGGGACACATTTTCTTAACCACTTAAGGACCAGGCCTATTCTGACACTGTTTACAAGTAGTTTTTGTTTGCTAGAAAATAACTTGGAAGCCCCAAACAATTATATATATATATCTATATATATATTTATTTTTAAGCAGAGGCCCTAAAGAATAATATTGCGGTCATTGCATTTTTTTTTATGTCACATGGTATTTGGGCAGCAGTTTTTCAAAACACTATTTTTTGTAAAAAATACACTTAAAGCGGAGGTCCACCCTAAAGTGGACCTTCCGCTCATCGGAACCCTCCCCCCCTCCGGTGCCACAATCGGCACCTTTCAGGGGGGAGGGGGGTGCAGTTACCTGGATAATCCAGGTAACTGCACCCACTTCCGGGATAGCTCTCTGCGGAAAGGGGCGTAACGTACGCCCCTTTCCGCAAGTGCCCGCCCCTTCCCGCAAGTGCCCCGCTGCCTGCTGGGAAGCACACAGATCCCAGAGGCAGCGGGGAGCGTCCTTATTGCGCAGCGCGATTCGCGCATGCGCAGTAGGGAACCGGGAAATGAAGCCGAAAGGCTCCATTTCCTGATTCCCATACCCAAGATGGCGGCGGCAGGACCCGACAGGCGACCTAGAGATCGGCTTCGGGTGCCGACATCGCGGGCGCGCTGGACAGGTAAGTGTCACTATTTTAAAAGTCAGCAGCTGCAGTATTTGTAGCTGCTGGCTTTTAAAAAAAAAAAATAATAAAAAAAAAAAAAAAAAAAAAAAAAAAAAACGCGGAGTCCCGGTGGACTGCCGCTTTAAATGAGTGCCAATTAGCTGCTCGGATCACTGCTTTGTTCACTGGTCCAAATAATTTGGTGGAGGGGGGATTATGGTGTGGGAATATTTTTCAGGGGTTGGGATTGGCCCCTTAGTGCCAGTGAAGGGTGAAGGTGCCAGTGAACTCTTAAAGCGGAGTGCCGCCGAAATCTTTATTTTTAATTTTTTTTAAAAGTCAGAAGCTACAAATACTGCAGCTGCTGACTTTTAATATATTGGCACTTACTTTTTATGGGAGCCCGAGATGTTGGCACCCAGAAGCCGATCCATCCCTCGGCTCTCGGGTGCTGTTGCCGCCACCATCTTCAGTAAGGGAATCAGGAAGTGAAGCCTTGCGCCTTCAGTTCCTGGTTCCCTACTGCACATGCTCGAGTCGCGCTGCACGATCCCACTGGTCCCTGCTGTCTTCTGGGACCTGTGTGCCTCCAAGAAGACAGCGGAGGGGGGACGGAGGAGGTGCTGGAAGTGGTGTAGATATTCGCGGATATCTATGCCCGGAAGTGGGAGCAAAATACCTGCATTAGACAGGTATCTGCTCCCCTCTACCCCTGAAAGGTGCCAAATGTGACACCGGATGGGGGGAGGATTCCAAAAAGCGGAAGTTCCATTTTTGGGCGGAACTCCACTTTAAGGCGTTAGCATACCGAGACATTTTGTAAAATTTCATGTTCTCAACTTTGTGGGAACAGTTTGGGGACGGCCCCTTCCTGTTCCAACATGACTGCGCACCAGTCTGCAAAGCAAGGTCCATAAAGATGAGTGAGTTTGGAGTGGAGGAACTTGACCGGGCTGCACACAGTCCTGACCTCACAAATGCACTTCTGGAAGAATGGTCAAACATTCCCATATACACACTCCTAAACCTTGTGGACAGCCTCAGAAGAGTTGAAGCTGTTGTAGCTGCAGAGGGTGGGCCAACGCAATATTGAACCCTACGGACTGAGACTGTGATGTCATTAAAGTTTATCTGCGTAAAGGCAAGCGTCTCGATACTTTTGACAATATAGTTTATATCTTCCTGTCTGCCACACTTCTGAATGGCCCTGAACAGCCTGCAACATTATAAATCATTTAGTTCACGATCTGCTCAGATTGAATTGCCTTGGTTTGTGACAGGTCCTCTATAAATCCTGGCTTCTCTTCCTGTTTGTAGCATGGCGTGGTGTCTGGAGTTCTCCTTTCTACTTTCTGTGTACCAATTCATTTCCATAGCTATATTATCAAATGAAACACAAACTGTGTTTACAAAGTGAGGCACTGAACACCTTATACCTACGCACACACCCAGCCAGCCACCTCACCCAGACTATTGTTGTAGGACGTGTGCTAAAATCATTGACTCATTGAGCCGAGAGTGGAAAGATGGAGCGCGTTGGACATTCCCCCGTCCATTCAGCAGACCAAACCAGCTAGCTTTATATGTGGCTGACCACTGACAGCCAATCACAGTAGTCACGTGATTGGCCAAGCAAACAAAATATTTATTATTAAATGTTATTTTTACTTCCCATTTACACAAATCCCCCTCCCCCCCCCCCATTTCCTTAGTAAGGCCCCTTTCACACTGGGGCGGTGCGGGCGTCGGCGGTAAAGCGCCGCTATTTTTAGTGGCGCTTTACCGTCGTTTTAGCAGCGGTCTGCGAGTGCTAGCGGGGTGGTTTTAACCCCCGCTAGCGGCCGAAAAAGGGTTAAAACCGCTCGCAAAGCGCCCCTGCAGCGGCGCTTTGCCGGCGGTATTGCCGCGCTGTCCCATTGATTTCAAAGGGTAGGAGCGGTTTAGGAGCGGTGAATACACCGCTCCTTCACCGCTCCAAAGATGCGGCTAGCAGGACTTTTTTCACTGTCCTGCCAGCGCACCGCTCCAGCGTGAAAGCCCTCCGGCTTTCACACTGGAGTGAAAGGGGCCGGTTTTTTTCAGGCGCTATTTTTAGCGCTGTAACGCCCGAAAACTGCCCCAGTGTGAAAGGGGCCTTACACAGGATACACCCCCCCCTTCAATAATATTATTTTCCTGATTCCTATGATGCGGTGGATGCATTGTATTATAAAACTACCATGGTTACTATTACTACTACCATTACTTGATTAGATTCACCTATCGTTATTATTACTACTACTACTACTAGTATTAAAATTAAAAAACATTTTTATTACACAATTTTCAATATACTTTATTATGATTTTGAAGATTATTATCTTCATTATCACATCACCCATACTCTTGAATACTTACTTTGCAGCCATGAATTTGTAACAATGTAGTAATAGTTACTATTATTATTACAATCATCCTGGACCACCTACTATGCCTCCATTATACACTTTCTACTCCTATGGTCCATTATTATCAGTTTTCAATCTACTAAGGTGTACATGTGTTCACAAATGTCTTTATATAATAATTCTTGTACATACACACATATATATATATATATATATATATATATATATATATATACACACATACACACATTATATATATACACACACACATACACACATTATATATATACACACACACACATATATATATATATATATATATATATATATATATATATATATATATACACACATATATATATATATATATATATATATATATATATACACACACACACACACACACACATTATATATATATAAAAACATATGTATGTACGTGGAGCATTTTCCTTCTGCTCCCTTTACGTTTCAGCCCTGTATTTCCTTGAAGGTTAATTGTGAGCAGCCATAAAAAGCTTTACATAGTCAGGTTGAAAAAAAAAAGACACAAGTCCATCCAGTTCAACCTCAAAGTGGAAGTAAACCCATGGATTTAAACAGTTAAAAAAAAAAAAAAGGCATGCCGGTGTTCTGGCAGATAGTGTCCTGCCATCATATAGCGTCCGCCCCGTACTGCAAGCTTCGGAAAATCTCCGAAGCTGAACGGCGCCTGCGCCGTGAGTGGAGGTGGTAGCCCCACCATCCAAGCGGACATAGGGTTATGAAAATTAGACGGCCACTCGCCACGCTTCGGGCTCGGCCTCGCTGCGCTTGGCTCTTTTTTATTCCTACTCTATGTCCACTTGGATGGAGGGGCTAGAACCTGGACTCACGGCGCAGGCGCCGTTCATCCTCGGCTATTTTCGTAATCTGTGTTGCTGTGTACTGCGCGCATGCGCGAGGACCGACTTCACGATCCCATGCGGGATCACCCCCAGAGCTCATCCGGGCACAGGACTTTTACACCTTGTTATCCTGCGAGTGGAACTTGTTATTGATTTTAAATTCTTCTTAATAAACTGTGCTAGACCATTGGTTGCCTGGCACCTCTCTCCACCTCCCTTTCTCTGAAATTTGAGAAAAATTCTGGACAGTCGCACTCCAAAAAAATAGCCTTTATTTGTCAAAAGGAATCAAAAATACATGCCACAGGAGAACGGACATAAGAGCTGACGCGTTTTACATTATCAAACAGTGCTTATCAAACAGCGCAGGGCCTGCTTAGAAGTTGCTGCGATATGAATGGAACTACTAATCACGGGGTAGGACCCGTCATGCGACTTTGCAGTTCCAAGATGCAGGACAAGTCACACAAGTGTGAAAGGGGCCTAAATTGACGGGTTTATTTTCGCTTCTGAATTCACTGCTGTTCAGGGGCTTTGGGCTTCAGCAAAATGGCAGCCTCCAGCAAGAAGAAACAGGAGCAACACTGGATTTACAGCACACACTAATGATGGTAGCATAATTATTAATGTATGGAATGTATGTTCCTTGCTAAAGAATATTTTTTATTATCAATTTGTTATGTATAAAGTTCAGTTTTAGGCCTCTTTCACACGGGACGGATCAGTAAAGATCCGCCCCGTGATGATCCGCTCGCTCAGCGGGGATCGCTCCGTTGTCCCCGCTGAGCTGGCTGCGGACAGGGCGGTCTCCGCACACTGTGCAGGGACCGCCCTGTCAGCTCTCCGCTCTCCTCTATGGAGATCGGACCAGCACGGACCGTGTGTCCGTGTTCATCCGATCCGCTCTGCAGACGGACAGAAAAATAGGATTTTCCTCCGTCTGCAGAATCGGACAATTGCGGAGGCGGACGATAGCGGGTGTCTGCGGATGCTCATCCGCAGACACCCGCTATCCCATAGGGATGAATGTATGTCCGTATTTCATCCGCAAACGGATGGATGAAATACAGACATACCATCCGCATGTGTGAAAGGGGCCTTAGGTAACCTAAATTTGATTTGTTTTGAACTGTGAAAAAAAAAAAAAAAACACACACACGAGTAGACAAAGCCCCCACTCTTCCCCCAATAACGATGTAATGATCCCTTTGATATTAATGACAGTTATTAGCAAATTATAAGCTAGTAGCTGAAAACGGCCCTGGTGTAGACAACTAATCAAGCTGAAATTGTTAATGGAACTGGTCAACGAGCTCCATCCAATTCTCTGTAAAGCTGGCCATACACCATACAATTTTCTTATTCAATTTCCTTTAGATTTACCTTCAACTGTGTGGTACAAGGGCCTGTCTGATTGCACACAAATTGAAAGTGTTTAGATTTGACCTCATATTATATGGTTTTGGTAAATCTAAAGGAAATCTATAGAAGAAAATTGTATAATGTATGGCCAGCATAAGTCAGCAACTGACCGCATACCATCATCTTACCTTATCAGCGCACATGGACACTTTAATGTCCTGCTGAGAGATCTCATAATGGCGGATGTTAAAGACATAATTTCCAGCAAGCTTCAGAATATCAGCTGAAATGTATTCCAACACGGCCACAATGTACAGACACACGTTATAATCCACTTTGTATCCAAGCACCTCCTGTGAGGAACAAAATGGGAAGAAGGTAAACTGCTAAACCAGCAGAAGAAAAAAAATATAATATATAAAAATTTCTAACGCAACAAGGTAGCAAAGCACTTGACTATTTTCACCAGCATTGTGACCAATCTTCTCATCACTAATGGTAACAATGTACATCAGGAGGAACAAAGACTCCAATTTTACATTAAAGAAAATTCACCTTCACTGAAAAAAAAAAAATATATGTAATATTAAAATGTTTGTTAAGTAAAGATTAGTCACTTCAAACTGAAGAGAAATCCCCCCTAGACAGTAGTCACTGTAACAGATGTCCTTATTAAAAAAAAATATAAAGTGGTTGCTAGCCTCAGACATGAAATACGAACAAAGCATATCCTTCTATAGTGTGTACGTGCCTCAATCCAGAGCACTAACTGTCATTTCTCTCTGCTGCTTCGTTCCTCTGCTATCTGCATGAATCAATTCTGACAAGTTTTCCTGACACCAAGAGAAAAATGGTGACAGGACAGGAAGCTCCAGCAGATTGGCACCTTCAGTGTGAAGGGGCGGGGGGGGGGGGGGGTGTCCCTTCCCTTTAATCAGCTCAGAGCTTGCCTCACTGAGCTCTGTAGAGGTCTGTCCCTTTTTTTCGGAACCCTCAGGCAAGTTTATAAATTCAGTACTTTGAAGGGATGTAGAGAAGAGAAGACTGCAGATAAACAGATACAACTTATGTAAGATGCTTTATTTCATCTCTGTTTATCACCTGAGGATAGTCCTTTCACTAGGTATGTTGTATGTACGGGTTTACAACCACTTTAACCTCATCTCTTGTTGCCCTAACAACACTAATATTTGGGAATTCTTAACGGTCTCAAAGATGAATCTGCCCAGGGGGGACACAGACAGCAATAAAAATTTGACATTGGGTTTTAAAACCCTTGCTACTCTATGATGGACATCTCTTCTTTGTAATTTTGGTCTGGGAAAGGGCACTGTGCTGTCAACCCACAACAGGAAAGGAGGATCTGAGTGCATCTCTGCCAGGGTCAACCGGTATTTTGGGCAGTGCAGTGGCTAAGTGGTCAGCACTTCTACCTGGCAGCACTGGGGTTTTGGTTTGAATCCCAACAATGGCACTACCGGCCTGGAGTTTGCATGTTCTCCTTTTGCCTCTCCGGGTTTCCTCTGTGTACTCCGGGCTCCGCCCACACTCCAAAGACAAGCTGGTAAGTTAATTGGTTCTAGCATGTGTATGTATGAATGTGAGTCAGGGATCTTAGATTGTAAGCTCCT
This sequence comes from Lithobates pipiens, assembly GCF_037356315.1. Lineage (NCBI taxonomy): Eukaryota > Metazoa > Chordata > Amphibia > Anura > Ranidae > Lithobates > Lithobates pipiens. The sequence continues at coordinate 2,829,017 of NW_027507879.1, read as the reverse complement.
TGAGGGAGGACAGGGACTGATGTGAATGTAAATATTATATATATATATATATATATATATGGCTGCGTAAATTGTCAGAGATATATAAATGTCTGTAATAAATAATAAAATAAAAGAGATACTTGTACAATCTTTAACCACTTCCATACCCGGCACTTTCGCCCCGTCCTGCCCAGGACAATTTTCCGTTTTTAGCACTGTCGCACTTTGAATGACACCACTGTACCCAAACTAAATTTTTACCATTTCTTCCCACAAATAGAGCTTACTTTTGGTGGTATTTGATCACCTCTGCGGTTTTGCTAAACAAACTAAAAAAGGACCGATATTTTTGAAAAAAATAAAAAAAGTTTTTTTTTCTTTTCTGTTATAAAATTTTGTTTTCTCCTTCAATGACGAGCACTGATGAGGAGGCACCGATATTCAGCACTAATGGGCACTGACAGGGGGCATTTATGGGCACTGACAGGTGGCATTGATGACACTAAGATGGCACTGATGGGCAGGTACTGACAGGTATTAATTAGGGGAACTGAGGCGAACTGATTGGCACGGATTGGCACTGTGGTGGGCACTGATTGGCACTGTAGTGGGCACTGGCAAACTATTATTGGGGCACTGCTGGGCACATCTGATGGGGCTGTGCTGATCATCAGCACAGACCACCCCCCCCCCCCCCCCCCAACAGGGAGAGCCACCGATTGGCAAACCGAGGAATGCCGTTGCTGGTTTTTGCGATGATCAGCTGTGATTGGTCACAGCTGATCACGTGGTAAGAAGCCTCTGTCAGAGGCTTCTTATCACAATTGGAGATGTGGCGTGTCAGACTGACTCGCCGCGCGCCGGCATGTTATCCTGCAGGACATCATATGACGCCCAGTCAGGATAACAGAACCACTTCCCGGCCGTCATTCTGTTATAGGCCGGGCGGGAAGTGGTTAAAGAGGAAGAAAAGTTCCACACATTACTTTTATCTATAGGTAAGCCTATAATGAGGGGGGCGCCAATGTGGCTCCGGCCAGTCACAGAGCCAGAATTCCACGAACCCAGAATCAAGACGGGTGAAGATAGGAACCCGCTGCAGCTCTGAGATCTCAGCGCTGGAGGGCTTTGTTTTAAGGTAAGTTTAAAGCGGAGGTCCACCCTAAAATGGACCTCCGCTCATCGGAATCACCCCCCCCCCTCCGGCGCCACAATTGGCACCTTTCAGGGGGGAGGGGGGTGCAGTTACCTGGATAATCCAGGTAACTGCACCCACTTCCGGGATAGCTGTCTGCGGAAAGGGGCGTAGATTACGCCCCTTTCCGCAAGTGCCCTCCCCTTTGCGCAAGTGCCCCGCTGCCTGCTGGGAAACACACAGATCCCAAAGGCAGCGGGGACCGTCTGGATTGCGCCGCGCGACTCGCGCATGCGCAGTAGGGAACCGGGAAATGAAGCCGAAAGGCTCCATTTCCTGATTCCCATACCCAAGATGGCGGTGGCAGCACCCGAGTGTCGATCTAGAGATCGGCTTCGGGTGCCGACATCGCGGGCGCGCTGGACAGGTAAGTGTCACTATTTTAAAAGTCAGCAGCTGCAGTATTTGTAGCTGCTGACTTAAAAAAAAAAAAAAAAAAAAAAAAAAAAAAAACGCGGAGTCCCGGCGGACTCCCGCTTTAAATTATCGCACATTATGCCTTTACCTTGCGAGGTATAAAAAAAACTAAAATTTAAAAAAATGCTTTAAAATTATAAAATATGGAAAAATGTGCAGATATACACAGCATATATACCTTATTTTTTAACCCCTTCACACCTAAATGGTAAAACGAATCTAAAGACCTAAGCTCAATTTTGCAACATTGACGTGTTAGTAAAACCGTACATATCATCACAATTACTTAGTGCATCCAGGTGTAATATACCTTGGTTTTTTTCAGGACAAATTGCGCTCTCTCTTGTTGGTAAATGTTAATTTAAAAAGACGGATTTTTTTTTTTTTTTTTTTTTAAAGGAAAAATTGCCTAAAATAAAAGTTTTTTTTTTTTAGCTGTATATTTCTTGATATTATCATCATTTATCACCAAAGAACAACCCAAAATGAATTCTCCTGACGATTGCATTGTGTATGTTAATTGCTTGTACCTGTAGTACAGCCCAAAAAGAATGGTGCACATTTTGCATTTTTTTTTTTTTATCCTGCTTAAAGCACACCGACACATAGCACATTTTTATTTTATTTTACCCAAATGATGCTGGTTGTGACCTTTGACCCCAACAATAACCCTGGCAATCACTGGATCTTATTTTTTTATTTTATTTTTTATTATTATTTATTTAGAATTTTTAGTACATTTTTTTTTTTTTTTACACACTTGGATTGTTTACAATTCCTCTCCTGCAAGAAGAGGAAGATACAATGTGTCTTCCTCTTCATTCACAAGAAGAACAAAACCAAGGGGCGGGCTCACAGCGACTGAACATTGTGATAGCCTCTGATTGGCTATCACAGCAATCAGATGATCCCGGAACCGACAGTCTCGGGTCATGATCGTTAGTATGAGACCTCAGTCTCTAGCTATGCGGCGCGCTCCAAGCACAAAGGGAGGTACACAAATATGCGGCCCCACAGAAAAAAAAATATATATGTGTGTGCAGTCAGTGCAAAGGGGTTCATTTGAATTTACATACCCTTTAACTATAATGGTAAATAGTAAACCTACCTTTAATAATGGATGAATTTTATCAACAGGCAGAAGCAGGGGGTTCCTTCGCTTGCGTTTTTCTATGGCTGACTGAGCATCTGCTATGGCCCATTTATCGATCGGGTGGGGAAAAGTCTTTTGGACTCTTTCCTGAAATAAAAAAAATAAAAAAAGAAATAATTTAAAAAAAAAGAAATTAAATTAAAAAAAGGAACATAACGTGAAAGATAGAAAAATGAAATTATACACATCATTTTTTATACAGATACACTTATCTCTAGGCAAAACCCTTGTTTTAATTTTTCCCAAAAATCAGTGTATGGCCAGCTTAATCACTTAAGACCCCCCCCCCCCCATAGCATATTTACTATTAAGGGCGGCCCTCCTGTGCAGAATCATGTGTATATATATATATATATATATATATATATATATATATATATATATATATATATATATATGCGATTCTGCACTTACGCTGGCGGCCTGGCCCGCTTCTGCTGTAATTACTCACACAGCAGAAGCCAATCACAAGGCAGAATCCCGTTCCGATAAGGGAGGAAGAGATGGATTTTTTTTTTTGTCCCTGCAACGCAAGAAATAAATTCCCTGAGTAAAAGCAGCAGACACAGTACACCAAAACACTGGCTAGGCACACATTTAACCCTTTGATCACCCTAGATGTTTAACCCCTTACAAGCCAGTGTCATTAGTACAGTGACCGTGCATATTTTTTAGCACTAATCCCTGTATTAGTGTCACTGGCTCCCGCAAAGTGTCAAAATTGCCAGTTAGTGTCCGATTGTCCACCGCAATATAGCAGTCCCACTATAAGCCGCTGATCGCCACCATTACTGGTATATATATAAAAAGAAAAAAAAATATTCCAGTACATATGCCATAGTTTGTAAATGCTATAACTTTTGTGCTAAACAGTCAATATGCGCTTATTGGGATTTTTTTTTTTTACCAAAAAAATATGTAGCAGAATACATATTACCCTAAATTTATGAAGAAATTTGATTTTTTTTCAATAATTTTATTGGATATGTTTTTATTGCAGAAAGCAAACGTTTTTTAAATTGACGGTAATTTTTTTGTTTATTGCACAAAAAGTAAAAAATGTAGTGGTGATCAAATACCACCAAAAGAAAACTCTATTTGTGCAGGGGAAAAATGATATAAATTTTATTTGGGTACAGTGTCACGCAGCCACAAAATTGTCAGTTACATGCTATGTTGGGGCTTGCCCCCCCTTTTTTCCTTGAATAAAAAAAAAAATTGTCAGTGACAGTAACGCGGTGCTGTATTACAAAATAATGTCCGGATCATAAAGGAGGGGTAAATCTTCCAAAAGGTCAAGTAGTTAAAGTGGATGTAAAGTCAAGCATTTGATGCTATACGGCACTGCATTATTTAACTGACAATTGCGCGGTCATGCAAGTCTGTACACAAATAAAATGTATGTAAAAAAAATAAAATAAAAAATAAAAATAAAGAGCGACAATTTTGAAAAAAATAAAAAAACACGCATTATTTTTTTACATTTTGCTATAATAAATATCCCGCACAAATATATTTAAAAAAACATTTTTTTTCCTCAGGCCGATACGCATTATTCTAAATATTTTTGGTAAAAAAAAAACAAAAAAAAACGCAAGAAGAGATTATTGATTGGTTTGCGCAAAAGTTATAGCGTTTACAAAATAGGGGATAGTTTTAAGGCATTTTTATTCATTTCTTTTTTAAATGGCGGCAATCAGCGATTTTTATCATGACTGCGACATTATGGCGGACACGTCGGACATTTTTGACACATTTTTGGGACCATTGTCATTTATACAGCAATCAGTGCTATACAAATGCACTGATTCCTGTGTAAATGACACTGGCAGTGAAGGGGTTAACCACTAGGTGGCAGCGTAGGGGTTAAGTGTGTCCTGGGGAGTGTTTCTAACTGTGGGGGAGGGGGGCGTGGCTGTGCGTGATATGTCACTGATCTCTGCTCCGATCACAGGGAGCAGAGATCAGTGACATTGTCACTAGGCAGAATGGAGAGATGCTTGTTTACGTTCGCATCTCCCCATTCTTCCTCCCCGTGAGACGATCGTGGGTACCCCCGCAGCGATCGAGTCCGCAGGACCCGCGACCCGACTCACGGAGCTTGCTGCGCCGCTGGCCGCCTCTTAAAGGGCAACGTACAGGTATGCGATTCTTCCTGTAAGAGCCCTTCTGCCGACGTATATCGGCGTGAGGCGGCCGGCAAGCGGTTAATTGGTTTGCGCAAAAGTTACAGCATCTTCGAACTACGGGATATGTATACTGGAATTTTTATTTATTGATTTTTTTTAATACTACGTACTAGTACATACTAGGTGGCGATCAGTGACTTATATTGCAGTGGACATTCTGATACTTAAAGCGGAGGTCTGCTGAAAAAGAAAATTTTAAAAGCCATCAGCTACAAATACTGCAGCTGCCGACTTTAATATATGGATACTTGTCCAGGAAGCCCGCAATGTCCGCAGCCAAAGCCCATCTGTCTCTGTCGGCTCTGGGCTGCTGCTGCCGCTGTAGTGTCATATTTTGCTCCCCATCGTAGAATGCTCCGGAAGTGAGTGGTGTTGCGGCCAGAAATTTCGCACTGCGCAGGCACGATGCATACCAAACACTTGCGCTATGCGTTCCAAGGGATTTGCGACAATGCAGACCAGTAAAACCGTCAGATAATGTCACAGAAGTGAGGGGAGGTAATCCCCCTCCCCGAGCCACGTTACCCGCTCTCTCTCTGCTCCGCTCTGTTTAAACGTAACGACACCATTACCTCCCCTCACTTCCGTGACATTATCTGACAGTTTCACTGAACTGCATTGTCGCAAATCCTCTGGAACGCATGGCGCAAGTGTTTGGAACGCATCGCGCATGCGCAGTGCGAAATTTCTGGCCGCAACGCCACTTCTGGAGCATTCTACCATGGGGAGCAAAATATGACACTACACCGCCGCCATCCTCGGTAAGGGATGGCTTCACTTCCTGGTTCCCTACTACGCATGCGTGAGGCCGCGTACACACGGGCGGATTGTCTGGCCAACTAAGTTCGGCATACAATCCGACAGACAGTCCGTTCAAAATGAGCATGAACGGACTTGACCACACACGATGAGCAGACAGTCCGCTGAAAGCGTGCGTGATGACGTGTACAGCACGTACGACGGGACTAGAAAAACGACGTCCTATACGCTGCAATGCAACCTTCGGCCGCGTAAACCCTTTCTGAGCATGCGCCATACTTAGTCCGTCCAACTTGCCTACACACGAGCGGACTGTCCGCTGAAACCAAGTTTGGACGGTTAAAACCAAGTTTGAACAGACTGTCTTACGGAAATTCCGTAAGACTTTGTTCGTCAGACTGTCCACTGAAAAAGTCCGCTGAAGCCCACACACGAGCGGATTGTCCGCTGAAACACTGTTCAGCGGACTAAGTTGGGCAGACAGTCCGCCCGTGTGTACGCGGCCTAAGTCACTAGTCACTACGCTACAGCTCCTCACTGGTCCCTGCTATGTTCTGGGACCTGTGAGTCTCCCAGAAGACAGCAGGGGAGGACAGAGTAGGCGACGGAAGTGGCGTAGGTCAGCGCGATCATCGCAGTGATCTATGCCAGGAAGTGGGAGCAAATACCTGCATTAGACAGGTATCTATCTGCTCCCTCCTCCCCCCTGAAAGGTGCCAAATGTGACACTGGGGGGGGATTCCAAAAAGAAGAAGTTTCCATTTTTGGGTAGAACTCCACTTTAAGGCTTCGTGTACACTGTTGCTGGTAAATGTTTTAGAAGCATTTGGGCATTTTTTTCAGCAGCCTCTGACCTCTCCTCTATGTGATTTTATCAGTACATGTGCACTGGGTCGTTTACAGTAGTTTCTAGGCAGGCGAGTTTAGAAGCATTTTTTGGAAAGCAAAAAAAAAAAAAAAAAATATGTGTTCAGGACGGATTATTCAGAGGCATTTGAAACGCCAAGCGCCTGCAACAGCTTTTAAAATGCGTGTAAACGCGGTAACTTGCATCTAGCAAAAATTTAAAACGCAGCATGTAAAACGTGGCAAAACTGACATTTTTAAACATCGGTTATTATCTGTCAAGTTACATCGTTCAGGAGAGGTTGTAAGAAACGTCCTGTGTACATTAAAGTGGTTGTAAACCCTTAGGCCCCTTTCACACTGGGGCGGGAGCGGCGTTGGCTGTATGCGGCCGCTAGCGGGGCGGTTTCAACTCCCACTAGCGGGCGAAAAAAGGGTTAAAACCGCCCGCAGAGCGCCCCTTGATTTCAATGGGTAGGAGCGGTTAAAGTGGCTGTAAACCCTTACAACACACTTTGACCTACAGGTAAGCCTAGATTAAGGCTTACCTGTAGGTCCAAGAAATATCTCCTAAACCTACACGGTTTAGGAGATATTTGCCGAAAGACAGGCACCGTTGTCTACGGCGCATGCGTCGTAGACAGCGGCGCGCAGGCGCACTGAGGACGGCACTGTCAACAACGAAGATGCCACGCGCGTCGGCTCCCATGCGCGGGAGTGACGTCATCTTGGCTTCGCCGAATGACAGCGGCAGAGCAGCGAGACCCCACCGAGAAGATGGAGGCGCTGGACTACAGGGGACAGCGGTGACTTCGCTGGCTCCTGTGTCAGGTAAGTGACACATAATGGACTACTATGCGATGCGATGCGATGCATAGTAGTCCATTATGCTTTACCTTTGCAGGGAATGAAAGAGGAAGTAAACTCATCAGGGTTTACTTCCTCTTTAATACACAGCTACAAAGATGCGGATAGCAGGACTTTTTTCACCGCCCTGCCAGTGCACCGCTCCAGTGTGAAAGCCCTCCGGCTTTCACACTGGAGTGAAAGGGGCCTTTTTTTTTTTATTCAGGCGCCACACAGGTGCTATTTTTAGCGCTGTAGCGCCTGAAAACCGGTGTGAAAGGGGGGGCCTAACAGACCACTTTAACCTACAGGTAAGCCTAGATTTTCTTTTAGAAAGAAAATCTATCCCTTCCTCCCTGTCAGAACGAAGCTCTACCTTGCTTGCACAGGCAAAGTTCCATTCTGTGCGTTTTCCTGACGATCGGTGAGCGCTGGCAGACAGCCAATCGCCGGCACCCGCTGATCGGCTTCTGCTGCGACAAATCACAGCAGTAGCGGCGCGCCGGCGGTGTGTGCCCCCCCCCCCTACCCGGGAAGTGGCGAGTCACTAGATACGTAACACAGCCCAGGAGAGCCGCTTTGCCGCCGTACATCCCCGTGATGCGGTTGGCATGCGGGTAAAGCTTCTCGTTAAAGGCCGTGTAAATACTTCAATGTCCATAGCCGGGTCACAGGTTTACTTTAGGATAAGATCCAAACTCTCATTACTAATTTCAGGATGACCAACTCAGACGAAGTCAGAGGCCTTTCGCTGACCACAGTTTGCCGGAACTTTTCCTCTACCAAGCTGCCATGAACCCTCCTATGCTTTATTTTAATCTCTCTCGCCCGGTCTGTGGAGAAGGGCTCTAAGGGACTGAGGCATAGACCGCATTCTATTCCTAGAAATTGCTCACTGAGATAAGATTCGTTTTTATAATCTATCCATAGACAAGATTGACAACAGCGAGACGAAACGTCTTCCAAAAATCAAATGCAGTTCTTGGCTACAAAACTGCAAAGTCGTGGCAACTCTACCCACAACTATAGTAAGGCCAGGACCGCACTACATCTTCATTATAGGGAGATGGAGAATAATTGCCTCATACCACACTCTACACCCCACGGGAAAAAAAAAAAGAAAAGAAAAGAAAAAGAAGAAAAGTCATAAATGCTTCCCTTGTGCGCAAAGGCTACCCACAGGCATAAGAAGGTCGGAGAAAAGGGAAACTTGAAAGCTGAACTTTAGTCTTGGAGAAAATAATATACGTATGATAGAGCTGAACAGCCGCCATTTAAAATGAAAATATTTATGTCCACGTAAAAAGGTACCTTTTATTATTAACCACTTCAGCCCCGAAAGAATTTACCCAGCTCCCCCGCCGTCCTGACCAGAGCACTTTTTTTTGCGTTTCAGCACTGCGTCGCTTTAACTGACAATTGGGCGGTCGTGCGACGTGGCTCCCAAACAAAAATTTACGTAATTTCCCTCCCCCCCCCCCAAATAGAGCTTTCCTTTGGTGGTATTTGATCACCCCTGTGGTTTTTTTTTTCACTATAAACAAAAAAAGCGTAGATTTTGAAAAAAAAACGCGTTATTTTTTACTTTTTGCTATAATAAATATCCCCCAAAAATATTTAAAAAAAAAACATTTTTTTTCCCTCAGTTTAGGCCGATACGTATTCTTCTACATATTTTTGGTTTAAAAAAAAAATAAAAAAATCGCAATAAGCAATTATTGATTGGTTTGTGCAAAAGTTATAGCGTTTACAAAATAGGGATAGTTTTGTGGCATTTTTATTAATATATTTTTTTTTAAATGGCGGCGATCAGCGATTTTTATCGTGACTGCAACATTATGGCGGACACATCGGACATTTTTGGGACTGTTGTCATTTATACAGCAATCAGTGCTATACAAATTCACCAATTCCTGTGTAAATGACACTGACAGTGAATGGGTTAACCACTAGGTGGCAGTGAGCGGGTTAAGTGTGTCCTAGAGGCGTGTTTCTAACTGTGGGGGGCGTGGCTGTGTGAGACACATCACTGATCTCTGGTCCGATCACAGGGAACAGAGATCAGTGACACTGTCACTAAGCAGAACGGGGAGATGCTTGTTTACATTAGCATTTCCCTGTTCTTCCTCCCCGCGAGGTGATCGCGGGTATCCCCGCGTCGATCAAGTCCGTGGGACCCGACTCATGGAGCTTGCTGCAAGCACGCCCGCATCTTAAAAGGTCAATGTACAGGTACGTGATACTGCCTGTACGAGCCCTTCTGCCAACGTACTGTATATCGGCGTGAGGCGGTCGGCAAGCGGTTAAAGTAGAGCTATAGGTAAAACTTTTTTTACATTTTGGATAGAATGAGAGGAGGTTATAACACCTGTCAGATTTATTTCCCCCACCATTGGTGTCTCATTGTGGAGATTTCCCATTACTTCCTATCCCATAGACCAAACAGGAAGTGAGAGAAAATCCCTGCAAATTAATGGAATTCTTTGGGAACCCCTGTATTCCCCCGTTCTGCCATTCCGAGACCCGATCGCGGGACACCGGCGGGCGTAGAGTCTCCGCGGGACGCCGGCGGACATAGAGTCCGCGGGACGCCGGCGGACATAGAGTCCGCGGGACGCCGGCGGACATAGAGTCCGCGGGACGCCGGCGGACATAGAGTCCGCGGGACGCCGGAGGACATAGAGTCCGCGGGCAGGGACACGGAGGGGGCAGGTTCAAAGCAACGTATATATACGTTGCTTTGCCTGCCCGCGCCATTCTGCCGGCGTAAATGTGCGTGAGGCAGTCGGCAAGCGGTTAATGAACAGGATCCGACTTGAGATGAGTGCAAATTGGGTCTGGTATGGATTTGTTATGTTTTTTAATACATTTTACAGTGCTAGCATTGCCTCTGAGCACAAGTCACATGTCATAAGTTGGATCAGTTAAGATACGACTTCAATGATATTCAATGGGCTGAAACCAGACCAAAGTAGTACAGGAACCTTTTCCCAAGTTGGACCAGTTAGGACGGCTCTCATAGGGAATCATTGATTTGTACACATAGTTATATAGTTACATAGTAGGTAAGGTTGAATGAAGACAACAGTCCATCCAGTTCAGCCTGTGTAGGTGTTTGTGTGTAGAAAAAGTATTTTAAAACTATCCATACTTCCTGCCAACACCAATTGTGAAAGAGAGTTACACATCTTTACCACCCTGACAGTGAAAAACCTTCTATGCAGCACATGATGTTGCACATAAAAAAAAAAAAAAAAAAAAAAAAAAAAAATTCACCAAAATTCCTAAAAAAATTAAATAAAAAAATTCCAGATATTTTTTAACTCACCTCTAAATGCCTGTTGCTAGAGGGTCCCTCGTAGTCTGCCTCCTTCAGTGCCTGGGCTGGTGACGTCACTTCCCCTCGGCGCAGGAAGGGCTCAGCTCTGCCCCCCTCCCTCCTGTCAGTCATCTGGGACACGTGACAGGTCCCAGATGACCGCGCGGCCAATCACGGCCCACAGTTAGAATGCCGGGGCCGCCAAGCGGAGGGGAGAACGAGTGGGGCTTCATTCCCCCGCATCACTGGACCCCGAGACAGGTAAGTGTCCGATTATTAAAAGTCAGCAGCTGCAGTATTTGTAGTTGCTGACTTTACATTTTTTTTTTTTTTTAGGGGAACTTCTCTTTAAAGGTTAAACCGCTTCTCTTCCAATCTCATTGTGTGTCCCTGTGTCCCCTTACATGGGACTGAAAAGTTTCATACTTACGCTGGGATCACCGTTGAGATATTTGTAAATCGCCATAATTACCTACCTCTCAAGCGTCTCTTGAACAAATTTTGCGCTTGTAATCGTTCCTCATAATTGAGGTCCTTCAGTCCCCATATTAATTTAGTTACCTTTCTCTGGAGTCTCTCCAGGTCCAGCACATCCTTTCTGAGGATTGGTGACCAGAAATGGACAGAATACTCCAGATGCAGCCGGGCCAAAGTTTTATAAAGTAGTAAAATAATCGATCTCTGGAGTAAATTCATTTTTTAACGCCAATATTCTGCTGACTATGGCAGCCGCAGCTTGACACTGCATGCCATTACTCAGTCTGTCTTCTACTAGGACCCCCAGATCTTTCTCTATCCTGAAAGCCTTAAGGATTCTCCCCCTAACGAGTAACTTGCATTTATATTTTTACCCCTCAAGAGCATCATCTTACATTTTTTAATGTTATAGTGGTTGTAAACCCTTACAACACACTTTAAAGAGGAAGTAAACCCTAATGGGTTTACTTCCTCTTTGTTTCCCTGCAAAGGCAAAGCATAATAGCCCATTATTGTGTCACTTACCTGACACAGGAGACAGCGATGGACGCTTCAAGCCGGCGAGGAAATCGGGGACATCTTTCTTCCGGGGTCACGGACTCCGGCTCTGTGACTGGCCCGAGTCGCGTGACGTCACTCCCGCACGTGCGCACAGGAGCACAGGAGCCGCCAGTCACGGCATGTCATTTAATGAAGACGGCACGCCGTGATCCTTCTAAAGTGCGCATGTGCCGATGTAGAAGGAATCCTCGTACGGGGAATTGTAAATATCTCCTTAACCATGTAGGTTTAGGAGATATTTGCAGCACCTACAGGTAAGCCTTAAGATAGGCTTACCTGTAGGTTAAAGTGGTTGTAAACCCTTACAAACCACTTTGACCTACAGGTAAGCCTAGATTAAGGCTTACCTGTAGGTTCAAGAAATATCTCCTAAACTAATACAGTTTAGGAGATATTTACCCGAAGACAACCACCGCTGTCTACGGCGCATGCGCAGGTGCACTGGGCAGGCCGCAGATCACGGCGATATGCGACATGCGCAGGAGCGACGTCATCGCTGCTCTGGCAAATCACAGCGCCGGAACAGCAAGACCCACCAAGAAGATGGACACTCGGAACTACAGGGGACAGGGGTGACATCGCTGGCTCCTGTGTCAGGTAAGTGACACATAATGGACTACGATGCGATGCGATGCATAGTAGTCCATTATGCTTTACTTTTGCAGGGAATGAAAGAGGAAGTAAACCCATCAGGGTTTACTTCCTCTTTAAACTTCATTTGCCATGCAGTAGCCCACTCCACTAATTTATTCAGGTCCTTTTGTAAAGTTTCTATATCCTGCTGTGGTGTTATTGCCCTGCATATTTTTGTGTCATCAGCAAGCACTGAGATCCAGCTATTTATCCCATCCTCTATATCATTTATAAATGAATTAAACAGAATTGGTCCCAGGACAGAGCCCTGGGGTACCACACTAACCATTCTGAGTACACATTATTTATCACCACCATTTGTACACGACCCCTTAGCCAGTTTTCTATCCAAGAACAAACCTTGTGGTCCATGCCTACACACCTCAGCTTGTAGATTTAAGCCTCGTACACACGATCCGATTGTTGGCAGGGGATTGTCTGTTGACAGACTGTTGTCCTAAAATCTGACCGTTAGTACGCTCCTTTTGACAATTGTTGTCCAACTTTCTGCCAACAAATGTTGGATGACATGCCAGTAAATTTTCGGCGGACAACAGCTGGTTGTGAGATTTTTCTGATGGTCAGTACACAAGTCCGTCACACAAAAGTTGAAAGTACGAACACGCATGCTCGGAATCAATGCTCACCAAACAAAAAATAAGCAGAAGGGGCCCAAAGGGTGGTGCTCAAGAGCTCAAATTCCTCGTAGTGCGTAACTAAGTTCGTGTTTGTTGGCTGACAATTGTGTACCGTTCGTATGTAAGGCAAGATCCAGGCACACACCCTGAAGACAAAAATCAGACGCTCGGTTAGCCAACACTTGAATCGTGTGTGCGAGGCTTAAGCGTTTGTGGGGGACTGTATCAAGTGCTTTTCTAAAATACAGATACACCACATCCACTGGCCCTCCTTTATCTAGGTGGCAGCTCACTTCCTCGTAGAATGATACACGTCACGGGACATGTGCTCTCAAAGTCGGAGCGTGTGTCGCACTAGTGTGAACACCAGGTATTAGAATCTCTAAGGTTCAGTTCACACTGATGCATCATAGATTTCGACTTGTGAGACCCCAAGTTGGATGACGTGAAATTCAATTTTTCCCTATGAGAGCCATCTTAACCAAGGACACGCTGTCAGGGGAGGCAGATCCTCGCCTACTGTGAACATAAAAAATAAATTACCAAAAAAACACCATTGTGCTTCCAGGGTCATAGCTTGGAGACCTGGGGGGGGGGGGGGGGGCAGCTGAAGTCCTACCCCACCACTGGTCAAAATTTGGGGCTCCTGACCCCTATAGTTCCGGAGATACAGGGCTTCTTGTGCAGCCTTTCAGAAGCTACATACAGAGCGGCCACTTTAAATAAAAAGCTGGCACACGGTTTGCAGCAGACTGAGAGGCTGAGCTCACAGTGCTTCTCCTCACTTCTTGCCAGAAGCACTGAGCTCAATGGACAGCTTGGAGCCTTGGACCAATGGCAAAGCACCATTGGAAGAAGCTGTCCAATAAAAATGCTGCAGTGGAGGCTCTCATCTCACTGCAGTGTCATAGAAGAGGGAATGTGACTAAGGCCTCATTCACACGAGGCAGATCCATTTAGCGGAGTTTGCCAGCTCGGCAGAAGGTCGCTCTGTTTATCTCCGCTGAGCCAGCGGAAGACAGGTCAGTTTCTGCTCACTGAGCGGGGAGGGACCTGTATGAGCATCACCGATTCCTATGGAGAATTCTGACAAAAAACGGACAGCATGTCCGTTTTCATCAGATCTCATTCGTTTCCGATCCGCCAAGACAAATGGTGAACGTATCCGCCATAGGTCTGTTTTTATCGGATCGGATGGTAGACGGACATATCTCCGCTGACATCTGTCTCCCCATAGGAGTCAATGGCTGGCCCGCTCGGATCAACTTGAAAAACAAATGCTCCCTTTCCAGCCCAGCACTCTTAACTAGAAGGAAAAAGCATGGATTCATGTGGAAGATTTACCCACAATCCCATGTTTTTCTCACACAGTTAAGAGGGAGAATGAGAATCTTCTGCTGCTGAAAAGGTACAAGCTAAATTATATATTTATATGCTATATGTCAGGGCCGTCTAATATTGATTGGACCCTGGGCAAAACTTTTCTTGCCCATCCCCCCCCCCCCCCCCATGCAGTTTTGCTCTCCACCTGCTCTGAGACATACAATAAATAGCAGCTAGACTCAAAATCAGTTTACTGAATCAGATCAGGCAGCTATTGCGATTGGTTGCCAGAGGTTACAGTGTATCATTACCACTTACTGACTGGTTGCTAGAGGTTACAGCACACATTACAGCTCACTGATTAGTTGCTAGAGGTTACAGCACATGATTACTTCTTGTTGAGCTTACTGTACAGTAATACTGCTCACTGATTCGTTGCTAGAGGTTACAGCACAACATCTCCTCACTTCAGGGGTCATGCTATACATATGGATGCCGCCTTTATTTACATATTTATGCAGCTATTTACATATGAAAGCTTCTGCTATTTACATATGAATGTCTGTTATTTACATGTAAACACAGGTCTGCAGGTGAGTCATCTGTACACAACAATAGGGCAGAGCTGGGCAGCATTAGTAGCAGCACTTCACACTGAGATATTGGGACACAGCAAGAGACAAGGGAATTTAAACTGAGATAGTTAGCAAGTATGAGGCAGCTGCTTTGGGCTCCACAACAATGACAGGGCCCAGGGCAGCTGCCCCTTTTGCCCTGCCTTAAAAACGGCCCTGCTATATGTTATAAGATAATAATTGTTTTATCTATTTACTGTGAA
The DNA here is from genome assembly GCF_037356315.1 of Lithobates pipiens. Classification (NCBI taxonomy): domain Eukaryota; kingdom Metazoa; phylum Chordata; class Amphibia; order Anura; family Ranidae; genus Lithobates; species Lithobates pipiens. The sequence goes on along the minus strand of NW_027507879.1, from coordinate 2,813,841 downwards.
ATTGCTGGTTGGAAGTTCTAACTTCAAACTTCAGTTATTTGTCCGTTAAGCCACCTGCTTGAGTACAGTTTCTGAAAATATAGAAATTTTACCTAACAATATATAATAATTATTTGTATATTACTTATGGCGATTAACCCCTTGCCACCCAGGCCAATTCTGACACTTCTACAAAATTACTCAGAACCAAATATCATATATATTGTTTTAGCAGACACCCTAGGGAATAAAATGGTGAATGATACAACTTATGTTACACGGTATTTGCGCAACAATTTTTCAAACACATTTTATTTTTATTCTTTTGCGGGAAAATACATAAAAAAATACAAAAAAAAAAAAAAAACACATTAAAGTTAGCCCGATTTTTTATAATGTGAAAGATGGTGTTACACTAAGTAAATAGATATGTCACACAACAATTGCGCACGCTCAAAGAATGGCGACAAACTTCAGTACGTAAAAATCTCCATAGGCGACGCTTTAAAAATATTTACAGGTTACATGTTTAGAGTTACAGAGGAGGCCTAGTGCTAGAATTATTGCTCTTACTTTAATGTTCGTGGCGTATGTAACCTGTGTGTATGTGGCTCTAATACTAGCCAGAGCCTCACCAGCCACTCACCTCACTGCCCGCCCCTGGTCTTAACTCAACAGTTCTCAACTCCTTGTCCTCAGGACCCACTAACAGGCCAGGTTTACAAGGTAACTGAATATGTCATTTGCTGCTCAGTGATTGCAGTATTCTAGTCTGTCTGTCTAGTCTCCTCGAGGTTATACTTAAAATCTGGCCTGTTAGTGGGTCCTGAGGACAGGAGTTGAGAACCCGTCCCAACTGATACTAAACAAGTCTGTCTGACTTCAGAAAAGGTTCCTGCACTACTTTAATCCGATTTCAATGCCACAAAAGTATAAAAAGTCACATCAAACGTTAAAAAAAAAAAAAAAATAGGGAGTCGGGCGAGTGTGAACTGAGCCATATGCCTCGTGTACACACGTTCTGATTATCGGATGATAAAAATCGCTTTCGGATAGATCGGTCGATAATCTGATCGTTAAAGTGGTTGTAAACCCTTACAACCAACTTTGACCTACAGGTAAGTCTAGATTAAGGCTTACCTGTAGGTCCAAGAAATCTCTCCTAAACCTACACAGTTTAGGAGATATTTGCCGAAAGACAGGCACCTGAGCACGCCGCTGTCAACGGCGATATGCCGTGAGTGGTGGCTCCCATGCGCATTCGCGGGAGTGACGTCATTGCGGCTTCGCCGTATGACAGCGCCGGAGCAGCGGGACCCACCGAGAAGATGGACGCTCCGGACTACAGGGGACAGCGGTGACTTCGCTGGCTCCTGTGTCAGGTAAGTGACACATAATGGACTACTATGCGATGCGATGTGATGCATAGTAGTCCATTATGCTTTACCTTTGCAGGGAATCAAAGAGGAAGTAAGATCATCAGGATTTACTTCCTCTTTAAAGAGTAGCACCACAAAAAAAAAAAAAAATTTGATTTTTTTTTTACTCACCTCTAAATGGCTGTTGCTAGGGGGTCCCTCGTAGTCTGCCTCCTTCAGTGCCTGGGCTTGTGAAATCACATCCCCGCAGCACAGGAAGGGCACAGCTCTGCCCCCTCCCTCCTCGTCAATCATCTGGGACACGCGTCAGGTCCCAGATGAGCGTGCGGTGCCGCTCGTGCATGCGCAGTGGGTGCCCAGCTGTAAAGCCACAGCCAGGCGCCCACAGTTACAATGCAGGAGCCGCCGAACGGAGGGGGGAGATGAGCGGGGCTTCAATCCACCGCATCGTTGTGGCCCTGGGACAGGTAAGTGTCCGATTATTAAAACTCAGCAGCTGTATTATTTGTAGCTACTGACTTTTATTTTTTATATTTTTTTAAATCGCAACACCTTTTTTTTTTTTTTTTTTTAAATAACAAACATACTTACCTCTACTGTGCAGTTCGTTTTGCACACAGTGGCCCCAATCCTCGTCTGCTGGGGTCCCTCGGCGGCTGTCTGGGCTCCTCCCCGCAAGAGCTAACCTCCCCCCCCCCCCCCCCGGGAAGCGCTCTCCGAAGGGGGTTAGCTTGTGGGCCGCACTCCCGTGTGATACAGTCAGCAGCAATATCCGCCGGTAAGGGGGATGGGATGGAGAGTGCAAAGTGTTTTTTCACCCTACTGCATAGGATGCATTAAGGTGAAAAAGCACAAAGCTTTACAACCTTTTTAAAAGTGGTTGTAAACCCTTACAACCAACTTTGACCTACAGGTAAGCCTAGATTAAGGCTTACCTGTAGGTCCAAGAAATATCTCCTAAACCTACACGGTTTAGGAGATATTTGCCAAAACGCAGGCACCGCTGTCTACGGCGCATGCGCCGTAGACAGCGGCGCGCAGGCGCACTGAGCGCGCCACTGTCAACAGCGATATGCCGCGAGTGGCGGCTCCCGTGCGCATGCGCGGGAGTGAAGTCATCGCGGCTAAGCCGAATGACAGCGACGGAGCGGCGAGACCCACCGAGAAGATGGATGCGCCGGACTACAGGGGACAGCGGTGACTTCGCTGGCTCCTGTGTCACGTAAGTGACACATAATGGACTACTATGCGATGCGATGTGATGCATAGTAGTCCATTATGCTTTACCTTTGCAGGGAAAGAAAGAGGAAGTAAACTCATCAGGGTTTACTTCCTCTTTAACTTTAGCCATTTGCAACAGCCATTCATATCATGACTGTAGGGCAAGATAGATACTGGGATAAAATCATCTCACTTTTCCCTACTATGGACATGTAGGGACTATGGACATGTAGGGACTATGGACATGTAGGGACTATGGACATTCACTGTCTTCAAATCTACAAAAACAGATTCATTCAACCTATAATAGAATATAGTTTGTTATTCTACACACAGCGTCTGCTGCGGATGGGAAGAGCTCTATACCCGGGCATCTTACCTCCACATCCTGAACTGTCCTTGGCTGGGCAATACAAAGCTTATTAAGGAGCTGCAGGATGAGTTCTTCAATGTAGTACAAGGAGTCCTCTTTAGCAGACAGTGTGGGGTGGACTTGTTGCAGGACCTGAAATAGAATTGAAACTCTATTAAAATTTTATTATGACCAAACCGGGGCCGGTAATCTTTTTTTTTTATTTTTCAAACATGATTCATTCTGATACTTTTGATTATTGTATAGAAGGAATGCAACCAGAGAAAATGATATTAGAGCTGGTACCGGACTTCTGCTGCCAATCAAAATGTTTTCTGGACATCTTAAAGAGGATTTTTTTACTGCATCTGAGCACCACAAACCAAAAACACTATTTAAATTGTTTTTAAAGCGGTTCTGCACCTTAAAAAAAAAAAAAATATTAAGCCAGCAGCTACAAATATTGCAGCTGCTGACTTTTAATAAATTGACACTTACCTGTCCCAGGTTCCAGCGATGTCGGCGGCAGATGACGAGCGATCGCTCGCCTCTCTGCTGCCCCCGCCGCCATCCTCTGTCAGGGAATCGGGCAGGTTCCCTACTGCACATGCGTGAGTCGCGCTGCGCGTCTCTGCTGGTCCCCGCTGTGTCCTGGGAACTGTGTGTTTCCCAGAACACAACGGGATGGGGGGTGGGGCATCTGCGGCGGTCTGTCCCGGAAGTGGGTGCAGATACCTGGATTATCCAGGTAAATGCACCCCCCTTCCCCCTGAAAGGTGCCGATTGTGGCACCGGAGGGGGGGGAGGGATCAGATTAGGGGAACTTCCACTTTAGGGTGGAGAACCGCTTTAATATTCAAAGCAACCTCCCCCAATCCATCCATGTCTTTATTTTGTTGGAGAAATCACCTTGAAAAACCATTTCCCTACCCCGTTTCCCCAAAAATAAAACCTAGCGTGATTGTCGGTGATGGCTGCAATATAAGCCCTACCCCCCCAAATGAGCCCTATTTAAAGTCCATGTAGGTCTTATTTTCAGGGTAGGGCTTATTTTTAGGGAAACAGGGTAGGGCTTATTTGGGGGGGAGGAGGGGTAGGGATTATATATATAGCAGCCATCAACAAAAATCACGGCAAGTCTTATTTTCGGGGAAACAGGGTAGTATTTCTAGCTGTGGCCATCTTGAGTAAGGGTAGATGATTTGTGTAGCATTTACTTCCTGGAATCCATCTACTCTTAGCCCAAGCATGCACGCAGGAGGACGTGCTTAGCGGAGAACCTCCTTCTCCTCCTGAAGAATCCTGGGATGTATGACGACATTTGCCCAGAGCAAGAAACCAGGAAGTAACTGAAGAAACTTAAAACAAGTACATATGATATATACGTTCCTATCTATTTACTAATGCTAGCAGCAGAAGGATTAAAATGAGCCTCTTTACAACCGCCTAACACAGCTTTAACACCCACGCTGAGCTTAGAGCAGCCTTTTTTCAACCAGGGAGCCTTGAGGTTTCTTCAGGGGTGCCTTAGCAAAAATGCCTAAAAATTGTATACAAGCCAGAGGGTGCCATTTTTTCTGCCTTTTAGTTACACAGGGCCACAGGTTTTCATTGTGCACCATTATGACCTTCTAGCCACCAGCATCACAACAACCAATAGCATCATCAGTTGATAAGGAGGATGTCTGATGTCTATAAAGCATCCTTGTTTGATTCTCCTCTGCCCCTCTCCATCAGCGCTGGGGTCACATTAGCTGAGTGAGGAAGAAAAACTGAGGAAGAAAAACTGAGGAAGAAGAGAAACACTGGAATACTAGTCAGTACAAGTGTATTTGCTTTGGAAGGGACGATATTCAATTTTTTTTTTACCGATACTGGTCAGACCTGCCCCTGTCCCCAGTCGGCGCTCGCCGCAGTCTCTGCCAATCTGCTCCTGTATGTACCATTTTTTAGCGGGGGGCCCCTGGGCCGTGAAAGCTGCTCTATCAGCGGCGTGGCAGGCAGCAGAGATGACATCATCTCTCACTGCCCGCCTCACATCAGAGATGTTTCACCCCTACAGCAGGGCCACAAATGCTGCTCTTGACAGCGCTGCAGCTGTGGGCGAGCAGTAAGGTAGTTATGTCAACTCTCACTGCCGCCCGCATGTGGAAGTTTACCCACTTGGATGCTGCCAGAAGTAGTGTAAGTAGTGATATGCGGCATATGGGTGGCAGGCGCCAGGCGACAGTCTGCGTATGGGCGCCAGGCGACAGTCTGCGTATGGGCGCCAGGCGACAGTCTGCGTATGGGCGCCAGGCGACAGTCTGCGTATGGGCGCCAGGCGACAAGCCGCGTATGGGTGGCAGGCGACAAGCCACGTATGGGTGGCAGGCGACAAGCCGCGTATGGGTGGCAGGCGACAAGCCGCATATGGGTGGCAGGCGACAAGCTGCATATGGGTGGCAGGCGACAAGCTGCATATGGGTGGCAGGCGACAAGCTGCATATGGGTGGCAGGCGACAAGCTGCATATGGGTGGCAGACGACAAGCTGCATATGGGTGGCAGGCGACAGTGGCAAGAGACACGTTGCATCTGGGTGGCAGGTGACGGTGGCAAGCCTCATATGGGTGGCAGGTTACAGTGGCGTGTGACAAGCTGCATTTGGATTGCAAGTGACACCCCATGTTCAGTTTATACCAGATTTGTGAAGAATTGTGTTTTTTTCAAAAATGTAAACGTACAGAATATCGGCACCTGTTATCGGCTATCAGCGCTGAAAAAACGATATTGGTCTATCCCTAGTGTGAACCCGGCTAAACGTTGGGTGTCCTACGTATGTGGATACACTAAATACAGCACTCCTAACCCACCCCAAAGATGCTGCTTGCAGGACTTTTCCGAATGCCCCGCAGGCGCACCGCCCCAGTGTGAAAAGTCACACTGGCATGAATGGGAGGCGATTTTCAGGTGCTTAGCAGAGGCTATTTCCAGCGCTAAAGCACCTGAAAACTGCCCCAGTGTGAAAGGGGTCTTAGAATGGGGTGCCTCGAGACTGTCCATAATTTTAAAGGGTGCCTTGACTGAAAAAAAAGATTGAGAAACTTTGGCTTAGGAGCACACTCACTGCACGCTCCCAGTAAGGAGACTGAGCTGTTAAATATAGCTGCGATCGCTGGCTGGCAGGACTGGCGCCCGATCATGTGACCACTGGGACAGGCAATTACAGTTATCAGGTGATCAGCCAATCTTTCCATCCAGCCTGGCTAAGCAAAAAAACAAAAAACAAAAAAAACAAATGACTGAACCATGTATGGCCAGCTAGGAAAAACATTATTTTTTGTAAAAATAACAAACATGTTATACTTGCCTGCTCTGTGTAATGTTTTTGCACAGAGCAGCCCGATCGTCTTCTTTTTGGGTCCCTCGTCGGTGGTCCTGGATTCCCCCACCCCCCCCCCCCTTGCTATAGGAACACTCCCACACGCTATGTGTCCATTCACACACAGAGTGTGGCTCGGCCCTCCCCCCTGCTCTCTACTCATTGGCTGTGATTGACAGCAGAAGGAGCCAACGGCTCCCACTGCTACGTGAGCCAATGAGGATAGAGAGACGTTTGAGAGCCGTTGCTTTCATGCACATCGCTGGATCGAGATGCAGCTAAGGGAGGTATAAAGGGGGGCTGGGAGAGCTGCACCCAGACGGTCTTTTACCTTAAAAGGGGTGGTAAACCCTCATGTTTTTTTCAGCTTAATGCATGAAAGTGAAAAAACTTCTGTCAGTGACCCCCAGCCCCCCCCAGTTTTACTCACCTGAGCCCCGGAATGTCCCACACTGGGGACGCGCTGTCTCTCTGCCCGGGATTTTCGGTTCTTCATTGGATAGATTGATGGAAGTGCAGCCATTGGCTCCATCTGCTGTCAATCAAATCAAATCAAATAACGCAGCCGCCGGGGAGCGGAGCAGAGTCCTGAAATCGGCAGATATGGACGCCAAAATGATGGACTCGGGAGTGTGCCCGCAAGATAACCCCCCCCCCCCCCCCGGGAGAACGCTTCTCCTAGGGGGGTCATCTAATGCGTGGAGGAGCTGCGAGAGCCGCCAAGGGACCCCAGAAGATGGTGATCGGGGCCACTCTGTGCAAAACAAATGGCGCAGTGGGGGGAAGTATGACATGTTTGTTATTTTAAAAAAAAATTGAAACTTTAGTTATCACTTTAATGCATAGAATGCATTATGGTAGAAAAACCTTGAGCCTTTAGAACTACTTTAATGCAGTTCTGCACCTTTTAAAAAAAAATATTAAAAGCCAGCAGCTACAAATATTGCAGCTTCTGACTTTTAATAAATTCACACTTACCTGTCCCAGGGTCCAGCGATGTCGGCGGCAGATGACGAGCGATCGCTTGTCTCTCTGCTGCCCCCGCCGCCATCCTCTGTCAGGGAATCGGGAAGTGAAGCATTGCGGCTTCACTGCCCGGTTCCCTACTGCGCATGTGTGAGTCGCGATACGCGTCTATGCTGGTCCCCGCTGTGTCCTGGGAACTGTGTGTTTCCCAGAACACAACGGGGGGGGGGGGCGCATCTGCGGCGGTCTTGTCCCGGAAGTGGCTGCAGATACCTGGATTATCCAGGTAACTGCACCCCCCTCCCCCCTGAAAGGTGCCGATTGTGGCACTGGAGAGGGGGGGGGGGAGGGATCAGATGAGCGGAACTTCCACTTCAGGGTGGAGTACCGCTTTAAGGAGGACGCTGCTAAATCCTGGATGTCCACCAGCCAGGAAACAAGGCATACTAACTTACTGCAGATTCTAATGCACACTGTGAGAAGCTCACAGTATGCAGTGAAATCAGAGTAAGTAGTAGTGGCTATCAGATTGAAAAAGCTCCATTCTTTCATCTTATATAAAAAAAAAAATATATGTTTTGGCTAGAGATCCACTTTAAATGAAGATGTCTAGTTAGATCTTTATCAAATATGGTCTGAATCATAAAATGAGCCCAGGAGAACCGTAATAAAACAATAAAAAAAATAAAAAAAAAATAATGTGCCTTTTTAATAAACGACTTCCTTTCCCTGAAGCGTACATGTGCGTTGAAGATGTGAAACACGCAATCATGATTACTTCAGCTTTAAAAGTGTTTATTATGACAAAACAATGTCAATATACAAGAACAATTCCCTCTTCGCGTCACCTTCGTATTTTCCACACTCCTACTTGCTGTCAGCTCGTCTTGAATTTTTTTTATTTATTTTTTTCCTATTACATGTGCCGTGCTCATGCCGATCGTTCGTCATCGCACTAATTCAACACATATTTCAGTTTATCTTTGAAATGGCAACGTCCTTCGGAAATCTGCACGACCGTCTTATCAGGTTTTCCTTCATTGTTCCTAGGCCGGGAACATCTGCTACTCTGGTTCATACATTTAAAAAAGAAAAAAGAAAATAGAAAAAAATAATAATAATAATAAAAAAAAAAAAAAAAAAAAAAAAAAAAAAAAGCACAGAGCTCGCATCTCAACCCCACATTTTTGATTAGGGTTGTCAGCGTATTACAACGTGCGTAAACCTGCGCTGCCCTGTCACCCAATCCAGAGGAAGGCCGATGAAAAATTCCAGGTAGCCGAAAGGTCTTTGCGGAGGGGGAACCTCCTGGCCACGGGCTGCTGCCGGTAGGGAACATAAAAAAAAAAAACCACGTCCTGCCAAGCAGACCCAGTTGGCGCAGCCCTTTGCGTTACAGACAGCCTTGTTGCCCGAGGCTTTGATAATAAGCATAAAAAAAAAAAAAAAAAGAAGAAGAAGAAAAGGGACAAATCGATGAAGAGGAGGACTTGATTAACAAGCCAAACCAGTATGTGGGTGCACGCTCGCCAGAACAAGGTGTGTCCAGTATGTGAGAATGTCGAGACTTACCAACTCCAACCAAGACACATTCTTTAAAGGCAAACTAGGGCATATTTTCAGTGCCTGAGTAATTACAGGATCGTTCACCTGAGAAAACGTTTGTCTTGTGACTTGCACATTTTTCACGCACATCCTGATCCATATTTTAAAGGAAAAAAAAGAAGTTAGGGAGGGAGGATGACTTCAAAGTGGTTGTAAACCTCAGACACGAAATATGAACAAAGCATATCCTTCTATAGTGTGTACTTGTCTCTGTTTGTAGCATAAAGTGTCATTTCTGTCTGCTCCTTCTTTCCTCTGCTATCAGCATGAATCACTTCCGACAAGTGTTCCTGACACCAAGAGAAAAATGGTGACAGGGGGAGGCAGTTCCATATCGACAGCCTCAGCTCTGTTCCTTTGTGCTGTGTGGAGGGGGGTGTCCCTTCCCTCCAATCAGCTCCCAGAGCTCTCCTCACTGAGCTCTGAAGAGTGTAACTTCAGCTTTCCACCCACTTTTTTTTTTTTCTGAACTCTCAGATAAGCTTTAAAAGCGATAGTAAACCGCTGAAGACAAAGAGGGAAAAAAATTAATCTGCAAGACACACACACACATATTTAGGGCTGAATCGATTAATTTCATAGTCAATTAGTTGTCGATCAATCGATTACTATTTTCATAATCGATTAATCGGCCAGTAACAAAATGGGGTTAAAAAAACTAAAACTAAAATGAGCCCATTATAATACAAAAAGAGCAAATAAACGCTACTGTAAATTACTTTCACTGTTCTACAGTAAAAAAATGATCCCCTCACAGTAGTGATTATCTGCTTTTTTCTACTATAAGGCTGGGTTCACATTGGAGCGATGCAGGTTCCCGCATCGCATGCCTCCCGCCGGCAGTTCACACTGCCCTATGCGGACTGCTGGGAGTGTCAGTGAAACGTTAATGACACCCCCAGATCAGTTCGCATATCGCAGTGCGATCTGCAAACTCGGACAGGAATCGGATCGCATGGTGTGAACACCCAATGCGATCTGATTCTGCTGCGGACCAAAAAAAGGGTCCGGTGCGAGTTTGAGGCGGGTGCGATGCGAATTCAGCCAATACTATCTGTATGGCTGAAATCGCATCGCACAGAGATCGGATGTGATTTGCACTGCAGCGCGAATCACATCCGGTTCTCATAGCCGCAGCAGTGTGAACTCAGACTCAAGGGCTCATTTTAGTTTTTTTAACCCCATTATGTTACTAAACGTCTTAGGCCTGGTTCACATCTGTGTTTTTATTGGTGCTTTTTGCAGAAATGCACTACAGTTCATTCACATGGTTTCCTATGGGACACGTTCACATCTGAAAGGGTCGGGGACTTTTAATACAAAACGGTGCTTTATTGGTTCAATATACTTCAATGGAGAAGCTGCAGAAAAGCATATAATGCGTTTTTGCAGCAATTTGTGTTTTTTAATCTGCCCAAAAAAAAAAAAGCAAAAAAATGCAAATTGCAGTAAAATCACGTGCGCAAAAATCAAAAACGCACAGCAAAAAGGCACTGCAGAAACAGATCAAAAGCAAACTGCATACCGAGCCTTATGCTGGCCTCACCGATCGATTTTCAGATGAGAATTATTCAGACGAAAAATCTTCGTACATTCGCTGAATGAAAGAATTTTGTTCGAAATTTTCACTTGTTTTTAAAATGAATGTCATTTCTGAACAAAAACCACAACCACTGTCTGAAAATTCCTTTGACTAAGAAGTTTTCTATTGTTTCTAAATGTTCCCATCACTGTGGTTGAAAATGAGCGTCAATTTGACCCACTTTTTTTTGTAAGGTTATTAATCGATTAAGCGAAACAATAAAATCGGCCAACTAATCGATTATGAAAATAATCGTTAGTTGCAGCCCTACACACATTATGAAATACTTACCTTAGAACGAAGCTCCCGCAGCCCAACCTGGTCAGCGCCGAGGTGTCTGATAGCCTCCAGGCGCTGTGAGTGGCCAGAGCCAAGACTACGTCACTCCCGCGCATGCATGCAGGAGTCCTCCGTTCCAGCAAGATACGACGGACCTTCACTGCAAATGCGCCGCAGACATCAGCAGCTGCATGCAGGGTGAATATCTCCTAAGCCGTGAACTTTAATGGTATCTCGGACTAATGCCGCGTACACACGATCGGAATTCTCCTCGGAAAAAGCTCTTGATGGTTTTCCCGTCGGAATGCCGACAGAATTTTGCTCAAACCGTCTTGCCTACACATGGTCACACCAAAATTACGACGGTCAATAACACCGCGGCATACAACACGTTCAACGGCACTATAAAAAAAGGGAAGTTTAATGCTTCTGAGCATGCGCCGAATTGTTTCCGAGCGATGCGTCGGAAATTTGTGTGTCGGAATTGCATACACACGACGGGAAAATCCGATGGAATTGGTTTCCTTCAGAAAAATTAAGAACAGGCTCTCAATTCTAAAGACCATTGGAGACGCCAACAGAAAAAGACCGATGGGCATACACACGGTTGGAAAATCCGATGAAAAGCTCCCATCGGACTGTTTCCATCAGAAATTCCGGCCGTGTGTACGCGGCATTAGTCTGTAGGGTTCAATATTGATTGGGCCCACCCTTTGCAGCTTTAACAGCTTCAACTCTCCTGGGAAGGCCGTCCACAAGGATTAGGAGGGTGTCTATGGGAATGTTTGACCATTCTTCCAGAAGTGCATTTGTGAGGCCAGGGCACTGATGAGGATGAGAAGGCCTGGCTCACAGTCTCTACTCTAATTCAGGACTCTGTACAGGCCAATCAAGTTGCTCCACCACAAACTCGCTCATCCATGTCTTTATGGACCTTGCTTTGTGCACTGGTCCAAATCATTTTGTGGCAGCGGGGTTATGATGTGGGGTTGTCCCTCAGGGGTTGGGCTTGGCCCCTTAGTTCCAGTGAAGGGAATTCTTAAAACCTCAGCATACTAAGACATTTTGGACAATTTCATGCTCCCAACTTTGTGGGAATAGTTTGGGGACGGCCCCTTCCTATTCCAACATGACTTCACACCGGTGCACAAAGCAAGGTCCATAAAGACATGGATGAGCGAGTTTGGGGTGGAGGAACTTGACTGGCCTGCACAGACTCCTGCCCTCAACCCGATAGAACACCTTTGGGATGAAATGGCCTTCTCCTCCACAAATGCGCAAACATTCCCATCCTTGTGGACGGCCTTCCCAGAAGAGCTGAGGCCGTTATAGCTGCAAAAGGTGGGCCAACTCCATAGTGAACCCTACGGACTAAGATGCAATTAAAGTTCACGTGCGTGTAAAGGCAGGTGTCACAATACTTTTGACAATATAGTGTATGAAACGATAAAGTACCTAAAATAAACAGCTACTTTAGATGTGCATGTCATGTAAGCTCTAACGAGCGGGGAGGGCACTGCGATTCCTCCTGTATTGAATTGTATTGTAATTGTACTGTCTGCCCACTTATTGTAAAATGCTGTGCAAACTGTTGGCACAATATAAATCCTGTATAATAATAATAGTAATAATAATAATAGTAATAGTAATAATAATAGTAATAGTAATAATAATAATAATAATAATAATAATAATAATAATGTGAATGAAGCCTATAGGGGGTTTCATTTTTGTGTGGGCATTTTCTAAGGATCGTCCACGTCTAAAGAGATGCAGATGCTGCAGCTTACAGTATGGAAACAGTTTCAGCTGCTGATAAATAAAAAAAAATCCTCCCTTTCAATAATGCAAATGACGAAGAAAAACAACAAAAAAAAAAAAAACAAAGAAAAAAAAACAAAAAAAAAAAAAAAAAAAGACTGTTGTGTTCCTTGGAGTAGATTTATTTTTTGTCATACACTCAGGTACAGTATATATAATATACACACACAGCTTAAAATGCAACATATGTTTGGCATTGAGCAGCAGGCAGTCTGCACTGTGCGTCGTCTTTCCTCCAGCAGCTCTTAAGCGCTTTGTGCGATTCCTAGAGACCAGAATAGCTTGTAATCTGAGCCCCTCTCCATGGCTGCAGCTCATTTTCCCAGCACTCCGGGGCATTAATGGATTCCTGCTCATCTCAGTAAAAGTGACAGCTTGCAGAAATTACCATTACTATGAGAACGGTCCAGCATTGTCCAGCCTATCGCTGCTGTCAGAGATTAGCGGCACCAAAAAAAAAAAAAAAAACACATTTATATTTATAGCTTTCGTACTATTTTTATTTTTTAAAAAAAGAACAATCGCCTTGCATTGAGGGAGCGATTTTATTATTCTGATACTATTAAAGAGGAAGTAAAAGCAATATAAAAAAAAAAAATAATAAAAAAAACGCACCCTGTAAGGCTCGGTTCACACAGGGGGCGACACGAGGTGACACGACTTGCCGCGCCGCGACCTGCCGCGACCTCAGCGGCGACTTGCAAATGACTTCTGTATAGAAGTCAATGCAAGTCGCCCGAGGTCGCCCAAAAGTAGTACAGGAACCTTTTTTCTAAGTCGGAGCGACTCGAGTCGCTCCTCTTAGAACGGTTCCGTAGTACAGAACGGGGGCGACTTGTCAGGTCGCGGCACGGCAAGTCGTGTCGCCTCGTGTCGCCCCCTGTGTGAACCGAGCCTATGGCAAAGGCATAATGAGCTAGTATGCATAGCATACTAGCTCATTATGAATAACTTACCTGAGTACGACGAAGCCCCCTGAAGCGGTCCTCCGTCTTCCTCCTCGCCACTGCCATGTATCCCGGAGCGACTTCCAGGTCTCGCTGTTCCAGCGCGGTGATTCGCCGGAGCCGCGATGACGTCACTCCCGCGCATGCGCACGGGAGCCGACACGAGCGGCATATCGCCGCAATCTGCGGCCTGCCCCAGTGCGCCTGCGCACCGCTGTCTACGGCGCATGCACCGTAGACAGCAATGGCTGTCTTTTTGTAAATATCTTCTAAACCGTGTAGGTTTAGGAGATATTTCTTGGACCTACAGGTAAGCCTTAATCTAGGTTTATCTGTAGGTCAAAGTGTGTTGTAAGGGTTTACAACCACTGTAAGAGATCTTTCACACTCAGGCGTTTTAGCGCTAGAAATAGCGCCTGTAAAGTATCCCGATAACTGCCTCTCATTCATTGCAATGGGTGCTTTCACACCCGGGCGCTGCACTTGCGGGACGTTAGAAAAAGTCCTGCAAGTAGTATCTTTGGGCAGTTTTGGGAGTGCCGTGTACAACTCTCCCTAAATGGCCCCCCGCTCATTGCAACGAATGGGCAGCAATTCCAAAGCCCCTGAAAAGGGCCTCAGAAGTGCTGCAACATGGGAGTTTTTTTTTTTACCTTTGAGGTTAAAAGCGCCCTGCTAGCGGCCAAAAAGTGTAGGAAAAAGCACCACTTGCCGACTGGGACAGGTAAGTGTCCAATTATTAAAAGTCAGCAGCTACAGTATTTGTAGTTTCTGACTTTTAATTCTTTTTTTTTTTTTTTTTTTTTAGGGGGCACCCCACTTTAATGCATTCTATGCATTAGGCCGGGTTCACACCGCTGCGATGCGGGAACGCCGCGAATCCGGGGTGTTTTCCCGCATCGCATTACTCCCGCCGGCAGTTCACACTGCCCTATGCGGACGGCTGGGAGTGTCAATGATATGTTAATGACACCCCCAGATCCGTTCGCATATCGCAGTGCGATCTGCCGACTCGCACAGGAATCGGATCGCATGGTGTGAACCCCCATGCGATCCGATTCTGTTGCGGACCAAAAAAAGGGTCCCGTGCGAGTTTGCTGCGGGAGCGATGCGAATTCAGCCATACTATCTGTATGGCTGAACTCGCATCGCTACGGAGATCGGATGTGATTTGCGGTGCGAATCACATCCGGATCTCCCCCCGCAGCAGTGTGAACCCGGCCTTAAGGTGAAAAAACATCTGACAGTGCCGGCCCCCCCCCAGCCCCCCTGTTTTACTTACCTGACCCCTTGAAAGTCCCGCGCTCGCCCCAGACGTCCTCTTCCCCACTCAGCCTGGCTGTTGATTGGCTGGAGTGGATGGATTGAAAGCAGCGCAGCCATTGGCTCGCACTGCTGTCAATCACATCCAATGATGCGGCGCGCCGGGGGGAGGCGAGCGATATAGCGAGTAGCTACAGCCGCCGGCTGTATCACAGGAGCGGGAGCTCGCATGAACGTGAGAAGTACTTGCAGGGGGAGGGGGGGGGGGAGCAGAGACAGCCCCCGAGTGACCCCAGAAGAGCAGGTTCGGGGCCACTCTGTGCAAATCGAGCTGCACAGTGGAGGTAAGTATAACATATTTGTTATTTAAAAAAAAAATAATAATTCTCTTTAACCGGTTCCCAACCAGCGCACGCCGATGTATGTCGGCAGAATGGCACGGGCAGGCATATTGGCGTACAGGTACGTCCAATCTTCAATGCCGCCCTGTCATCGCAAGCACTCCGCGAGCGCGCGCCGGCGGGGATACCCGCGATCGTCTCACGCGACGGCCGAATGGAGAAATGCAGTTGTAAACAGCATTTCTCCATTCTGCCTAGCAACTAGTGACGCTGATCTCTACTCCATGTGATTGGAGCAGAGATCAGTGCTCACTAAATGAAAGCCCAGCCCCCCCCAGTTAGTAACACACCCCTAGGAACACTTAACCCCTACACTGCCAGTGTCATTTACACAGGAATCAGTGCATTTATATAGCAGTGATTGCTGTATAACTGACAATGGTCCCAAAAATGTGTCAAAAATGTCCGATGTGTCCGCCGCAATGTCGCAGTCACAATAAAAATCCCTGATCGCCGCCATTACTAGTAAAAAAAAAAATAATAATAAAAAATTATTAATAAAAATGCCATAAAACTATCCCTATTTTGTAAAAGCTATAACTTTTGCGCAAACCAATCAATAAACGCTTATTGCGATTTTTTTTAAATCAAAAATATGTAGAAGAATACGTATCGGTCCTAAACTGAGGGAAAAAATGTATTTTTTATATATTTTTGGGTCGATATTTATTATAACAAAAAGTAAAAAATAATGCGTTTTTTTTCAAAATTGTCGCTCTATTTTTGTTTAAAGCGCAAAAAATAAAAACTGCAGGGGGTGATCAAATACCACCAAAAGAAAGCTCTATTTGTGGAAAAAAAAAAAAAAAAAAAAAGGATGTCAATTTTGTTTGGGAGCCACGCCGCACGGCCGCGGAATTGTCAGTTAAAGCGACGCAGTGCAGAATCGCAAAAAGTGGTCTGGTCTTAAGCCAGCAAAATGGTCCGGTCTGTAAGTGGTTAAAACCCCTTTAAATCACAAAATTTGCCTGGAAAGATCCAAGTCTGAATTCTAGAATATGGGATGCGCGGATAATCTCAATGGAAAGTGTTACGAAAAGCCAGACTGATTGTTAACGATGTAGTAATAATAATAATATGTAGATAAGAATGTAGCCATGCAGCCAGAGTTACAAAATAAAGTAGCAATGAATGAGAATTAAAGTAATAATTACAGCTTGTAAGTCTGACGACATGGCTACATTCTTCTCTTTATATCATTACTACATGTTTATTAGGTAAACAAACACCCTGATTTTAGGCAGCGTGGTTTCCTGTGAGGCCTGGGTCACACCTATGCAGGTTGTACTTTGCATTTTCCAGGAGCATTTTGCATTTTACAATACACGTTTCTGATCCATTGAAGTCTATGGAACCAAAAACGCAACCTGCTGCTCCCTGGTCCTTTCCATAAAACGCACCGATGTGAACGTGACCCATAGGAAACCATGTTATCGGGACTGTAGTGCGTTTCTGCAAAAAAAAACTGAAAACGCGCTAAAGAAATGCATAGGTGTGAACCGGATTATTACCCATGCTTCTGATAGGTCAGCTCCAGATTTCACACCTTTGACCCCCTTCAGGTAAGGCCCCTTTCACAATGATGAGGTGCGGTTTGACCGCAACACAGGTGTAGCGCAACTTACCCGTGGGTTTGGTGCGGGTTAGCTGTGCTTGCTTTTAAGTTATTTTCCCGCTACTGCAACTTTGGACACAAAGTCGCATGATAAGTCCAAAGCCTATTGATTTCAATGGCACTCAAGCTCATCTATGCGACTTAACTTAAAGTGGTTGTAAACCCTTACAACCAACTTTGACCTACAGGTAAGCCTAGAGTAAGGCTTACCTGTAGGTCCAAGAAATATCTCCTAAACCTACATGGTTTAGGAGATATTTGCCCGAAGACACCACCGCTGTCTACGGTGCATGCGCCGTAGACAGCAGCGCGCAGGCACACTGGGGCAGGCCGCAGATGGCGGCGATATGCCCTGAGCATTGGCTCCCGTGCGCATGCGCGGGAGTGACGTCATCGCGACCTGGAAGTCGCTCCGGGATCCATGGCAGCGGCGAAGAGGAAGACGGAGGACCGATTCGGGGGCTTCGTTCTCAAGTAAGTTATTCATAATGAGCTAGTATGTTATGCAGGATTTTTTAGCCCCGGACCAATTTGCAGCCAAAGGACCAGGCCCCTTTTTGCGATTCGGCGCTGCGTCGATTTAACTGACAATTGCGCGGTCGTGCGGCGTGGCTCCCAAACAAAATTGACATCTTTTTTTTTTCCCCACAAATAGAGCTTTCTATTGGTGGTATTTAATCACCTCTGCGGTTTTTATTTTTTGCACTATAAACAAAAATAGAGCGACAATTTTGAAAAAAATATATATATATATTTTTTACTTTTTGCTATAATAAATATCCCAAAAAAAAAAAAATTATTATATATATATATATATATATATATATATATATATATATATATAATTCCTGAGTTTAGGCCGCGACGTATTCTTCTACATATTTTTGGTAAAAAAAAAAAAAAAATTGAAATTATCAATTATTGGTTTGCGCAAAAAGTTATAGTGTTTACAAAATAGGGGATAGTTTTAGAGCATTTTTATTAATATTTTTTTTTTTTTTTACTAGTAATGGCGGCGATCAGTGATTTTTATTGCGACTGCGACATTGCGGTGGACACATCGGACATTTTTGACACATTTTTTGGACCATTGTCATTTATACAGCAATCAGTGCTATTTAAATGCACTGATTCCTGTGTAAATGACACTGGCAGTGAAGGAGTTAACCATTAGGGGGCGGGGAGGGGTTATGTGTGACTTGTGTGTTTTTTTTTCTGTTGGGGGCGTGGCCTGGCATGTGACATCACTGATTGTTTTTACCTATAACAGGGAAGAGATGATAGGTGACAGCCACACTAGGAAGCACGGGGAGAGGTTTGTTTACACTTACCTCTCCTCGTTCTTCAGCTCTGTGACCTGATCGCGGGACACCAGTGGCGATCGGGTCCCGCAGCCACGGAGTTCAGGACCGGGTCGCAAGCGCGCGGCCACTGCTCGTGACCCACGGCCGGGCACTTAAAGAGCTACATACAGGTACGTGATTGTGCCCAGCTGTGCCATTCTGCCGACGTAAATGTGCAGGAGGCAGTCCTTAACCACTTGCCGACCGCCGCACGACGATATACGTCGGCAGAATGGCACGGGCAGGCATATGGGCGTATATATAAGTCCCTGCCTGCCCGCGGGTGGGGGGCCCGATCGGGCCCCCCCCCCCGGTGCCTGCGGCGGTCGGCATTCCTTCGAGAGCGATCCGGGATGAGGGGGCGGCCATTCATTCATGGCCACCCCCTCGCGATCGCTGTCGACGAATGGAAATCCTCCGTGACATCACTTCCTCTCCTGTAATGTAAACACAGGAGAGGAAGTGATGTATTCTCTCCTCCGTGTCGGTATTTTTCGTTCCGGCACCAAGGAGAGAGGTTCGGTGAGTTGCACCAACACACCACACATACAGTAGAACATGCCAGGCACACTCACACCCCCCCTTTACCCCCCGATCACCCCCCCAATTACCCCTGCCCCCCCAGTCACAGTGACACCAATTGCTTTTTTTTTTTTTGCATTGGTGTCATTTGTGACTGTAATAACTGTTAGGGCAGTTAGGGTTAGCCCCCTTTAGTTCTAATGTGCCCCCCTAACCCCCCCAATAAAGGTTTAACCCCGTGATCACCCCCCGTCGCCAGTGTCACTAAGGCTGGGTTCACATTGCAGCGGTTTATGAGAACGAATGTGATTCGCACCGCACTGCAGTGCAAATCACATCCGATCTCTGTGCGATTCGAGTTCAGCCATTCGCCGCACCCGCCGCAAATTCGCACGGGACCCTTTTTTTGGCCCGCAGCAGAATCGGATCGCATGGGTGTTCACACCATGCGATCCGAGTTTGCAGATCGCACTGCGATATGCGAACTGATCTGGGGGTGTCATTAACATTTCACTGACACTCCCAGCAGTTCGCATAGGGCAGTGTGAACTGCCGCCGGGAGGCATGCGATGCGGGAACCCGCCGCGCATTCGTGGCGTTCCCGCATCGCTCCAGTGTGAACCCAGCCTAATAAGCGATAGTTTTTCTGATCGCTGTATTAGTGTCACAGGTGACGCTAGTTAGGCAGGTAGGTATTTAGGTTCGCCGCAGCTTTTTATAGCGCCAGGGACCCCCATATACTACCGCATAAAGCCCCCTGATTGCCCCCTAGTTAACCCTTTCACCAGTGATCACCATATAACTGTTACAGGTGACGCTGGTTGGTTAGTTATTTTTTTATAGTTTCAGGGCACCCGCCATTTATTACCTAGTCTCACTAGTGTACCCCTAAATTTAGGGGTGTCTACTTTCCAAAATGGGGTCATTTGGGGGGGGGTTTGTGCCATCTTGGCATTTTATGGCCTTCAAAACTGTAACGCCCTTAGAAAGCCTGAAGGCGGTGCTTGGTTTTCGGGGCCCCGTACGCGGCTAGGCTCCCAAAAAGTCCCACATGTGGTATCCCCGTACTCAGGAGAAGCAGCAGAATTTATTTTGGGGTGTCATTTCACATATGCCCATAGCATGTGTGAGCAATATATCATTTAGTGACAACTTTGTGAAAAAAAAAAAAAAAAAAAAAGTTTGTAATTTTCCCGCAACTTGTGGCAAAATATAAAATATTCCATGGACTCAACATGCCTCTCAGCAAATAGCTTGGGGTGTCTACTTTCTAAAATGGGGTCATTTGTGGGGGTTTTGTGCCATCTTGGCATTTTATGGCCTTCAAAACTGTAATAGGTAGTGAGGAGTGAAGTCAAATATTTACGCCCTTAGAAAACCTGAAGGCGGTTCTTGGCTTTCGGGGCCCCGTACGCGGCTAGGCTCCCAAAAAATCCCACACGTGTGGTATCCCCGTACTCAGGAGAAGCAGCAGAATTTATTTTGGGGTGTCATTTCACATACGCCCATAGCATGTGTGAGCAATATATCATTTAGTGACAACTTTGTGAAAAAAATAAAAAAAAAAAATATTTTTTTGTCATTATTCAATCGCTTGAGGCAAAAAAATAAAATATTCGATGGGCTCAACATGCCACTTATCAATTTCCTTAGGGGGTCTACTTTCCAAAATGGGGTCATTTGGGGGGGTTTTGTACTGCCCTGCCATTTTAGCACCTCAAGAAATGAGATAGGCAGTCGTAAACTAAAAGCTGCGTAAATTCCAGAAAACGTACCTTAGTTTGTAGATGTGACAACTTTTGCGCAAACCAATAAATATACAATTATTGACTTTTTTTTTACCAAAGACATGTGGCTGAATACATTTTGGCCTAAATGACTAAAATTGAATTTATTGGATTTTTCTAATAACAAAAAGTAGAAAATATCATTTCTTTTCAAAATTTGCGGTCTTTTTCCATTTATATCGCAAAAAATAAAAATCGCAGAGGCAATCAATCAAATACCATCAAAAGAAAGCTCTATTTGTGGGAAGAAAAGGACGCAAATTTCGTTTGGGTACAACATTGCATGACCGCGCAATTACCAGTTAAAGCAGCGCAGTGCCAAATTGTAAAAAGACCTCTGGTCATTTACCAGCAAAATGGTCCGGTCTGAAAGTGGTTAAGTGGTTAAAGTTGCAAGGACTTTGAAAAGGTTTCTGCACTACTTTGATGCCACTTTCTTGCGACTTGAGGGTCAGCGCGTATAAGAGAAGTTGCACTAGTTGAAATAGAGATTGAAGTTGCATCTGAGCAATTTTCTGCTTGAAGCTCCAAAACACTCAACAAGCCAAATCGCATTCATTTCAATAGCTCCTGTTTACATCTGAGCGGTCTGTCGCCTGAAGAAAAACGATTGAATCTCAAAAAAGTACACGAGTTTCTTTTTGGCCCCATAGACTTCAATAGAAATGCCTGACTGGAGCTTTTTGTCACTCGTTTTCGGCTCAAACAGCAAATCTTCCCCCCTAATTTCCTCTCCTCCCCCCCCCCCCCCGTGCTTTCTATTGGCTAAACAAAAATGCCCGGAGCTGCAAAAGGCTTGTAATACGCTTCTAAAAAGCTGCATAGATAGGCTTTTATAAAAATGCCCAAATAACGCCAGTAAAATCACTGTGCTCAGGTGTACATGGACCCTTAGAGCTCTAAGAGGTTGTAGTTCAAATCATTGATAATTTAATTGTTATTCATACAATAAATTGATGTTTATACAATAATGTCTTCTTTATTGTAAGAGGTCTTTATTGTATGAATATCAATTGTTTTCTAAAGATATTTTATATCAATGATTTAAAAAAAAAAAAAAAAAAAACTTTCATAAAATTAAGAGATATCATCATCCATACAAAGTTTTTTAAAATCATTGCTATAAAATCTTTAGAAAACAATTGATATTCATACAATAAAGACCTCTTCCAATAAAGAAGACATTATTGTATGAACATCAATTTATTGTATGACTAACAATTAAATTATCAATGATTTGAACTTTGTATGTATAAAGAGATTATATATATATATATTTTTTTTTTTTTTTTATTGTGTTGATTGTGGTGCCTTGAAAGTCCTGCCTACCAGAAAGTTTTCTTATAATCCATTACTTCGGATGTGGCACGCTTAGTGAGAGCGTTCCTTATCAGTTTATACGGAAGATATTACATATATTTTTTTTTTGCTGAATAGATAAAGATTTTTTTAAATGTCGTTATTAAATGTGAAGCAATTATTTATTTTTTTTCCTTCTGGTCACATTTTTTCTTCACCCTCGTCTCCTTTATAAATTCTACAATTACTTTTAAATACACACACATATATATATATATATATATATATATATATATATATATATATATATATATATATATATATATATATATATATATATATATATATATATATATATATATATACATACATACACACACACACACACACACACACAAATACCGTATTTATCGGCGTATAACACGCACCCCAAGTTTAGGATGGAAATTTAAGGAAAAAAATTTTAAATTCCCATCAATGCAGCCTTATCAGTGTCCATCTGAAGCCTTGTCAGTGTCAGTCATTGCAGCCTCGTGCATCGTTGTCCCCTCAGTGATGTCGGCTTTTATTTTTAAAAATGGCGCCACCGAGATGTCCCGTGTATCTCAGCGGCTCTTGGCCGCGAGAAGGGCCGAAGGTGGCTGAAAGCCGCCCAGATATCGATCAGAAATCGCAGAGGATCGGCATATAACATGCACCCGCGATTTATCCACTGATTTTAAGGGGAAAAGGGTGCGTGTTATACGCCGATAAATACACACACATATATATATATATATATATATATACACACACATATACATATACATATATATACATATACACACACACACACTATATTATATGCACACATGGGCACACTTTAAATATACTGTATGCATATCCTTTTTTCAAAATAAGCATTTTAACAGCCCGGGCAAGGAAGAAGGCAGACTACGAGGGACCCCCCTAGCAACAGGAATTTAGAGACGAGTAAAAAAATATTTTTTCCAATTATTATTTTTTTCTTTTTTTTTGTGAATTTTCAGCAATTTTTTTTTTTTTGGTGGCAACACCACTTTAAGAAAAAAATAAAAATAATAATAATTTTTTATTTATTTTTTTACGTTAGATGTAGTGGAAGGGAGAACGAAGTGATGTGACTGGAATGAATGGGTGTGTATAGCGGGATGAATGTGGAAATAATTGGAAATATTGCATTATTAAAGCTATGGATTTAATAAGTAAATAAACATAAATACACAAATAGAGGTTAATATGATTAAGGAAATGACTAATGATATGAAGACGCTAGAAAGCAATCCATATAGAGTAGATAGTTAACAGGTGAATATGTAAATAAAAAGCTGTAAAAAATGTTTTGCAAAATAAAGATTACTAAAAAAAAAAAACAAAAAAAAAAAACAAATTGGATGAACTGTCCTGATCGGTTCTCGAAAGCTCTGTACTAACGATCATATCATTGTACGATCGCTCCGAAATCTGTATGTTATCGTACACTTTTCTGATTGTGTGCAGGGGCTCAACTGTGGTAGCAAAAAGTCAAGTCACTGACCTCTCTGTGAATCTCAGAAACAGAGGGAGAGAAATACAAATTTATTGGCAAGTAAAACAGTGCCTGGAAAAAGTATTTGTACCCCTTGAAATTTTCCACATTTTGTCATGTTACAGCCAAAATCGTAAATGTATTTTATTGGGATTTTATGTGATAGACCAACACAAAGTGGCACATTATTGTGAAGTGGAAGGAAAATGATAATTTTTTTTAAATGTTTATTAATAAATATGTGAAAAGTGTGTGGGGGGGGGGGGGGGGGATTTGTATTCAGCCCCCTTTACTCTGATACACCTTACTAATATCTAGTGGAACCAATTGCCTTCAAAAGTCACCTGATCAGTAAATAGAGTCCACCTGTGTGTAATTTATTATCAGTAGAAATACAGCTGTTCTGTGAAGCCCTCGGAGGTTTGTTAGAAAACCTTAGTGAACAAACAGCATCATGAAGGCCAAGAAACACACCAGACAGGTCAGGGATAAAGTTGTGGAGAAGTTTAAAGCAGGGTTAGGTAATAAAAAAAAAAAAAATCCCAAGCTTTGAACATCTCACGGAGCTCTGTTCAATCCATCATTCGAAAATGGAAAGAATATGGCACAACTGCAAACCTACCAAGACATGGCCGTCCACCTAAACTGACCGGCCGGGCAAGGAGAACATTAAAAAGAGTTACTAAAAAAATTTTTTTTTATTATTATTAAAATAACAAACATGTTATACTTACCCGCTCTGTGCAGTGGTATTGCTCAGAGCGGCCCCTGTACCCACGGGCACAGGCGAGGGCTGTACCCACAGGCACAGGCGAGGGCTGTACCCACAGGCACAGGCGAGGGCTGTACCCACAGGCACAGGCGAGGGCTGTACCCACAGGCGAGGGCTATACCCACAGGCGAGGGCTATACCCACAGGCGAGGGCTATACCCACAGGCGAGGGCTATACCCACAGGCGAGGGCTATACCCACAGGCACAGGCGAGGGCTGTAATTCTGCCAGGGTATGTAAACTTATGAGCACAACTGTAAGTGTCAATTCATGAGATAACTTATGAGGG
Source organism: Lithobates pipiens (assembly GCF_037356315.1). Classification (NCBI taxonomy): domain Eukaryota; kingdom Metazoa; phylum Chordata; class Amphibia; order Anura; family Ranidae; genus Lithobates; species Lithobates pipiens. The sequence goes on along the minus strand of NW_027507879.1, from coordinate 2,789,511 downwards.
AGTGTTTAGGGGTGGGGCATGGTTGGGGTTGGGTAGGGTAACTGAGTGCAAGTAAACCTTAAGGCCTGGCTAGTAGCTCGGGACTTGAAATTTTGAGCCCTGCTTTGGAGGACACACAAAAGAGGAGGAGCCAAGACCGCCGCCAGGGACCCCGAGAAGAGGAGGTACGGGGCTGCTCTGTGCAATACCACTGTACAGAGAAGGTAAGTATAACATGTTTATTTTTATTTTTTTTGTTTTAAAAAAAAAATAACAATCAGTACTTTAAGGTTCCATTCACACCTAAGTCTACTGCAGCAACACCTGCTACACAGCATATTTTTTTTTAACTTTTTGTGTGTTTTTGTGCCACATTTTTGGAGCGGCACCAATTATTTGAATGGGCCTCCCTCCCCTTCCAAAAAACGTGCCAAAGAAGCTCATGTACCAAATCTTGGCACAGAGCAAGGCGCTTTTTTTTTTCCCCCACAATCTTAGCGCGTTTTGTTGCTCGACCCTCACAGCAAAATAACGGTATCACAAACGCGTTCCCTTGTTTTGCTGCGATTTTGCCCGCGATCCCAGTACGCTCCGGTATGACTGGAGCCTAAAGCTAGCCATAGACGGAGCGATCTTCTTTCCTGTAACCACGGGTTGCAGGAAAGGAAGTCACTCGATAACCCCCATCCCATCAACACTGACTTTGTTAATGGGGGCAATAGTCGCTAGCAATAATCGCATGTACAATCCGACAGGCTGGTTTACCCATCAGTGAGCGCCACCAAGTCCAGGAAGAATGCCTTCTACCGTTGTATTTGGAAGCCAAGCTTCCACGCCATCACTGGGATGGATAGAAGGCTGCAGGGTAAGCTATATACACTTTTTATATAAATTACTGTAATTAATAAGACATGGCCGAGGACACAAAGAACCACTTTAAAAACCTCTCCCTGAAGAATCTTTACGTTCGGCATCTGATGACGTGACCCCCCGGCAGAGGAAAGAGACCAGTCTGTTCTCCACTGAAATATTTCACACTTTTCTTCCACTGCAGTTTTAGAGCGCATGCAGAAGTCGTGATTCTTGGAAGTGAAGGACGCGGCATGAAAAAGAACATTGCAAACTGTATCAGACAGGAGGGGGGGAGGGGGGGCAGAAAACTGACACAAAGTTGAACTCTCCACCAAGATTTAAAGAGTGTAGTTCCACACAAACTGGTATTTATGTGTAGCTGGCGGAGTGCGCGTTCTTCTACCGCCATAAACGGCGATTAAAAAAAGAAAAAATTGTGTTTGGTTTTGAAAATGCTGAATGGAAGGGTTCTGTCACACGAGTGGCCAGGGGGCAGTAAAAACAGGCAGTTCTAGCACACTAGGACATTGCCTTGCAGGGGATTTTTTTTTTCTTTATTGGCAGTTTACTACCACTAGTACAGTAGGTCATTCTTTACAAAAATTATAATTTCAAATACCTCCTTGCACAGCTCCGCTGTGGGGTCACTTGACCTCAGCGGCCATGATTACTGAGGTCAATATGTATTTTACAACATAGAATGGGACAAATGAAGCCCCTTTTTACGTGGCCGGTTTGTTTTGCGGCTTCCGCACTCCTGCACCAAGAATCTGCAGATTCCTGCTGTGGAAACGACCAGGTTATGAGATTAGCATCGGCCGTTCAGCCCATTTAAACAGCCGCTGCTGATCGCACGTAGCCGCACACAGAGCGATTAGCTGCCGTTTCCAGATGTCCGCTTCTGGACGCAGTTAGCTGCCAATCAGCACTTTCCAGACAGAGAGGTCATGTAGAAAAAACGCATACGCAAGTCGCGCTCGCAAATGTAAAAAACGGTGTTCAAAAGGTATCGCCACAATCAGAGCGAGAGCAATAATTCTAGCAAAAGACATCCTCTGTAACTTTAACCACTTTCAGACCGGACCATTTTGCTGGTAAATGACCAGAGGTCTTTTTACACTTTGGCACTGCGCTGCTTTAACTGGTAATTGCGCGGTCATGCAATGTTGTACCCAAACAAAATTTGCGTCCTTTTCTTCCCACAAATAGAGCTTTCTTTTGATGGTATTTGATTGCCTCTGCGATTTTTATTTTTTGCGATATAAACGTAAAAAGACCGCAAATTTTGAAAAAAAATGATATTTTCTACTTTTTGTTATTAGACAAATCCAATAAACTCAATTTTAGTCATACATTTAGGCCAAAATGTATTCAGCCACATGTCTTTGGTAAAAAAAAAGTCAATAATTGTATATTTATTGGTTTGCGCAAAAGTTGTCACATCTACAAACTAAGGTACGTTTTCTGGAATTTACGCAGCTTTTAGTTTACGACTGCCTATCTCATTTCTTGAGGTGCTAAAATGGCAGGGCAGTACAAAACCCCCCCAAATGACCCCATTTTGGAAAGTAGACCCCCTAAGGAAATTGATAAGAGGCATGTTGAGCCCATTGAATATTTTATTTTTTTGCCTCAAGCGATTGAATAATGACAAAAAAAAAAATTTTTTTTTTTTTTTACACAAAGTTGTCACTAAATGATATATTGCTCACACATGCTATGGGCGTATGTGAAATGACACCCCAAAATAAATTCTGCTGCTTCTCCTGAGTATGGGGATACCACATATGTGGGACTTTTTGGGAGCCTAGCCGCGTACGGGGCCCCGAAAACCAAGCACCGCCTTCAGGCTTTCTAAGGGCGTAATTTTTTGATTTCACTCCTCACTACCTATTACAGTTTTGAAGGCCATAAAATGCCAAGATGGCACAAAACCCCCACAAATGACCCCATTTTAGAAAGTAGACACCCCAAGCTATTTGCTGAGAGGCATGTTGAGTCCATGGAATATTTTATATTTTGCCACAAGTTGCGGGAAAATTACAAACTTTTTTTTTTTTTTTTTTTTTTTCACAAAGTTGTCACTAAATGATATATTGCTCACGCATGCCATAGGCATATGTGAAATGACACCCCAAAATAAATTCTGCTGCTTCTCCTGAGTACGGGGATACCACATATGTGGGACTTTTTGGGAGCCTAGCCGCGTACGGGGCCCCGAAAACCAAGCACCGCCTTCAGGCTTTCTAAGGGCGTTACAGTTTTGAAGGCCATAAAATGCCAAGATGGCACAAACCCCCCCCAAATGACCCCATTTTGGAAAGTAGACACCCCTAAATTTAGGGGTACACTAGTGAGACTAGGTAATAAATGGCGGGTGCCCTGAAACTATAAAAAAATAACTAACCAACCAGCGTCACCTGTAACAGTTATATGGTGATCACTGGTGAAAGGGTTAACTAGGGGGCAATTAGGGGGCTTTATGCGGTAGTATATGGGGGTCCCTGGCGCTATAAAAAGCTGCAGCGAACCTAAATACCTACCTGCCTAACTAGCGTCACCTGTGACACTAATACGGCGATCAGAAAAACGATCGCTTATTAGGCTGGGTTCACACTGGAGCGATGCGGGAACGCCACGAATGCGCGGCGGGTTCCCGCATCGCATGCCTCCCGGCGGCAGTTCACACTGCCCTATGCGAACTGCTGGGAGTGTCAGTGAAATGTTACTGACACCCCCAGATCAGTTCGCATATCGCAGTGCGATCTGCAAACTCGGATCGCATGGTGTGAACACCCATGCGATCCGATTCTGCTGCGGGCCAAAAAAAGGGTCCCGTGCGAATTTGCGGCGGGTGCGGCGGGTGCGGCGAATGGCTGAACTCGAATCGCACAGAGATCGGATGTGATTTGCACTGCAGTGCGGTGCGAATCACATCCGTTCTCATAAACCGCTGCAATGTGAACCCAGCCTTAGTGACACTGGCGACGGGGGGTGATCACGGGGTTAAACCTTTATTGGGGGGGTTAGGGGGGTACCTTAGAACTAAAGGGGGCTAACCCTAACTGCCCTAACAGTTATTAGTCACAAATGACACCCGCCGGGTGATCAGGGGGTTAAACCTTTATTAGGTAATAAATGGCGGGTGCCCTGAAACTATAAAAAAATAACTAACCAACCAGCGTCACCTGTAACAGTTATATGGTGATCACTGGTGAAAGGGTTAACTAGGGGGCAATCAGGGGGCTTTATGCGGTAGTATATGGGGGTCCCTGGCGCTATAAAAAGCTGCGGCGAACCTAAATACCTACCTGCCTAACTAGCGTCACCTGTGACACTAATACGGCGATCAGAAAAATGATCGCTTATTAGGCTGGGTTCACACTGGAGCGATGCGGAAACGCCGCGAATCCGCGGCGGGTTCCCGCATCGCATGCCTCCCGGCGGCAGTTCACACTGCCCTATGCGAACTGCTGGGAGTGTCAGTGAAATGTTACTGACACCCCCAGATCAGTTCGCATATCGCAGTGCGATCTGCAAACTCGGATCGCATGGTGTGAACACCCATGCGATCCGATTCTGCTGCGGGCCAAAAAAAGGGTCCCGTGCGAATTTGCGGCGGGTGCGGCGGGTGTGGCGGGTGCGGCGAATGGCTGAACTCGAATCGCACAGAGATCGGATGTGATTTGCACTGCAGTGCGGTGCGAATCACATTCGTTCTCATAAACCGCTGCAATGTGAACCCAGCCTTAGTGACACTGGCGACGGGGGGTGATCACGGGGTTAAACCTTTATTGGGGGGGTTAGGGGGGTACATTAGAACTAAAGGGGGCTAACTCTAACTGCCCTAACAGTTATTACAGTCACAAATGACACCAATGCAAAAAAAAAAAAATAAAAAAAAAAAATGACATTGGTGTCACTGTGACTGGGGGGCAGGGGTAATTGGGGGGGTGATCGGGGGGTAAAGGGGGGGTGTGAGTGTGCCTGGCATGTTCTACTGTGTGTGTGAGTGTTGGTGCAACTTACTGATCCGCTCTCCTCCGTGTCGGAACGAAAAATACCGACACGGAGGAGAGAATACATCACTTCCTCTCCTGTGTTTACATTACAGGAGAGGAAGTGATGTCACCGGGGATTTCTATTCGTCGGGAGCGATCGCGAGGGGGTGGCCATGAATGAATGGCCGTCCCCTCGTCCGGGATCGCTCCCGTACGAATACCGACCGCCGCAGGCACCGGGCGGGGGCCCGATCGGGCCCCCGACCCGCGGGAGGCAAGGGACGTACATGTATGTCCTTATGCCTGCCCGTGCCATTGTACCGACGTACATCGGCGTGCGGCGGTCGGCAACTGGTTAACCTGGTAACCATAATTTTTTTTTTTTTTTTAAACGTCGCCTATGAAGATTTTTAGGTACTGTAGTTTGTTGCCATTCCACGAGTGTGTGCAATTTTAAAGTGTGACATGTTGGGTATCTATTTACTCGGCGTAAAAACATCTTTCACATTATAAAAAAATTGGGATCATTTACTGCTTTTTTTTTTTTTTTCTTTTTATTATTCAAATACTGTAAAAAAAAAAAAAAAAAATTAAAAAAAATTGCCTCGCCTAAAAACTCCTGCCCGCAGCTCCTCAGGACCAGAGCGGTGTCCATAAAAAAAAAAAAAAAAATTTGATTTGAATCGTTTCTCGAGTTTTAAAATATAAAAATCGCCCAGCTCTAATATGAGATAGAGATGGTAGAGATAGAGATGGTAGAGATAGAGATGGTAGAGATAGAGATGGTAGAGATGATAGAGATGGTAGAGATGATAGAGATGGTAGAGATGATAGAGATGGTAGAGATGATAGAGATGGTAGAGATGATAGAGATGGTAGAGATGATAGAGACAGAGAGATGATAGAGACAGAGAGATGATAGAGACAGAGAGATGATAGAGACAGAGAGATGATAGAGACAGAGAGATGATAGAGACAGAGAGATGATAGAGACAGAGAGATGATAGAGACAGAGAGATGATAGAGACAGAGATAGAGATGATAGAGACAGAGAGAGAGATGATAGAGATAGAGAGAGAGATGATAGAGATAGAGAGAGAGAGATGATAGAGAGGATAGAGATTATATATATATATATATATATATATATATTTTTAGCAGAGACTCTAGAAAATAAAAATGGCATATATATATATATATATATATATATATATATATATATATATATATATATATATATATATATATATATATATATATATATATATATATACACATACATATATATATATATATATACATATACACACACACACACGAGGCCTCGCCTAAAAACTCCTGCCTGCAGCTCCTCAGGACCAGAGAGGTGTCCATAAAAAAAATAAAAAATAAAAAAACCTCAATTCGAATCGTGAATTGAAAAAACAAAAAATCTATTATATATATATATATATATATATATATATATATATAAAGGCTATTAACTTGTAAGCAACAAATGTCAGAAACAGCCATGAAAAGATTAAGGCTCCATGCACAGTGGAGCTCAAAAAGGCCTCTGAATGCCAGGATTACTAGCAGAAAACGGTTGAAAAACGCGCTTTTAACAGCAGTTTGCACTAGCGTTTATACGTGTTTTTTTAGCGTTAGCGTTTATGGGCGTTTTTAAAAAAAATACAGAGGACACTCCAAAAATCCCACAATGCATTGAAAAAAAATAAACCCACTAATTTATGAGCATTTATTGGCGTTTTTTTTGTAGTCAGAAAAATGGCACTTTGAACGCGATTTTATGGCGTTTCGAGAACAGCCCATAAACTCCACTCCTGACAAAAGATGGAAAACGTCCGTGTGTGTATGGACACATAGGATAACAGAGTGGAGTTTATGGGCTGTTAAAAAAAACAAAAAAAAAAACGCCCAAACTCCAAAAAAACGTCCGTTTACGAGCTCCAGTGTGTATGGAACCCAAGCGTGTTTGGCCAGCTTTAGATCATAAGATAAGCATCAGCAAAGCTCCATATTTCTATCAGATCCCCAAATGTCTACAAGAGGCCCAGTGTGTAAAACGTATCCAGCCCGGCACGTGCCGAGTCTGAGAGAAGGTTGGAGAGATTGCTGGCGGTCTGAGCCATTGATCAATGGAAAAGGTTTTAAATAGACCAAAGTCAGAATGTTTGACAGTGAAGCAGATCAGATCATTTTTCAAATCTAAAAGAATGTTGCAACCACTGAAACACGAAGAAGCCATGGGGGGGATTGACATCCATTAAAATCTCCAGATATGTATACAATAGCACCCCATAGCTGACATAGCTATTTAACTACAAAGGTCTGACAGAGAATTATCGGAAAGCAATCTTCAAAGCCAAAAAGGACCACTTCTCATATACAATCTCAACGGCCGCAAACCAACCACGGGAACTGTTTAAACTGGTTAATCAATCAATGAATCCGGTGTGCCTAGAACCCCCAGAAAGCGAATCCCAGGATTACTGTGACAAACTGTCAGATTTTTTCATCGATAAAGTCAAAACCATCAGGGAAACAATTTGTCAGAAGAAAACATCCGACCTCAGCCAGCAAATACATAAAGAGGATGTCCGCACCAACATACCGCAACCGCCAAAATTTTCACTATCCCCAATTACCGTAGACACCGCAAAAAACATCATTAATAAACTGCGTGACAGTACCTCACCTATTGACATCATCCCCACAAAACTACTGAAAGAATGCTCCGACATCGTGGCTCCAACCATAACCCACCTCATAAACCGATCATTCCACGAAGGGATTGTTCCCAGCATCCTCAAACAAGGCATCGTCAAACCTCTACTCAAGAAACCAAACCTGGACCCTCAGGATCCAAACAACCGTAGGCCAATTACAAGCCTCAACACCATTTCTAAGATCATGGAGAAAGCTGTAGTACATCAGCTACAACTTCACCTGGATACTCACAAACTCCTGGACCCGCTGCAATCAGGCTTCCGCCCGGGTCATGGAACAGAAACAGCTCTCCTCAAGATTTGGGATGACGCCCTCGAAGCGGCAGATGACGGAGAGCCGTGTCTCCTCGTACTGCTAGACCTAAGTGCAGCGTTTGATACAGTAGATCACAATACTCTACTCGTCCGCCTCACAGAAGTAGCCGGAGTCCAAGACATAGATCTCCATTGGTTCGCGTCCTTCCTAGGAAATCGGTCACAGACAGTGAAACTAGGAAAATTCCTCTCCGAAACTCGGGCAGTCACCTGCGGAGTCCCTCAAGGCTCTCCGTTGTCACCCGTTCTCTTCAACATTTACATTCGCCCACTCCTTCAAATCATCAGATGCTCAGATCTCTGCTTCCACTCTTACGCTGACGACACGCAACTTTATTTCCGGATCAATGGGAAAAAAGATCACCAACAACAACTTGAAAACTGCCTCAAATCAATAGAGGACTGGATGACCACCAACTCCCTCCAGCTGAACCAATCAAAGACAGAGCTTCTTATCTTACACCCAAATCATAAGCCCGCAACCAAAACCTCCTGGTCTCCACCAACCGTCTTTGGGCAGACTATCTCCCCAAAGACCAAAGCGAAGAGTCTCGGGGTTATTTTAGACGCACAAATGTCAATGGATGCGCAAATAGGATCTGTAGTCAGTCGATCTCACCATCTGCTGCGCATGCTTCGCAGACTCATCCCTTTTATCCCAAAGAATGACAAAGCAGTGGTAGTTGGAACAATCATTAATTCACGACTGGACTACGCAAACTCGCTTTACATAGGATTACCACAATATCAACTTGCGCGATTACAACTGATCCAAAACACGGCGGCAAGGCTGATAACAGGAAAAAAACCCTGGGAATCCATTTCTCCTTCACTGAGGAGCTTACATTGGCTAACCGTAAAAAATCGGATCACGTTCAAGACCCTTTGCCTCACCCACAAATGCGTGCATAGAGAAGCTCCGCAATACCTAATGGAGAAAATAAATCATTACACACCAAACCGCAGTCTTCGATCAGCCAACAAAAACCTCCTCCTCGTGCCCAAAGCCCGGTATAAATCCAAGGGGGATCGGAGATTCGCTGTCCAAGGGCCTCGGCTATGGAATGCTCTACCAATAAACATCCGCCTGGAAGAAAATCACCTGGCTTTTAGGAAAAAACTCAAGACCTTCCTCTTTTAGCAGATGATCAAAGCTCGCCACAGTGCCTAGAGGCGATTCAGTTCGCATTGTGCGCTATATAAGTATTTCATTCATTCATTCACATACATTTTCTTCAGAAGCTATAAATTATTTTTATTCAGCCAGCGTATGTATGAAGAATCAATCGAGTCCCATTCATTCAGCATAAATAAGGCATTTCAAGGCATAAACATCCCTTACTACTTACTAAAGCCAACCTCCAAATACAAAAGGCCACAATCCAATCCCAAGGTTCATTGCCCAATCACGGAGGACCCATACACATCATTTGCACTGGGCTGTGCTCAGTGTTCATTTTGGCAGCAAATTTTGATAAAGTTTTAGCCCTTGTACACACGGGTCAGACATTCCGACTAGGGCTGCGACCAACGATTATTTTCATAATCGATTAGTTGGCCGATTATTGTTTCAATTAATCGGTTAATAACCTTTAAAAAAATAAAATAAAAAAAAGTGTGGTGTATAATTTAGTTAATATTTACAGTTTTTAAAAAAAGGCAATTTTATTCTTAAATATCTCTATATGCAGTGGTAACTATAAATAACCAACTATATGGTTAGGGAGCAAAATATCTAATCCACTCTGAGAATAACAGACAGAAGAGATATACTATATTAGAGGTGATATATACTATTAGAGGAGAGATACTGTGTATACCAGTACTATTAGAAGAGATATACTGTATATACTATTAGAGGAGAGAGATACTATATATACCATTAGAAGAGATATACTGTATTTCCTCTTAGAGGCTATATACTGTTACTGTATATACTATTAGAGGAGAGATATAGTGTATATACCATTAGAGGAGATATAGTGTATATACTATTCGAGGAGATATAGTGTATATACTATTAGAGGAGATATAGTGTATATACTATTAGAGGAGATATAGTGTGTATACTATTAGAGGAGATATAGTGTATATACTATTAGAGGAGATAGTGTATATATTTGCGGAATGATATAGTGTATATACTATTTGCGGAATGATATAGTGTATATATCGTAGGTAACGTGATGACGTTATTTCGTTACGACGGGACTACGTTCAGGCTAGTAGCCAATAGCTTTGGTCTAGGAATTTGATCTGAGCATGCGTGGCACTTTGTCCGATCGGAATTCTCTACACATGATCGGACAAAGTCCGATCGGATCATGTTGTCAGAAAATTTTATAGCCCAGCTCTAAAACTTTGTTGGTCGGATATTCCGATGGAAACAGTCCGATGGAGCCCACACACGGTCGGATTATCCGACAACACGGTCCAATCGGGCATTTTCCGTTGGAATATCCGACTGTGTGTACAAGGGATTAGTCTTAGTCTTGGGACTAAAACTAAAATGCCCTTTTAGTCCTATTTTAGTCTTCTGCAATTGTTTTAGTTTTAGTCGTATTTAGTTGATGAAATCTCCAGTACATGTCAGTTGACTAAAACTCATTTTATTCGTCTAAAATCGAAGGAGTGTATTTAAATTGTAATGCATTAGTGAAAATTTCTCTACATTTTACTAACTTATTATCTACTGGTGGTAGGGATGCACCGAATGGGTTTTTTGGTGCCAAAACAGATACTGAAAATGAAAAATACACTACGAAACCGATACCGAAAATGACCGATACCAAAAATGACTGTATACGTTTTTATAGAACACATTGCTAATAGTATTAGCAAAATTTCCATGCAGTGCATCTCTAGCAGACATGGTGCAGGGGATGGACAGAGACTGCGGACATGGTGCAGGGGATGGACAGAGACTGCGGACATGGTGCAGGGGATGGACAGAGACTGCGGACATGGTGCAGGGGATGGACAGAGACTGCGGACATGGTGCAGGGGATGGACAGAGACTGCGGACATGGTGCAGGGGATGGACAGAGACTGCGGACATGGTGCAGGGGATGGACAGAGACTGCGGACATGGTGCAGGGGATGGACAGAGACTGCGGACATGGTGCAGGGGATGGACAGAGACTGCGGACATGGTGCAGGGGATGGACAGAGACTGCGGACATGGTGCAGGGGATGGACAGAGACTGCGGACATGGTGCAGGGGATGGACAGAGACTGCGGACATGGTGCAGGGGATGGACAGAGACTGCGGACATGGTGCAGGGGATGGACAGAGACTGCGGACATGGTGCAGGGGATGGACAGAGACTGCGGACATGGTGCAGGGGATGGACAGAGACTGCGGACATGGTGCAGGGGATGGACAGAGACTGCGGACATGGTGCAGGGGATGGACAGAGACTGCGGACATGGTGCAGGGGATGGACAGAGACTGCGGACATGGTGCAGGGGATGGACAGAGACTGCGGACATGGTGCAGGGGATGGACAGAGACTGCGGACATGGTGCAGGGGATGGACAGAGACTGCGGACATGGTGCAGGGGATGGACAGAGACTGCGGACATGGTGCAGGGGATGGACAGAGACTGCGGATATGGTGAAGGAGATGGACAGAGACTGTGGACATGGTGCAGGAGATGGACAGAGACTGTGAACATGGTGCAGGAGATGGACAGAGACTGCGGACATGGTGCAGGAGATGGACAGAGACTGCGGATATGGTGAAGGAGATGGACAGAGACTGTGGACATGGTGCAGGAGATGGTCAGAGACTGGGGACATCCCCAGTGTATCCATAGACACACACATCGCAGGGCAGTCTGACTGACAGCAGTGGGAGCTTATGGCTCCTGCTGTCCTCTATGGCTCCAGAGAAAGCGTAAATAAGCAGAGTGGGTGCAGCAGCCAAGACAGCGCTGCATAAGTGACAGAAGTCAGGTAAGTGTTTAAGGATGGGGGAGGGGGGGTAAGACAAGTGGTAACGGTAATTTCTTTTTTTTCCAAAATGCACAGAATGAATTAAAGTAAAAAAAAAAAAATAAAAAAAAAAAAAAAAAAATTGAAAACCTTTTGACTTCAGAGCCACTTTGATGAAACGCCACATGTAACATTTCAATAAAGTTTTAATAAAAGAAATAGTGTGATGCGCCAGGATTGGTTCGTTTTCCTCCAATCACACACCAGCGGCTGTGCAATCAACGTGGCTGTGAACGAGTTCCCAATGTATTATATGCAGAACAAGCATAACTGCCTGAACCAATCATTATTTCAGACATCAGAAATACCCTGCACAGCAGAACCCCGACACAGAGACACAGCCAATTGGGCCGAAAAAGAGAAAATATCCAGTGAGCGGCAGTTGTGTGGAGGAAAATGCCTTGATGTCAGAGGAGAATGGGTAGACTGGTTTGAGATGATAGAAAGACAACAGTAACTCAAATAACCACTCGTTACAACCAAGGTAAGCAGAATACCATCTCTGAACGTACAACACATCGAACCTTGAAGCAGATGGGTTACAGCAGCAGAAGATCACATTGGGTGCCACTCCTGTCAGCTAAGAACAAGAAACTGAGGCTACAATTCCCACAGGCTCACCAAAATTGGACAATAGAATATTGGAAACATTGTCTGGTCTGATGAGCCTCAATTTCAGCTGCAACATTCAGATGATGTCAGAATTTGGAGTAAAAAACATAAAAGCATGGATCCATCCTGCCTTGTATCAAAGAGGAAGTTAACCATGAATAAAATAAAAACAAACCCTGCAAGGTAAAGGCATGATGAGCTAGTATGCATAGCACACTAGCTCATTATGAATAACTTACCTGAGATCGAAGCCCCCGAAGCGGTCCTCGTTCTTCATCTCCGCCACTGCCATGTATCCTGGTGTGACTTCCGGGTCTCGCGGCTCCGGCGCTACGATTGGCCGGAGCCATGATGACGTCACTCAGGCGCATGCGCGCAAGAGCCGTCATTGGCGGCATGGTCGCTTTCACTTGCGCCGTAGACACCGGTGCCTTTTTCTAAAATATCTCCTTAACCGTGTAGGAGATAAGGGTACAAAAATACTAACGCGTTTCGCACTGGAATTAGTGCTTACTCGTAGCCATGAGTAAGCACTGATTCCAGTGCGAAACGCGTTAGTATTTTTATACCATTTTCTTTGCTGTGGACTATTTGATGTGATATGACCACCGATTATCAATAAAAACACTGGATTTTAAGCCTTTTTCCGGTGTGCGGCTATCCAGGGTCTTTTTGCTATTGCCTGCCTATTGCATATGTATTTGCCAGCATCTGGGGTTCCTTGTCAGGAAGGAGGACATCCGCCTTGGAGAGCTATCCTGGAGCGGTGGTTTTCTTTTACCAACATTAACCAATCAAAAAAAAAAATCTATTTCATAAGTAGTGTTGACGTCTCACGTACAAGCGGGGTCGTCTGCTAGTTTCGCTCATGCCCGATAACGTTCAAGATTTGTTTTGCAGACGACCTTCACCCCAACGAATAGGATATCGTTCCTTTCGCAAACGATACAACACAATTTTTCCATTTTTTCAATCAGTCTTTTTCGTTTACAATATCGATATCGGATATTACTCGCTGGGCACAGAATCAAAAAATCGGCCGATCGTTTGCAGAGCAGAAATTTTTGCAGATTTTCTTATTGTGTATTCCTGCCATTACACTGAGCTTTCATTCAGATCCACCTGAAAAATCCAATACAGGTGAATATAAAACGAAACAACCGATGGAAAAGGCGATTTGTTTTGCCAATGGAGGTTAGAAAATAAAACGCTCTGATTAGCCGAGTTGTGTAATAGTACAGCTTTCCGTTTCCACAAGAAAGGCCCATCATTTCCCATTGTGATAAAGAAGCCGACTTGCAACATAGGAAGGGGAAAGGCCTGCTACCCACAGCAGCCAATCAGGAGCCAACTTTCACTCTCAGCACTGGTAAAAGGAAGCATGAAACCCCAAATTGCTTGCCATGGAAAACAACCCACAGCAATGATGGGGCACAATTTCTCCATATGGTACCAATGATGGGGCACAATTTCTCCATATGGTACCAATGATGGGGCACAATTTCTCCATATGGCACCAATGATGGGGCACAATTTCTCCATATGGCACCAATGATGGGGCCCAATTTCTCCCAAGGGCACATTACCAATGATGGGGCACAATTCTCCCAGTGGTGCCAATGATGGGGCACAATTCTCCCAGTGGTACCAATGATGGGGCACAATTCTCCCAGTGGTACCAATGATGGGGCACAATTCTCCCAGTGGTACCAATGATGGGGCACAATTCTCCCAGTGGTACCAATGATGGGGCACAATTCTCCCAGTGGTACCAATGATGGGGCACAATTCTCCCAGTGGTACCAATGATGGGGCACAATTCTCCCAGTGGTACCAATGATGGGGCACAATTCTCCCAGTGGTACCAATGATGGGGCACAATTCTCCCAGTGGTACCAATGATGGGGCACAATTCTCCCAGTGGTACCAATGATGGGGCACAATTCTCCCAGTGGTACCAATGATGGGGCACAATTCTCCCAGTGGTACCAATGATGGGGCACAATTCTCCCAGTGGTACCAATGATGGGGCACAATTCTCCCAGTGGTACCAATGATGGGGCACAATTCTCCCAGTGGTACCAATGATGGGGCACAATTCTCCCAGTGGTACCAATGATGGGGCACAATTCTCCCAGTGGTACCAATGATGGGGCACAATTCTCCCAGTGGTACCAATGATGGGGCACAATTCTCCCAGTGGTACCAATGATGGGGCACAATTCTCCCAATGGTACCAATGATGGGGCACAATTCTCCCAATGGTACCAATGATGGGGCACAATTCTCCCAATGGTACCAATGATGGGGCACAATTCTCCCAATGGTACCAATGATGGGGCACAATTCTCCCAATGGTACCAATGATGGGGCACAATTCTCCCAATGGTACCAATGATGGGGCACAATTCTCCCAATGGCACCAATTATGGGGCATTACTTTTTCCCCACTGATGTCTGGAACTTGTCTACTCCCAATGGCCACAGTCCAGCCCTCCTAAAGTCTGAAGATAGTAAACAGGCCATTTGTTTAGAAAATCTGGAGACCCCTGTGATAGACCAAAATAAAAAGGCAGGAAAATGATAAATGGTTTTCAAATTTAAATAATAAAAAAAAATATATATGAAAAAGTGTGGCATGCATTTGCAGCCCCCTTACTCTGATACCCCTCTGAACTAAAATTCAATGGAACCAATTGCCTTCAGAAGTCACCTAATTAGTAAATATGTGGAAGAAGGTGCATTGGTCAGAAGAGACCAAAATTTAACTTTTTGGCCTAAAAGTAAAACGCTGTGTGTGTGGCAAAAAACTAACACTGCACATCACCTGAACACACCATCCCCACTGTGAAACATGGTGGTGGCAATATCATGTTGTGGGGATGCTTTTCAGCAGGGACAGGGAAGTTGGTCAGAGTTGATGGGAAGATGGATGGAGCCAAATACAGGACGATCTTGGAAGAAAACCTGTTAGAATCTGCAAAAGACTTGAGACCGGGGCGGAGGTTCACCTTCCAGCAGGACAATGACCCGAAACCTACAGCCAGAGCTACAATGGAATGATTTAGATCAAAGAATATTTATGTGTTAGAATGGCCCAGTCACAGTCCAGACCTAAATCCAATTGAAAATCTGTGGCAAGACTTGAAAACTGCCGTTTGCAGACGCTCTCCATCCAATCTGACAGAGCTTGAGATATTTTGCAAAGAAGAACAATGGGCAAAAATGTCACTCTCAAATGGGCAAAGCTGGTAGAGACATCCTCCAAATAGACTTGCAGCTGTAATTGCAGTGAAAGACGGTTCTACAAAGTACTGACTCCGGGGGGCGCCAAACACACGCACGCCACAATTTTCACATATTTAGTTGTAAAAAAAATGTTGAAAACCATTTATCATTTTCGTCTTCACTGTCCTGGCTGTAATATTTAATAATAAAAGTTGGAGCTCTGCTGAAAAAAGGTAAGTATACTGTTTAGAGCTGCACGATTGATCGTGAAGAATCGAAATCGCAATCTTTTTTCCCTTCCCGATCTTCAAAACAGCATGTCACGATCTTTCTAACGAGTGCAGAGAGTTCTCACAGCGGGACAAACAAAATCCAGGCAGCCTGACAAGTTTTATTACAACACGCGAATAAGTAGAAACAAAGTATCTTTTCGTTCTTTTAGCAAAAAGGAAAGAACTCCGGTGTTGTGCCAAGAAAGGTCCCCCGTAGGATAATGCCCACCCAGTACTGCGCAGGTGCAGCGCTTGCGCAGCTCAACGGCGCAGCCGAAAATCTCTGAACATAAACAGCTGTTGATCAGCTGTATAGGCGCCTGCGCAATCAAGACGACATTGTGCCACACACCGCCGCACGCTCCCGATGCTTGTGCAACTCTGCAAGGGGCGGGTGCATACAGAAGAGGCTGCATGATGGGCAGAGCTCATACGATGGGGGAGGAATTCTCAACTTATCAGCTCTGCCCATCATTGTAAATATGGCCTCTTCTGTAGGCATCCGCCCCTTACACGCTTCTCAATAATACATCTGCCCCTTTGAGAAATCCACCCGATCGTATGATCTCTGCCCATCATGTCTCTTCTGTATGCATCAGTCCCTTGCAGAGTTCAATGAATAATGCACACGCCCCTTGCAGAGTTCAATGAATAATACACCCGCCCCTTGCAGAGTTCAATGAATAATACACCCGCCCCTTGCAGAGTTCAATGAATAATACACACGCCCCTTGCAGAGTTCAATGAATAATACACACGCCCCTTGCAGAGTTCAATGAATAATACACCCGCCCCTTGCAGAGTTCAATGAATAATACACCCGCCCCTTGCAGAGTTCAATGAATAATGCACACGCCCCTTGCAGAGTTCAATGAATAATGCACACGCCCCTTGCAGAGTTCAATGAATAATGCACACGCCCCTTGCAGAGTTCAATGAATAATGCACACGCCCCTTGCAGAGTTCAATGAATAATACACCCGCCCCTTGCAGAGTTCAATGAATAATGCACACGCCCCTTGTAAAGTTCAATGAATAATACACACGCCCCTTGCAGATTTCAATGAATAATACACCCGCCCCTTGCAGAGTTCAATGAATAATGCACACGCCCCTTGCAGAGTTCAATGAATAATACACCCGCCCCTTGCAGAGTTCAATGAATAATACACCCGCCCCTTGCAGAGTTCAATGAATAATACACCCGCCCCTTGCAGAGTTCAATGAATAATACACCCGCCCCTTGCAGAGTTCAATGAATAATACACACGCCCCTTGCAGAGTTCAATGAATAATACACCCGCCCCTTGCAGAGTTCAATGAATAATGCACACGCCCCTTGCAGAGTTCAATGAATAATGCACACGCCCCTTGCAGAGTTCAATGAATAATACACCCGCCCCTTGCAGAGTTCAATGAATAATACACCCGCCCCTTGCAGAGTTCAATGAATAATACACCCGCCCCTAGCAGAGTTCAATGAATAATACACCCGCCCCTTGCAGAGTTCAATGAATAATGCACACGCCCCTTGTAAAGTTCAATGAATAATACACACGCCCCTTGCAGATTTCAATGAATAATACACCCGCCCCTTGCAGAGTTCAATGAATAATGCACACGCCCCTTGCAGAGTTCAATGAATAATGCACACGCCCCTTGCAGAGTTCAATGAATAATACACCCGCCCCTTACAGAGTTCAATGAATAATACACCCGCCCCTTGCAGAGTTCAATGAATAATACACCCGTCCCTTGCAGAGTTCAATGAATAATGCACACGCCCCTTGCAGAGTTCAATGAATAATGCACACGCCCCTTGCAGAGTTCAATGAATAATACACACTCCCCTTGCAGAGTTCAATGAATAATACACACGCCCCTTGCAGAGTTCAATGAATAATACACACTCCCTTGCAGAGTTCAATGAATAACACACACGCCCCTTGCAGAGTTCAATGAATAATACACACTCCCCTTGCAGAGTTCAATGAATAATACACACTCCCCTTGCAGAGTTCAATGAATAATACACACGCCCCTTGCAGAGTTCAATGAATAATACACACTCCCCTTGCAGAGTTCAATGAATAATACACACGCCCCTTGCAGAGTTCAATGAATAATACACACGCCCCTTGCAGAGTTCAATGAATAATGCACACGCCCCTTGCAGAGTTCAATGAATAATGCACACGCCCCTTGCAGAGTTCAATGAATAGTACACCCGCCCCTTGAAGAGTTCAATGAATAATACACCCGCCCCTTGAAGAGTTCAATGAATACACACGCCCCTTGCAGAGTTCAATGAATAATACACACACCCCTAGCAGAGTTCAATGAATAATACACACGCCCCTTGCAGAGTTCAATGAATAATGCACACGCCCCTTGCAGAGTTCAATGAATAATACACACGCCCCTTGCAGAGTTCAATGAATAATACACACTCCCCTTGCAGAGTTCAATGAATAATACACACTCCCCTTGCAGAGTTCAATGAATAATACACACGCCCCTTGCAGAGTTCAATGAATAATACACACTCCCCTTGCAGAGTTCAATGAATAATACACACGCCCCTTGCAGAGTTCAATGAATAATACACACGCCCCTTGCAGAGTTCAATGAATAATGCACACGCCCCTTGCAGAGTTCAATGAATAATGCACACGCCCCTTGCAGAGTTCAATGAATAATACACCCGCCCCTTGAAGAGTTCAATGAATAATACACCCGCCCCTTGAAGAGTTCAATGAATACACACGCCCCTTGCAGAGTTCAATGAATAATACACACACCCCTAGCAGAGTTCAATGAATAATACACACGCCCCTTGCAGAGTTCAATGAATAATGCACACGCCCCTTGCAGAGTTCAATGAATAATAAACCCGCCCATTGAAGAGTTCAATGAATAATACACCCGCCCCTTGAAGAGTTCAATGAATACACACGCCCCTTGCAGAGTTCAATGAATAATACACACACCCCTAGCAGAGTTCAATGAATAATACACACGCCCCTTGCAGAGTTCAATGAATAATACACACACCCCTAGCAGAGTTCAATGAATAATGCACCCGCCCCTTGCAGAGTTGCACGAGCATCGGGGGCGTGTGGCACAATGTAGTCTTAATTGCACAGGCGCCGTGTACAGCTGATCAACAGCTGTTCATGTTCGGAGACTTTCAGCGGCTCCTTTGTCCTCTGTACTGCGCAAGCGCTAAGCAGTACAGGGCGGGCACTATCCGACGGGGGACCTTTCTCATCAGATCACAGACGTGTAAGATGAAGGAATTTTAACCATTTAAAGACCACACCTTTTCTGACATTTGTTGCTTACAAGTAAAAAAAAATTAAATTCTGCTAGAAAATTACTTGGAACACCCAAACGTGATAGATTATATATATATATATATATATATATATATATAAAATCTATCTATCTATATATATATTTTTTGCAGAGACCCTAGAGAATAAAATGGTGGTTGTTGCAATATTTTGTTACACCGTATTTACGCAGCAGTTTTTCAAAACGCAATTTTTTTTTGTTTTTAATACACTTTAATGAATTAAAAAAATTAAAAATAAACAGCAAAGTTAGCCCAATTTTTTTGTATAATGTGAAAGAAGATGTTACGCGAGAATCGTGATCTTTATTCGAAGCAAAAACATTGCGATTCCCATTTTAGCCAGAATCGCTCAGCGCTAATACTGTTGTATATTGTGACATCAGGAAATAATTTATGCAGATTTCTGTCAAGAGGCTTTGGGCTTGTGTCAATGGCATCAGTTTGAAATGCATCCGAGATGATGCAGAAATCACTGACAGGCGCATTTGAGCCACAGATTACTACAAACTTGCATTTGACCCCTTCAGTTGGGTTTTACATTACTATGGACTGCAGAACAAAAGCCTGCCAACAAAGCCTTTAGTCATTTGTTAACACAAAATTATATTATAATAAATAAATATATAAATATATATATATATATATATATATATATATAAACAGTATGTTGCTCCTGAATTCTGTGTAACTGGGAAAGTGGCCGCGAGTCACGTGACCGGCCTGAAGACAGCGGAAATTCAGTATTTACAGCGCTAGTTTTGAAAAACAACATACACAGTGTGCTACGTCAGCCTCTAATAGAGGGGCTGGGCTAGAGTTATGCCCCGTACACATATTACGATTATCGTAAGACAGATCGTTCACATTTTGTTGTATACAACTAAGATTGAATACAACAGTGCAAAATGTGTGTAAGACTTTTGTCGTACTATTCTGGAAAAATCTTCCGTCGTGCGTAGCTACACATTTTAAATGATGTCAAATACGTGTGACCCGTGTGTCCTTCTGGTTTATTTTCGTGTTTGCGATCATGCGTGGTGTTCGTCTTATGACTTTTATCGGAGACATACTGTACTGACTAAACAATTGTCGTACGATGGGCTGTCATCCGACCAAAGTTTTCCTGTTTGTCCCTTTGGATTTGGTTGGACGGACTGTCGCGATCGGCTGTCGGAAGCTGCGTACTAACGATCAGATTATCGAACGATCTGTCCGAAACCGATTTTTGTGGTCCAATAATCGGAAAGGTGTGTACGGGGGGCATTATATTATTGCATTAAACACTTGTATGGCTCTGTTTCATGCCCAGATTAGTACATGCTCCATCTAGTGGCTTTCAGTAAACCAGACAGTGCAGTCAGCATTCTTGCCACATGATTT
Organism: Lithobates pipiens; assembly: GCF_037356315.1. Lineage (NCBI taxonomy): Eukaryota > Metazoa > Chordata > Amphibia > Anura > Ranidae > Lithobates > Lithobates pipiens. Next base: position 2,768,785 of record NW_027507879.1, on the reverse strand, counting down.
TTCAGACAAACAAATTAGGGCCGGTTCACACTGCAGGCGAGGCGAGGCGACTCCGACTTGCCTCGCCGCGACCTGCAGCGGCCTCAGCGGCGACTTGCAAATGACTTCTGTATAGAAGTCAATGCAAGTCGCCCCGAGGTCGCCCAAAAGTAGTACAGGAACCTTTTTTCTGAGTCGGAGCGACTCGAGTCGCTCCTCTCAGAACGGTTCCATTGTACAGAACGGGGGCGACTTGCGAGAGCGAGGCAAGGCGAGTCGTGTCGCCTCGCATCGCCCGCTGTGTGAACCGGCTCTTACTGTACAGTAGAGATGCACAATTAATCGTCAAGAATCGTTATCGGCGATCTTGACTAAAAAGTGTTTCACAATTCTTTCTATGCAAAGAATTCTCTCCGCTCTTCTAAAGCCACAGCCATCAAGAGAAAGGAAGAGAAAAACTGGACAGTCTGCCAAGAATCAAAACTTTCTTTATCAGTTGAACTTAAAGTGGTTGTATAATCATTTTTTTAACTTTTACCTACAGGAAAGCCTATAATAACCTGTAGGCCAAAAAAAATATCTCCTAAACCGTATTCCCCTCGGTATGCGCCGCTGACTGCGGCGGCGCATGCGCACAAGGGGATTCTCGGCTGAACGTCTGGCAGTGGCCGGACCCGGCCGGGATGAAAACTCCTGCGCGCATGCCCGGGAGTGACGATATCGCGGCTCCGGCCACTCACAGCGCCGGAGCCGCGATACCCGGAAGAAACGCTGAGGGAGCATGTCAGCTCCCTCGGCGTGGATCGGGCCAGATGTCGGGGCCTCGTTCTAAGGTAAGTATTTCATAATGAGCTAGTATGCGGTGCATACTAGCTCATTATGCCTTTTGCGGGTTTACTCCCGCTTTAAGTATAAACATTGTAATAATTTGTAAACTAAACCTTTCTCTGACATTTGTTGGTTTCACATAAAAAATAAAAATAAAAAAATAAATAAAAAAAAAACAAACACACCTTTTTTGGGGCAAAAAATTACTTTAATGAAAAAAAAAAAAACAACCAGTAAAGTTAGCCCATTTTTTTTTTTTTTTTTTTTGTATAATGTGAAAGATTTTATATTGCAAGAATTGTGAGAAAATCGTGATCTTTTTATTCTAAGCAAAAAAAAATCATGATTCTCATTTTGCCCAGAATCGTGCAGCTCTACTGTACAGCATAAAACTGACCACTGAAGTTTGTTTTCCCTTTCCCTGAACAAAAGGAAAAAAATAAAAAAAAACAGGAAAAAAAAAAAAAAACAAAAAAAAACACAATTCCTCCATCCACATCAACTGTCAAAATACCCAGGCAGTGGCTGCATTTTTTTTTTTGTTTATAGTGCAAAAAATAAGAAAAACGCAGTGGTAATCAAACACTACCAAAAGAACTCTCTACTTATGAGAAGAAAAAAAAATTAAATCAATTTTATTTGGGTAGAGTGTTGCATCACCACACAATTGTCAGTTACATGAATGCACTGTCATATCGCAAGAAGTAGCCTGGTGATGAAGGGGGGGGGGGGGGTAAATCTTCCGGAGGTCAAGTGGTTGAGTCATTCTAGGCTGACTCATATAGAAGTGAAGAGAACGGCATACAGACACTGCACTACACGACATAAGGCACAGCATAAGCTAAAATAAACCTCATGTGTTCATATACCGTATGTCGGCCTTACAGAGACGCACTATAAAGGCCAACTATATGTAGGTGGACGCGTCACGTTACGGAGGCATTTCCAGGGAAGGGTACATTCTATGCTACAGCATACAAAGGCGTTTATAGACCATTGTGTTCTTGTAGTAACAGTTTGGGGTTTGATGGCCCTTTTATGTACCAGCATGTCTGTGCCCCTGTGTAGAAAGCCAGCTCCATATAGACGGTGGTTGGATGGTTTGACCAGTCTGAGTGGAGGAACTCAAGTGGCCTACACAGAGCCCAAACCTCAACCATAATGAACTTTTGGATGAATTAGAATGCCAACTGCAAGCCAGGTCATCTCATCCAACATGACCACACATAGCTGACCTCACAAACGTTTTTGTGGCTGAATGGGATCCGTTTCTCCCAGACACATTTCAAATTGACGTGAAGCTTTCCTAGAAAAGTGGAGGCCGTTATAGCCACAAAAGAGAGGGGGGGGTGAAAAAACATTTACCTTTACAACCCCTTTAAAGTGGTTGTAAACCCTTACAAACCACTTTGACCTACAGGTAAGCCTAGATTAAGGCTTACCTGTAGGTCCAAGAAATATCTCCTAAACCTATACGGTTTAGGAGATATTTGCCCGAAAACAGGCGCATGCGCCGTAGTCAGCGGCGCGCAGGCGCACTGAACGCGGCAGTTCCAAAAATGGAGCTGCCGCATTTGTCGACTCCCGTGCGCATGCGTGGGAGTGACGTCATCGCGGCTTCGCCGAATGACAGCGGCGGAGCTGCGAGACGCCACCAGCAAGATGGATGCGGCGGACTACAGGGGACAGCGCGACTTCGCTGGCTCCTGTGTCAGGTAAGTGACACATAATGGACTACTATGTGATGCGATGCGATGCATAGTAGTCCATTATGCTTTACCTTTGCAGGGAATCAAAGAGGAAGTAAACTCATCAGGGTTTACTTCCTCTTTAATGCACGAATTAAAGCGAGAGAAGAGAACTATCAATGTTCCTTTGGCTACTGTAGTCCATCCAATCAACGGGTTCATATTTTAAGGAATGGATTGGGTGTCATTAAAGCCGAAGTTGACTTTTGGAACATATTACATCTCCATTTAGCATGGAACTCATGATCCAGCTCTGTCCCCTCTACCCCCTAGCAGCAGACAGTTTGTATTTTCAATGGGCTGCAGGGGGTGCTGATGAGCGCTCTTGTAGCCCACTGACATATCCTTTCAAAGATGGAGGACGTGTCTGCAGGACCTACATTGCAACCCTGATCTACTGATCATGGGTGCCACACTTTCCAGGCTCCTGCAGGAAAAAAATAAAATAATAAATGCACATTTTCTTTCTGAAAAAATACGTGCAAATATTATTTTATTTGTAAAGGTGAACTTAGGCTTTAAAGTCTTACCAAACCCACAACAGTAAAATCAGTCTGTATATGCAGTAAAGAATGCTCCTTATACTCACTGTGGAATCTAAGGGGTTAATCTTCTGCATTGTGTAAAAAGGCTGTTTGATCCTGTCTTTTCTAATCTTCCCCTTCTTCCACTGTCCCCAATCCATCTCCTGATAGAACAGAGCCTTGGTGGGCAAGCTGCACATGCTCAGTTTAGTGTGTACTGCTAGAGATTTTTTTTTTTTTTTTTTTTTTGAGAGTGCATGTGATCAGCCCAGGGGCAATCAGCACTGTCCAGGTAGAGGGTCAGGGGTCCTGCAGACTCATAGGACAATCACAGGAGAATGAAAACTCCTTCTACAAGCTCTAACCAGTGCTCTGCTGGACACGGATAGACGTCACAAGACTGTTATATACTGCTGATGAAATAAAAAAGGTATTTAGCAGTTTATATTTACGAAAATAATTGCATTTCCATGTTCTGTGTACTGTGGGAGACCAGATATAGTGAATGCCGGGTCCTGGGTGTAGTAACACTAAGTATTGCAGTAAGGGAAAGAACTATAATAAACACTTAAAGTGGAAGTAAACTCCCCTATCGTTTTCTGCCAAGGAAGCTGCCATCTTTGCCTCTGTTTAATCTTCAACTGCTATGGTGCTGCACATGTGATTCGTTATGAATTCAGCCATTGGATGGTTTGATAGTTTGGCTGAGAGCACAGCCAATGTGCAGTTAGCATTCCCGGCATGCCTTTTTTTTTTTTTAACTGTTTAAATCCATGGGTTTACTTCCACTTTAAGGACCGCCTCATGGCGATGTACATTGGCAGAATGGCACGGCTGGGCACAAGCACGTACCTGTACGTTGCTTTTTAAGTGCCCAGCCGAGGCGCGCTCCCGACCCGGTCCTGAGCTCCGCGACCTTGGCCGCGGGACCAGAGGACCCAATCGCCGCTGGTTGTCCCGCAATCGGGTCACAGAGCTGAAGAACGAGGAGAGGTCTGTGTAAACAAACCTCTCCCCATGCTTCCTAGTGTGGCTGTCACCGATCGCCTGTTCTCTTTTTATAGGGAAAGATGATCAGTGGCGTCACATGCCAGGCCACGCCCCCTACAATAAAAAATAAAAAAAAATAAAACACATAACGTCATACATAACCCCTACACTGCCCCCTAGTGGTTAACTCCTTCACTGCCAGTGTCATTTACACAGGAATCAGTGCATTTAAATAGCACTGATTGCTGTATAAATGACAATGGTCCCAAAAATGTCTGATGTGTCTGCCATAATGTCACAAAAAAAATAAAATAAAATAAATAAAAAAATAAAAAATAAAAAAAAATCGCTGATCGCCGCCATTACTAGTAAAAAAAAAATATTCATAAAAATGCTATAAAACTATCCCCTATAACTTTTGCGCAAACCAATCAATCGCCAATTACATATTAGTCTACATATTTTTGGTAAAAAATAAAAATCGCATCGGCCTAAACTGAGGAAAAAAATAGTTTTTATATATATTTTTTGGGATATTTATTATAGCAAAAAGTAAAAAAATATTGCATTTTTTTCAAAATTGTCGCTCTATTTTTGTTTATGGCACAAAAAATAAAAGCTGCAGAGCTGATCAAAAGAAAGCTCTATTTGTGGGGGAATAAAAAAGGACGCCAATTTTGTTTGGGAGCCACGTCACACGACCACACGAATTGTCAGTTCAGTGCCGAATCGCAAAAAGGGGCAGGTTCCTTTGGCTGCAAATTGGTCCAAGGCTTAAGTGGTTAAAATTTTGTTTGAAATAAAAAAAAAAAAAATTGAAACCCCCCCCCCCCCCCCCCCCCCCCCAAAAATTGACTTGCCAGGAACCCCTGTTGCTAGGCAGTCTTCCTAATCTGCCTCTTCCTAGTCTGTGGAGCTGTTCCATCACTTCCTCCTTTTTGGCGAGCTCCCCCGTCGTCTTCTACAGGGCTGTTCACAAAGCGCCGCGAGACTCGCGCAGTAGGAAACGGGCAGTGAACACCGCAAGGCTCCACTGCCAGTTTCCCTTAGTTGCAGTGGCGGTACCGGCACCTGATCTGATGGACGGATCGGCCTTGAGGGGGGTGGGGGGGGGGGGCGACACTGCGAGCTCACTGGACAGGTAAGTGCCCTTATTTCAGCAGTTACAGTGTTCGTAGTTCGGGACGGCTGGAACACCGCTTTAAAGTGGTTGTAAACCCTTACAACACACTTTGACCTACAGGTAAGCCTGGATTAAGGCTTATCTGTAGGTTCAAGAAATATATATATATATTAAATATATTTACCTGAAGACAGCCACTGCTGTCTACGGCGCATGCACCATAGACAGCGGCGCGCAGGCACACTGGGTAAGCTGCAGATCGCATGCGCGGGAGTGACGTCATCGCTGCTCCGGCGAATCACAGCGCTGGAGCAGCGAGACCCACCAAGAAGATGGACGCTCGGAACTACAGGGGACAGCAGTAACTTCGCTGGCTCCTGTGTCAGGTAAGTGACACATAATGGACTACTATGTGATGCGATGCGATGCATAGTAGTCCATTATGCTTTACCTTTGCAGGGAATCAAAGAGGAAGTAAACTCATCAGGGTTTACTTCCTCTTTGAAGGGCACCTGTCATTTCAGATCCATCATGGCAGCGCCTGTTAGCAGGGCATCCACTCACCTGCTGCCGCCACGTCCCTCCTCTTGTTGTGTCACTGCTGCATCACCAGCCATCCCATTAAAGTGAATGGGACTGTCGGTGAGCCAACAAAAGGTCAGAGGAGTCGCTGCGGGGCAGAGGTGACGGTTGTTCTTTAAAAATCCTAATTTAAATCAAGCTATTTTACTAGCGATTTAAATCATGATTCAAATTGCGATTTAAAATTATTATTTAAAACAAATCCACCCCGACTAAAACCGAAAGCAAAGTAGAATTCCTGCTGTGACGTTTGCAGACACTTTCCGGTTTGCAACAGAATGTCAGGTGCACACGGTACTAAGAACACAACATAAGTTATATGGCATGCGATTTAGCCCTGGTTCACACTGGTGCGTTTTGACATGCGATTTGGCATGTCAAATCGGCGGCAATTGCCAGCAATGGCACCGCCCTAAAAATCGGTGCAACGTTGCATTTGCGGCGCTGCACCGATTTGAAAAAGTCATTCCTGTACTACTTTGATGCGATTTCAGGGTGCGATTTTCATTGACATCTGTGCAGAAACCGAAAATCGGAAGCGACATGCGGGAGTGAACACGCACGTCTTCATTCCCGCAGCTCAGTGTGAACCTGGGCTCAGGGACGGTTCTTAGACCCCTTTCACACTGAGGTGCTTTGCTGGCGCTATAACGCTAAAAATAGCGCCTGCAAATCGCCCCGAGAGAGCCGTTGCCACCTCTCCAATGTGAAAGCCCTGAGTGCTTTCCACACTGGAGCGGTGCGCTGGCAGGACACTTAAAAAAGTCCTGCTAGCAGCATCTTTGAAATCAATGGTGCAGCGCGCTATACCTCAGCAGTGCTTTGTGGTGGCTTTAACCCATTCTCGGCCGCTAGCACGCGCGCGGGGGAGGGGGGTTAAAAGCACCCCGTTAGCAGCCGAAAAGCGCAGCGAAATCGATGGTAATGTGCCGCTAAAAATAGCAGCGCTTTACCACCGATGCACTCAACGCCCCAGCGTGAAAGGGGCATTATACTTTACTTGTTAGGCCTCATGTACACTGTTGCTGCTAAACGGACGTTTAGGAGCAGTTGGGCATTTTTTTTCAACTGCCCCTGAACTCTCCTCTGTGTTATCTTATCAGTAAATGTACAGAGGGCCCTTTACAGTAGTTTCTAGTCAGTTGAGCTTTTTCTTTGGAATGCAAAAAAATGAAGAGGAGGGCCGTTTAAAAAAAAAAAAAAAAAAAATTTTAAGTCAGCAGCTGCAAACACTGCAGCTGCTGACTTAATAAGCCGACTTACCTGTCCAGGGCGCCCGCGATGTCGGCCTCCCTCAGCTCTCGGGTCCCAGCGCCGCCATTCCTTCTAAGGGAAACAGGCAGTGGAGCCTTACAGCTTCACTGCCCGTTTCCTACTGCGCATGCGCGAGTCGTACAGCACTTTGTGAATGGAACGCGCTGTGTTCTGAAACACACAGTTCCCAGAACACAGCGCGACCCATTACCCAGAAGACAACGCGACGAGGAGAGAAGACAGAAGATCTCCGCGGAGGAGGAAGAGGAAGATTAGGATTATGTGCCTAGCAACAGGCATTTCTGGTAAGTAAAAAAAATAAAAAATCTCATTTTTTTTTTATTTTTTTGTAATTTGTAATATTTTTTTTTTTTCAGGGTGGCCCTCCACTTTAAATTGATCAGGAGAGGTTGTAAAAACGTCCCGTGTACATGAAGCCTTAATCATTTACTGTATACAAAATTAGTTGTAATGGGGTTGATTTACAAAAACTGGAGAGTGCAAAATCTAGTGCAGCTCTGCGGAGAAACCAATCGGCTTCCAGTTTTTTTGTTTTGTTTTGTTTTTAGCTTAAAGCGGAGTTCCAATGACATTTTATAATTTTTTTTTTTTTTTTTTTTTTTTTTTTAATACTTCTAAAAAGGTCAGAACATTAACATAGAACACAAGTTTAGAAGGTTTCCTCCCCCGATGTCCGCTTTAATATAAAAAATTAAAAGTAATATAATCGTGTCCTGGCCCTTCCCATTTCGCTTGTGGGCATGTGAAGCCCACAAGCATTATCTTCTGGGATACGGTGTAGCTGAGCGACCAGCATGCACTGCCCGTAATGGCACGTATCGGCGCTGTAAAGCATACAGGTTACCATGGGAAGTGCCCACCCCATTGTTATTGCAACCTAGCCCTCAGCGCTGCCCACTGACTCCTGGAAAATTAGGACACACATCTCCCAGGAGCAGTAGCGAGCAGCAGCGCCGAGGGAAATGACGTCAGGTGCCGCGGTGAGGAAGGAGAAGATTAGAAGGAACCACATAGCAACAGGCCTTAAAAAGGCAAGTTAAAGCGGTCCTCCACCCTGAAGTGGAAGTTCCGCTCATCTGATCCCTCCCCCCCTCTGGTGCCACAATCGGCACCTTTTCAGGGGGGAGGGGGGTGCAGTTACCTGGATAATCCAGGTATCTGCACCCACTTCCGGGACAAGACCGCCGCAGATGCCCCGCCCCCCCCCCCCCCGTTGTGTTCTGGGAAACACACAGTTCCCAGGACACAGCGGGGACCAGAAAAGACGCGCAGCGCGACTCACGCATGCGCAGTAGGGAACCGGGCAGTGAAGCCGCAATGCTTCACTTCGCGATTCCCTGACAGAGGATGGCGGCGGGGGCTTCGGAGAGACGAGCGATCGCTCATCATCTGCCGCCGACATCGCTGGACCCTGGGACAGGTAAGTGTCAATTTATTAAAAGTCAGCAGCTGCAATATTTGTAGCTGATGGCTTTTAATATTTTCTTTAAGGCCGGGTTCACACCGCTGCGATGCGGGAACGCCGCAAATCCGCGGTGTTTTCCCGCATCGCATTACTCCCGCCGGCAGTTCACACTGCCCTATGCGGACGGCTGGGAGTGTCAATGATATGTTAATGACACCCCCAGATCCGTCCGCATATCGCAGTGCGATCTGCCGACTCGCACAGGAATCGGATCGCATGGTGTGAACCCCCATGCGATCCGATTCTGTTGCGGACCAAAAAAAGGGTCCCGTGCGAGTTTGCAGCGGGAGCGATGTGAATTCAGCCATACTATCTGTATGGCTGAACTCGCATCGCTACGGAGATCGGATGTGATTTGCGGTGCGAATCACATCCGGATCTCCCCCCGCAGCAGTGTGAACCCAGCCTAAAGGTGCAGAACCGCTTTAAAAAATAAATTCTACAAATTTTTTTTTATATTTGCTGTACAATAACGAAAAATTATTTTTTATTGGTTGAACTACGCTTTAATTGAACAGAAGTTAGAAGCTGATTGGCTACCATGCACAGCTGCACCAGATTTTTGCACTCTCCAGTTTTAGTAAATCAACCCCATTTCAACTAATTGGCATAAATAATAAAAAAAAAAAAAAAAAAAAAAGAAGGTTAAAGAAGAATATCTTATGTTGTATTCTTAGTAGGGCTGAAACAACTAATCGATTATGAAAATAGTAATAGATTAAATCGGCCACTGACATAATGGGGTTAAAAAAAATAAAATAAATTAACCCTTTATAGTACAAAAAGAGCAAATTGCTACTGTAAATATTTTCACTGTCCCATAGTAAAAAAAATTAACCCCTTACAGTTTGCTCTTTTTGTAATAATTTTTGTTTTTTTAACCCCCATTATATTACTAAACATCTCAGGCCTGGGTCACACCTCTGTGTTTTTTTGTGCTTTTTGCAGAAACGCACTGCAGTTCATTTACATGATTTCCTATGAGACACGTTCACATCCATGATTTTTTCAACTGCTGCGTATCTGGAAAAGAAAAGGACCTTTTCTTAATGCAAAACGGTGCCATTTTGCTTTTTGGTTCAATATACTTCAATGGAGAAGCCGCAGAAAAGCAATGTAATAATGCATTTTTGCAGCGTTTTACAGTGTTTTTTAATCTGCCCAACAAAATATTGGCCAAAAAAAAAAAATTTAAAAATGCAAATCACAGCAAAATTACCTTTTTTTTTTTTTTAAAGTTATTAACCGATTAATCGAAACAATAATCAGCCAACTAATCAATTATGAAAATAATTGTTAGTTGCAGCCCTAATTCTTAAGAGGAGAGCCAGTTTTAAAAAAAATTTTTTTAAAAGTCAGCAGCTGCAAACACTGTAGCTGCTGACTTTTAATAAGCACACTTACCTGTCCAGGGCGCCCGCGATGTCGGCCGCCCGAGGCTGACCCGCCCCTCAGCTCTCGGGTCCCGGCGCCGCCATTTTAACTAAGGGAAACAGGCAGTGGAGCCTTGCGGCTTCACTGCCCGTTTCCTACTGCGCATGCGCGAGTCACGCAGCGCTTTGTGAATGGGGCGCGCTGTGTTCTGGGACACACAGTTCCCAGAACACAGCGTGACCCATTACCCAGAAGACGCCGCACGGAGGAGAGAAGACAGAAGATCTCCACGGAGGAGGAAGAGGCAGATTAGGACGATGTGCCTAGCAACAGGCATTTCTGGTAAGTTAAAAAAAAAATATATATTTTTTCATTTTTTTTTACCTGATTTTTTTCAAAATTTTTATGTATTTTTGTTTTTCAGGGTGGCCCTCCACTTTAGTGCCGTGTTCATCCGACATTTGGTTACTTCACTGTGAGATGGGTGGGAGAACCAAACAGGAAAGCGCTCATGCAGTCTGTAAACGCCCTGCGGCCGCACAGAGCATAATAAACTCACAGCAAGGTTTGCTTGAGGAGCTTCTGCCAATCAACGTCTTGGAGCTGCCCTGCAAGCTTCTGATATGCAAGTCCAGTAAGGAGGGGAGCCAGCGAGGAGAATCTGATTCAACCCTGCAGGAGGCGCCCTGCAATCCGATGCAGATTGTCACATGCGGCGGAGAGCAGGGAGTGGAAGGGGAGGTCTATAAACCTGCTGGATCCACCCCCACTGGTTGACAAAGAGAGTCACATTGGGACAGCTTCCAGACTACCATCGTAATGCTGCGGGTATAATGCTTTCGGGAAAAGATGCTGCATGCAACATTTGCTGTCCACTCTGGCACGCTGTGCGTGTTAACGCAGCTCAACAAAAGCAGACATGTCTGAATGTACAATGCTCTACACAGCGTTTTACATTGAGGGGGATACTTCTTCGCCACTTGCTGACCAGCCCTTTTCCGGAACTTTTTCTTTACAAGTTTAAATTTGTATTTTTTGCTAGAAAATCACTTAGAACCTCCAAAACATATTTTTTTTTATTTTTTAGCAGAGACCCCAGAGAATAAAATGGCGATCGCTAGGGCTGGGGAGAAAAAAAAAAAAAAAAAAAAAATCGATTTAAATCTTGAATTGAGTTGGGATGTCAAATCGATTCAAAATTTCAGCAAATCGATTTTTTTTCCCCCACCAGGCCCAGCGGTGCTGCAGCAGTCCACTAGGCCGAAGCCGCGGCCTCGCCTAAAAACTCCTGCCCGCAGCTCCTCAGGACCGGTGTATATATATAAAAAAAAAAAAAAAACTCAATATGAAATCGTGAATCAAGGTTTTTTTTTTTTTTTTAGAAAATCGCCCAGCTCTAGCAATATTTTATGTCACACTGTATTTGCACAGTGGTCTTTCAAACACAATTTTTTTGAAAAAAATACAATGGAAAAAAAAAAAAAACAAACACACACAATATAGTTACCCCAATTTTTTGTGTAATGTGAAAGATAATGTTACACCGAGTAAATAGATACCCAACATGTCATGCTTTAAAACATGGAATGGCGACAAACTACAGTAATTAATAATCTTTATAGACGACGCTTTCATTTTAATTTTTTTTTTTTTTTTTACAGGTTACCCGTTTAGAGTTACAGAGGACTAGAATTATTGTTCTCACTCGTAGAATTGCGGCGATACCACAAGTGTGGTTTGAACACAGTTTACATTTGCAGGCATGACTTACGTATGCGTTAGCTTCTGCTGGGGGAAGCTAACCCATTCACATTACAGTTTTCCGCCCCCTCCCCCCCATTCACATTACAGTCTTTAGCCCCCCCCTCATTGACATTACAGTTTTCAGCCCCCCATTCACATTACAGTCTTTAGCCCCCCTCCCCCCCCATTCACATTACAGTTTTCAGCCCCCCCCCCCCCCCCAATTGACATCAGCCAGATCATGTGACCGGACTGGAGAGGCCTGAAAATAGGTTAGTATATAGATGTTTCTTACAAAGGATACTCAGCATAGGCGTTAGGAGGAGGGAGGGCCCATACCTAAAAGGAGAAGTCAGGCCTGAGCTCGTTTGGCTGGACTTCTGCTATGGGTCTCAGGAAGTTCGATTGGCACTCCTGTGACCCGGTTTCAGCGGAGAGCAGTCTGGAGTCCCAGATCAGTCCAGGCACCGCGCCATGCTGACTCTGGGAGTCTGGATCCGCCAGACGCCTGAACCGATAGCCATCTCAGCGAGCCGCTCAGATGGCCTGTCACAGCTCATCGCTCCAGTGAGCATGCAGGAGCAGAGAGGAGAGCTGCCAATTGACAGTCAGCGGCTCTCTGCTCGGACAGCCAAGAGAACCGAGCGATCAGCGGTGTTTGATGGCACGGTTCTCAGTGGAGAGATAGCGGGGGACATATCCAGCATCCACCCAAGTATAAAAATGCAATACCAAACCCAAAATTCTCCTTTAAAGGGGAGCTCCGCTTTAAGACTATTTAGGTTTAGCCTGCTTCAAGCTCCCCACCCCAAAAAAAAAAAAGTCAGCAGCTACAAATACTGTAGCTGCTGACTTTTAATAATAGAGCACTTACCTGTCCAGGCATCCAGCAATGTCCTCACCCGAGCTGCTCCTGCAATCGGCTATCGAGTGCTGGCGCCGCCATCCTGACTAAGGGAAGTGAAGCTTTGCCACAGTCTTCTGAAACCTGTGACCTGTCCCAGAAGGCTGTGGGGAGGGGAAGAAGGTAGGGAGGGGAAGCAGGTAGGAACGGGAAGCAGGTAGGAAGGGGAAGCAGGTAGGAAGGGGAAGCAGGTAGGAAGGGGGGACGAATTTCTGGCAGGAAGTGGGAGCTGGTACCTGTCAAAACCAGGTACCCGCTTTCCCCTCCCCCCAAAAAGGTGACAAATGTGGCAGCAGTGGGGGGGGGGGGGGGCAGGGTAGTAGGCAGACAAGCAAAGCTCTCTCTTTTTGGTGGAGCTCCACTTTAAGACTATTTCGATTTGCCTGCAGAGTTAACCGACTCCAGTGATTGGATTGTTGTCCCGCGAGCTGGTAAATCTCTGGAGTAAGGCGAGGCTGAGAGTGCCAACGTCACATTGCCCACACACTTTAAAATAGAAGCAAATAACGAGCATTTTTAGCAACACAGCGCACCACATTAATGCACGTTTAGCGTTCTGTACCTCAGGCGCATTGGCCGCTACTATACATGTGGGTTGGAGTGGTGCCAGTCAAAAAAAAAAAAAAAAAGCAGGCACAATGTTTTATGTGATAGCATATGTACTTTTTTACCAAGCGTTACCACCATGCATAGCGGCAATGGGCCCTTGCACACAGCTCATGGTCATACTAAATACGCCTGTTGCGGTTTGTTCACGGACAGCTTACGATATTTATGGTTGTGTATATTTTGCTTGTTGAGCACAAATAAATTATGCACTGACTCAGGAATTCTAAACTGCCTGCCGGAGTTCAATACATCATCCACCGATCACAGTCAATAAAAGAGGGAATAAATCCAGGATTCATACCCAGTAATCAATTTCCCCAATCTTATCCCAGGCTGCTACAGCACTAGATGACGTGTGCTCTTGAAATACAATATACATTACCTTGATGCTTTTTTTTTTTTTTTCCTACTGCTGGAAAATCCGTGTTCTGAAATACAGCAGTCGCTACAGACAAGTCCAAAATTTGCCCCATAGCCTGGATTTGAGGGAAGGGGCAAGAGTGGCACAAAGATGGCCGCCACGGAATCATCTTAAAGCGGTTCTACACCCGGTTTAAAAAAAAAAAAATAAAAAAAAATAAAAATAAAAATATAGCCCTCGTCCACATTGAACATCGCTTTGAAATTTTGCGACTTCATTTGAAGCCGCATGATTTCAAAGCGGAATGTCCACGTAACTTCGGGTGCGACTTTGAAAGACACCTGTGCGGATTCATGCATAGATATCCGTTTAAGTTGCACCTCAATTCTGCAAAAGTAGTGCAGAAACGACTTTAGCAAATCGGTGTGGAGCCGCAAAGTTGGCGCCGCATCAACTGGAGTGGTGCCACTGCCGGCAATAGGCTTGCGACTTGTCATGCAATTCGACCTGTCAAATTGCATGAACAATCGGTTCAGTGTGAACAAGGGCTAAAAGTCAGCAGCTACAAATACTGCAATTGGGGAGTGGCTATACAACAATTGGATCTGACGCAGTGACCTGGGAGTGTGCGGGCGAGGTGATGGCGAGAGCGCTCCTTCTCCACTCCCCCTCCCCTAGATCTGTCAGGATGGAGAGCTGAGGAAGGAGACGGTAAATCTGTCATTTACCAGCTCCTTCCCTTTTTCAAATGCACATAGTCAGTGTCCATTCATATTCACTATGTTTACAATGCTTCAGTTTAAGCCATTGTACACACGGTCAGAGATTCCGACAACCAAATCCGACGGATCTTGTCCGAAACTGTTGCATACACACAGTTGGACAAAGTTGTCGGAAAATCCGATCGTTCGGAAACGTGATGACGTAATTTCGTTACGATGGGACTACATTCAGGCTAGTAGCCAATAGCTTTGAGGTAGGAATTTGATCTGAGCATGCGTGGCACTTTGTCCGATCGGAATTCTCTACACATGATCGGAGTATATTTTGTCTGAAAATATTTCCGGCAAGTTGGAAATTTTGGTCCGATATATATTCCGACGGAAACAGTCCGATGCAGACCACACACAGTCGGAATATCCGACAAAACGCTCCGATCGGACACATTCCGTCGGAATCTCCGATTGTGTGTACAAGGGCCAGGAAAGAAAAGGAGCCTCTGTCTCATCTCCATTCATCTTTAGTGCAGCTGAGACCGCAGAGAAAGGGATTGGGGAATCTCTATCCTCAGTCCCTTTCTCTGTCTCAAATGGGAGATATCAGGGGTCTCACCAAAGCCCCTCCAACAGGGTTTTAAAAAATAATAATACAATTATTAATAATAAATATTATGAATAATATGTTTAATAATAATATTTATATAATTATATTAATAAATAATAAAAAGAAATAATTAAAAAAAAAACACTGACACTGTCCCTTTAGGCTGGATTCACACCTATGGCATTTTTAGTGCTTTTTGCATTTTTCAGATTTGCACTACAGTCCATTTATCATGGTTTCCTATGGAACATGTTCTGTAGTGCAAATCTGCAAAATGCACTGAAAATGCCATAGGTGTGAATCAGGCCTTAGGGTGAAGTTCCACTTTAGGCTCCATTCACACTTCTATGACTCCAATGTTGTTCCAACTTTGGAGTGCAGTTTTGGTGCAACTTTAACCACTTAAAGCGGGATTCCACCCTAAAGTGGAACTTCCGCTGATCGGAAACCCTCCCCCCCTCCGGTGTCACAATTGGCACCTTTCAGGGGGGAGGGGGGTGGAGATACCTGTCAAAGACAGGTATTTACACCCACTTCCATGCATAGACTCCCGTGGGAATCGATGCCTCTTCCTGTCCTGCCGCGCTGTCTGCTGGGACACACACGGGTCTCAGAGACAGCACGGACAATTCCTATTGCGCTGCGCGACTCGCACATGCGCAGTAGGGAACCGGGAAGTGAAGCCGATTCGCTTCACTTCTTGATTCCCTCACCTAGAATGGTGGCGGCAGAAGCCGAGAGCCGAGCGATCGATCGGCCTCGGCATCGCTGGACCCCGAGACAGGCGAGTGTCCATTTATTAAAAGTCAGCAGCTGTAGTATCTATAGCTACTGGCTTTTAATATTTTTTTTGTAGGTGGAATCCCTCTTTAAGGACCAGCCTCGTTTTGAAATTTAGGCGTTTACATGTTTAAAAATTTTTTTTTTTGCTAGAAAATTACTTAGAACTAGGGCTGCAACCAACAATTATTTTCATAATCGATTAATCGGCCGATTATTTTTTCGATTAATCGGATAAAAAAAACTTAATATGCAATTTTTCCATTTATTTAAAAGTAATAATGAAAAAAAAAAACTGAGTGTTACACACAAACTGCAGAATAAAACACAAACGATGGGGTACTATTACCCGCAAAGAAAGTATGGTGAATGTCAGATTCCCTGCTTTATTCATGCAAGTACCGTATATACTCGAGTATAAGCCGAGATTTTCAGCCTCTTTTTTGAGGCTGAAAGTGCCCCCCTCGGCTTATACTCGAGTCATCGCTGTCTGCCTGCTCGATCAGCGTGTCGAGCAGACAGACAGCGGCCATTCTATTCTAATTCAAAAGCCGCGCCTCCGGCTCCGCCTTCGCCTGTGATAGGCGGAACACTGAATTTCCCAGCAGCCTGTGTTCCGCCTATCACGGACATCCGCTCATCCTCGTACTACGGACGAGGATGAAAGGATGGCCGTGATAGGCGGAACACAGACTGCTGGGAAATTGTGTTCCGCCTATCACAGACAGGGAGGCGCGGCATTTGAACAGGAAAATGGGCGCCGACGAAGAGTGGTGATCCTGGGACGGGACCGGACGGAGTCTCGGGACGGGACGGGACCGGACGGAGGCTCGGGACGGGACGGGACCGGACGGAGGCTCGGGACGGGACGGAGGCTGGGGACACAGGTAGGCTGGACACACAAGGCCTCTCACACACACACACACACACACACACACACACACACACACACAGGGATGGATGGATGGATGGACACACACACAGGGATGGACAGGCATATCTCACCCTCGGCTTATACACGAGTCAATAGGTTTCCCAGTTTTTTGGGGGTAAATTGGGGGCCTCGGCTTATACTCGGGTCGGCCTATACTCGAGTATATACGGTATGTGTATATATAAAGAGAATAATAATAGACATATAAAATACTTTTTTTCCCCCCTCCATTATTCCATAGAAAGTATACATTGAGGACAATATATATAAAAAAAATTATAATAAATATTGTTTATGTATAATATATGTGTAAAGGTAAAAAAAAAAAAAAAAAAAACAACAGAAAAAGGGGAGAAATATACATACACACGCACGCACGCACGCGTCCCCCCCAGTATAGATGACACATTCCTCCCCTCTCACATGGTGTCACTGCCCCACCTCGTCTCAGTGCTCCCCTCCCCCCCTCCGGTGTCTCTGGTTTTCTCACCCCTTCATGGTGACAGCGGCTCCTCCTCGGTGTGCCGGGGTGGTGTGGGGCGGAGTCTCAGTCCGGACCCGCCACCCGTGACTCGGCCGACTCCTCCAAATGGAGCGAAGGGCACCCTGAAGCCGGGAGATGGATGCACGCATGTGCAGAGCACAACCTCCAATCACGGCAGCGCTGGAAAGCGGCCCGGCGAGGGTTTGCCGCGCCTGCGCTCTGCGGCGGGTCTATCGGAAGGCTGCTGGGTAGGGGGGGGGGGGGATGAGGAGCCGAAAGCAGCGCAGACGCGTTGCTGGCGGGACGTCAGCTGGGTGGAGAATGCAAGCAGGCGTAGCTGCGTGGTCATGGACGTGGTGCATGCGTAGGACAAGGGAGGATACACAGGATTCTAACGGACCGGCAGGGGGGGGGAGGTGTGGACTAGGGGTGCAACGGATCAAAAAAACTCACGGATCGGATCGTTCCTCGGATCAGAGTCACGGATCGGATCAATTTTCGGATCAGCGAAAAAAATAACACTATCCCCGCCCCCCACAGCCACATTGTTTATTTAAATAAAAAGGTATAACACTATCTCCCCCCAATAAAATGCAGCTTATTACAAGCATAAAAACATAGTCAGCATATCACTGATCGGACCAACTAATTGATAATGAAAATCGTTGACAACAATTTTCATTAACGATTATTATCAATAATATGGGTTAATCGTTTCAGCCCTACTTAGAACCCCCAAACATTATATATTGTTTTTTTTCTAACACCTTAGAGAATAAAATGGCGGTTGTTGTAATACTTTTTTTCATACCGTATTTGCGCAGCGGTCTTACAAGCACACTTTTTTGGGATAAAATTCACTTTTTTGAATAAACAAAATAAGACAACAGAATAATTAGCCCAATTGTTTTTATATTGTGAAATACAATGTTACGCCGAATAAATTGATACCCAACATGTCACGCTTCAAAATTGCCCCCGCTCGTGGAATGGCGACAAATGTTTACCCTTAAAAATCTCCATAGGCGACGTTTGAAAAAATCTACAGGTTGCATGTTTTGCGTTACAGAGGAGGTCTAGGGCTAGAATTATTGCTCTCGCTCTACCGATCGCAGCGATACCTCATATGTGTGGTTTAAACACAGTTTTCATATGCAGGTGCTACTCACATATGCGTTTGCTTCTGCGCGCGAGCTCAGCGGGATGGGGCACGTTTAACCACTTGCCGACCAGCGCACGACGATGTACGTTGACAGAATGGCACGGGTAGACAAATGAGCGTACATGTACGTCCCTTTAAATTTGCCGCCCTGCCATCGGGAGCGCGGCGCGCTCCCGTGCTGGTCGGGACCCCCGTGAGTCTGGTCGCGGGACCCGCGGACTCGATCGCCCCGGGCATACCCGCAATCGTCTCATGGAGCGGTCGAATGGAGAAGTGCCATTGTAAACAACATTTCTCCATTCTGCCTAGCAACTAGTGACGCTGATCTCTGCTCCATGTGATTGGAGCAGAGATCAGTGTTCACTATGAAAGCCCAACCCCCCCACAGTTAGTAACACACCCCTAGGAACACTTAACCCCTACACTGCCACCCACTGGTTAACCCCTTCAGTGCCAGTGTCATTTACACAGGAATCAGTGCATTTGTATAGCACTGATTGCTGTATAAATGACAATGGTCCCAAAAATGTGTCAAAAATGTCCGATGTGTCTGCCACAATGTCGCAGTCACAATAAAAATCGTTGATCGCCGCCATTACTAGTAAAAAATAAATAAAAAATTATTAATAAAAATGCTATAAAACTATCCCCTATTTTGTAAACGCTATAACTTTTGCGCAAACCAATCAATCGCTTATTGCGATTTTTTTATTCCTTTTATTCTTTAAAAAAAATGTAATTTGAAAAAATCAATAAAAAAAAATAAAAAATTGGCCTTTTAAGAGCTATGGGTGGAAGTGATGTTTTGATGTTGTTTCCGCCCAGCAATTGTATGGAGATGAGTGGGGGGCAGCCGTCTTCCCCTCACTCATCTCCATACTGAACAAGCAACAGGTCGCGATCGCCTCCGCCACTGCCGACAGCTCCGGTAAGTGCTGGAGGGCACCGGATCGTGGCGGGGGGGCAATCACTGATAAAAGTGATTTTGCGGCGAATCCACCGCAGGTACCACTTTTATCTTGTAGCGGACCGCCCGCTGAAGAAGAGGATACTGTGGTTATGGCATCTAGCTGCTTCCATAACAACGATATTCCTCTTCAAACAGCTGCCGTAAAACTGTGGTGGGCGGTCCGTAAGGGGTTAATGCAACTTTGGATGGGTGCAACTTGGATTCGACTTTGGCTTTGACCAGTTAAAATGTACAACTGTTGCAACGCTTAACATTCAGGTACGACTTTTATGCAATTTCTAGTTAACATTGAAGTCTATGGCCCTCAAGTTGCATTAAATTCGGACCAAAGTAGTACATGAAGTTGCTGTAACTTTAAGTCGCACATACATGAATGGTTATCATTGGAAAACACAGGGAGCAACTTGTCATGCGACCTTGGTGCCCAAAGTTGCATGACAAGTTGCACAAGTCTGAATGGACCTTTACTGTCCACATAAAATAATGCGCACTTAAGACTCCTTTAGAAGCAGCGAGCGTGCCGTTTCTAAAGGAGATCGTGCTGTGATTGGCGGCTCCCGCTCGCATGCGCGGGAGTGACGTCATTGCAGCTCCAGCCAATCACATACCCTTCAGGGTTTACTTCCTCTTTAAAGCAGAATTGTACCCAGTGGTAAAGCGGACTCTGTGCAGGGGGTCTCAAACTGGCGGCCCTCCAGCTGTTGCAAAACTACAAGTCCCATCATGCCTCTGCGTGTGGGAGTGAGGCTTAAAATTGTCAGCCTTGCAATGCCTCATGGGACTTGTAGTTCCGCAACAGCTGAAGGGGCCACCAGTTTGAGACCCCTGCTGTAAAGCCTCGTACACAAGATCGGACTTCCATCGGACAAATCTGTGGAATTTTGTCCGAAGGGCGTTGGCCGTGAACTCGTTCTGCATACAGACGGCAAGACATTTTTTATCCAACCATTCACGAAACGACGTGGTTTTTCTGCTCTTTAGCGCCACCCTTTGGGCAACTTCTGCTAATGTTGTCTGATGGTTAGCATTGGTTCGGAGCATGCGTGTTTGTACCTTGGATTTTAGTCCGGCGGATTTGCGCACACACGATCGGAAATATTCCGATGGAACACATTTGTTGTCGGCCAATTTCAGAGCATTCGCAGCCAACATTTGTTGTCGGAAATCCAGACGATTGCCCGACGGAGCATACAGGCAGTCGGATTATCCGACAAAACTCGCCCCGCGGACAATTGTTGTTGGAATATCCGATCGTGTGTACAGGTCTTAAAGAGGAAGTAAACCCTGATGAGTTTACTTCCTCTTTCATTCCCTGCAAAGGCAAAGCATAATGGACTACTATGCATCGCATAGTAGTCCATTATGTGTCACTTACCTGACACAGGAGCCAGCAAAGTCACCGCTGTCCCCTGTAGTCCGGAGCATCCATCTTCTCGTGGGTCTCGCAGCTCCGCCGCTGTCATTCGGCGAAGCCGCGATGACGTCACCCCCACGCATGCGCACGGGAGCCGAGACGCGTGGCATCTTCGTTATCGAGAATGCCACGCTCAGTGCGCCTACGCACCGCTGTCTACGGCGCATGCGCCGTAGCGGTGCCCATCTTCGGGCAAATATCTCCTAAACCATGTAGGTTTGGGAGATATTTCTTGGACCTACAGGTAAGCCTTAATCTAGGCTTACCTGTAGGTCAAAGTAGTTTGTAAGGGTTTACAACCACTTTAAGCCAAAAATGTTTTTCGGAGTTTTGGCTAGGGCAGATTTTTTATTTTTTTTTGTTTTTTCTTATCATTGTATGTGTTCCCCACGGGGGGAGATTCGCTCTCTCCATTTGTCCCAGTGGTCACTGGAAATTAGGGAAAATTCAAAAACTTTCCAGTTGTCAGCAGAAGAAGATTAGAAGGGAAATCTTCCAAACGGGGACAACAGCTCCAGTGAGGACGGTCTCGGAGAGGATTGATCTCACTTTGCAGACAGTTCCTGATGTCTCTACAGGGCGAGACGTGATGGGAAATCTCTCAAATGGGACAGAGATGGCAAGTAAAAAATTAAAAAAAATCCTATACATTTTGAATATACTTTTAAGCATTTTTTACCCCAACACTTCAAGTAAAAAGTTTTTTATTTTAACATTTTTGATAGAGTTATGCTGGCCATACACGCACGGAATTTCGTCCGTTTGCAGATAGAACGATTATTCGTCGGTTAAAAGCGAATGGCCCACTGACAGAATAAACACATTTCCATGATCGTTGTTACTGATGGATAACAATAAAAACCATATATAAAAATTATACAAGGCAGAATATTCTTATTTCAATGACAACATACACACTTTAGTTGAAACGTTAAAAGTTTCCGCTTCGGATCCATCGACATTAGCAGTCAAAATCGTTGGTAAAGTTGGGTCCACTGATGGCACGATTGTCGACCGAACTTTCTGCAAACTAACCGGTCTGTCCAAAAATTCTGTGCATGCATGGCCAGCATAAGGGAGGGTTATAACCCCTGTTAGTTTATTTTTTTTGCCACCTGTGCCCCATTGGGGGGTGGGGGGGGAGAGAGATTGCCCTTCATTTCCTGTCCCATAGCCAAAACAGGAAGTGAGAGGAAATTCCTGCAAATTAGGAGAATCCCTTGGGGACCCCCACAACTTATCAGAACTAGTATCCCCATTGGAAGATTTCCACTCTATAACTTTTCTGGGGACAACCCAAAATTTTTGATTTTCTTTTACTTTCAATGCGAAGGGTAAAACAGGACCAATAAAGAAACTGAAGCAAAGACAGCAATAAAAGCCTGCCAGCTGTTCCGATCCCTCTTCACTCTATCCAAAACTAAAAAAGAAAAGTTTTATCTTTAGTTATTCATTTCATATTCCTGATATGTGGCTGCTGTACCATGTACTTGTATGAGAAAGTCTCTCTCCTCTCTGTATTGCTTCCTCTATACGAAATCCCTTGGTGTTCCTGACAGTGCCTCTGCTTTCCTATTAAAAACTGACCACACTAAGCAGGAGAGCCTGGTCAGTTATCTAGCTGTGGAGGAGGAGGAAGAGGGAGGGAGGAGGAAGAAGGAGGGAGGAGGAGGAAGAAGGAGGGAGGAGGAGGAGGAGGAGGAGAAGGAGGGAGGAGGAGGAGAAGGAGGGAGGAGGAGGAGGAGGAGAAGGAGGGAGGAGGAGGAGAAGGAGAAGGAGGGAGGAGGAGGAGAAGGAGGGAGGAGGAGGAGAAGGAGGGAGGAGGAGGAGAAGGAGGAGGAGAAGGAGGGAGGAGGAGGAGGAGGAGAAGGAGAAGGAGGGAGGAGGAGGAGAAGGAGAAGGAGGGAGGAGGAGGAGAAGGAGGGAGGAGGAGGAGAAGGAGGGAGGAGGAGGAGAAGGAGAAGGAGGGAGGAGGAGGAGAAGGAGGGAGGAGGAGGAGAAGGAGAAGGAGAAGGAGGGAGGAGAAGGAGAAGGAGAAGGAGAAGGAGGGAGGAGAAGGAGAAGGAGAAGGAGAAGGAGAAGGAGAAGGAGAAGGAGAAGGAGAAGAGAGGGGGGGAAGAGAGGGGGGGAAGAGAGGGGGGGAAGAGAGGGGGGGAAGAGAGGGGGGGAAGAGAGAAGAAGATCATTTACAATCACTTAAAGTGACACTAAACCCAGGAGCCTGCATTCACTATATCTGGCCTCCAACAGTACGCAGATGGAAACGCAATAGTATATAGCAGTCTTGTGAGTTCTATCAGTTCCTCGGAAAACTTGTACAAGGAGTTTTCATACTACACTGAGATATTCTATCATAATGCAGGACCCCCTGACCCTCTATCTGGACAGTGCTGATTGGCCCTGTTCTCTATATACGGCGGCACTTTGAAGAGGTATCCATCACTTCAGGACGACGGTCTGGTTAACGATGATGGTGATCTCTGCAGCGGATTCGCCGCAAGATCACCATTATCGGCGGCAGGAGAGGGGGCCGCCGCTTATCGGAGCCGTCGATAGCAGCGCGAGGCGCTCAGGTCCCGTCTCCTGCTGGGTATGGATACGTGTGAGGGCAAGATGGCCCCCCACCCATCTCCATACCATACCATAGCAGGGTGGAAGCGACATCAAAACGTCACTTCCGCCCATACCTCTTAAAAAGGGACATTTTTTTTTTTATCATTTTTTTCAAATTACCAAATTTTTTTAATTTTCCTTTTATTGCATTTTAGTCCAAATATGAGATTTGAGGTCTTTTTGACCCCCGGATCTCATATTTAAGAGGACCTGTCATGCTTTTTTCTATTACAAGGGATGTTTACATTCCTTTTAACGGGAATAAAAGGGACCCAAATTTAATTTTTTATTTTTTTAAACAGTGTAAAAATAAATAAAATCAAGTAAAATAAATAAGAAATTTTCCTGACAGGCTTGCAAGCAGAAAAAAGGAAATACGTGAGCAGCGCCCGCATATATAAACGGTGTTGAAACCACACATGTGAGGTATCACCGTGATCATTAGAGTGAGAGCAATAATTCTACCCCTAGACCTGCTCTGTAACTTAAAACATGCAACCTGCAGAATCTTTTAAACATCGCCTATGGAGATTTTTTTAAGGGTAAAAGTTTGTTGCCATTCCACGAGCGGGCACAATTTTGAAGCATGACATGTTGGGTATCAATTTACTCGATGTAACATTAACAATATAAAAAAAAAAAAAAAATTGGGCTAACTTTACTTTTTTTAATTGAAAAAAGTGAATTTTTTTCCCATAAAAAATGCACTTGTAAGACCGTTGCGCAAATACGGTGTGACAAAAAGTATTGCAATGACCGCCATTTTATTCTCTAGGGCAGTGATGGCGAACCTTGGCACCCCAGATGTTTTGGAACTACATTTCCCATGATGCTCCACTACACTGCAGAGTTCATGAGCATCATGGGAAATGTAGTTCCAAAACATCTGGGGGTGCCAAAGTTCGCCATCACTGCTCTAGGGTGTTAGAAAAAAAATATATATAACGTTTGGGGGTTCTAAGTAATTTTCTAGCAAAAAAACTTGTTTTTAGCTTGTAAACGCCGAGTTTGAAAAACAGGCCTTCGGGCTGAAGTGGTTAAAGCATTCCTTTCCCCATGTCTGTGAAAACTGTTTCCCATATGCCTGTTACCTTGATGCTCAAGTATCCAAGAAAACCGTACTTACAAGCCCAGAAAATCCGATGTTGTACATTCCTACCCCTCAATCTTCTGCTGCACATCCTATCCCACGCCGCCATCTTTGTTTTCTTCATCATCATACAAGGCTGGCGCCTCTTCCTGGCCCTTGCAGGCGGCGCCCCCCTGATGACAAGGCGCCAGATCTCAAGTATGTGCAAACGGAGATCTGGTTCCATGCCTTTCACATTACATGTCATTGTGTCAAAAGATCTACCCACCCCACCCCATACGTGCAAATGGAGATCTGGTTCCAATCGTTTTCCATTACTTGTCATTGTGTCAGAAGATCCTGGGGTACACATGACCCTCCTTAGAAGGTTGCAGGGCCATCAGGTGCTGTACTCTTGGGAGATCTCTATGTAATGTGAAGGACATGGCGCCACATCTCCATCTGCGCGAGATCTGGCGCTGTGCCCTTCACATTACATGTCGTGATAACGTCAGGAGACGTTTGCGAGAGTTTAGCACCTACGGCTCCACAGCCTTCTGGGATGCGTGATGAGAATTTACAGAAGGTTAGGGAAGGAGAAGGCTACGTCACTCTTGTCTTGGCGAGGAACAAGGAAATAAGAGGGAAAACAAATACAGTATGTAAGAGAGGGGGCTGAACGACCAGAGACCGACGTACATTTAGTGAAAGGTTCTGCCGCTATGAACTAGCCTGTCCGAAGATCCCTACCTGCGTCCGCTTGTGCGCAGGTATCAAAATGACAAACCCAGGGGGATCAAGCATCTCAATATCCCGGGAGGTACATGGATGCGCACATTCATGCAACGCCCTGATGCGGACTACAGAGAGCTGTGCGCATGCAGGGTGTTCAAAACTTCATTTTGCAGAGTTAGTTAGGAAAAAAAAAAAAAAAGCTAGCGATAATTTGTTGCTGATAAAGCCTGGTACAACACTATCATTTTTTTTTCCATTTAACTGGGCTGAATGAAAAAATAAAACTGAGGGGCTGCCGTACTAACTATCCAATGTTAGTACAGCAATCTCCCCACTGGGCTATTGTGTCCTGAGAGGGGGGCTGCCCCCCGCCAGAGCACAACAGTCAGCACTCGCATCCAATGGCTGCGAGAGCGCTGAATGGATGCATTTTGGACTTGCCCCCTTCAGCCAGACTGCCGTACAACGGGAGGTTGAAGGGTTTCTGTTGAACCGTCTGATATTTTACCCGTGTGTACGGGGGATAAAAGTGGTAGTAAACTCTTTTGTACCATTTTTACCTACAGGTAAGCCTACGATAAAGCTCACCTGTACGCAAGTGCACCGTTTAGGAGATATTCCAGCGAGCAGCAACCGGTGACGTCACCAGCACATGTGCTCCGAAGGAACGGCATACCTGTGCCAGAGCTCCTGCGCTGTGCCGGAGCTCCTGCGCACATGCGTGATGTCATCGCAGCTCGACCAATCAGGCAGTCAGAGCCTGCAAATCTGGAATAAGACCAGGTAAAGATGGAATCCCCGTCAGCGGTGACTGGGGGCCACTGGAGGGATCTGTTCTAATGGCAAGTCCGACATAATGTACCAACTAATTATGGCTTAAACCTCCAGGGAGGGGGGGGGGGACCTCTTTGTTTTTGTTAAATTTACTACATCTTTAAGAAATCCATTACTGTAAAAAGCTGGATGTCAGGTGGAAAAAAAAAAAAAAAAGATATATTATATAATATAATACATACACACAGTATCTCACAAAAGTGAGTACACCCCTCATTTTTGTAAATATTTTATCAACACTATCTTTTCATGTGACAACACGGAGGAAATGACACTTGTTTACAATGTAAAGTAGTGAGTGTACAGCTTGTAAAACAGTGTCAATTTGCTGTCCCCTCAAAATAACTCAACACTCAGCCATTAATGTCTAAACCGCTGGCAACAAAAGCGAGTACATCCCATAAGTGAAAATGTCCAAATTGGGCCCAATTACCCATTGTCCCTCCCCCCAAATCATGTTACTTGTTAGTGTTACAAGGTCTCAGGTGTGAATGAGGAGCAGGTGTGTTAAATTTGGTGTTATCGCTCTCACTCGCTCATACTGGTCACTGGAAGTTCAACATGACACCTCATGGCAAAGAACTCTCTGAGGATCTAAAAAAAAAAAAAAGAACGATTGCTCTACATAAAGATGGCCTCCTAGGCTATAAGATTGCCAAGACCCTGAAACTGAGCTGCAGCACGGTGTCCAAGACCATACAGCGGTTTAACAGGACAGGTTCTACTCTGAACAGGCCTCGCCATGGTCCACCAAAGAAGTTGAGGTCACGTGCTCAGCATCATATCCAGAGGTTGTCTTTGGGAAATAGACATACGAGTGCTGTCAGCATTGCTGCAGAGGTGGTGGTGGTGGTGGTGAGGGGGGGGGGGGGGGGGGGGTTAGCCTGTCAGTGCTCAGACCACACACTGCATCAAATTGGTCTGCATGGCTGTCATCCCAAAAGGAAGTCTCTTCTGAAGATGAAGCACAAGAAAGCCCACAGTTTGCTGAAGACAAACAGACTAAGGACATGGATTACTGGAACCATGTCCTGTGGTCTGATGAGACCAAGATAAACTTATTTGGTTCAGATGGTGACAAGCGTGTGTGGCGGCAACCAGGTGAGGAGGACAAAGACAAGTGTGTCTTGTCTACAGTCAAGCATGGTGGTGGGAGTGTCATGGTCTGGGGCTGCATGAGTGCTGCCGGCACTGGGGAGCTACAGATCATTGAGGAAACCATGAATGCCAACATGTACTGTGACATTCTGAAGGGAGGAGATCATGCTCTGCTTCAGTGACTGGGCTGCAGGGCAGTATTCCAACATGATAACGACCCCAAACACACCTCCAAGACAACCACTGCCTTGTTAAAGTAGCTGAGGATAAAGGTGATGGACTGGCCAAGCATGTCTCCAGACCTAAACCCTATTGAGCATCTGTGGGGCATCCTCAAACAGAAGGTGGAGGAGCACAAGGTCTCCACCGTCCACCAGCTCTGTGATGTCATAATGGCGGAGTGGAAGAGGACTCCAGTGGCAACCTGTGAAGCTCTGGTGAACTCCATGCCCAAGAGTGTTAAAGTGGTTGTAAACCCTTACAAACCACTTTGACCTACAGGTAAGCCTAGATCAGTGATGGCGAACCTTGGCACCCCAGATGTTTTGGAACTACATTTCCCATGATGCTCTTGCACGCTGAAGTGTAGTTGAGCATCATGGGAAATGTAGTTTCAAAACATCTGGAGTGTCAAGGTTCGCCATCACTGGCCTAGATTACGGCTTACCTGTAGGTCCAAGAAATAGCTCCTAAACCTACACGGTTTAGGAGATATTTGCCAAAAGACAGGCACCGCTGTCTACGGCGCATGCGCCGTAGACAGCGGCACGCAGACACACTGAGCGTGCCGCTGTCAACGGCGATATGCCGCGAGTGGCGGCTCCCGTGCGCATGTGCGAGTGACGTCATCGTGGCTTCGCCGAATGACAGCGGCGCAGCAGCGAGACCCACCGAGAAGATGGAGGCTCCGGACTACAGGGGACAGCGGTGACTTCGCTGGCTCCTGTGTCAGGTAAGTGACACATAAAGGACTACTATGCGATGCGATGCATAGGAGTCCATTATGCTTTACCATTGCAGGGAATCAAAGAGGAAGTAAACTCATCAGGGTTTACTTCCTCTTTAAGGCAGTGCTGGAAAATAATGGTGGGCACACATAATATTGACACTTTGGACAGCAAATTTACACTGTTAGGGCCGGTTCACACTGCAGGTGAGGCGAGGCGACTCCAACTTGCCTCGCCGCGACCTGCCGCGGCCTCAGCGGCGACTTGCAAATGACTTCTGTATAGAAGTCAATGCAAGTCGCCCCGAGGTCACCCAAAAGTAGTACAGGAACCTTTTTTCTGAGTCGGAGCGACTCGAGTCGCTCCTCTCAGAATGGTTCCATTGTACAGAACGGGGGCGACTTGCGAGAGCGAGGCGAGTCGTGTCGCCTCGCATCGCCCGCTGTGTGAACCGGCTCTTATACAAGCTGTACACTCACTACTTTACATTGTAGCAAAGTGTCATTTCTTCAGTGTTGTCACATGAAAAGAAAATATTTACAAAAATTGTCAGTGGTGTACTGACTTTTGTGATATTGTGTGTGTGAAAATTATATATAAACATTCCTGCAATCCATGGACATTTCGCCATGTATAGAAAAATATCGGTTGATCTGCCAGAAGTCCAGTGAGCTCCTAACTTTCTGTGGTGAACCAACAACTCAGTGTCTATAATGAATTGAAATCAGTGTTGTCAGCTCTGCCCAGGTCTCTTCTGCTGGACTACAGAACACCTAATTTCCGCTTCACATAAGGAGGAGGTGTTCTGTAGTCTAGGGGGAAGAGCTGGGTAGGGCTAATAACACTTCCTACAGCAATGACGCTGTTATCATCATGTCAAACAGGAAGTTAGGCTGGATTCACATCTATGGCAGTTTTAGTGCATTTTGCAGATTTGCACTACAGTCCATTTACCATGGTTTCCTATGGGACACGGTCTGTAGTGCAAAACTGCAAAAAGCACTAAAAATGGCATAGGTGTGAATCAGGCCTTAGAGACTTACTAGATTGTTGGGCACGGTTGAAAACACGGTTTGGGACTTTAGTGCATCAATGGCACTGCGTTGTTGAGTCAAAACAGAAATTTGGGAGCTCACAGGATTTCAACCAGGTTCAAATGTCTTTTTCTGTACTTGCAGTGTTTTTGAAAGGATAAAAAAAAACAAGGTGTAATGTGCATGTATTGCAGAGATGTAAAGAATAGGTTTCTTATATTTTTATTTTATCCATCCGTGTCTCCATGCTTTATTTTGGTGAGAAGTTACTTTGAGGAACCCCCCCCCAGCATTTCTGGCAATAGCCATCTTGAGTAAGGGCAGGTGATTCATGTAGCATTTAAATTCCTGGAATCCACCTGCTCTTAGATCAGGCATGCAAGCAGGAGGGGGGTGTGCATAGCTGAGAAAGCCCCGCCTCCCCTACTGAAGACTCCTGGGATGTACGACATAATTTGTTTAGGTTTGAAAACCAGGAAGTAACTGAAGAAATGTGAAAACAAAAAAGTTTCAAAACAAGCAAATGAGATACTTTCCTATCTATTTCCTAATGATAGCAACATAAGGATTAAAGATAGTCAATGTCGATTGAGAGAGTGAAGTTTAAAGCAGTCATTATAGGAGGTTCAAGTTCAAACTTTTAAAAGCCCAGTTTGCTCTGCAAACATAGCGACATGAAAAGCATCTTGTATTAAATATTTAATCGCAAAGTAAAATAAATAAAAACAAACAAACAAAAAAAAAAAAAAACAAGACACATATACAAACAGTGAAAAAAGGAATATAAACATCACTGCAAATAAAAAAATAAAAAATAAAAAAAAAAAAAAAAAAAAAGGAAGAAGAGGGAAGAAGAAGAAATTACCAAAAACCACTAAAGTTTACATTTAAAGTATATCTGCGTGTCAATCAAACAATATAGGCTAAAAATAAATGATATCGGAACACAGTAAGGTATAACATTTACCAAATAACCAAACAGAACCATGAATGGCCAACATTAGACGTGAAAAGATTGCGTGTGTTCTAGAGATGCTGGGACTTGTAGTTACACAGTAGATATAGGATGACATGTATGCCTGTCAATATTCCACTTGAATAAAGCAGTAGCACCCATGGCACTCACCTTCTTCAAGGCTGGGAAGAAGAGTCCTCGCCACTTAACGTTGTTCTCCTCGCTGAAGAAGTCATAGTTTTGCGGTGACTGCTGCATGGTGCCGGCCTCATGGGACACAGTCAAGGATCTAGCCCGGTGCAGGGCTGCAGAAGTGCTCAGGCCACCCTGCTACCATAGACCAGAGCTGTAATGCTGCAACAGTGTGCAAACAATGCTTTCTATTCCACAGGATGGACCGTTGCTCACTCCTTTTCTTCTTCAGATGGGGCCTGCTGATCCTCTGGCAGACTCCAGCCCACTGGGCTCCTTAGGCCACACTCTTTAGCTGGAACCAAGCCTGCAGCTCCACTCTCCAGCTGATATGGGGGAAGATCAACACTGCTGACATCTACCATAGACCGCTCTACAGTACTGCTAACCTACTAGAACAGGCCAAGGCACCAGCGCTGATATACAGCACAGAAATGACCTGCACGGCTGAGTATAAACAATGCTGCTCACTTGCAGGCAGAAGTGTTGCCCTACAGATACAGATCCGGGGACACCAACTCAGGGCTGGCTGACTTTCTAGAATACACAGCTAATTGTAACAGAGACAGGGAAGGGGGGGCGCAACTCCGCCAACAGGGGTGAGCAAGCGGAGGGGGGGGAGCAACTCCGCCAACAGGGGTGAGCAAGCGGAGGGGGGGGCAACTCCACCAACAGGGGCGAGCAGGCGGAGGGGGGGGGCAACTCCACCAACAGGGGTGAGCAGGCGGAGGGGGGGGCAACTCCACCAACAGGGGTGAGCAGGCGGAGGGGGGGGCAACTCCACCAACAGGGGTGAGCAGGCGGAGGGGGGGGGCAACTCCACCAACAGGGGTGAGCAGGCGGAGGGGGGGGGCAACTCCACCAACAGGGGTGAGCAGGCGGGAGGGGGGGGCAACTCCACCAACAGGGGTGAGCAGGCGGAGGGGGGGGGGGGCAACTCTACCAACAGGGGTGAGCAGGCGGAGGGGGGGGGGGCAACTCTACCAACAGGGGTGAGCAGGCGGAGGGGGGGGGGGGGCAACTCCACCAACAGGGGTGAGCAGGCGGAGGGGGGGGGGGCAACTCCACCAACAGGGGTGAGCAGGCGGAGGGGGGGGGGGCAACTCCACCAACAGGGGTGAGCAGGCGGAGGGGGGGGCTACTCCACCAACAGGGGTGAGCAGACGGGGAGGGGGGCTACTCCACCAACAGGGGTGAGCAGACGGGGGGGGGCGCAACTTTACCAACAGGGGTGAGCAGACGGGGAGGGCGCAACTTTACCAACAGGGGTGAGCAGACGGGGGGCTACTCCACCAACAGGGGTGAGCAGGCGGGGGGCTACTCCACCAACAGGGGTGAGCAGGCGGGGGGCTACTCCACCAACAGGGGTGAGCAGGCGGGGGGCTACTCCACCAACAGGGGTGAGGCTACTCCACCAACAGGGGTGAGCAGGCGGGGGGGGGGAGGCTACTCCACCAACAGGGGTGAGCAGGCGGGGGGGGGGGGAGGCTACTCCACCAACAGGGGTGAGCAGGCGGGGGGGGGGAGGCTACTCCACCAACAGGGGTGAGCAGGCGGGGGGGGGGAGGCTACTCCACCAACAGGGGTGAGCAGGCGGGGGGGGGGAGGCTACTCCACCAACAGGGGTGAGCAGGCGGGGGGGGGGAGGCTACTCCACCAACAGGGGTGAGCAGGCGGGGGGGGGAGGCTACTCCACCAACAGGGGTGAGCAGGCGGGGGGGGGGAGGCTACTCCACCAACAGGGGTGAGCAGGCGGGGGGGGAGGCTACTCCACCAACAGGGGTGAGCAGGCGGGGGGGGGAGGCTACTCCACCAACAGGGGTGAGCAGGCGGGGGGGGGGGAGGCTACTCCACCAACAGGGGTGAGCAGGCGGGGGGGGGGAGGCTACTCCACCAACAGGGGTGAGCAGGCGGGGGGGGGAGGCTACTCCACCAACAGGGGTGAGCAGGCGGGGGGGGGAGGCTACTCCACCAACAGGGGTGAGCAGGCGGGGGGGGGAGGCTACTCCACCAACAGGGGTGAGCAGGCGGGGGGGGGAGGCTACTCCACCAACAGGGGTGAGCAGGCGGGGGGGGGAGGCTACTCCACCAACAGGGGTGAGCAGGCGGGGGGGGGGAGGCTACTCCACCAACAGGGGTGAGCAGGCGGGGGGGGGAGGCTACTCCACCAACAGGGGTGAGCAGGCGGGGGGGGGAGGCTACTCCACCAACAGGGGTGAGCAGGCGGGGGGGGGAGGCTACTCCACCAACAGGGGTGAGCAGGCGGGGGGGGGAGGCTACTCCACCAACAGGGGTGAGCAGGCGGGGGGGGGAGGCTACTCCACCAACAGGGGTGAGCAGGCGGGGGGGGAGGCTACTCCACCAACAGGGGTGAGCAGGCGGGGGGGGGGGCTACTCCTCCAACAGGGGTGAGCAGACGGGGGGGGCTACTCCACCAACAGGGGTGAGCAGACGGGGGGAGGGCTATTCCACCAACAGGGGTGAGCAGACGGGGGGGGGCAACTCTACCAACAGGGGTGAGCAGACGGGGGGGCAACTCCGACTCTCTAGAACAAAGCATACAAACCTAGAGGGACGGGCATTCAGAGTTCTACTAATTCCCCAATATAAACAGGGGTAAAGTTCCACAAAATACCCAACATGGGTACAAATGATACAACTCAACTGACACTCAAATTTACTGACTCCTTAGCGCGCACGCAGGAGTACAGTTTGCTGACTCCTTAGCGCGCACGCAGGAGTACAGTTTGCTGACTCTTTAGCGCTCACAACAATAGAACTTACTAAACACACACGCAAAGCTATAACTTACTATTTAGAGCACACACACAGGGGACAGCTTATTCTCTAGCGCACACACAACCTGCAGACTCTTACACACACACACACACACACAAAAGGGGGTACAACTACACTGATTCCAACTCCACTGCCACGCTACCATAAGCGACAGTACAGCCCTGCTGCTTGTCTACCTACACAAGGATGCACCTGCACTGACTGACCAATGCAGGGGCACTGCCTGCACAGAACACACACAAGTGTAGCTCTCTACTGACTCTGGAAAAAGAAGAGGGTCCGCCTCTAAAACACACATCTGCCAAGTTGCCCTCGTCTCCCCAGCACAGAGAGGGGGTACAGTGCAGCCCCCATAGGTGGGGGGGTCAGTACTGGTCTCTCTGTCTCCCCAGCAGACACACAGATGGTACAGTGCTACTCTTAGTATCCCTCCGATGCACACAGGGGGTTTGGAGCTCCTGAGTCTTCTTGGCGTCCCTCCAGCACAGTGCTGCTGTCAATGTGCCCCTCCAGCACAGTGCTGCTGTCAATGTGCCCCTCCAGCACAGTGCTGCTGTCAATGTGCCCCTCCAGCACAGTGGTGTTCTCCTCTATCATAGACCGGGGCACTGTGCTGCTTCCAGTACAGACGGGGGTCTTCTCAGTGCCCCCAGCACAGTGCTGCTTAGTGTCCCTCCTGCACACACAGGGATGCAGTGCTGGTCTTGGTGTCTCTCCAGCACAGTGCTGCTCTCTCTCTTTGTTCCTCAGGTACAGAGGGGTGCACAGCTCCTGAGTCCTGTTGGTGTCTCTCCAGCACAGTGTTGCTTTGTGTGTACAGACAGGGGGGACAGTGCTGCTCTCTCCCAGCAAACACAGGGGTTACAGAGATCCTGAGTCCCTTATACGTCCCTCCAGCACAGTGCTGCTCTCTCACTGCCCCCCCAGCATAGTGTTGCTGTGTCCCTCCAGCACTGGGGGGGTGCAGAGTGTTGCTTGCTCTCAGTGTTGCTCCAGCACAGTGTTGCTCGCTCTCAGGGTCCTGCCAGCACAGACAGGGGTTATGGTGTCGCTTTCTCCCTCAGGGTCCCCCCCCAGCACAGTGTTGCTCGCTCTCTCAATGTCCCTTCAGCACAGCTCTGCTCTCCCCCCTCTGTGTCTCTCCGGGCCGCCGTGCGCACACTCAGGCCGGGCCTTCCTCTCCAGCCCAGGCCGGGGCTTCTCCTCTGCCTCTACTGAGCATGTGCCGAATTCAGACAAGACAAGCCGAGCGCCGAGCTACTGCCGACCGACACAGCTGAGTTCCCTTAACCCTTCACACACCGAGTGATCGGCTGCATCATGAGACACAGCGAGACACCCGGCTCCATGTGGAGGACAGCGGGGGCACACGGCGAGGGGACATCGGCTGCATATCACAAGTGGGGGGGCCGTCTGCATATCACAGGGGGGGGGGGGGCAGTCTGCATGTCACAGGGGGCCAGTTTGGATGTCACAAGGGGGGGATAGTCAGGATATGACGGGGGCCAGTCTGCATGTCACGGGGGCAGTCTGGATGTCACAAGGGGAAGGGGGGGGGGGGCAGTCTGGATATGAGCGGAAGCAGTCTGCATGTCACAGGGGGCCAGTCTGGATATGACGGGGGGGGGGGCATTCTGCATGTCACAGGGGGGCCAGTTTGGATGTCACAGGGGGCAGTCTGGATGTTACAGGGGGGCACAGGCTGCATGTCACCAGGGGCACGTGATGGTTGGCACATGCTGGCTGCATGTCACAGGGGGGGGCCATAGGCTACACTGGCTGGGTGCCACAGGGGTGCCACAGACTGCATGGCACAGGAGGCACACAATGGTCACCACAGGCTGGTTGGATATCACAGAGGGCTGCAGGCTGCATGTCGCGGGGGAACACGATGGCTAGCACAGGCTGGCTGGATATCACAGGGGGCCAAAGGCAACACAGGCTGGTTGGCACAGGCTACATTAGCTGCATGTCACAGGGGGGCCACAGGCTGCATGGCACAGGGGACACAGGATGGTTGGCCTGCTTTATTAGAGGGGGATACCTATTTTAATGACCTGCATTATTGGGGGGGGGGGATACCTATTTTCATGGCCTGCATTATAAGAGGAGGGATACTTATATTCATGGCCTGCAATATAAGGGGGATTCCTATTTTCATGGGGGATATCATATATGTGATTAATTAGGTGGGTTTGGTTTTCTGATATGCATATTTATATATTTATCTTGTGGTTCTTTCTTTTTCTTCTCTTTTATTCATCCCCACTTATCCTTTTCTGTTCATCCCATCTTCTCTTCTTCCTTTCCCCTTTCTCTCTTTTTTCCTCCCTCCCTTTCCCCTCTCTCTCCTTCTCCCCTCTTTTTTCCTTTCCTCTCCTCCCCCTCCCATTCACCCTTCCTCCCCTTTTCCTTTCCTTCTCTCCCCCCCCTCTTTTTTCCCTCCCCTCTGGTGTCCCCCTCCTCCGCCCCACCATCCACCCCTATTTTCTCCCCACTTTTACCCCCCCTTTTTCTTATTTATTTTCCCTTTTTCCCCTTCCCTCCCTTTCGCTCTCTCTCTCTCTCTCTCCCCCCCCCCCTCTACTTCCCTATTTTCCTTCCACCCCTCTAATAATATAGGCCATGAAAATAGGTACCCCCCCTCTAATAATATAGGCCATGAAATTATGTATCCCCTCTTATAATTATACAGGTCGTGAAATTCTGCATCCAGACCCCCCCCCCCCAACTACTGCCCCCCACTCCCCACTGACAGACCCTCATGCCACAAACATAAACACCAACCTCCCACTACAAGATCCCCACCCCCGAACTACTGCCCCTCCCTCACTCACAAATCCTTACCCCACAAACTAAACTCACCCCCCCCCAACAGACCCCCAATCTCCACCAAGAGCGTCCCATCTCTGATAGATCTCCACCTCTCAACTAATGACCCCTGGCCTCTCCACTGATAGACCCCCACTTCTCTTACCACTCACCCTAACTCCCTCCTGACAGAGCCCCCATATTCATGCTACAGGGATAAGCACTGACCATTCCGCATGCAAAGGGTTAATCCAGCCTGTGTCCCACTATCCCCTCCGATCCAGCCTGTGCCCCCTTATGATATCAAGCCAGCCCGCCTGTGCCCCCTCTGCCATGCAGCCAGCCAGCCTGTGCCAACCATCGTGTGGCCCCTGTGACATCCAGCCAGTGCCAACCATCGTGTTGCCCCTGTGACATCCAGCCACTGACAGCCTGATCCAACCATCGTGTGGCCCCCGTGACTTCCAGCCAATGCCAGCCATCGTGTGGCCCCTGTGACATCCAGCCTGTGGCAGCCATTGAGAACCCCCTGTGCCATGCAGCCAGGCTGTGACATCCATGGTGTGCCCCCTGTGTCATGCAGCCAGCCTGCAACATCCATAGTGTGCCCCCTGTGACATCCATGGTGTGCCCCCCTGTGTCATGCAGCCAGCCTGTGATATCCATGGTGTGCCCCCTGTGATATACATAGTGTGCCCCCTGTGCCAACCATCCAGCCTGTGATGTCCATAGTGTGCCTCCTGTGCCAACCATCCAGCCTGCGATATCCATGGTGTGCCGCCTGTGCCAACCATCCAGCCTGTGATATCCATGGTGTGCCCCCATCTACCCTGTGTGTAGGTGATACAGCCGATTGCTGTTCCCTCCTCGCAACCAGCCTGTGTCTATGCTGTGAGCCCTAGCCGTGTCCCGCAGCTGCTGTCATCTAGATGGAGCTTGTGTCTCTCTGTGTTTAGCCGATCAATCGGCGTGTGAGGGGTTAATCCAACTCAGCTGTATTGGTCAGCAACCGCTCTGCGCTTGGTTTCTTTTTTCTGAAACCGGCGCATGCGCAGTAGAAGAAAAGGTACCATATTTCATGGCATACCGATTTTACTGCTACACCGGTAGTCTCGGTCCCCCTTCACTCTGGGCCCTCCTCGGGCTGCCATGGTTGCGGTGTCGGTGGCTTCCTCAGGACCTGTGTCCTGCACTCTGAGTCCCGCACTGAGCATGCCTGGGACCAGAGGAGGGAGGGACGAGGAGGAGCCCGAGCAACTTTCCACAGGACACACACTGTGATGGCTGATGATCTGTCCATGAAAATGGCTCTTCTGGAAATATCCCTCCCTGAGAGTCAGCCTGGGCCCTCCACCATTATATTTGCAGGCTGCATGGGGCCCTCTGAACACTGGGGTATCTCTGTATGGACCCTGATGCACTAGGATCCCTAAATATGGGCCCCTCAGACACTGGGATCCCTAAATATGGGCCCCTCAGACACTGGTGTAGCACTTACCCCCGAAGGAGCAGCTGATTTATATGGGGTTACCGTTACCTTCTTGACCTCGTGTGTCTAGGGGGTTTCCCGAGGTTGATGGCCCAAGAACTGTAGAGACTGACACCAGATCCACTTGAGGGATTTTTATTTGCAAAAAAGATAAACGAACACAGTCTCTCACAGTAGGGTTAGAGAGTTTAGGTAGGAAAGTCCAGGTACTCTTGGGACTAAGTCAAATAGAAAAATGAGTCTCTCACATTAGGAAATTCAGGAGAATAGCCATTCACAGCTGGGTCCTCACCCTTATCGGATAGTCCTCTCACCAGGCCTAGCAGCCAAAAGGGTGCTTAAATCAGACTAAGTCTCTGCCACAGACTTGTAGAACACTTGAATGAACTGAAAGATGTAGACAACTCAGAGAACCCTCGTATGGTACCAGTATCTCGCAGCCTGTCCGGCGATACCATATGAGATTACATTCGCTTTGGGTCTTTCAACTAAGCCTCCAGGCTCTGCTGAGAAGCCAACCTTTCCGTGGCCTTCTCCCGAAGAGTCCTCCCCTGGATGCTTCTACAGTTGCTGTGCCTCTCCACAAACCGAGACGGCACCGGACCACCTTTGAATCCTTCTTTCAGTTTCTTTGCCTCGGGCTAGCCAGCCCCGAGACTTGGAGTCGGGTGGATCCGCACCCCAGGCCATGAGAGCCCTGGGGGCTGGTCAGGAGGACCAGGACCAAACGGTCAGAAAGCACTTCTGGACCGGAACCCCCCGAAGCACGTGACCTCCACACCTTAAGTACCCCTCCCCAGAATGCACAGCAAGAGGGACACTCCCACTAGACTGGTTCAGAGAGAGAACTGGCACTTAATGCACCCAACCGGACTGCATTCTAGCACCTGCCATAGATGACAGCGCCACCTATGGTCAAGCAGAACACAATGCAACCCAGCCAGACTGGTACTGAGGCCAAAATTTAGAGTAATTAAACCCAAAACCAAACTGCGGTTCCAGGAATATTAAATGCCAAAAACACAAATTCACGAGCTGGCGCTACACTGGGATCCCACTGTATGGGCCCCTGAGACACTGGGATCCCTAAATATGGGGCCCTGAGACATTGCGACCCTTCTGTATGGGGCCCTCAGACACTGGGATGCCTCTGCATGGGGCCTCAAACACTGGGATGCCTCTGTGTGGGGCCCTGAGACACTGAGAACCCTCTGTGTGGGCCTTGAGACTGGGATCCCTCTGCGTGTTGCTCTGAGACACTTGGATTCCTCTGTGTGGGGCCCTGAGACACTAGTATCCCTCTACATGGGGGCCCTGCGACACTGGGATTCCTCTGTATGGGGCCCTGAGTAGGGTTGCCATCTGTTCAGGATTCACCCAGACAGTTCGGGTTTTGAAAAATGTGTCCGGGTTTCGGGCGGACTGAACCTGGACACATTATTCAGACCAGGCTGTGGCTCCCCAAGTAACCAAGATAGTCACACAAAAATCTGTTGCCATTCGGGAGCTACGGATAGCTGTCTGGGGGCAGGTTTGGAATCACTGGGGGGCAGGGCGATGATGGCAACGAGTAATTTAGCAATCCACTGTTTACTGCGGCACGCTATGTGCACTGCATTACTACTCACCTTGGGGCACCCAAAGGTGTCAGAGGCCTCTAAAGTGTTCGGGTTTGGGCTTAAAAAAAAAAAAAAAAAAAGCGGCAACCCAGACACAGGAATCCCTCTGGATGGGACCCTGAGATACTAGGATCCCTCTAGATGAGGTCCTGAAACATTGAGATCCCTCTGACACTGGGATCCCTGAGAATGGGACCCTGAGACACCAGGATCTGTATGGGGTCCTCGGGCACTGGGATCCCACTGTACGGGGCACTGAGACACTGGGATCCCACTGTACGGGGCACTGAGACACTGGGATCCCTCTGGATGGGGCCCTGAGACACTGGGATCCCTCTGGATGGGGCCCTGAGACACTGGGACCCTCTGGATGGGGCCATGAGACACTGGGATCCCCTCTGGATGGGGCCCTTAGACACTTGGATCCCTCTGGATGAGGCCCTGAGACACTGGGATACATTTGTATGGGGCCCTTGCACACTGGG
Source organism: Lithobates pipiens (assembly GCF_037356315.1). Lineage (NCBI taxonomy): Eukaryota > Metazoa > Chordata > Amphibia > Anura > Ranidae > Lithobates > Lithobates pipiens. The sequence continues at coordinate 2,729,533 of NW_027507879.1, read as the reverse complement.
TTCCTTCTGCATGGGGCTCTAAGACACTGGGATCCTTCTGCTTGGGTCTCACTTTATGGGGCCCTGAGACACTTGGATCCTTCTGCATGGGGCCCTCAGGCACTGGGATCCTTCTGCATGGGGCCCTCAGGAACTGGGATCCTTCTGCATGGGGCCCTCAGGCTCTGGGATCCTTCTGCATGGGGCCCTCAGGCTCTGGGATCCTTCTGCATGGGGCCCTCAGGCACTGGGATCCTTCTGCATGGAGCCCTCAGGCACTGGGATCCTTCTGCATGGAGCCCTCAGGCACTGGGATCCTTCTGCATGGGGCCCTCAGGCACTGTGATCCTTCTGCATGGGGCCCTCAGACACTAGGATCATTCTGCATGGGGCCTTCAGACACTGGGATCATTCTGCATGGGGATCTCAGACACCGGAAACCTTCTGCTTGGGTCCTACTGTATGGGGCCCTGAGACACTGGTATTCCTCTGCATGGGGCCCTCAGACACTGGGGTCTCACTGTATTGGGCCCTGAAACACTGGGATCCTTTTGCATGGGGCCCTGAGACACTGTGATCCCGCTGGATGGTGCCCTGAGTAGGGTTGCTACCTGTTCGGGATTCACCCGGACAGTCTGGGTTCTAAATCATGTACAAGTAAAAGGATTGAGCCGGCAATTCTGTAGTCCATATAGCGTTTTTAATGATTGGTTACATGAAGTGAAAGAAGAACAGCTGACACGTTTCAGCAACATCCTTAGTTACATTTATACTCATATAAGCTCCACCCAAAAATCTATTTGCATGGTAAATTGAAGCAATTAACTGGGCAATGAAGAGGTTAATATCAAGATGGCAAAATGCAGGAAAAGGACTGACATGTTGCAAAAGGAGCTTTATGAGAATTTGTGTATACAGGCATTTCTTTTTGAAGATGGTCCATAGAAGTTCTGAAGGCCAGCTTGGATAAGGTTTGGTAATGTTTTGAGCCTACAGGAAAACAAAGGGATCATTCATGCACCGGGAAAATGGGGACATGTAAGTGGAGACCAACAGAGGCCAGAAGGTATTCTGGAAGTAAGCAATGACTGACCTGGCTAATTTGATATGGAATTTTTGCATGCAGACAAAGGTGTTGGGAACCTTTAGATCCAGCATGAATCAGATGCCCCCTTTGTCTTTGGGGATAATTAACAGCTTTGAATAAGTGCCCTGAAACATCTTTTTTGAGACAATAGCTATCACCCCTCGAAAAAGCACTGCAAAAGTGTAGTGTGAAAGTCCACCAGTCTTTGCGTGGATCTTGGCAAGTTTGACAACGTGAGGCAGGGGCTTAGTCAGAAATTCCAGTTTGTATCTCCTGGATAAGCCCAAACACTAACACCTGAAATGTCCTGGCACCAGATGGCCATGAAGACCAACAGAAGTCCACTCTGACAAATGGGAGTGTCAACTCATTGTGAGGATAGCATGCTTGAGGACTTCAAGAGTCTGGACGTTCGCCAGAACCGAGTTCCAGGCTTTGGCTTGAAACTGAAGGCATGGGAGAAACAAAAGGAACTCTAAAGCCCCGTACACACGAGCGGACTTTTCAACATCCAAAGTCCGACGGAATGATTCCGTCAGACTTTTCGATTAGTGTGTGGGCTGCAACGGACTTTTGATTCGCAAAAGTCTGACGGACTTTAGAAAATGGAACATGCTTCAAATTTTTCCGACGGAACTCCGCCGGACCCAGTTCCTACCGAAAAATTCGCTCGTGTGTATGCTATTCCGACGGACTAAAACCGACGCTAGGGCAGCTATTGGCTACTGGCTATGAACTTCCTTATTCTAGTCCAGTCGTACGTCATCACGTTCAAATCCGTCGGAGTTTGGTGTGATTGTGTGTGGCCAAGTCCGCTCATTCGAAAAGTCCGTCAGAACTCTGTCGGAACTCCGGCAGAACTCCTTCGGAAGTCTGTCGGATTTAATCCCTCGAAAAGTCCGCTCGTGTGTACGCGGCATTAGCCCCTGTACACACGGTCGGAGATTCTGCCAACCAAATCTGTCGGATTTTGTCCGACAGATTGTGTCTGAAACTGTTGCATACACACGGTCGGACTAAGTTGTCGAAAAATCTGATCTTTCAGAACGCGATGACGTAATTTCGTTACGATGGGACTACGTTCAGGCTAGTAGCCAATAGCTTTGATGTAGGAATTTGATCTGAGCATGCGTGGCACTTGGTCTGATCAAAATGCTCTACACATGATCGGATTAGGTCCGTCCAGCCCAGTTGGTCGGGAAATCTTTCCAACATGTTGGAAAATTGGGTCCGACGGAGATTCGGATGGAATCAGTCCGATGCAGACCACACACAGTCGGATTATCCGACGACACAGTCCGATAGGACACATTCCGACGGATTCTCCGACCGTGTGTACAAGGGCTTAAAGTGGTTGTAAACCCTTACAAACCACTTTGACCTACAGGTGAGCCTAGATTAAGGCTTACCTGTAGGTCCAAGAAATATCTCCTAAACCTACAGCCATCGCATGCGCCGTAGACAGCGGCGCGCAAGCGCACTGGGCAGGCCGCAGATCGCGGCGATATGCCGCGAGTGTCAGCTCCCATGCGCGGGAGTGACATCGCGGCTCCGGCGAATCACAGCGCCGGAGCAGCGAGACCCCGGAAGTCGCTCCGGGATCCATGGCAGCGGCGAAGAGGAAGACGGAGGACTGCTTCGGGGGCTTCGTTCTTAGGTAAGTTATTCATAATGAGCTAGTATGCTATGCATACTAGCTCATTATGCCTTTGCCTTACAGGGTCTGTTTTTTATTTTTTTGCCTTTACTTCCTCTTTAATAGTCTCAGCAATAGAGGTTTTCCCAGATGGAGGTGTTGCCTTTTTTTTCTGAAGCAAAGGGGTACTCTGCCCACCAGTGACTTGCTTAATGAAGTTGTACAGGGATGCGCCAAAGAGGCATTCAACATCAACGGGCATACACAGAAGGCATTTCTTGCACTCATGCTCTATAAACCAATATTTGAGGCAAAGGGTTCTCTGCATATGTACCGAAAGAAGCCCACTCTGGATATTTTGTTTCACTTTAAGAGTCGTTGATGAAGGCAGCTCCAAAACTAGGCATGTGCCAACTGCGTCAATATGGACCAAGATGATGTTCGTACCTTTTGGAGTAACGTCTACAGGCTGCGATTCCTTGTGTGATTCCTTCTTGTGCAACAAGTCCTCAAATAATGATAAGGTACAATCCTCCTCATCCTCAGCTGACTATGCAAAAGCAACTGCAGTCTCAAGTAATTCAAAAACTCTGAAAGAGAGGGCGTGGAAGCACGCTTGCCGCTCCTGCGTTCGCAGTCAGCTATCATGGCTGAAGTTTTGCTCATGAACTCAGACATGGCAGCTGAAAAGACAGAGAATTGCTGCGTCACAGGCAGGGGATAGTGATGCAGGCTGTTGGGTCCTAGAGAGAAGACAGTACAAGACCCCCTGGCACTATTAGCAGATGGCAAGCTGGCCAGGCCCCTAGGACATCTGCTCTTGCGCTTATGATCTGCCATACTAGTCCAGAGTGAAGGACATCCTAAAATGGTTCTCACAAATTCACTGGCAGAGCAGGAAGGCATATTTTGGTGATCTGGGCTTACTGACCCACCATTCCAGAGTATCAGAGTGCAATGCAGAGGGACTACTTGTAAAGTTGGAGCTGTAGTAGGGAGCTAGAGCCGCATATGCCCATTACTCATCTGGAGTGCTGGCTCCGTTCCCAAGCAGAGTGATAACAACTGCACTACATCTCTAATCCCAGCAACTTTCTCCAGAGTGGTGCCAGCAGTAGGAAAGAACAGATCTTCTGGTAAGTGTAAAGCAATACACTGGCCCTAATAGTATAGGGCTGCTTTCACACTGATGCGCTGAGGCGGGTGTAGTGTAGCTGTAGCTTGCCTAAGCCCTTGTACACACGATCGGACATTTCAACAACCAAATCCGTCGGATTTTGTCTGACGGATTGTGTCCGAAACTGTTGCATACACACGGTCGGACAAAGTTGTCGGAAAATCCGATCTTTCAGAGCGTGATGACGTAATTTTCGTTACGATGGGACTACGTTCAGGCTAGTAGCCAATAGCTTTGATGTAGGAATTTGATCTGAGCATGCGTGGCACTTTGTCCGATTGGAATTCTCTACACATGATCAGAATATGTCCGATCGGACGAGTTTGTCGGAAAATATTTCCAGCAAGTTGGAAAATTTGGTCCGACGGATATTCCGACGGAAACAGTCCGATGCATACCACACACAGTCGGATTATCCGACAAAATGGTCCAATAGGACACATTCCGACGAATTCTCCGACCGTGTGTACAAGGGCTAAGGGTTGGCTGTGCTTAGCCATAGATTTGTATTATATCCTGCGTGTCTGGTGCACTTTCTGAATGCAGGAGTTTTGGTGTGCTTTCAGAAAGTGCACCACACCTGCGGGATATAATAGAAGTCTATGGCAAAGCGCAGCTAACCCAGGAAAAGCTACACTTCCAGTACATCAGTGTGAAAACAGCCTTAGCCCTTGTACACACGGTTGGAGATTCCGACGGAATGTGTCCGATCGGAGCGCTTTGTCGGATATTCCGACTGTGTGTGGTCTGCATCGGACTGTTTCCATCGGACCAAATTTTCCAACTTGCCGGAAATATTTTCCGACAAAATGCTCCGATCGGACATACTCCGATCATGTGTAGAGAATTCCGATCGGACAAAATGCCACGCATGCTCAGATCAAATTCCTACATCAAAGCTATTGGCTACTAGCGTGAACGTAGTCCCATCGTAATGAAATTACGTCATGTTCTGAACGATTGGATTTTCCGACAACTTTGTCCGACCGTGTGTATGCAACAGTTTCGGACAAGATCCGACGGACAAAATCCGATGGATTTGGTTGTCGGAATCTCCGACCGTGTGTACAAGGGCTTATAGGGGGCTCAGAACAGTAAGGGTTCATTGACAGTTGTAGTTTGGGGGGTGGTAAAGATGTTTTTTTTTACCACCCCTGCCCCAACCGCACCAGGATCTTTGTTTTTTTTTGGTTAATAAACGCTTTAAAGCAGGCAGCATTGTGTTGCTTTCTCACCACCTGCTTTAACCCCTTGGACCCTGCAGGAACAGGCATTTTCGGGGTGCTTGCAGAGGGGCCCTGTTTACTTGAATGGTTTGCGTTTGGCAGGTGGCAGCACCCACCAAAAGAAACAGGGGGTTTAATTCCTGCTGTGGCATGTGTACACCTTTGGCTGCTGTCTCAGCAACCACCTAACTTTGTGTGAATGAGCCCTAAAGGTGCCATTGCTGAATGCAACTAAGGGCTCATTCACAAGTGCAGCAGTCCTCTGAAAAGCGATCCAAGTGTTTGACTAGTGGTGAGGAGGTGATACGTTGCCTCCTCACCACCTGATTTGAACCCATGATTGCTATGCAATGCACATGACTGGGACACAGTAGTAAGGCAATTAGAGGTTTAAATCGGGTGTGAGGAGGTGACACTGTGCCCGGTGATCTTTGACTTCTAGCATGCTGTTCAGGTAGATCTCCACCTCTTTAAGTTTGTCTACCCCTAGAATCATTCCATCTGTGACCAGGTCATTTATAAAGTAGCATAGAGTCCAGGTTATGTCCAGAGGATTGTAGAACCAACATGGGTCCAGTGGAGATGGTGGGAAGACATCAAGCGCCACACATGCTCAGAGAAAATGGCCCATGCATGTGTAGTACAACCACCATGTGAGGGAAACCACTAAACAGCCACAGAAGACGGGCTGCGCAGGGGTCACATTTAAAACACTAGCACAGGCGATGTGGCTGATTGTGTAATGCCGCGTACACACAATCAGAATTCTCATCGGAAAAAGCTCTGATGGTTTTCCCAACGGAATTCCGACGGAATGCGTCTCAAGCTGTCTTGCCGACACACGGTCACATCAAATTCCGATCGTTTATAACACGGTGACGTACAACACGTATGACATGACTAGAAAAAGGAAGTTCAATAGCCAGTAGCCAATAGCTTCCATCTCGTAGTTGAATCTGAGCATGCGTGATTTTTGGCGTGTCGGAATTGCATACACACGATCGGAATTACCGATAGAACGTTTTTCCGTCTGGAAAATTGAGAACCTGCTATCAATTTTTGGCTGGCGGAAATTCGGACAGCTAAATTCCGATGGAGCGTACACACGGTCGCATTTTCCGATGAAAAGCTCTCATCTGTCTTTTTCTGGCCGGAATTCCGATCGTGTGTACGCGGGCATTAGTGGAATAATCCCCCCCCTCCTTGGTGCAACCAAACAGCATGGAGCAAAACTCGTGTAAATTATAGGTAAAAAATCCTATTCAGAGAATTATACATGTATCAACACACCCTGTGGTAAGGTGGATACAACATCAAAAAGCGTGCCACGTCCTAGATTTAAATTTGGACATAGAAGAAAAATTGGGCGATGGACTTTTTAGGCACCATACATTAACCGGTTCCCGACCAGCGCACGCCGGTGTACGTCGGCAGAATGGCACGGGCAGGCATATTGGCGTACAGGTACGTCCAATCTTCAATGCCGTCCTGCCATCGCGAGCGTGGTCGGGACCCCCGTGAGTCCGGTCGCGGGACCCGCGGACTCGATCGCCGCGGGCATCCCCACGATCGTCTCACGGGACGGCTGAATGGAGGAAATGCCGTGTAAACAGCATTTCTCCATTCTGCCTAGCAACTAGTGACGCTGATCTCTGCTCCATGTGATTGGAGCAGAGATCAGTGTTCACTAAATGAAAGCCCAACCCCCCCCCCCCCCCCCCCAGTTAGTAACACACCCCTAGGAACACTTAACCCCTACACTGCCACCCACTGGTTAACCCCTTCACTGCCAGTGTCATTTACACAGGAATCACTGCATTTATATAGCACTGATTACTGTATAAATGACAATGGTCCCAAAAATGTCCGATGGGTCCCCCACAATGTCGCAGTCACAATAAAAATCTCTGATCGCCGCCATTACTAGTAAAAAAATAAATAAAAAATTATTAATAAAAATGCTATAAAACTATCCCTATTTTGTAAACGCTATAACTTTTGCACAAACCAATCAATAATCGCTTATTGCGATTTTTTTTACCAAAAATATGTAGAAGAATACGTATCGGCCTAAACTGAGGGAAAAAAATGTTTTTTTTATATATTTTTGGGGGATATTTATTATAACAAAAAGTAAAAAAATAATGCGTTTTTTTCAAAATTGTCGCTCTATTTTTGTTTATAGCTCAAAAAATAAAAACCGCAGGGGTGATCAAATACCACCAAAAGAAAGCTCTATTTGTGGTAAAAAAAAAGGACGTAAATTTTTTTGGGAGCCACTTCGCACGACCGCGCAATTGTCAGTTAAAGCGACGCAGTGCCGAATCGCAAAAAGTGGTCTGGTCTTTGACCAGCAAAATGGTCCAGTCTGTAAGTGGTTAAGGCTTACCTGTAGGTCCAAGAAATATCTCCTAAACCTATACGGTTTAGGAGATATGTACCCAAAGACAGCGGCGCGCAGGCGCACTGGGCAGGCCACAGATTGCGGCGATATGCCGCGAGTGTCGGCTCTCGTGCGCGGGAGTGATGTCATTGCGGCTCCGGCGAATCACAGCGTCGGAGCCGCAAGACCCGGAAGTCGCTCCGGGATAGATGGCAGCGGCGAAGAGGAAGACGGAGGACCGCTTCGGGGGCTTCGTTCTCAGGTAAGTTATTCATAATGAGCTAGTATGCTATGCATACTAGCTCATTATGCCTTGGCCTTACAGGGTGTGTTTAAAAAATAAAAATAAAAATGTGCCTTTACTTCCTCTTTAATGTATGGTGCCTAAAAAGTCCATCGAAAAATCCGATCATTCAGAACGTGATGACATAATTTCGTTACGATGGGACTACGTTCAGGCTAGTAGCCAATAGCTTTGATGTAGGAATTTGATCCGAGCATGCGTGGCACTTGGTCCGATCAAAATTCTCTACACATGATCGGAGTATGTCAGATTGGCCCAGTTGGTCGGGAAATATTTCCAACATGTTGGAAAATTGGGTCCGACGGATATTCTGAAAGAATCAGTCCGATGCATACCACACACAGTCGGATTATCCGACGTCACGGTCCGATAGGACACATTCCGATGGATTCTCTGACCGTGTGTACAAGGGCTTAGACTTGGTTCACATCTATGTGTTTATTGGTGCTTTTTGCAGAAATGCACTACAGTTCATTTACTTATAATTTATTTATTCATTTAATTTGCAAAAATGCAAATTGCAGTAAAATTATGTGCGCAGAAATCAAAAGCGCACAGCAAAAAATGGGTCAAAAGAAAACTGCACAGGTGTGTTCCGAGCCTTCTGCTGGCCTCACCGCCATATTTCAGATGAGAATATTCAGACGAAAAATCTTTGTACATTCGCTGAATGAAAGAATTTTGTTTGAAATTTTCGCTTGTTTTTAACATTCTGTTTTTAAAATGAATGTCATTTCTTAATGAAAACCACTTACACTGAAAATTCCTTTGACCGAGCAGTTTTCTATTCTTTCCAAATTTTTCCATCACTGTGGTTGAAAAGGAACGTCAATTTGACCCACTTTTTCTTTTTAAGGTCATTAACCGATTAATCGAAACAATAATCAGCCAACTAATCGATTATGAAAATAATCGTTACTTGCAGCCCTAGTTACAATATAAATCAATACAGGTGGAATGAGAGCACCCTGCTCGTTAGAACTTACAATCTAGAACAGTGATGGCGAATCTCGACACCCCAGATGTTTTGGAACTACATTTCCCATGATGCTCATGCACCCTGCAGTGTAGTGGAGCATCTTGGGAAATGTAGTTCCAAAACATCTGGGGGTGCCAAGGTTCGCCATCACTGATCTAGAAGGTAGGGTCAGGTGGAACAAAAAAGGTAATAACTGTGGGGGATGAGGTGATGGAAAAAAATTTTTAAATACAGTTCTTAGGTGTGTGTGTATAGGATAGGCTTCTGTGAAGAGAAGTGGTTTCATGGATCGTCTAAAAGCGCATGGAATAGGAGATAACCGGACCGATTGGGGTAACACGTTCCATAGTATTGGAGAGGCTCTGGAGAAGTCCTGGAGGCGAGCATGGGAGGAGGCGACGAGGGCGCTAGAGAACAGGAGGTCTTGAGAGGGACGAAGAGAACGAACATGTTGATATTTAGAGTCTAGGCTAGTGATGTAGCTGGGGGCTTAGTTGTGGATGGCTTTGTAAGAAGTTGTAATGCCGCATACACACGACCGGACTTTGAGGGACTAGGACTGGCGGTCTTTCCGACAGACTTTCCGAATGAACGGACTTGGACACACACAATCGCACCAAAGTCCGACAGAATCGAACGTGATGACGTACGACTGGACTAGAATAAGGAAGTTCATAGCCAGTAGCCAATAGCTGCCCTAGCGTCAGTTTTTGTCCGTCAGACCTGCATACACACGAAAGGATTTCTCGGTCCGGCGGAGTTCCGGTGGAAAAATTTAAAACATGTTCCATTTCTAAATTCCGCCGGATTTTTGGCAAGCAAAGGTCCGATGGATACCACACACACACAATCGAATTGTCAGACGGACTCGTTCCGCCGGACCTTTGCTGTCAAAAAGTCCGGTCGTGTGTAAGCGGCCTTAGTATTTTTAATTTAAAGCGGGACTGTACTGCGGAAAAAAAATATTAAAAGCCAGCAGCTACAAATACTACAGCTGCTGACTTTTAATAAATGGACACTCGCCTGTCCCGGGGTCCAGCGATGCCGGCAGCCGAGGCCGATCAATCTCTCGGCTGCTTCCGCCGCCATTCTAGGTGAGGGAATCAGGAAGTGAAGCGAATCGGCTTCACTTCCCGGTTCCTTACTGCGCGAGTTGCGCAGCGCAATAGGAATTGTCTGCGTTGTCTCTGGGACCCGTGTGTGTCCCAGCAGACAGCGCGGCAGGGCAGGAAATGGCATAGACTCCCACAGGAGTCTATGCCCAGGAAGTGGGTGTAAATACCTGTCTTTGACAGGTATCTGCACCCCCCTCCCCCCTGAAAGGTGACAATTGTGACACCGGAGGGGGGGAGGGTTCTGATCAGCGGAAGTTCCACTTTAGGGTGGAACCCCGCTTTAATTAGTTGGCTGAGCGGAAGCCAGTCGAGGGATTGACAGAGAGGAGTAGCAGACACAGAGCGATTGGTAAAGTAGTAGGTGAGTAGGTGAGTAGGTTCAGCAGAGTTCACTTGCAAGGACACAGGCCATCCCTACTGCTTCTCAGCTGGTCCAGGTACAGCTTCCCTAGTTGAGAATCATTGATATGGAAAGCTGCAAAATTTGCCCCTTTTCGCTATGCAGCAGCTTAAGAAACTTGCTGGGTAAAAATAAATCTTGATATAAAAAAAAAAGGTTTTTCTTCTCTCAGGAGGTGACACCTATTCTCCTAGGGCACTAGCAAAAAGAATCTGAAGCATTTTGGGAGTGGTAGAGATTATATTGAGCGGTTCTTTTTTTTTGTAATGCGAATGTCCAATCTCCTGAAGGCAATAGCATAACCCAATGTACCTGAATACTTAGCCTGTGTCTTGTATGTACAATTAAAAGGGTTGTAAAGAGAATTTTATTTTATTTTTTTAATAACAAACATGTTATACTTGCCTCCACTGTGCAGCTCGTTTTGCACAGAGTGGCCCCGAACCTGCTCTTCTGGGGTCCCTCGGCGACTGCCTCTGCTTCCCCCTGCAAGTACTTCTCACGTTCATGCGAGCTCCCTCGCATGGTGAGAAGCACCTCCGGGCGCTCTCCCGTGATACAGTGAGCGGCTATAGCCACCGGCTGTATCACTCGGCCCCATCCCCCCGGCGCGCCGCATCATTGGATGTGATTGACAGCAGCGCAAGCCAATGGCTGCGTTGCTTTCAATCCATCCACTCCAGCCAATCAACGGGCAAGCTGAGCGGCGAAGAGGATGTCGGAGGCGAGCGCGGGACTTTCGAGGGGTCAGGCAAGTAAAACAGGGGGACGGGGGGCAGATGTTTTTTCACCTTAAAGGGGTTGTAAAGGTAAATGTTTTTTCACCTTAATGCATTCTATGCATTAAGGTGAAAAAACATCTGACAGTGCCGTCGCCCCCAGCCCCCCCTCCCCGTTTTACTTACCTGAAAGTTCCGCGCTCACCCCGACATTCTCTTCACTGCTCAGCCTGGCCGCTGATTGGCTGCAGTGGATGGATTGAAAGCAGCGCAGCCATTGGCTTGCGCTGCTGTCAATCACAACCAATGATGCGGAGCGCAGGGGGGGCGGGGCCGTGTGATACAGCGAGTGGCTATAGCCGCCAGTTGTATCACGGGAGCGCGCCCGCAAGTGCTTCTCACCATGTGAGGGAGCTCGCATGAACGTGAGAAGCACCTGCAGGAGGAAGCAGAGACAGCCGCCGAGGGACCCCAGAAGAGCAGGTTCGGGGCCACTCTGTGCAAAACGAGCTGCACAGTGGAGGTATAACATGTCTGTTATTTTTTATATATTTTTTTAATTTACTTTACAATCCCTTTAATGCATAGAATGCATTCAAGGTGACATTTTTTTTTACCTTTACAACCCCTTTAAGTAAAAGATCTTGTGCAGTGCTCCAGCTTACCCTCCCAGCGCTAGCTTTACATTCATAATACAAGCACTAGTACAAGACCAATCAGCACTCATAGGGCTGTATGACCTACATTGCCTTGAAAAAGTATTCACACCCACTTGAAAGTTTCCATATTTTGTCATGACACATCCAAAAATGTAAATTATTTTATTGGGATTTTATGTGATAGACCAACACAAAGTGACATATAAAATTGTGAAGTGGAAGGAAAATGATAAATGATTTTCAACATTTTTTACAAATAAATATCTGAAAAGTGTGAGGTGAATTTGTATTCAGCCCCCTTTACTCTGATAACCCCTAACTAAAATCTAGTGGAACCAATTGCCTTTAGAAGTCACCTAATTGGTAAACAGAATCCACCTGTGTATAATTAAATTTCAGTATAAATACAGCTGTTCTGTGAAACCCTCAGAGGTTTGTTAGAGAACCTCAGTGACCAAACGGCATCATGAAGGCCAAGGAACACACCAGACAGGTCAGAGATAAGGTTGTGAAGACGTTTAAAACAGGGTTAGGTTATAAAAAATATTCCAAGCTTTGAACATCTCACAGAGCACCGTTCAATCCATCATCTAAAAATGGAAAGAGTATGGCACAACTGCAAACCTACCAAGACATGGCCGTCCACCTAAACTGACCGGCCGGGAAAGGAGAGCATTAGTCTGAAATGCAGCAAAGAGGCCCATGGTGCGTCTGGAGGAGGTGCAGAGATCCACAGTTCAGGTGAGAGAATCTGTCTGCAGGGCAACTATTAGTAGTGTTTTCCACAAATCTGCCTTTAAGAGTGTCAAGAAGAAAGTCATTGTTGAAGGAAAGCCAGAAGAAGTCTTGTTTTCAGTTTGCGAGAAGCCACGTGGGGGACACAGCAAACATGGAAGAAGGTGCTCTGGTCAGATCAGACCAAAATTTTACTTTCTGGCCTAAAAGCAAAAAATGTGTGATGGAAAATTAACACTGCACATCCCCACGAATACATCATCCCCACCGTGAAACATGGTGGTGGCAGCATCATGTTGTGGGGATGCTTTTTTTCAGCAGGGACAGGGAAACTGGTCAGAGTTGATGGGAAGAGGGATGGAGCCAAATACAGGACAATCTTAGAAGAAAACATGTTAGAGTCTGCAAAAGACTAGAGACCGGGGCGGAGGTTCACCTTCCAGCAGGACAACAACCCTAAACATACACCTGAAGCTACAATGCAATGGTGTAGCTCAAGGCAAATTCAGGTGTTCGAATGACCCAGTCAAAGTCCTGACCTAAATCCAAATAAGAATCAGTGATGAGACTTGAAAATTGCTGTTCGCAGACGCTCTCCATCCAATCTGACAGATCTTGAGATATTTTTCAAAGAAGAATGGGCAGAAATTTCACTCTCTAGATGTGTAAAGCTGGTAGAGACATCCCCAAAAAGACTTGCCGTTGTAATTGCATTCTACAAAGTATTGACTCAGGAGGGGCTGAATACAAATGCATGCCACACTTTTCACATATTTGTAAAACATTTATCATTTTTATTCCTTCACAATTATGTGCCACTTGTTGGTCTATCACAGGGATCCTCAAACTACGGCCCTCCAGCTGCTGCGAAACTACACATCCCATGAGGCATTGTAAAACTCTGACATTCACAGACATGACTGGGCATGATGGGAATTGTAGTTCCTGAGCAACTGGAGGGCCATAGTTTTAATACCCATGGTCTATCACATAAAATCCCATTAAAATACATTTCTGTTTTTGGTTGGAACTAGGGATGCACTGAAATTTCAGCCGAAAGAGAATTCTTGCCAATAATGGCGCAGAAAATCTTGCATGCGCAGTAGGGGTGGGAGAACCAGCGGGTGATGTCACTCGTTGTGTGGGCGGCACGGTTTAGGAGATGTCATCGGCACATGCGCACTGAATCAAGGGCACGTAGGGCTCAGTGAGTGCGCCGTTACCGGCAGCTCCCGCGTCATCCTACAGTGCCGGAGCCTGCAATACCCTGAATTAACTCCGGGAGAGATGTTGCCGGCTGGAGGGAGGGGTGGGGGTACGAGGTCTGCTGCGGGGGCTTCGATGTAAGGTAATTCATAATGAGTTAGTATGCTATGCATGATAGCTCATTATGCCCTTGTCTTGCAGGTTTTTTTTTTTTTCTTTATTATGGTTTACAACACCTCTTTAAAGAGGAAGTAAACCCTGATGAGTTTACTTCCTCTTTCATTCCCTGCAAAGGTAAAGCATAATTGACTACTATGCATCGCATCACATAGTAGTCCATTATGTGTCACTTACCTGACACAGGAGCCAGCGAAGTCACCGCTGTCCCCTGTAGTCCGACGCATCCATCTTCTCGGTGGGTCTCGCTGCTCCGCCATGACGTCACTCCCGCGCATGCACATGGGAGCCGCCACTCGTGACATATCACTGTTGACAGCGGCGCACTCAGTGCGCCGCTGTCTACGGCGCATGTGCCGTAGACAGCGGTGCCTGTCTTTTGGCAAATATCTCCTAAACCTACACGGTTTAGGAGATATTTGCCGAAAGACAGGCACCGCTGTCTACGGCACATGCGCCGTAGACAGCGGCGCACTGAGTGCGCCGCTGTCAACAGTGATATGCCACGAGTGGCGGCTCCCATGTGCATACGCGGGAGTGACGTCATGGCGGAGCAGCGAGACCCATATTTCTTGGACCTACAGGTAAGCCTTAATCTAGGCTTAGCTGTAGGTCAAAGTTGGTTGTAAGGGTTTACAACCACTTTAAACATTTGTTCTTGGGTTTGGATACTCTAACATAAACCTGTCATGGCAAAAAAAAAGTTGAATGTGTCACTGCCTGCTTCTGAAAATTCTGATTGACGTGCTTCTCTGCTGACCCTCTGGCGACTTCGGAGTCATTGATCCAGAACAAGCATACAGATCAGGAAAGGCAGAGTGAAGGCATCACGCCTAGTCTGTGTACTTTCAATCAGGGACTAATGCCCCGTACACACGAGCGGATTCTCAGTCGGAAAAAACTCGGATGGTTTTTCAGACGGAATTCTGCTCAAGCTTGGCTTGCATACACACGGTCACACAAAAGTTCTCTGAACTTTCGGCCGTCAAGAACGTGGTGACGTACAACACTACAACGAGCTGAGAAAATGAAATTCAATGCTTCCAAGCATGTGTAGGAATTTTGCACGTTGGAAATTGGTACAGACGATCGTAATTTCCGATCAGAACTTTTTCTGACCGAAAAATAGAATGAGAACCTGCTCTCATTCTTTTGCTGGCGGGAATTCCGCCATCACAAGCCCGAAGGAGCATACACACGGTCGGAATCTTCGACCAAAAGCTCACATCGGACTTTTGCTGGGGAAATTTCCGATCGTGTGTACAGGGCTTTGGGCTTCATGTAAACCGCTGCTGGTAAACAGACGTTTAGGAGCAGTTGGCAGTTTTTTCAGCCGCTCCTGAACTCTCCTCCGTGTTATCTTATCAGAACATGTACACAGGGTCATTTACAGTGCCTTGCGAAAGTATTCGGCCCCCTTGATCTTTTCAACCTTTTGCCACATTTCAGGCTTCAAACATAAAGATATAACATTTTTATTTTTTGTGAATAATCACCAACAAGTGGGACACAATTGTGAAGTGGAACGAAATCTATTGGATTTTTGAACCTTTTTTTAACTAATAAAAAAATGAAAAGTGGGGCGTGCAAAATTATTCAGCCCCCTTGCGTTAATACTTTGTAGAGCCACCTTTTGCTGCGATTACAGCTGCAAGTCGCTTGGGGTATGTCTCTATCAGTTTTGCACATCGAGAGACTGAAATTCTTGCCCATTCTTCCTTGCAAAACAGCTCGAGCTCAGTGAGGTTGGATGGAGAGCGTTTGTGAACAGCAGTTTTCAGCTCTTTCCACAGATTCTCGATTGGATTCAGGTCTGGACTTTGACTTGGCCATTCTAACACCTGGATACGTTTATTTGTGAACCATTCCTTTGTAGATTTTGCTGTATGTTTGGGATCATTGTCTTGTTGGAAGATAAATCTCCGTCCCAGTTTCAGGTCTTTTGCAGACTCCAACAGGTTTTCATCCAGAATGGTCCTGTATTTGGCTGCATCCATCTTCCCCTCAATTTTAACCATCTTCCCTGTCCCTGCTGAAGAAAAGCAGGCCCAAACCATGATGCTGCCACCACCATGTTTGTTTGACAGTGGGGATGGTGTGTTGAGGGTGATGAGCTGTGTTGCTTTTACGCCAAACATATCGTTTTGCATTGTGGGCAAAAAGTTGGATTTTGGTTTCATCTGACCAGAGCACCTTCTTCCACATGTTTGGTGTGTCTCCCAGGTGGCTTGTGGCAAACTTTAGACGAGACTTTTTATGGATATCTTTGAGAAATGGCTTTCTTCTTGCCACTCTTCCATAAAGGCCAGATTTGTGCAGTGTACGACTGATTGTTGTCCTATGGACAGACTCTCCCACCTCAGCTGTAGTTCTCTGCAGTTCATCCAGAGTGATCATGGGCCTCTTGGCTGCATCTCTGATCAGTCTTATCCTTGTCTGAGCTGAAGGTTTAGAGGGACGGCCAGATCTTGGTAGATTTGCAGTGGTCTGATACTCCTTCCATTTCAAAATGATCGCTTGCACAGTGCTCCTTGGGATGTTTAAAGCTTGGGAAATCTTTTTGTATCCAAATCTGGCTTTAAACTTCTCCACAACAGTATTACGGACCTGCCTGGTGTGTTCCTTGGTCTTCATGATGCTCTCTGCGCTTTCAACAGAAACCTGAGACTATCACAGAGCAGGTGCATTTATACAGAGACTTGATTACACACAGGTGGATTCTATTTATCACCATCAGTCATTTAGGACAACATTGGATCATTCAGAGATCCTCGCTGAACTTCTGGAGTGAGTTTGCTGCACTGAAAGTAAAGGGGCCGAATAATTTTGCACGCACCACTTTTCAGTTTTTTTATTTGCTAAAAAAGTTTAAAATTATCCAATAGATTTCGTTCCACTTCACAATTGTGTCCCACTTGTTGGCGATTCTTCACAAAAAATTAAAATTTTATATCTTTATGTTTGAAGCCTGAAATGTGGCAAAAGGTTGAAAAGTTCTAGGGGGCCGAATACTTTTGCAAGGCACTGTATAGTAATTTCTAGGCAGTTGAGTTTAGAAGCATTTTTTGGAAAGCAAAAAATAAAAGTAATGCATTCAGAACAGATGTTCAGAGGCATTTCAAACGCCTGTAACAGCTTGTAAGCGCGGTAATTCGCGTTTAGCCACATTTCGTTTACAGACGTTTTTCATGGAGATACATTTTTGACTATTAAAATTTTTTTTTTTTTTTTTAACGTGCCATGTAAAAAGGACGTTTTTAAACATCGGTTACCATCTGTCATGAAAATAGTTTGGAAGAGTTTTTAAAACGTCCCTTGTACATTAAGCCTTATGCCGCGCACACACACGGTCGGCCAGCAAAAGACCGATGAGAGCTTTAGTCGGAAAATACGACCGTGTGTACGCTCCATCGGAATTTTGCTGGCCGAATTTCCTCCAGCAAAAGATTGAGAGCAGGTTCTCAATTTTCCAGACGGAAATTCCGATCGTGTTTATGCAATTCCGACACAAAAAAACTCACGCATGCTCAGATTCAACTACAAGACGGAAGCTATTGGCAACTGGCTATTGAACTTCTTTTCTAGTCCCGCCGTACATCCCCGCGTTCTTGACAGTCGGAATTTGGTGTGACCGTATGTATGCAAGACAGCTTGAGCGAAATCCCATTGGAATTTCGTCAGGAAAACCAATCAGAGCTTTTTCCGACCAAAATTCAGATCGTGTGTACGCAGCATCAGACAGTACGGAAACCATTGAATCAGTATGACAGCTAGGACACTGGTCTTTTTTGAGGGAACGCAATCTCAGCATCCACACACAGCCACTCTCGCTCACAACAGGTAAATATAAAGCAGAGTACAAGGCAGGGGAAAATTTTATATCAATAATCTTTACTTGGCAACTCTCAAATCAGGTGGAAAATTATAGAGATTTAATCTGGTCTTTACAGATAAGAGCCATCCTTATATGAGATTCCAGTACTGGACAGAGTTTTTGGAACAGTTAGCCTGGGTTCACACTTGTAGGAACACAGACATTGCATAGGATTCGCACCCACACTGCGATCACATGTGATGTCTGTGCAATGCAATTTCAGCCATACAGTTGTGTGCAGGGACTTCTCCTCATCTCCCCCCCCCCCCCCCCCACGCACTGAAATCAGATTGCACGGGTGTTCTCATCCATGTGACCCGATTCCTGCACGGGCTCACACTTTGCACTGCGATCTGTGAACCGATCTGGGGGCGTCATAAAACATTGTATTGACACCCGCAGCGGTTCGCAGAGGGCAGCGTGAACTGCCGGCGAGGGAGATGCGATGCGAAAACTGACGCTGTAATCGCGCTGGTTCCCACATCGCTACAGTATGAACCTAGACTTACTGTTATGAAATCATAAACTGCCAGTTTTAAAATTCTAACAGTAGCCACACACATATAATATGAACAAACATTCAACTGATCATTTGATGTGACTACTTTGATCAAATCAAAATTGCAAACTATAGACCCTCCAATCTGTTTTAGAGAGCCCGCGATTGATTCCAGATCCCCCAAATCGATTGTCTGCGGCACAGTTTTGTCAGTCGTTATTAAGCGCTCAGACAACTGCGTGCCCCCCTGAGATCCAATTGTAAAGGAGATCAACAGTACAATCAGTTTTTAATTGCTATTTTCAGTCGTTTAGTTATGCAAAGTGTTTTTTTTTTGTCAATTGATATTTTAACCCTTTTGCTGCCACAGGTGCAAGTAATACATTGGTGGCAGCGCTGGCATGTAAACAAGCTATAGCGGCCGGAAGTTTGTTTACCTTTTATGTGCCAACTGCCAGCCCTGTAGTAGAAGTAAAGCTGGCCATACACTGTGCAGCTAACAGATTCCTCCATCCATGCTAAACAGCTTGGATAGAAGAATTCCTCCTGCTGGGCTATTGTATCCACTTACAGCCTAAGCCTTTTCTGACACGTGTTGCAAAACAAAAAACAAAATGTTTTGCTAGAAAATTACTTAAAACCCCCAAACATATCACACACACTGAATTTTTTTTATGCAACACTGTTTTTGCGCAGTGGCTTTTCAAATGTTTTATTTATTAACCCTTTCATGACTAAGCCTATTTTTGGCATTTGGTGTTTACAAGTTAAAATCCATATTTTTTGCTAGACAATTACTTGGAACCCCCAAACATTTATTTATTTATATATATATATATATATATATATATTTTTTTTTAACAGAGACTCTAGCGAATAAAAGGGCGATTGTTGCAATATTTTATGTCACACGGTATTTGCGTAGTGGTGTTTTAAACGCAACTTTTTGGGAAAAGGGACACTTTCATGAATTAAAAAAAAAAAAAAAAAAAACGAAAAAGTAAAATTAGCACAATTTTTTTACATAATGTGAAAGATAATGTTACGCCGAGTAAATTAGATACCAAACATGTCACACTTTATAATTGCACGCACTCGTGGAATGACGACAGACTACGGTACCTAAAAATCTCAATAGGCGACGCTTTCAACTTTTTTTTCCGGTTACCAGGTTAGAGTTACAGAGGAGTTCTAGTGCTTTTTTTTATCACTTTTATTGCAGTCACAAGGAATGTAAACTTCCCTTGTGACAGGAATAGGAGGTGACAGGTACTCTTTATGGAAGGATCAGGGGTCTAAAAGACCCCCGATCCCTCCTTTACACTTCAAAGCATTCAGATCGCCGAAAACAGAAGCCGAGTACGCACATCTGTGTACGCTCAGCGGGAAGGGGTTAAATACACTTAAAGCGGTTGTATAGTCTTTTTTACAACTTTTACCTACAGATAAGCCTATAATAAGGCTTACCTGTAGGTAAAAAAAAAAATAATAATCTCCCAAACCTGTACGGTTTAGGAGATATTCCCCTCGCAATGCACCGCTGATTTCAGCAGCGCATGCGCACAGGGGATTCTCGGCTGAAAGTCCGGCAGACGCCGGACCTTGCCGAAAAGAAATCTCCCGCGCTTATGCACGGGAGTGACGATATCGCAGCTCTGGCCACTCACAGCGCCGGAGCCGCGATACCCGGAAGACACACCGAGGGAACATGTCAGCTCCCTCGGCGTGGACCGGGCCAGATGTCGGGGCCCCGTTCTAAGGTAAGTATTTCATAATGAGCTAGTATGCGGTGCATACTAGCTCATTATGCCTTACCCTCTGCAGGTCAGGAAAAAAAATAAAATAAACACCATCAGCGGGTTTACTCCCCCTTTAAATGAATAAAAACAAAAACACATAATAATACCCCAATTTCTTCTGTAATAAGAAAGATGATATTACACCGAGTAAATAGATACCCAACATGTAATGCTTTAAAATTGCGTGTGCTCGTGGAAAGGCACCACACTACAGTATGTAAAAATTTCTATAGGCAACACTTTAAAAAACATTTTACAGGTTACCAGTTTGGTTTCAGAGGAGATCTAGTGCTGGAATTATTGTTCTCGCTTAGATGTTCACAGCAATACCTCTCAGCATGACAGGTCCTCTTTATGGAGAGATCTGGGGTCTGAAAGACACCAAATCTCTCTTCTACCCTTAAAAGCAAAAGATTTTTTTAAAATAGCCTCTTCTACAAGTGACCCAGCGGCGAATCCGCCCCTCAAGCGACATTTAAGGGGCCGGCGTTTGAAGAAAAAAAAAATAAACAGGCTTATGACATTTAGCTGCTGCCTTAAAGTGGTTGTAAACCCTTACAAACCACTTTGACCTACAGATAAGCCTAGATTAAGGCTTACCTGTAGGTCCAAGAAATATCTCCCAAACCTATACGGTTTAGGAGATATTTGCCCGAAGACGGGCACCGCTGTCTACAGCGCACGCGCCATAGACAGCAGCGCGCAGCAGTCAATGGTGATATGCCGCGAGTGGCGGCTCCCGTGCGCATGCGCGGGAGTGACGTCATCGTGGCTTCGCCGAATGACAGCGGCGGAGCGGTGAGACCCACCAAGAAGATGGATGCGCCAGACTACAGGGGACAGCTATGACTCCGCTGGCTCCTGTGTCAGGTAAGTGACACATAATGGACTACTATGGGATGCGATGCATAGTAGTCCATTATGCTTTACCTTTGCAGGGAATCAAAGAGGAAGTAAACTCATCAGGGTTTATTTCTTCTTTAACCCTGGTATTTAACATCAAAGTAATGTTGTATTTTCCCAGTTAGGCGTTTGACAGGGCCCAGAAGGCCCACTTGTCAGAATACCCACACAGAAGCTGCATCAGACTACTGGATGCAGGCACTGTTTGGCTGAAATTTTCCACCCTGGAGGAGGGCTGACAGCTCCACCAGTGTAGCAAATTTTGATTGGTTCAATCGGGAAACAGCCGAAATTCCCACAGCGTATGGCCAGCTTTATTCAGGCAGCTTGTCAGCTCCCTGTGATAGCAATAAAGTTGTTAATTTTCTTTTTTTTATAAATTTAATAAAAAATTAAAAAAGCATCCTAAATATGAAAAAAAAGCACCCTATGTAGTTTTTTGCCACTTCACAAATGCGTACAATTTGGAGGATTGACATAGTTGGAATTTTTAAATCAACACAACCAATTTTCCTTTTTTTTTAACTAAAAATATAAACACATGGGAGTGCTTTTTTTTCCAGTGTTGTGGGCTATTAAAAAATGAATGAGATGCAGTAATGCAGTGCACTGAAACGCACACACGTGCATTGTGGCACGTCGCATAGCGTAGTGTGAAAAGGCCCTTTGTCTCTTTCACAGTCCAAACCGTTCTTCTGCTTCAGAGGTGATCATTTCTGCAATAGCGAGAGAGGAGGTGGCCGCTGGGGACGGGGCGTTCCTCACATGTAGAATTCGGCCGGCAATATCACCAGACCCGCCGTCAAACACAAAATCGTCCACTAGGTTCCCGTCTCTGTCCAGGGCCTGCGCGCGGACTCCTGAAGGGCCTCTGTGGGAGAAAGAGCTGGCTTTATAGGTCTGGTATCACACATATGATGAATTAATCTTTTTTTTTCAAAGCCAAAAGGGTTTCAGTACTTCTAAAACACTTCCTGTCCCAGGATGACAATGCCGCTGTCCTATCACATAGTGTCCCCCCATCGGACAGTATCCGCAGTACACAGGACAACCACCTTCCGAAAATAGCCAAAAGATGAACAGCGCCTGCGCCGTGAGTCCAGGTTCTAGCCCCACCATCCAAGTGGACATAGAGTTAGAATAAAAAGAGCCGAGCGCAGCGAGGCCGTGCCCAAAGCGCGATGAGTGAAGCTCGCCCACGAGGGGCCCTCTAATATGTGCAGCCCTATGTCCACTTGGATGGTGGGGCTTGCACCTCGATTCACGGTGCAGGCGCCGTTCATCTTCGGAGATTTTCCGAATCTCCTTCTGCTCCGTGCTGCGCCTGCGCAGTACGGGGCGGACACTTTTAGATGGCCGGACGCTATATGTCAGAACACCGCTCCTCCATAAAGTACAGTGAGGGAGCACCGTCACCCTAGGAAACAAGTGTGGTACTTGCAGGATTAAAAGGTGAAAAAAAAAAAAGGAAAAAAATAAAAAATTATAGAGAAAACAAATGCAGCCGCCACATTGAAGGACTAGTAAATTGCAATGTAAAATGTGGTTCTTGGGTTTTTGATACACTTTATGTATGGAATTTTAGTGATTGGGCACATCATTGGCCGTCAAAGTGGATAAGGTGATAAAAAGGTATCGTGTGTTCACCCACCAGAACGGGGCCAGGAACAGCCCTCCTTTTCCAGCCTATGATAATTGAGCCTATAAAAGGCTGCAGCTACTATCCACTTATAGCACTTTAATTTTCTTCCTGGGATAGAGCGCCCTCTTGTGTTAGATTGTTGCTGCTACGGACTATAGATTTTACATTCCTTAAGATGTGTACATTCGATTGCTCAGGTCAGCTATGGTGAGATTTTTTTTTTTCTGTCTCAGGTGCTATAAGCCTGCTTTTGCTTATTCAGACAAACAGGTTACACTTTTGCCATTTTTTTTTTCTACGATATCCAAGTTTGTTTGCAAATAATGCAAACTTTGAAAACCAGACTGTGGCACATTACTCACTGTCAGACCCTCTCCTACTCCTTCAAAAACGCATTTCTCTGCATGAGGGGCTTGGTCATAAAGGCCACTAAGGCCCACACTGAAGAAGTAGGAGAGGCTCTGGCGGTGAGGTCTGGCTTTGAGTTTGCATTATTTGCAATAAAGATCATGCATTAAAAAAAAAAAAAAAAAAAAAAAAAAGGGGGGGGGGGGGGCTGGGAAGTGTCCCCAGTTTGTCTGTATCTGGATACTTTGGGGAGGAATGAAGTCCAATAGGTATGAATCTACAAATGATGTTTTGTAAGCCCCATTGGGGTAGTAATATCTTTATTTTAAGTTGCAGCAGTAGCTCTCTCTCTTCCCTTTTCCTCTTCTCACAGGAGACAGAGGCAGCAGCACAAGCCATTGGCTCTGCTGCTGTCAATCAAATCCTGTGAGGTGGGAGCAGGGGGCAGGGCCAAGCCAGATTGTGTATGTCTATGGACGCACCTAGCCTGGCTCCAGAGTATGCTGGTGTTCCGTCACAATCGGCAAAGGAAGTGATTTTCCTTCGCCACCATCTTACTACACCCCGCACTCCTCCACAGTACACGCAATTGGACATTCCGACAACAAAATCCATGGATTTTTTTCAGACGGATGTTGGCTCAAACTTGTCTTGCATACACACGGTCACACAAATCTTGTCGGAAATTCCGAACGTCAAGAACGCAGTTAGTTACAACACGTGTGACAAGCCGAGAAAAATGAAGTTCAATAGCCAGTGCGGCTCTTCTGCTTGATTCCGAGCATGCGTGGATGTTTGTGCGTCGGAATGGTGTACACACGATCGGAATTTACGACAATCGATTTTGTTGTCGGAAAATTTTGTGTGATGGAAATTCCGATGGAGCCTACACGCGGTCGGAATTTCCAACAACAAGCTCCTATCGAACATTTTCTGTTGGAAAATCCGACCGTGTGTACAGGGCATTAGGATACACTGAGAAGGGGGCAGGCAGACATCTTGTTACACCCGCCGGAGTTTTGCATTTCACACTTATTCTTAAAAGGAGCTTATAAGGCGAAATACAGCATTTAGAAATCCGACGGACTGTTTAGATGTTGAATTTTAAAAGCAGCGGCAAATCTGCTGATCTCACAGGTTTGCCAATGTGACAGAACACCGCTGTTTTTATAATTCAACATGTAAAACAGTCAAATGGATTTCCAAATACAATATTTCACCATATATGCTCCATTTCCTGTTAAAAATAACAGTGTAATGCAAAACTGGATGGAACCAGCTTCTCCGTGTATCATTAGTGTGGAGGAGTGTGGGGTGTAGCAAGATTGCGGCGACCAATTCTGAGGGGTCGCCTGATCTGACGGAACACCTGAATGTCTGCCTCCATATTAGCCGACTTGCTATTGGGGCACTCACAGAAGAGGAGGAGTGAGCGCCAGCGAAAGACCCCAGAGGAGGAGGTAAGTGATCACTCTGTAAAATACCATTGCACAGAGCAGGAAAGTATGTTTATTTTTTTTATTATTTTAGAGTCTCTCATTCCTTATTGGCTGAGATAGCAGCACTACTGCCATTGCACTGTCAATCACAGCAAGTGAGCCAATGATGAAATGTGCATTTAAGGCGCCAGTGATTGCACTTGCACAATAGCTGTGGCCGTGCCATTGGGTGCCACCGATTGCGGGGTGTCATCCTGGCAGCTCAAGATCCTGTCCTCCCCTCCCTCCTTCCTCTCCTTGCAAAGCGGTGCAGAGCTGAATTGCTCAGGCCATAGTAACAATGTTCCACCTCCTGTGATAGACGGCACACTGATCGAAATGCCGGGACTTTAAATCACTGTGAAGTGATCACAGGAGGCGGGACATTGTTACTGCAGCCCAGGCAATTCAAATCCAGCTCCGTGACACAGCAGGAGATTGTCGCTCTGATCTGGGCACAGGCAGACTGCATCTGATAGGCACTGGTGAGAGGCTGCATGCGACGGCCACAGGCAAAGGCTGCATGCGACGGCCACAGGCAAAGGCTGCATTGATCTCTTGTATCTGATCTGCAGTCTCTGACCGTCTTTTGTATCATGTCTGCTAGAGGTGCACCAAATGGAAATATTGCCAATACTATTAGCAGTGTGGACATGATACAAGAGATGGTTAGAGACCGTGGACATGATACAAGAGATGGTTAGAGACCGTGGACATGATACAGGAGATGGTTAGAGACCGTGGACATGATACAGGAGATGGTTAGAGACCGTGGACATGATACAGGAGATGGTTAGAGACCGTGGACATGATACAGGAGATGGTTAGAGACCGTGGACATGATACAGGAGATGGTTAGAGACCGTGGACATGATACAGGAGATGGTTAGAGACCGTGGACATGATACAGGAGATGGTTAGAGACCGTGGACATGATACAGGAGATGGTTAGAGACCGTGGACATGATACAGGAGATGGTTAGAGACCGTGGACATGATACAGGAGATGGTTAGAGACCGTGGACATGATACAGGAGATGGTTAGAGACCGTGGACATGATACAGGAGATGGTAAGAGACCGCGGATTGCATTTTTCTTGAGCTTTTCTTGCACTAAAAAAGGAGCCAATAATGGCCAACAATAAATTCATATCAAAGTGATGATATTAATTAAAAATTTGAGTACAATTATATATAAAAACTATAAATATATTTCTTTAAAACTGTAATTTTCGGTTTTGGTTTTCAGCAAAGTGCATCCTGCATTTTCGGTTTCGGGCACCAAATTTCCAGGCGGTGCACCACTAGTACTTACCTGACAATATCACTAACAGTGAGCTCTGGGATGAATTTCTGAAGTTCCTTAAGCTGTGCATTTAAAAAGAAAGCCCGATACATCTCTCCCATTCCATATACCAGATTCTTCAGCACCAACTTATGAAGCCCACTAGATAGGAGAACAAAATAAATAAATATTACAACCTGAAAAACATTCAGTTTTATAAAGTAATAAACACGACCAGAAAAAAGGTAGAATATTTGACATTAGAGCGAACAATTAGTATTTCTCAATTTTTACTTGATGGCATTTAAACTGTTAATATTTCACAAGCAACAACAAGGTCAAGAAATCTCTTTTAACCACTTAAGGACCGCCTCACGCCAATGTACGTCAGCAGAATGGCACAGCTGGGCACAAGCACGTACCTGTACATTGCTCTTTAAGTGCCCACCCGTGGGTCAGGAGCACGCCAGCGGCAGCGCGCTCCCAACCTGGCCCTGAGCTCCGTGACCGTGGCTGCGGGACCAGCGGACCCGATCGCCGCTGGTGTCCTGCGATCGGGTCACAGAGCTGAAGATCAAGGAGAGGTCTATGTAAACAAACCTCTCCCCGTGCTTCCCTGTGTGGCCAACACCGATCGTCTATATCCCTGATGTAGGGAAAGACGATCAGTGATGTCACATGCCAGGCCACGCCCCCTACAATACAATTCACACATAATGTCATACATAACATCTACACTGCCCCTTAGTGGTTAACTCCTTCACTGCCAGCCTCATTTACACAGGAATCGGTGCATTTAAATTAAAAAATTTATAAATAAATAGCTGCCATTACTAGTAAAAAAAAAAAAAAAAGATAGATATATAAAATAAAAATGCTATAAAATTATCCCCTATTTTGTAAATGCTCTAACTTTTGCGCAAACCAATCAATAATCGCTAATTGCGTTTTATTTTATTTTTTACCAAAAATATGTAGAAGAATACGTATCGGCCTAAACTGAGGGAAAAAAAAAATTTTTTTTATATATTTTTTGGGGATATTATAGCAAAAAGTAAAAATTGCCGCTCTATTTTTGTTTATAGCGCAAAAAATAAAAACTGCAGAGGTGATCAAATACCACCAAAAGAAAGCTATTTGTGGGGAAAAAAAAAAAAACGCGTCAATTTTGTTTGGGAGCCACGTCGCACGAGCGCGCAATTGTCAGTTAAAGCGACGCAGTGCCGAATCGCAAAAAAGGGGCCTGGTCCTTTGGCTGCAAATTGGTCCGGGGCTTAAGTGGTTAACCACTTGCTTACTGGGCACTTAAACACCCTTCCTGCCCAGACCAATTTTCAGCTTTCGGTGCTCTCACAATTTGAATGACAATTACTCAGTCATGCAACACTGTACCCAAATTAATTTTTTTGTCCTTTTTTTCCCCACAAATAGAGCTTTCTTTTGGTGGTATTTGATCACCTCTGGGGTTTTTATTTTTTGCGCTATAAATGAAAAAAGACCGAAAATTTTGAAAAAAAAAAAAAAACGCATATTTCTTTGTTTCTGTGACAGAATTATGCAAATTATTAATTTTTCTTCATAAATTTTGGCCACAATTTATACTGCTACATATCTTTGGTAAAAATAACCCAAATTAGTGGATATTATTTGGTCTTTGTGAAAGTTAGAGAGTCTACAAGCTGTGGTGCGAATCGCACAAAATTGATCACATCTGATGTACTGGTGGCCTATCTCGCTTCTTGGGACCCGAACAAGTCAGGAAAGTACAAATACCCCCCAAATGACCCCTTTTTGGAAAGTAGACATTCCAAGGTATTTAGTAAGAGGCATGGTGAGGTTTTTGATGTTGTAATTTTTTTCCCACAATTCTTTGCAAAATTAAGATTTTTCATTTTTTTTTCTCCACAAAATTGTCATTGTAATAGGTTATTTCTCTCACGTGGCATGTGTATACCACAAATGACACCCCCCAAAAAATTCTGCTACTCCTCCTGAGTATTACAATACCACATGTGTGGGACTTTTTCACAGCCTGGCCACATAGAGAGGCCCAACATGCAGGGAGCGCCATCATGTGTTCTAGGAACATAAATTACACATCTAACTTGTTGACTATTTATTACACTTTTGAAGCACCAGGACAATGACACGTGACACTGATGACAGATGGCACTGATACGTGGCACTTATACGTGGCACTGATGACACGTGACACTGATGACAGATGGCACTGATGACACGTGACACTGACAGGTGGCACTGATGACAGATGGCACTAATACGTGGCACTGACGACAGGTGGCACTGCTGGGGGGGAGGATGGCACTTTTTATTGAAATTTTTTACTTTTTTTTTTTTTTACTAGAGGCAGAACGGCTGCCGCTGCAGCCGTTCATCTCTCCCCTCTCACACTGTCTGTGCGAGGAGGGAGAGCGGCGCTGAGAGATGATCTCATATGTTTACATATGAGATCATCTCCCATTGGACACGCCGATCACGCTGTAAACGGCCGCTGTGATTGGCCATTTACAGCGATCTGTGTTTGCCTGTCCCTGGGGGACACGGCGAACACAGAACTTCCGCGATGCGCGCCCGCAGCGGCGCGCATTGCGGAAGTAAACATCAGGACGTCCAGGGACGACCACCCGGACAAACGCGCCTGCTCTACGGCCGTCATTCGGCTATAGGGCGGGCGGGAGGTGGTTAAAGAGGAACGTCACCCTCCCCGGGGTAAATTTTACTCTTAAAAGTGGTATTAATCCCTTAGAGCCAGGGCCTGCCAGCCCTATAAGAGCTTAAGAATGCTGTGAGGCAGGGCGGAGCTTATGGTCACGGGACCGCCATGATTGGCTGTCACAGCAGTCACATGATCAGAAAGCTCTCGATCGCAAGCGGCAAACAAGAGCTTTCAGTTAGCCACGGGTAACTGTGCCGGGTGCGCGGTTTTGCACGCAAATGCGCGGCAGCTTGGAGAAAAGAGGCCGCATATTTGCCCTACGTTTGGTGCCTAGGCGTTCAACCCCAAATCAAAACATGTAATATATTGCAGCTTACCAGTCATTAGAAGTGGTGGCTGCATCGGTATTCTTTTTTTTAAGCCCCCCCCCCCCCCCCCCCCACCTCCCACCTCCCTTCTGTTTTCACCTGGTGATCTGCTCAGTAAAACACCTCCTGTATGTATTAGAGTGCCTCCACTCTGGATGAAGGGGCACATTTGGACAAAAGCATTGCCAGTCTTGTAGGAGGAGATTGTACATTTAGCAAACAAACAGATTTAGAAACACTAACAAACTGAAGCCAGACTCCAGCTCCCGCTGCTATTACAGTAAACTTTTTTTTTTTTTTTTTTTTTTATGAATAAATAACAGCTGATTGTTGTAAGCACTCCTCAGTAGTAAATGTAAGGAAATGTAGAGTTACTCTTTAGATATTGTAAGGTAGAGTTACCCCTTAGGTCTGTTTTAGAAGATAATGTTTTAGAAAATGTTTTAATCTTATGCTAAGCTTGTGCTAAAATTACCAGACGTGCGAAGGCGAAGTGTGAAGCGGGATGCGTCTGCGGTTAGTTGCCGGACATTAAGAACATATATTGTAACGTTGACTCTGTCCCTAGGCAGAGTTACAATGAATATCCTTTAGGTTAATATTAAATTGTATATTGTATTAACATAATGGTTGAATGTGATAGGTCGTATGGGGGCAAGGCCCTATAAACAACCACTTTTTGTTTATTGCATATTATTGTGTGAAGCCGGCATAAAACTTTGTATTCTTGATCATCCACACACTGTGTATAGTGTCTTGACTACTCGACCGGTCAGAGAGTTTTTCCATTGACCACTAGAGTCCGGCTCGAACAGAACTAGAGGGGCGCACCTTACAGTAAATGGTTTGTCTCAACACTCCAACTGCTACATCTGCAGGAGAGCTTGTTGTGTTGAACAACAAACTTACTAGCCAGATCACCAGGTGAATATTAAAAAAGGAAGAAAGCCTAAAAAAGTAAAGCTAATGCAGCCATCACATCAAGAGTTGGAAAGTTGCTACGCAATAAATGTTTGCCTTTAGGCTTAAAGTGGTTGTAAACCCTTACAAACCACTTTGACCTACAGGTAAGCCTATATGGTTTAGGAGATATTTGCCCGAAAATAGGCACCGCTGTCTACGGCGCATGCGCCGTAGACAGCGGCGCGCAGGCACACTGAGCACGGCATTCTCAACGACGGAGCTGCCGCGCATGTGGGCTCCCGTGCGCATGCGCGGGAGTGACGTCATCGCGGCTTCGCCTAATGACAGTGGCGGAGCTGCGAGACCCCACCAAGAAGATGGACACTCCGGACTACAGGGGACAGCGGCGACTTTGCTGGCTCCTGTGTCGGGTAAGTGACACATAATGGACTACTATGCGATGCGATGCATAGTAGTCCATAATGCTTTACCTTTGCAGGGAATGAAAGAGGAAGTAAACTCATCAGGGTTTACTTCCTCTTTAATACTGCTTTAATCTCCTATTCCACTTCTGCTGGGTTGACTCTAACACCCTCCAAGCAAATCCAGCATTGTCTGCAATATGCCACGAAAGCTGATGCATGCTGGGTCCCACGCCACCATCTTCTATGCTGTCAGCGTCAGGAGCCAGCTGTCCATCCGGGGACCTAGCAGCGAGCCCCCAGGTGATGCTCCACTGTACATCTGCACTGTGTTCTACATACAGTGCCTTGCAAAAGTATTCACCCCCCTTGGCTTTTTACCTATTTTGTTACATTACAGCCTTTAGTTGGATGTTTTTCTTAATCCGAATTATATGTGATGAATCAGAACACAACAGTCTATGTTGGTGAAGTAAAATTAGAAAAATATATACATAAAACGATTTTTCAGAAATAAAGAACTGATAATTGTCATGTGCGTATGTATTCACCCCCTTTGTTGTGAAGCCCATAAAAAGCTCTGATGCCACCAATTACCTTCACAAGTCACATAATGCATGGGTTGACAAACCCCGGTCGCCAGGTCACATTTGCGACTAGAATTAGCGAACTGGTGCCTGGGGCAGTACAGCTGGGGTATCCTGTCTCGTGTGGACCCCCCCTCCCACCGGCACGCAATTGCACCAGGCCACGCTGGCCGGTAATCGAGGCCGCGGCTTTGCGGCCTTCTGCAGTGCTATACTTCCTTCTGGAATCTGGTGCCCTCTTGCGTCGCGTTAACTGACAATTGCGCAGTCATGCGACGTGGTTCCCAAACAAAATTGAGGTCTTTTTTTGCGCTATAAACAAAAAAGAGCAACAGTTTTGAAAAAAAAACAAACATTTTTTTACCTTTTGCTTTAATCAAATATCCCCCAAAATTTTTTTATAAAAAAACATTTTTACTGCTCAGTTTAGGCCGTATTCTACATATTTTTGGTTAAAAAAAAAAAAAATAAACGCAATAAGCGATTATTGATTGGTTTGTGCAAAAATTATAGCGTTTACAAAATAGGGGATAGTTTTATGGCATTTTTATAAAATTTTATTTTTAAATGGCAGCAATCTTTATTGCGACTGCGACATTATGGCGGACACATCGGACATTTTTGGGACCATTGTCATTTATACAGCAATCAGTGCTATACAAATGCACCGATTCCTGTGTAAATGACACTGGCAGTGAAGGGGTTAACCACTAGGTGGCAGTGAAGGGGTTAGGTGTGTCCTAGGGGCGTGTTGCTAACTGTGGGGGGTGTGGCTGTGTTTTACACATCACTGATCTCTGCTCCAATCACAGGGAGCAGAGATCAGCGCCACTGTTGCTAGGCAGAACAGGGAGATGCTTGTTTACTTTAGAATCAACCCATTCTTCCTCTCCGTGAGGCGATCGCCAGTATCCCCACGGCAATAGAGCAGCCCCTTACCTCCTTCTGGAGTCCCCCCCCCCTTTTGCTGTCCTCTCCTACTTGCTGCAGGTGTCCCCATAGCAAGCCATTTGCTATAGGGGGACCTGTGCAGATGGCCTCTCAAGCCAGGTTGTGTGCGTCCATAGAAACAAACACACAATGGCTTGGCCCTGCCCCATCCTCACAGGATTTTACTTACAGCAGCAGGAGCCTATGGCTTCTGCCATTCTCAGAGTCTCCCATGAGACCTGGAAGAGAGAGCAGAGGAGCTGCAGATATGGACAGTACAGGATCATGACACTACTCAGGTAACCGTTAAAAAGGGACAGGGTGGGGGGAACCACCCAAAAATCGGAAGGATTTTACCTGAATGCAGAGAGTGCTTAAATGTTCAGTTTTGAACCAAATAAATCCAACAAGACGGGTCGCCTTTCTTGAAGATAATTCAAGCAACAAAGCCTGCAACCTCAGGGTTATAGGGTGCACCTAACAGAAGCTTCTGCTGGCCGATGTACACAGTTTTCTCACTTGACAAAGAATTTTATGTGTATTGTCTAGCACAGTGATTCTCAACCAGGGGTCCATGGAACCCTAGGGTTCCTCCAGAGGTTGCTAGGGGTTCCTTCAGAATTGGGCAATTACTGCCTCTCAGATAAGTTCCCACTGACACCATTGATCTTTTTAGCTATCTGTAAGCCCTTGTACACACGGGTCGGACATTCTGACAACCAAATCCGTTGGATTTTGTCCGACGGAATTTGTCAGAAACTGTTGCATACACACGGTCGGACAAAGTTGTCGGAAAATCCGATTCTACATAACGTGATGACGTTATTTCGTTACGACGGGACTACGTTCAGGCTAGTAGCCAATAGCTTTGGTCTAGGAATTTGATTTGAGCATGCGTGGCACTTTGTCCATCGGAGTAGGCTACACATGATCGGAGTATGTCCGATCGGAGCATTTTACGGACAAGTTGGAAAACTTGGTCCGTGGGATACTCCGACGGAAACAGTCCGATGGAGACCACACACAGTCGGATTATCCGACAAAACGGTCCGATAGGACACATTCCGTCGGAATCTCCGACCGTGTGTACAAGGGCTAAGGAGGTAATTCTTCCCAATGACCACATGTGTAAGGACCATTCTTCTCACTGACCATCACACTAATGTATCTTGAGTTGTAGATTTCAAATTTTTAGCCGGGGTTCCCTCGATACCGGAGAACTATTTCAAGGGTTCCTCGGTGTTGAAAAGGTTGAGAAAGGCTGCTCTAGCATGTTCTTTTCTTACTGCCACTTATTCATTTTTTTTTATTTAACTTTACCGAAAAAGTGCACATTTCATTGTCTCAATGTAAGAAATATGGTGGAGTTTTCAGCCACCTCACAGCTTTACAGAATGTTCAGTTCTTTACCTGTATGTAACAGCTTCAGTGAAATCTCTGGCATTGAAGTCACATAACTTGTAGCCTTCTCTTTTGAAAGCTAACACAGCATTTGGGCCGAGCCAAACATTTCCATCAATCCGTGGAGTGAAATGGAACCCGAGGAAGGGAAATCGAGGGTTAGGAACCTACAGCCCAATAGGGAGAGACATAAAACACCTTTTATGTATTAAAGAAACATGTGTACCAAGAGTTAAAGGCTGTAAATCACATGTGAGAAGGGATGAGGAACCCGGGCTGGCCTGTGCAGCTGCCAATACACACTTGGGCAGTGCAACATATATCCAAACACAACAATGACAGCGATCGGTGCCCTCAGTGGTCCCTTGGGACTACATGAAAGGGTATGACCCAGAGGAATGCATCCGCCAGGCCAATAGTAAAAATAACATCAGTTTATTCATGTGGATGTCCACAGCTTGTGAAATCAATCAAGTGTAAATGTTAAAAGCCAACATCTCCAGGCATAGAAGGGATAAGATCATCCAATGCCACGGTGGGGACTGCTGAGGAGGGTGCCGATCCAATGCCCTAGACAGATGAACAGTTTGGGAAACCAGGTGAGGCGCACCAGGGTTATGTCACAGTTGACCAACAAGCAGAAAATGAGACCAACAGGAAGCGTGGAGGAGCCAGCGCAGAACGCAAGTTTAACTGCTGCCGTGACAGAGTGTTTCGTGTGAATGCACTTCCGCAAGTCATGTCAACAGTCAGGCTTGCGTTCCACGCTGGCTCCTCCCGGCTACCTGTTGGTCTTCTCATTTGCGCTTGTCGGCCCACTGTGCCGTCTACCAGGTGCACCTTGTGTGGCTTCCTGAGCGGCTAAGTGTTCATCTGTCTAGGGCTTTGGATTGGAGCCCTCCTAAGCAGCCCCCACACAGTGGCACTGGATGACCTTACTCCTATGCCTGGAGATGTTGGCCTGGTATCCTTGGCTTTTAACTTTTACACTTGATTTTACATGTTGTGGACATCCACATGAATAAACCAATGTGATTTTTACTATATTGGCCTGGCTGATCCATTCCACTGGGTCATACTCATTCCTGTAGTTCCGAGTCTTCATCGAGTGCATGCATGTGCAAATCGTCACAGCAACAATCAGGCTTGCATTCCACGCCTCCTGTTGGTCATCTTGTTTACACCTGTTGGCCCACCGTGCCGTCACCAAGGTGCGCCTCGTCTGGCTTCCCGAGCAGCCAAGTGTTCATCTGTCTAGGGCTTTGGATCGGAGCCCTCCTCAGCAGCCTCCATGGTGGCACTGGATGACCTTACCCCTTCTATGCCTGGAGAGGTTGGCCTGGTATCATTGGCTTTTAACTTTTACACTTGATTTCTTTTACATGTTGTGGGCATCCACATGAATAAAGTGATGTGATTTTTACTATTGGTTATTTCCTGTGGGTCATACACATTCCTGTAGTCCCAAGGGACCACTAAGGGCACCGAGCGCTGTCACCTTTTATGTATTACACACCATGGACACAGTTTGTGTTTAAAGCTAAACTTTGGGCATAAAAAAAAAAAAAAAAAAAAATGTACACGTTAGAGCTGCACGATTCTAGGAAAAATTTGAATCACGATTCTTTTGCTTAGAATGAAGATCACAATTCTCAAAAAACTGTTTTATTTTAAAAATTTACAGGCAGGGTATCGCAGAGTATTGTCAGGAAGGGTATTGGCAGGGTATCGCAGAGTATTGGCAGGCAGGGTATTGGCTAGGGTATTGCTGGGTACTGCAGGGATGGCTGCTTCCATCTCTGGATCTCTCCCCTCCACTGTACAGATTAGTATAGAGGGGGAGAGAGGAACGGCGTCAATACATGATGCCGGTTTACAAGTGATCGCTCCGTCGGAGCGATCACAGTGTAAACAGCCTGGGTGTAGAAAGATGGCCACTGCTTCGGAACTACGCCGAAGCCGCGGCCTTTCCTAAGGCCGAGACTACTGAGCGCTCCATGGATCTCGGCATGTGCCGATCTGAGCAGGGTGACCCGTTCGGATCACGGATCGGTAATGATCCGTTGCACCCCTACTACTGTGTATAGCAGTGCGCACTCACACTGCTGTTTCCCGGCCACTGTACCCACCCACAACCAGGCAGTGGCACGCCACATCGCACGCTCCAATGACTGGCGTCAGTTCCGGTGGCTGACGTCAGTTCCAATATCCGCCATTTGCGTTCCACACTGGTTACGCAGAACTGGCTGCACTAAAAGAAAAAAAATCGGGGGTCACCCAGAACTTAGATCGCGTGGGGGGGTGAATCGAGATTGCGATCGTTTCGCAATTAATCACGCACCTCTAATACACGTTTGTGTAAAGTGTACGGTACCTTAGTCTAGGGTCCATTTTAACTGTATACATTTGTTGATCAGATCAGACCTAAAAGCATGGCTGGAAGTTTGCCAGAAACAAGGCACCCCTTGTAAAGGAGACTGGTCACCCCAGCAGGGTGTGCATGCACCAAAAGATTGGTCGCCTCTCAGTGTGCATTTGAAGCAGCAATTTCCTGGCTGGAAGATGTCCAGCACCATCTGGCCTTAGGCTGGATTCACACCGATGCATTTTTGGTGCATTTTGCATATTTGCACTACAGATCGTGTTCCATAGGAAACCATGTTAAATGGACTGTAGTGCAAATCTACAAAATGCAAAAAGCACTAAAACTGCATAGGTGTGTATCCAGCCTTACCGTCCTTGGCCTGCCCCTTTTAGTCACTGAATTTCGTTATATATTTCAAGGAGGCTCAGCATCACATGTGGGCATGTCTATGGTGGTCTGCATGCAAATGCAGTCTGTCTAGGGAAGTCCACTTTTACAGACTGACACCAACGCATCAAAGCATTTTGGCCAACAGCTAGGCCACTGCTTGCATCAAGGCTGAGGGCTTTTGAGTGGAGTTCTGATGTTTTCAAGAAAATACATGCAGCTCCCTACCAGCCATGATCTGTCTACACTGCATAGAGAAGTACAGAGACAGGTATTTTTAAATGTACCCAGGCAGTTATGTTTTAAAGCGGAGGTCCACCCTAAAGTGGACCTTCCGCTCATCGGAACCCTCCCCCCCTCCGGTGCCACAATCGGCACCTTTCAGGGGGGAGGGGGGTGCAGTTACCTGGATAATCCAGGTAACTGCACCCACTTCCGGGACAGCTCTCTGCGGAAAGGGGCGTAACTTACGCCCCTTTCCGCAAGTGCCCGCCCCTTCCCGCAAGTGCCCCGCTGCCTGCTGGGAAACACACAGCTCCCAGAGGCAGCGGGGAGCGTCCTTATTGCGCAGTGCAATTCGCGCATGCGCAGTAGGGAACCGGGAAATTAAGCCGAAAGGCTCCATTTCCTGATTCCCATACCCAAGATGGCGGTGGCAGGACCCGACAGACGACCTAGCGATCGGCTTCGAGTGCCGACATCGCGGGCGCGCTGGACAGGTAAGTGTCACTATTTTAAAAGTCAGCAGCTGCAGTATTTGTGGCTGCTGGCTTTAAAAAACAAAAAACAAAAACAAACAAACGCGGAGTCCCGGTGGACTCCCGCTTTAACCAGGAACCAGTTAGGAAAAAAAAAAAAAGAAATGGATTTAAAATGGATACTTACTGGGTAAATGTTCCCCTTCACAAGATAGCATTTCTCTGGCTTCAGGACCAAGTAATCGCCACGGAAGGGAACAATACGTGGTTCTGGGCTGCACCCGCTAATCTGGGATAAGCGGTCTGAAAACAGGCCACCACACGTTAATGTGTATTTACAATAAACTTCTTCTCCCTGTTGCAAAAGGATACATTATATGTAAAATTACTCTCTTTATGCTCAGTTATGGCAATACAGATTCAAAAGGCATTAAAAGGCTTTTGCAATTGGTAGAACCTTAAAGCAGAGCTCAACCTAAAAAGGGGAAGCTCCGCTTGATTGCTAAACAATAGAAAAAAAATATACCACGCTAAAGTGCATACGTGACTAAATAAGCTGCTATTGTAACTATGAAATACATAGACCAAAATACCATACAATAAACAGCAGCGCTACCACAAAAATTAATTATATATGAAATTGATTAAATGAGTAAATGAATATGTACAAAATACAATAAAATTAATAATTGTAGAAGTATCAAAAGTGAAGTGAATATATCAATAATACCACAATCCAATCCCCCCAAAAAAAAAAAAAAAAAAAAAAAAAAAAAGAAAAAAAAAAGTCCAACAGTGAAAGTGAAGGTAATTTGATGAACAATGAAACACAATCCAAATCACCGCGTGTACAAGTGCTGACGAGGACCACCTTGTGTCAACAGTGCACCGCCACCACATATATAAATTGCGCTTACCAGAGGCAAGCTAAGATGAGCCTGCAACTAAACCCAACCAGGGCTTATAAAGTACGGAGTTGGATCACACCACCAGTAAAGGGAGAATCCTGGACACAACTTCAGAATGGCTCAAGGATGGATTAGCAGCCAGAAATTATGGAGGAATATTGCCCAAAAAATGAATAAAAAGAAGAAGATCTCCATAGTGTAGACTGTACCACAATATAATTTTAATGAATAAAAAAGTATTGCACTTACATGCGTGAAGATAAAACAGACATAATATAAAAACAGCCAGCCAAAACAAGCGAACACTTGTCGCTGAGAGAAGCGCAATGACATCAGTGCGTCTACCGCCCCCCTCTCCGCAATCTGCTTGATTGCTGCCTCATTTTACACCTTTTTTGGAGAGGGGGTTAGCGGATACCTGTAAAAACCAGGTACCCGCTCCTCCCGCTTTTGGGTAAGATCGCTGCAATCGTGTGGCGAGCTATGAAATTTCGGGCCCCTCCTTTCTCTCTCCCCCCCCCCCCCCCACTGCCTTTTGGGAGACACACAGGTCTTATATGGCGGCGGGACCATTCATAAAGCGCAGCGTGACTCGCACATGTCCAGTATGAAACAGGCTGTGAAGCCGCAAGGTTTCACTTCCCGTTTCCCTTCGTAATGATGCCGGAGCCGATAGACTGATCGGCTTGGAGTGCCGACATCGAGGGATCCCTGGACAGGTAAGAATTTGTAACTTCGTCAATACAATGGTTGGGACTTTGTATGAGACGACGACTGCTACAGAGTTTGTAGGTCTCCATCCCTGAATCATAGAAAAAAAAAAAAAAAAAAAAAAAGGGAGGGTAACATTTGGCCTTCTATTCATCTATGTTTTTTTGTGCTATCTTTGATACCAAAGATAGCACCCCAAGTTTAGGAGGGAATTTAAAAGAAAAAGACTTTTAGGAGGAAAGTTTAAAGGGGTTGTAAAGGTAAATGTTTTTTTCACCTTAAATGCATTAAGGTGAAAAAACATCTGACAATGCCGGCCCCCCCGTTTTACTTACCTCACCCCTCGAAAGTCCCGCACTCGTCCCCGACTTCCTCTTCACCACTCAGCCTGGCCGCTGATTGGCTGGAGTGGATGGATTGAACGCAGTGCAGCCATTGGCTCGCGCTGCTGTCAATCACATCCAATGACGTGGCGTGCCGGGGGGTGGGGCCGTGTGATACAGCGAGCGGCTATAGCCGCCGGCTGTATCACGGGAGTGCGCCTGCAAGTACTTCTCACCATGCGAGGGAGCTCGCATGAACATGAGAAGTACCTGCGGGAAGAAGCAGAGACAGCCGCCGAGGGACCCCAGAAGAGCAGGTTGGGGGCCACTCTGTGCAAAACGAGCTGCACAGTGGAGGCAAGTATAACATGTTTGCTATTTTAAGAAAAAAATAAAAAAAAATACCTTTACAATCCCTTTAAGGAAAAAAAAAAAAAAAAAAAAAAAAAAAAAACTCATTTAAATGCCCATCAATGCAGCCTTGTCAGTGTCATTTGCAGCCTTCCATTTAGCCTTGTCAGTCATATGCAGTCTCGTCTGTGGCTTTGCCATTTAAAAATGGCACCGCCAAGATACAGAGCAGATGTCCTGTGTATCTCGGTGGCGCTCGGTAGTTCTCGGTGGCTTTCGTGTATTTTCGGCTGCACTCGGCCATTCTCTGCTATTTTCGGCCAGACTCGGCGGCATTTGGAAAGCCGCAGAGAGCGGCTGAGTGCGGGCGAAAATAGCCGAGAATGGCTGGGTGCTGCCGAAAATACCCGGAAGCCACAGAGAACAGCAGAAAGGCTTACAAACAGTGGGGGATCGGCGTATAACACGCACCCCTGATTTTGGGGGGAAAAAAAAGTGTTATAAGCCGATAAATAATATTAAATAGTATCTACCAATTGATTCATCTGGTTTTGGTGTTGTGCTTCATATAGAGTCCCACCATTCCCCTTTCCCCTCTTTTTTCCCAAGTATTTGTAGCTGCCGACTTTTTTTTTTATAGGCTGGAACTCCTATTTAGACCAGGTTCACACCTATGGGAATTAGATGCGCATTTCTCCACATCCAATTCACATAGCAGGAGAATGTGTCTGGCCCTGTGATGCCAGTTCACATATCTCCGTTGCGGCTGTGAAGCACACCGCACAGAAACGCTGTGTGTCTTTGGCCCCTTTCACACATGCGGACCTTATGTCCGCATTTCATCCATCCATTTGCGGATGAAATACG
Source organism: Lithobates pipiens (assembly GCF_037356315.1). Lineage (NCBI taxonomy): Eukaryota > Metazoa > Chordata > Amphibia > Anura > Ranidae > Lithobates > Lithobates pipiens. Next base: position 2,690,025 of record NW_027507879.1, on the reverse strand, counting down.
GACATACATGCATTCCTATGGGATAGCGGGTGTCTGCGGATAAACATCCCCAGACACCCGATATCGTCCGCCTCCGCAATGGTCCGATTCTGCAGACGGAGGAAAATCCTATTTTTCTATCCGACTGCAGAGCGGATCGGATGAACACGGACAGATGGCCGGTGCTCATCCGATCCCCATAGAGGAGAGCAGAGAGCTGACAGGGCGGTCCCTGCACAGTGGGGACAATGGAGCGATCCCCGCTGAGAAAGCGGATCACCACGAGGCGGATCATTACTGATCTGTCCCATGTGAAAGGGGCCTTTGGCTCTGTTTCAGGGCCGAATTCAGGCACAGATTCTGCACGGATTCTTCCCCCGAAACAGGGAACAGGGACGCACAGCGCTCCTGTGCGGTCCACAGCCAGTGTGAACCCAGCCTTAAGGCTAATAAAGGTTTTTTTGCTCTGGGCAGGTGGTGACTGATAATACTAAACACCACTCAAAATAACGTACAAGTTAATTTGAATCTAAAAACGTGTTTCTGAAACTAGGAGGGCTGCCGATATGCAAATGCAATATGCGAAAATCAGACACCCCGAATAATAGGTTTGTTCCCCACACCCGGAAATCCATCACAGAGACACAGGAAGTGGCCATTGTTGCCCCTACTCCAAAAATGTTATGCGGACAACCTGGCATCAATACTTTCATCAGTCACTGACCTAGGACAAGTATGCAGATATGGAAAATCCAAGTAAAATAAGAAGTCCTTTTCTTTATACGCATTACAGGTCTGTGATTTAGAAGGTATTAAAATTTGGTGTATAAGCATAACAGCCAAGCAACTAGAATTTTTTGTGGAGGCTGGGAATAGCAGCTCCTGCGTTTCTCTTGTGACAAGTTTAACCCCCTTCCTGTCTAAGACTGGAGTCACACCTATGCAGTTTGTGCTTTTTGCATTTTGCAGATTTTCACTACAGTCTATTTACCATGGTTTCCTATGGAATAGGTTCTGCAAAATGCAAAAAGCAGTAAAAATGCCATAGGTGTGAATCCAGCCTTAATGCCCAAGCACAATTTTTTTTACTTTGACATGCGTTAGTAAAACTGTACATAACTAACTTCTTTGTGTATCCAGATGGATTATACCTTTTTTTCCCCCCAGGACAAAAATTGGGCTTCCTTCTGGTGGTAAATGATTATGAATATCCCCTGACTTTTTTTTGTTAATCAAAAGGAAAACTGGCCCAAAATAGTAAAAAAATAAATAAATATATATATATATATATATATATATATATATATATATATATATATATATATATATATATATATATATATATATATATATATATATATATATATATATATATATATATATATATTTTTTTTTTTTATAAAGCGGGAGTTCCGCCATTTTTTTTTTTTTTAAAGTCAGCAGCTACAAATACTGCTGCTGCTGCCTTTTAAAATAAGGACACTTACCCGCCCAGCGCGCCCGCGATTTTGGCACCCGAAGCCGATCTCTCGATCGTCTCTCGGGTGCTGCCGCAGCCATCTTGGGTATGGGAATCAGGAAGTGGAGCCTTGCGGCTTCATTTCCCGGTTCCCTAATGCGCATGCAATAAGGATGGTCCCCGCTGTCTCTGGGATCCGTGCGTTTCCCAGCAGACAGTGGGGGACCCGCAGGAAGTGGCGTAAATATCCGCAGATTCTGCAGATATCTATGCCGGAAGTGGGTGCAAATACCTGTACTGTACAGGTATCTGCACCCCCCTCCCCCCTGAAAAGGTGGCAATTGTGGTGCCGGAGGGGGGGGGGAGGGTTCCAATGAGCGGAAGTTCCACTTTAGGGTGGAGCTCCGCTTTAATACAGCTTTATATTTATTGCATAATTTATCACTAAAAGAACAAGCAAAATTAAATTCTCCTGCTTGAAGCGATACCATATATGTGTATGTTAGGTGTTTGTACCCATAGTACAGCCCAGAAAACAATGGTACACGGTTTGCATTTTTTTTCATTTCTGTCTAATGCCGCGTACACACGATCGGACTTTCCAGCAGACTTGGTCCAGTGTACCGGAATCCATCGAACAATTCGATTATGTGTGGGCTCCAGCAGACTTTTTTTTTCCCCCAAAAGTCAGCCAGACCTAGAAATAAAATGTTTCAAATCTGTCCGACGGACTAAAAATCGGGAAAACCGTTAGTCTGTATGCTGGTCCGACGGACCAAATACGACGCAAGGGCAGCTATTGGCTACTGGCTATTGAACTTCCTCGTTTAGTCCAGTTTACGTCATCACGTCCAAAACGAACGGACTTAGCCCGGTCGTGTGTGGCCAAGTTCGCTTGTTCAGAAAGTCCGTCGCAAAGACCGTCGGACTTACCGTATATACTCGAGTATAAGCCGAGATTTTCAGCCTCTTTTTTGAGGCTGAAAGTGCCCCCCTCGGCTTATACTCGAGTCACCGCTGTCTGACTGCCCGAACAGCGTGTCGAGCAGACAGACAGCGGCCATTCTACCTTTCAAAAGCCGCGCCTCCGCCTCCGCCTGTGATAGGCGGAACACTCAATTTCCCAGCAGTCAGTGTTCCGCCTATCACGGACATCGGCTCATCCTCGGATGAGCCGATGTCCGTGATAGGCGGAACACTGACTGCTGGGAAATTGAGTGTTCCGCCTATCACAGGCGGAGGCGGAGGCGCGGCTTTTGAACAGGGGAATGGCCGCCAGGGCGCCGACGAAGAGCGGCGATCCTGGCATGGGACGACACGGAGGCTCGGGACGGGACGACACGGAGGCTCGGGACGGGACGACACGGAGGCTCGGGACGGGACGACACGGAGGCTCGGGACGGGACGACACGGAGGCTCGGGACGGGACCGGACGGACACAGGTAGGCTGGACACACAAGGCTGCACGGACACACACACACACACACGGATGGATGGATGGATGGACACACACACACACACACAGGGATGGATGGATGGATGGACGCACACACACACAGGGATGGATGGATGGACACACACACAGGGATGGACGGACACACAGGGATGGACGGACACACAGGGATGGACGGACACACAGGGATGGATGGACGGACACACAGGGATGGACGGACACACAGGGATGGACGGACACACACAGGGATGGACAGGCATATCTCACCCTCGGCTTATACACGAGTCAATAGGTTTCCCAGTTTTTTGGGGGTAAATTGGGGGCCTCGGCTTATACTCGGGTCGGCCTATACTCGAGTATATACGGTAGTCCGACGAAAAGTCTGGTAGTGTGTATGCGGCATTACACACACTTACACTGATACCAATTACGTTTTTTTCTTTTTTAAATGCTAACCAAAATATGCAGACTGTGGCCTTTCACTCCAACCTTGACCCCAACGCTAACCCTGGCAAACCTTGATCTTGTTCTTTTTTTATTCTTTAATTTTAATTCACTTTATTTTTTTTTATTTTTTTTATATAACAGCTTCCTCTCCCTTCAGAAGAGGAATTAAACACAGGGGCAGGCTCACAGCGATTGATCACTGTGAAAGCCAATCAGAGGCCATCATAGCGATCAGGTGACCTGGAATCAGGAGTCCCGGTCTCGGCGAGAGCCCGGTCTCTGTACTGGGAGTGCGCTGTGTGGTGCGCCCCCAGAACAAAGAAGCGTATATATGCGGCCCCATGGAATACTACCCAATTCGGTGAGGCCACATATATGTGTACTGTCGGAGGGAAGGGACTAATTTCACATCTATATTTGGAATGAACCAAAAGTAACCGGACCTGCTCCATGATTGCATCATCATTACTGGCACATGGTCCTCAGGCAAAACGTTTCTACAGGTTTTTGGGAGTTCAGGTTTTTCATGTCATTCCAGACTCAAACCTCTTCAGCTATGACAAACTGAAAAGAAGGAGTGATGACACACAGGAGGTATACTATCATTTGGAAAACAGGTGTATAGGCGCTGCATCCTTCCCACATAAAGGCTCCGTCCGGTGCCTTGAGGCTGCCGACACCTCCAACATACCAGAATAAGGAAAGGGATGGTCGGCACTCAGGATGACATCCAAAATAATATTCCTTTATTAACCGCTTCAGCCCCTGGAAGATTTTACTCCCTTCCTGACCAAAGCACTTTGTGATTCAGCACTGCGTCGCTTTAACTGACAATTGCATGCGACGCTGAACCCAAACAAAATTCTTTTTTTTTTCCCCCCACAAATAGAGCTCTTTTTTGGTGGTATTTGATCACCTCTGCAGTTTTTATTTGTTGCGCTATGAAACAAAAGAAGAGCGACAATTTTGAATAAAGAAAAATTAAAAAAAAGCTATATTTTTTACTTTTTGCTATAATAAATATCCCCCAAAAACATATAAAAATTTATTTTTCGTCTACATATTTTTTGTAGAAATCGCAATAAGCATATATTGGTTTGCGCAAAAGTTATAGCGTCTACAAAAAAGGGGATACATTTATGGCATTTTTATCAGTAATGGCGGCGATCTGAGGTTTTTATCGGAACTGCGACATTATGGCGGACACATCGGACTATTTTGGGACCAGTCATTTATACGGCAATCAGTGCTATAAAAATGCACTGATTATTGTGTAAATGACACTGGCAGGGAAGGTGTTAAACACTAGGGGGCGATCAAGGGGTTAAGTGTGACCTAGGGAGTGGTTCTAACTGTGGGGGGGGGGAGGTGGGCTACCACTGACATGACAGCGATCACTGCTCCGATGACAGTCGCTAAGCAGACCAGGGAAATGCCTTGTTCTGCCTCTCCATGACACGATCGAGGGACACCGGCGGACAGAGTCCGCAGGATCCACGGGCACGGTCACGCTGTACGCGGCGCACCCACTAGCCCCACCATTTAAAGGGGGCGTACAGGTACGCCCATTTGCCCTCTGCTGCTATTGTGCCGATGTTTATCGGTGTGCAGCGGTCGGCAAGTGGTTAAATACGTACATCCAAAATAATAACCCTTTATTAAATACATTTACAGAGCTGTGAAACAGCCTATGCATTTCGGATGTTAGTCCGTAGTCCATGACTAAGGACTAATATCCGAAATGCGTAGGTTGTTTTACAACTCTGTAAACGTATTTAATAAAGGATTATTATTTTGGATGTCCTCCTGAGTGCCAGCCATCCCTTTCCTTATTCATATACTATCAATTCTTCTTCATAAAATGTGACTGTCCGATGCGTGGGAGAACCATAAATGGTTTTGCACAGAACAGGATGCTTTTTTCTAAAATGATATTAATGTAATGTGGTCAGTTTAGAATGCGATTTGTACTTAGAGTCTTAGGTCTCGTTCACACCATGAAAACGGATGGGAACACTTGCAAGTACATCAGTTTTCATGCTCATTGAGTTTTTCTGCTCATTGACAAACTTTTATGCACTTCAGTTATGTGCCCTGTCCACACCAGTGTTGATGTCAGTTTTTTTTTATTTATTTTTTTTTTCCCCGCACAGAGAACTGCATACACATTGCAGATTCCCGCAGAAAAACATTTCCGCGTGATACCAGTGTTGTGGTGTGAACAGGGCGTATAGAGACCAACTGTTTTATTTGTGCTCTTGCAGATTGCATGCAGAGAAACTGATGCTTCTGCACCATGGTGTGAATGAGGCCTTAAGGCGGAACTAAACCCCTCTTATCATTTTCAGCCATGGAAGTTGCCATTTTAGCCTCTGTTTGATCTTCAACTGCCATGATGCTGCACATGATCAGCCATTTAATGGTGTGACAGTTTGGATGAGAAAACAAGCAAATGTGACAGTTACATTCCTGGATTTTTTAACCTGTTAAAAAATTGATGGGTTTAGTTTCATTTTACTTAGATGTGAAAAACAACAGTTTGAAAAAAGTTAACACATATTACATTACCTTTGTGTTTCTAAGCATGACCGGGTACTCCAAACCTAAAAGAACACAAAGAGAAGTGCTTTCTTAGCTTCTAAAGTTATAGTCTGATTTTGCTAGGTAATTCAAAGACCTTTATCTTGAAAAATACATATACATACACACACATATATATATATATATATATATATATATATATATATATATATAGAGAGAGAGAGAGAGAGCTTTGTTTTGGTGGCATTTGAGAATATTTATTTATATATATATATATATATATATATATATATATATATATATATATATATATAAGTTGGAATCAGAATGGCTGTTAGCAAAACCTCCAATATTCCTTCCTTCATTTACACCAGGGATCTGCAATTAGTGGACCTCCAGCTGTTGCAAAACTACAAGTCCCATCATGCCTCTGCCTCTGGGTGTCATGCTTGTGGCTGTCAAATTCTTGCTATGCCTCATGAGACTTGCAGTTCTGCAACAGCTGGAGGTCCGCTAATTGCATATCCCTGATTTACACTGACCCACAAGAGTGAAAGATGTAAGCAACTTACCTCCCTCTGACCCTGCTGGGCTTTCAGTGACCATTTTTAGTTCGGATACCTCGAAGCCCGTTAGAACGCTCCCTCCAGCGTCACGGAAATCATCTGTGTATGATTGGCACACCTGTTTATAATCCACAATACCGGTATGTGGAGAGTCCAGCGCCATCACCCCCTACAAGATAATTACAAATATTAGGTGAAGAGCACCTTATGAGTGATAAACTGTGCATATTGTGGTTAGGCTTTAAAAGGATAAAAAAAAAATTAATTAAATAGGAATTGCACTTTTTGAAGGTAACAAAAATGTACATTTACCATTTTATTTTGTAGGAGCCTGGAAAGCATTGCCCCACGATCAGATCACGGGTGCCATGCAGGAGTCCTACAGACTGTCGGTGTAAGCCATCTGTCAGTACATTTTATGGGCAGGCAGTTTCACACTGACAGGAAGAATCCATGAAATAACGCAGAGCGAAGACTCCCGGACAGTGGCGGCGACAAAGGAGAAAGCCAGGCTCCTCCGCTAGTAAAGAAGTTAGCGGTAAATAGCAGAAGATAGTGGAGGAGCCCGGCAAGAAGACCCCCGAAGTCGGAAGAAGACCCCTGGAGCTGTCTAATAAAGTACTTTAAAAACCTGCGTTGTTTTTTTTATTTACACTTTTTTTCCCCAGGTGAATGGGTAGGGGTACATCGTACCCCATACTCAGTCACATAGGGTAGGGGGCCGGAATCTGGGGTCCCCCTTCTTAAAGGGGGCTCCCGGATTCTGATAAGCCGCCCGCCCACAGACCCCGACAACCAACGGTCAGGGTTGTCGGGAAGAGGCCCTTGTCCTCATCAACATGGCGACAAGGTGCTTTGGGGCTCCCCAAATCACCCACCATGTTGAGGGCACACGGCCTGGTACGGTTCAGGTGGGGGCACTCGCTCGTCCCCACCCTCTTTCCCGACCGGCCGGGCTGCGTGCTCGGATAAGGGTCTGCTATGGACTTTGGGGGGGACCCCCATGCCATTTTTTTTTTTTTTTGGCGTAGGGGTTCCCCTTTAAATCCATACCAGGCGACGGGGCTTGTGAGGTGTCAATCTCGCCAATGGAGGTGGCGACATTCACTTCCCCTCGCTAGTCCTGTCTATAGAATATTAAAAATAAAAATAAAAGTCAGTTACTTTGCTGAGTAACCAATTACTTTTCCAATGTAGTAACCAAGTTACTAACACAATTACTTTTTTGGGAGAAGTAATTTGTAACTTTAACTAAATTACTTTTTTTTTTTTTTTTTAAGTAAAATGACCAACACTGGTATAGGAAGGCTGGTGGGGGGGGAGTTACATTGCCTCTTTGAGAGGTTACAGTGCAAAGTCAGAATTTCTTTTATATGGATCACACACCCCCCCCCCCCCCCCCCCACAGTCCTGCCTTTTTCTAAGCAAAGAGCTGGTATTGGTAGCTTTGAACCACTTACTCGGCAGTAGGGTTCTTTCTCCCTGATCTGCGTTGCATTGATGATTTGTAGACCCGGCACATTGTTCTGGAGGCCTCTTTCATACAAAGCTTGTAGTCTAGGGATTTCCTGGTGCTGTACAGCCACTATCAGCTGAAGAAAACAGAACATCATAATGTTAACTGGCTTTAAAATATTATATCAGCCTTTCTCAAAACTTTTCAACACTCTTGAAATAACTTTCCAGTTTCAGAGTACCCCTGCTAAAAATGACTATACCTACAACTCATGATACATTGGGGGTTATTCACGAGGGGCAAATCCACTTTGGACTACAAGTGCAGTCGCTGTAAATCTGAGGGGTAGATCTGAACGAGAGGAAGCTCTGCTGTAGTGCAAAGTGGATTTGCCTTTAGTAAATAACCCACATTGTGTGGTGGTCATTGGGAAGATTTACCCTCTTACAGATGGCTAAAAAGATCAATGGTGTCAGTGTGAATGTATCTAATGCCCTGTACACACGGTAGGGCATTCTCGACCACAAAATCCGTCTGATTTTTTCTGCCAGATTTTGGCCGAAACGTGTTGCATACACACAGTCTGAGTTGTTGGAAAATCCGATCATTCGGAAGGAGGTGACGTTCGTTGCGTACAACGGGACTACGTAGAGGCCAGTAGCCAATAGCTTTCATCTCGTAATTTATTCTGAGCATGTGTGGCACTTTGTGCATTGGAATTCTCTACAAAACGATCGTGAAAAGTCCTATCGGATTTTGTTGTCAGAAAATGTTAGATCAAGCGCTCAAACTTTTTCCGTCGGAAATTTCCAACGGAAAAAGTCCGATAGAGCCCACACACGATCAGGATTTTCCGACAACATAATTTGATCGGACCTTTTTTGACGTCGGAATTTCCGACCGTGTGTACAGGGCATGAGAAGCAGGAGTTGCTCATTGCTCAATGAACCCCTAGCAACCTCTGGAGGAACCCTGGTTGAGAAACCTTCCAATATATTTATATGTATTCTGTTCAAAAAAATTCTACATCCTAGAGCTACATACTTAACATAACCTTTTACTTTTGCTGTCCTCTGAGAGCTGTACTTTGATTTTAAAGCTTTTTTTTTTTTTGAATAGAGCAAGCAAACATTTCAGTTTTTTGTGTTCTTGGCCCCATTGGGGAGATTCCCCTCACTCCCTCCTCCTGTGACACCCAGACAAAATATAGAGATGGCAGTTATTTATATGAAAAATGACAGCAGTGTCTTGGTTACAACATCTACAGATCGTTCTCACCATCTCATCTTCATGCACATTTGACTACACCTCCGAGAAGAAATGTTACTTATACCTTCCCACACTGCTTGTAGGGGATTCCCTTGCGGTCACAGTATTCGTAGAGAAGAGAGGACCCTCTGACACATAGTCTGGCTTTCAGGGACCCGGGCGTGTAATATATTCCGCTGTGTATAACACCGCTGTTATGTCCACTTTGATGAGTCGCTGAGGAAACAAACAATATGCTACATATAAATCTAGATAACAAAAAGTAATACACAAATATCACTTAAGGCAGACAAATGTTCAGATGCCTTAAAAACAAAAAAATAAATAAAAAAAACAATAAAGCAGGGCACCATATTCTGCCTCTGGAAATCAGGTAGCGATACATTTAAAGGAGCAGGGATCTCACCGCTCCAGGAGCTAACATGCAGGCTGTAAACTGTGTTTGGATGGGAAGCCACAGGTGCTGGCTATTACCACTAGCAACAGACAAAAAAACAAGCTCTGGACTGCCGCACTCTTCAGAAGACCACTTTCTTTTATTGGAAAATCACATCACAGCTCAACAAACAAGGAAAAATTGCTGACGTTTTGTGGAGTGGGGCTGTTATATAAGGCTATTAGTTGTGGCATCCCTTTAAATGTACCAGACGAAAAACAAGCTCTGGACTGCCGCACTCTTCAGAAGACCACTTTCTTTTATTGGAAAAATCACATCACAGCTCAACAAACAGCGACGTTATGCGCAGACTGGGAGGTGGGCCAGAAAGTGATAGAAGGGGACAGGATATAAATCCACAGTAGAGCAGGCGATGGCCATAGGTGAACACAGAAGCCAGCAGCACATGTGAATAAAAATCGCTGATCTAGTAGAACCACTGCATCTAGAAGGTAAGAATTTCACAAATGGAAATCTGCAAGCTAGACCGTGCCAGTAATGTAATAATAACTTGGTGAATTAATAACCTTTGATAGGTACACGCATGATTGATTTGACTAAAGTACATTAGTTGAGGTCATGAAAAGGTGAGTGCCAGCGTTGTAGAGTGGGGCTGTTGTTATATAAGGCTATTAGTTGTGGCATCCCTTTTTTAATGTACCAGACGAAAAACAAGCTCTGGACTGCCGCACTCTTCAGAAGACCACTTTCTTTTATTGGAAAATCGCATCACAGCTCAACAAACAAGGAAAAGATGCTGAAGTTTCGCACTAGCTGTAGTGCTTATTCATAGCAAACAATCACAGCACAAAAAGTTTAAAGTGGGGTACCCCGTAAAAAAATAAAAATAAATTTAAAGTCAGCAGCTACAAATACTACAGCTGCTGGCTTTTAATAAATCGGACACTTACCTGTCCCAGGGTCCAGCGATGCGGGGAGAAAGAAACCCCCCCCCCCCCTCGCTCCGCTCACGGCGCCGTCATGCATACTGTGGGCACCCGGCTGTGGCTTCACAGCCGGACACCCACTGCGCATGCGCGAGCGGCGCAGGGCACCGTGATACGCTGTACAGTCACCTGGGACACATGACAGGTCCCAGGTTAATGTGCGGTGCGAGGGGAAGTGATGTCACCAGCCCGGGCAATGAAGAAGGCAGATTATGAGGGACCCCCTAGCAACCGGTATTTAGGAGGCGAGTAAAAAAATTTTTTTTTTGTCAATTTTTTTTTTTTTTTTTTTTTTTACGAATTTTAAGCAGTTTTAATTTTTTGGTAGCAACACCACTTTAAGTACCATCTCTAATTGAATAATTGAAATGATCAGTTAAGTGATTAATATAATCAAATATTTGATTATTTTAATCACTTAACCAATCATTTCAATTAGAGAGGGTACTTAAACTTTTTGTGCTGTGATTGTTTGCTATGAATAAGCACTACAGCTAGTGCGAAACTTCAGCAATTTTTCCTTGTTTGTTGAGCTGTGATGCGATTTTCCAATAAAAGAAAGTGGTCTTCTGAAGAGTGCGGCAGTCCAGAGCTTGTTTTTCGTCTGGTACATTAAAAAAGGGATGCCACAACTAATAGCCTTATATAACAACAGCCCCACTCCACAACGCTGGCACTCACCTTTTCATGACCTCAACTAATGTACTTTAGTCAAATCAATCATGCGTGTACCTATCAAAGGTTATTAATTCACCAAGTTATTATTACATTACTGGCACGGTCTAGCTTGCAGATTTCCATTTGTGAAATTCTTACCTTCTAGATGCAGTGGTTCTACTAGATCAGCGATTTTATTCACATGTGCTGCTGGCTTCTGTGTTCACCTATGGCCGTCGCCTGCTCTACTGTGGATTTATATCCTGTCCCCTTCTATCACTTTCTGGTCCACCTCCTAGTCTGCGCGCATATATTACACATACACACACACACATATACATATATACACACATACTCAGCGCAGCCCAGGTTGCCAGTGCAACTTCCTAGTTTGCTTCGTATTCTGTGCCTGACCACCCACGAACCGACCCCGGGTTAGTCTACTGTTTTTGCTTGCCTATCGCCCTCGTTTCCCCAGATATCTTCTACCTCCTGCCATCAGTCCTCTGCACATGCTAGTGGTCTACGCATTGTCAGCAGCGCATGCCTGGGTGCCACGACCTGGTTCCAGTTTGCTGCAAGTCCATCCCCACCGTCAGGGGCCTTGGTGAAGAAGAAAAAAAAAAAAAAAAAAAAAAAAAAAAAAAAAAAAAAGCAGGCTGGGGCTTCAATTCTGAGCCCAGAGGGAACCCAGAGTTGGTGATCCACAAGGGCTCACTACCATAGAAACCTGACAATTAGACAGTTGAAGGACTCCCAGGGGTTGATTTACTAAAAACTAGAGAGTGTAAAATCTGGTGCACCAATCAGCTTCTAACTCCAGCTTGTTCAATTAGGGTCCTTTCACACGGGGCGGATCAGTTCTGATCCGCCCCGTGGATATCCGTTTGCTCAGCGGGGATCACTCCGCCGATCCCCGCTGAGCAGGGAGATGACAGGTCTGTCTCCGCACACTGTGCAGGGACGGACCTGTCACAGCGCCGCTCTCCCCTATGGGAGATCGGATGACGACGGACCGCAGTGCCCGTCGTCATCCGATCCGATCCGCAGACGGATGGAAAAATAGCTTTTTCCTCCGTCACACTTTTTCGGATCGGAGCGGGTCGGATGTCAGCGGACATGTCACCGCTGACATCCGACGCTCCATAGACCTCTATGGAGCACCCGTTCAGGTCCGCCTGAAAAACTGACAGGCGGGCCTGAACGGGACATTAGTGTGAAAGGGGCCTTATGCTTTGATGAAAAAGAAAAAAAACAAAACAAAACAAAACAAAAAAACTGTAAGCAAATTGGTTTCTATGCAGAGCTGTACCAGATTTTGCACTCTCCAGTTCAAGTAAATTAATCCCAATGTGTCATCAGGCAGAAAGCCATAAAGGTGGCCAATAGCGAAAACTATATTACACACACACACACACACACACACACAATTTGATCCCCTGGTGATTTTTTAAGTTTGCTCATTTATAAAGAAATGAAGGGTCTATAATTTTTTTTACCATAGGTGCATTTTAAATGATAGAGACAGAATATCAACTAAAAATCCAGAAAAAGTACATAAAAACAAAAAGGTTATCTACCGAGTTGCAGCTCAGTGAGTAAAATAAGTAATTGATCCCCTACCAACCAACAATAACTCTGGCTCCCACAGACTGGCTACAGTAGGTTCTCATGTGGTACACAGATTAGTCCTGTCAATTTAAGAAGGTGCTCCTAACGACAGCTCGTTATGTGTATAAAAGATACCTGTCCACAGAATATTTCTTCCATTCAAACCTCACCATCATGGGCAAGACCAAAGACCTCTCAATCGACATCAGGGACAAGATTGTATATCTGCACAAGACTGGAATGGGCTACAAGACCATCAGCAAGAAGCTTGGTGAGAAGGAAACAACTGTTGGAGTGAATATTCTCAAATGGAAGAAATACAAAAAACAAAAAAAAAACAAACAAAAAAACACACACACACACACACACAACACACCACATCAAATCGACCTCAGCCTGGAGCTCCATGCAAGATTTTTCCTTATGGGGTAAGGATGACCATGAGAAAAGTGAGAGATCGTACCAGAACTATTTAGGAGGAGCTGGTGAACGATCAGTTGGGACCACAGTCACCAAACAAACCATTGGTAACACAATACGCCGCCATGCATGGAAAGCCTACAGCACCCACAAGGTCCTTCTTAAGAAGGCACATGTACAGACCCATCTAAAGTTTGTCAATGAACATCTAAATCAGGGATATGCAATTAGCGGACCTCCAGCTGTTGCAAAACTACAAGTCCCATCATGCCTCTGCCTCTGGGTGTCATGCTTGTGGCTGTCAGAGTCTTGCTATGCCTCATGGGATTTGTAGTTCTGCAACAGCTGGAGGTCTGGCTAATTGCATATCCCTGCTCTAAATGATTCAGAGAAGGATTGGGAGAAAGTGCTGTGGTCAGATGAGACCAAAATTTAGCTCTTTGGCATTAACTTGACTCGCCGTGTTTGGAGGAAGAAAAATGGTGACTATGACCCTACAGTCAAGCATGGAGGGGAAACACGATTCTTTGAGGTTGTTTCTCTGCTAGAAAAAAAATAAATAAATAAAAAAGGTACAGGCTGACTTTGCTGCATTGAGGGACCAATGTACGGGGCCATGTATTGTAAAATCTTGGATGAGAACCTTCTTCACTCAGCCAGAACACCGAAGATGGGCCGTAATGGGTCTTCCCAGCATGTCAATGACCCAAAACATACCAACACAACAAAAAAGTGCCTCAAGAAGAAGCACAATAAGGTCATGGAGTGGCCTAGCCAGTGTCCACACCTTAATCCTATAGAAAACAGCCAGCCAAGAATTTAGAGAAGATCTATAAAGAAGAGTGGACCAAAATACCTCCTGAGATGTGTGCAAACCCGGTAACTACAAGAAACATCTGACCTCTGTGCTTGTCAACAAGGGTTTCTCCACCAACTACTAAGTTATGTTTTGCTTAGAGATCAAATACTTATTTTACTCACTGAATTGCAACTCAATTTATAACATTTTTATCACGTCTTTCTGGATTTTTGGTTGATATTCTGTCTATCGTTTAAAATACACCTATGATAAAAAGAAAATTATAGACTCTTCATTTCTTTGTAAATGGGCAAATTTACAAAATCTGCAGGGGATTAAATAATTATCACACACACACACACACACTATATTACAAGGGATAAAAACACAAAAATGGTGCACATATAGGGGTTGATTTACTAAATATAAATAGACTTCACTCTGCAAGGCAATTTTCCCCAGAGTTTTGTGAATGAGGTGAAGCTCTGCTGACTTCCATAATCCATTTGTGCACAAACAAAATTATTATTATTATTTTTTTTTTATTTTTTTTTTATTTCCTTGCATGTAAATAAAATCTTACCACATTCACTAAGCTCTGGGCAAAATTCCCTTGCAAACTGAAAAGCCCATTTGTAACTCCATAGCATGCACGCTTGTTCCTATGGGCAGGGGGAAGAGGGTTAACAACCCCAGCTCCACTCCATCTCACAGATCATAAATACCTGCCAGCCTTACCGATTTCATTCTCCTTCTCCAGGAGGGCGAAGCGCAGGGTTGGGTAGCGAAGGATGAGCTGTCGCGCTGATGCCAGACCCACAATTCCACCACCAACGATGACAACATCATAAGTGCTGCAATAAAGCAATTTATTATAAAAACAAAAATGTCAGGGTCTTTGGTGATAGCTTGCAAATCCCCTGAGGAAGCACATCAGCGAAACATGTTGGGCTAATGGGCAGCAAATGTTCTCTTTCAATCTACTTTTGACTTCAAAGACCACCATATATGTAAACCACTGCATGTTTTATGTATAAATCATTTTTTTTAACCTAGACTTCAATAAATATTATATAAAAAAAAAAAAAACCCCTTTGCTACCTTCTCATTGGAACTTAAATTCAAAGCACTGTTAAAATCCCTATTTTTTTTATCCTCTCTATCTTATTTTTCAATTTCGGGATGTGGTGCCAATTCAATTGGGTGTTTTTTTCTCTAGTTGGACCAAACTCAATTTCTTCAAAACTTCAGCATGTTCTTCTTCTGTGTTAATATCAAAATCTTAGAGCATCCTGCTGGCTCCTCTCACCGGACATGATTTGTCTGTATTGCATAGAGAAGAATAGAGAGCCAGCTGCAAACTTCAGGAAAGAGAGCAATCATTCCAGAACCATAAAACTCACAGTTAACTCCAAACTGATGACCTGTAAAAACCTTTAAACTGGTTGTCTAAAGACAGTTTTCTGAGTCCGTTCACTAAATTGTTTTTTTTTTTTTTTCGGGATTTCACTGCTGCTCACGATTTTAAGGGTTGACATGTTTGGTATCTATTTACTCAATGCAACCCTATCTTTTAAATTTTACCTGCAAATTGGGTATTATTTTGTGTGCGTTTGCACTAAAATTCATTTTTGTATAGTCGTTCCAGAAAAATACGTGTTAAAAAACAGAGCTCCAGGCTCCTTCAGAAAAATGTAAAAAGTCAGGAGCTACAAATACTGTAGCTGCTGACTTTTAAGATTACTGTAGGGTTGGAGATCTCGCTGGAAAGAAGACGAAGACGAAGACGAAGACGAAGACGAAGACGAAGACGAAGACGAAGACGAAGACGAAGACGAAGACGAAGCAATTGGTATTCGTTTACTGATAGTAGCAAAAGATGGTCAAGCCAACGTGTTTCGGGCGAAAGGACCCCTTCCTCAGGGCTGTCAGGAAAGGGGGTTTTACACATATCAGACAAGTCAATTGATGGATCCAAGCAATACGGCAACTCTGCAGCCACCAAATCGCTTCAATGCACCTCAGTAACCGTGGGTCGCATTCCCCACCACATCTCCAAACCCCCGCCATGTTTCCGGGCTCCGCATGACCATCGGCACAACTCCAACCAGCATGCAGAGTGCTGCCGAGTAGAGGAGAGGAAATGTAGTGAAGGTCTGTTCACTGACCCCAAAGACTTGGGACACATCACTTCCACGAGTTACTGTCCCCAGACAGTATAGGCGGGGGGAAAAAAAAAAAACATCTGGAACACCATCTGCACTCACTGCATTCGTTTCACTGGAGGATAGGTGAAACATTAGGAGGTTTTTTATTTATTTAAATTTTACACCACTGATGTCTCATTAAAGAGAACCTGTCACCACAATCACATCAAATAGGGGACCCAAGCACTTAAAATCCCCTCCACCCCCATATAGACAGACAGACAATGAAGAGAGTAAAAATTCAGCACCAGGTCATTTTGCCATTAAAAATGTATATCTTATTTAAAGTGTCACTAAACCTGGGATTATTTATATCTGGTATTCCACAGTGCACAGAACATGGAAATGCAATGTATGTATTTTTTTTTCCACACAAACACACACACACACACACACACACACACACACACCTAAATACCCTTTCTTATAAGCAGTTGTGCTCATAAGTTTACATACCCTGGCAGAATTTATGATTTCTTGGCCATTTTCCACAGAATATGAATAACACAAAAACTGGCTGAAGCCATTATCAGGCTCGGTTCACACAGGGGCGACACGACTTCAGGACGACTTTGTGAGGCAACTTGGAGACGACTTGAACACGACTTTGAGACACGACCTGGGGCGACTTACAAGTCGCCCCAGGCCAGGTGACATTTGCCGTGGCCAATCAGAGAATGAGCTCTGAAGGGGGAACTCCACGCCAAATTTCTGAAAAAAAAAAAATTGGCGTGGGTTCCCCCTCCGAGAGCATACCAGGCCCTTAGGTCTGGTATGGATTCCAAAGGGAACCCCCTACGCCGAAAAAACTGCGTGGGGGTCCCCCCCAGATCCTTATCCGAGCACGCTACCCGGCCGGCCAGGAAAGGGGGTGGGGACGAGCGGGCGCCACATGGTCACATGGGTTGATGTCACATGGCGACAGTCCCAGCATCCTCCGGGACTGTGACATTGTAAGGGGGCGGGGTCACCATGTGACATCAACCCATATGACACTGCCCCTTGTCCCTATATAAGGGACAGCGCATCCCTGGCGAAGACGAAGACAGAAGACAGAAGACAGAAGACAGAAGACAGAAGACAGAAGACAGAAGACAGAAGACAGAAGACAGAAGACGAAGACCGGGCCACCGCCTGTAAAAGAGCTATAAGAAGGCCCGGTGGCCCGGTAGAAGAACGGGACAAGACCCCCGAAGTCGGAAGAAGAATGCCGGGCTCCTCCGCTAGTAAAAGAGCTAGCAGAGGAGTCCGGCGAGAAGACCCCCGAAGACGGAAGACCCCTGGAGCTCTGCAATAAATTATTTTATCTTGTGCTTTTTTTTTTTGTACTTTATTTTACAGGTGAATGGGTAGGGGTACATTGTACCCCATACTCATTCACATAGGGTGGGGGGCCGGTATCCGGGGGCCCCCTTATTAAAGGGGGCTCCCGGATTCCGATAAGCCCCCTGCCCGCAGACCCCGACAACCAACGGCCAGGGTTGTCGGGAAGAGGCCCTTGTCCTCATCAACATGGGGACAAGGTGCTTTGGGGTGGGGGGGGGGGGGGCCGCCCGCTCATCCCCACCCCCTTTCCTGGCCGGCCGGGTAGCGTGCTCGGATAAGGGTCTGGTGTGGATTTGGGGGGGACCCCCACGCCGTTTTTTCGGCATAGGGGGTTCCCTTTGGAATCCATACCAGACCTAAGGGCCTGGTATGCTCTCGGAGGGGGAACCCACGCCAAATTTTTTTCAGAAATTTGGCGTGGAGTTCCCCCTTCAGAGCTAATAATTCTGTCAAAGTCTCCTCCGTATAGACAGAGATCCGACTTGGAGGCGACCTCCATTGAAATCAATGGGTACAAGTCGCCTAGAAGTCGGATTGAAGTAGTACAGGAACTTCTTTTGAAGTCGGAGGCGACTTCAGTAGCGTGCATTAAGACGGCTCTCATTCACTTACATTGATTTTTAAATGTTGTCCGACCTGAGGCGACTAGGGGCGACCTGAAGTCAGATTGCAGTCGCCCCTGTGTGAACCGAGCCTCAATCAACTGTGTTTACGCTTTTTAAAATTATAATGACAACAGAAACTACCCAAATAACCCTGATCAAATGTTTACATACTTCAGTTCTCAATAACTTGTATTGCCCCGTTTAACATCAATGACAGCTTGAAGTCTTTTGTGGCATTTGTGGATGAGGCTCTTTATCTTCTCAGATGGTAAAGCTGCCCATTCGTCTTGGTAAAAAGCCTCCAGGTCCTGGAAATTCTTGGGCTGTCTTCCATGAACGGCACGTTTGAGATCTCCCCAGAGTGACTCAATGATATTGAAGTCAGGAGACTGAGATGGCCACTCCAGAACCTTCCCTCTGCTGTAGCCAATGACAGGTCGACTTGGCCTTGTGTTTTGGATCATTGTCATGTTGGAATGTCCAAGTACATCCCATGCGCAACTTCCCAGCTGTAGAATGCAAAATGTTCCTCCAGTATTTTTTGATAACATACTGCATTCATCTTGCCATCAATTTTGACCAAAATTTCCTGTGGCCTTTGTAGCTCACACATTCCCAAAACATCAGCAATCCACCTCCGTGTTTCACAGTAGGAATGGTGGACCTTTCATCATAGGGCTTGTTGACCTCATCAAATGTAGTGTTTATGGTTGTGGCCAAAAAGCTCAATTTTGGTCTCATCACTGCAAATGACTTTGTGCCAAAAGGTTTGATGCTAGTCTCTGTGCTGTTTGGCGTATTGTAAGTGGGATACTTTATGGCATTTGCGTAGCAATGGCTTTCTTCTGGCAACTCGAACCATGCAGCCCATCCTTCTTCGAGTACCTCCTTATTGTGCATCTCGAAACAACCACACCACATGTTTTGGTCCTGTATTTCACCTGAAGTTATTTGTGAGTTTTTCTTTGTATCCCGAACAATTTTCCTGGCAGTTGTGGCTGAAATTTTAGTTGGTCTACCTGACCGTGGTTTGGCTTCAACAGAACCTCTCATTTTCCACTTCTTGATTAGAATTTGAACACTGCTGATTGGCATTCTCAGTTCCTTGGATATCATTTTATAACCCTTCCTTGTTTTTTTTTTTTACAGTTCAACTACCTTTTCCTGCAGATCTTTTGACCATTCTTTTGCTTTCCCTATGACTCAGAATCCAGAAACGTCAGTGCAGCACTGGATAAAAGATGCACGGGTCTGTCAGGAGTCCAGAAATTAATTGAGCTTTTATACACACACCAATTAAAGCAAACAGATCACAGGTGAGGATGGTTACCTTTAATAGCCATTCAAACACCTTTGTGTAGAATACGCTCAGAGAACTGCCATCCCAGCATCCCTATTAGCTATAGATGAAAAAAAGCATTTGATAGGGTGGGGTTGGCAGTTCTTAGAGGAAACATTAATTCAGTTGGGATTAGGTTCCAGAATGTTAGGTAGGATTGTCGCATTATATACCAATGCAAGAGCTAAGGTAAAAATAAAACAGAATATTATCAGAATATATAAAGATATCAAAAACGGAACAAGACAGGGATGTCCCCTTTCCCCACTGTTATATATATATTAGTGATGGAGCATCTCATTAATGCAATAAGAGAAAATAGGGAAACTCGGGATAAAAGTGAAAGAGAGAATATAAGACAGCTGTTTATGCAGATGATTTACTAATATACGTAACTAACCCTATTATAACAATCACTAATTTAATAAAAGAATTTAAGCAATTTGAGGAATTAAGTAACTTTAAAGTAAACTATGAGAAATCAGAAAAAACACAGATACTTCTACAAAAAGTTTCCATTCAAATGGAAACAAGAAGCGATCAAATATTGGGAGTATTATATACGCCTTTATAACTTATCTGAATCAGTATTTGAAATTCAGCATACCATTCCGGTACATCAGTAAGTGGAATATTAAAGTGGTTGTAAACCTTTACAACACACTTTGACCTACAGGTAAGCCTAGGTTAAGGCTTACCTGTAGGTCCAATAAATATCTCCCAAGTTGCCGAAAGACAGGCACTGCTGTCTATGGCGTATGCGCCATAGACAGCGGCGCGCAAGCGCACTGAGCGCGCCGCGGTCAACGGCGATATGCCGCGAGTGGCGGCTCCCGTGCGCATGCGCCAGAGTGACATCATCACGGCTTCGCCGAATGACAGCAGCGGAGCAGCGAGACCCACCGAGAAGATGGATGCGCCGGACTACAGGGGACAGCGGCGACTTCGCTGGCTCCTGTGTCAGGCAAGTGACACATAATGGACTACTGTGCGATGCGATGCATAGTAGTCCATTATGGTTTACCTTTGCAGGGAATGAAAGAGGAAGTAAACATCTTCCTTCTGGGGCCGCAGACTCCGGCTGTGTGACTGGCCGGAGCCACGTGACATCACTCCCCCCGCATGCGCATGGGAGCCGTCGGTCACAGCACAGGCTTCTGAAGAAACGGTACGGGCGCACGTTCCTTCAAGAGCGCATGCGCCAATTACATCATCGGCGCATTATACTGTAAATGTCTCTTAAACGGCGCACGTTTAGGAGATATTTACCTTTAGATGAACCTTATTCTAGGCTTATCTATAGGTACAAAGAATACAGGAAGGTTTACTTCCTCTTTAAGACAGACACTAGACAGTGGGCACATGTTAAAATGTAACTAATCACTGAATCTTCCCGCCGGACTCGCATGCCGTGTGTGTGCGTGTGCGTGTGCGTGTGCGTGTGCGTGTGCGTGTGCGTGTGCGTGCCAGTCCGCCGTACTTTTGAAATGAGCGGACTTTTCCCGCGCGGACAAAAGTCCACTCATTTCGAGCGGGTCTGCAGGTAGGCGGGGCCCGCGATCGGTATTGCAGGTTCTCTCTCCAGGATTTTGTTGACAATACAAACTACCACATCTTGCAATTGATCTTACGTAACATTTTCTGGGAGTCCTCTCAATCGTAAATTATGACGTCTGCCACGATTGTCAAGGTCTTCCAAATGTCTATTATAGGGCTGAAACAACTAATTGATTAATCGTCAACTAATCGATTATGAAATTAATCGATTACTATTTTCATAATCGATCAGCCAGTAACATAATGAGGTTATAAAAAAAAAATATATATATATATATATATATATATATATATATATATATATATATATATATATATATATATATATATATATATATATATATATATATATATATATATATATATATATATATATATATATATATATGCCCTTTATAGTACAAAAAGAGCAAATAATCGCTACTGTAAATATTACTTTCACTGTTCTACAATAAAAAAAATGAACCCCTACAGCAGTGATTATCAGTTTTTTTTCTACTATAAAAGGGCCAATTTTCGTTTTTTAAACCCCATTCTGTTACTAAACGTCTTAGACCTGGTTCACATCTCTGTGTTTATTGGTGCTTTTTTATACTTCAATGGAGAAGCTGCAGAAAAGCATGCAATGCGTTTTTGCAGAAATTTGTTTTTTTTTAATCTGCCCAAAGAAAAAAGGCAAAAAATGCGAATTGCATTAAAATCACGTGCGCAAAAATCAAAACGCACAGCAAAAAGCACTGCAGAAACAGATCAAAAGCAAACTGCATAGGTGTGCACCGAGCCTTATGCTGGCCACACAGATCAGTTTTCAGATGAGAATATTCAGATGAAAAATCTTTGTACATTCGCTGAATGAAAGAATTTTGTTTGAAATTTTCACTTGTTTTTAACATTCTGTTTTTAAAATGAATGTCATTTCTGAACGAAAACCACATCCACTGTCTGAAAATTCCTTTGACTAAGAAGTTTTCTATTTAAAAATTTTACCGTCACTGTGGTTTAAAATGAACGTCAATTTGACTCACTTTTTTTTTTTTTTTTTTTTTTTTAAAGGTTATTAACCAATTAAATCGAAACAATAATCAGCTAACTAATTGATTATGAAAATAATCGTACGTTAGTTGCAGCCCTAGTCTACTATAATCACAAAGTTTTGAGATTTAGTAATGTTGATGGAATGAGGGGCATTGATTTTTTTTCAATATCTTGGACTCTGCCCGCAATAGATTGAATATCAATATGCAATTCAGAGATGGCTGCCGTCATTTTTTTTTTTTTTTCAATCAGCAAAAGAGTCCTTTATATCTGCCGCAATGTAGCAGAGATTATTTAGACTTGGTGGTTGATTTGGTGAAAGTAAAATAGTACTTTCATTACCAGCATGAGGCAATTGTGAAAGGGGTGAAGCGTCATGCATTTGTAAATGTTCCGGCCGTAATTGTCTATTTCGTGAAGAAGCCATATCGGGCGATTGAGATCGGGACAAATCAGGCAGTAAACTAATCAATTCGGGAGTTAAATCGTGGGTAGAACGGAAACGTGAGATGGAGGAAGTTTCAGGGGATGTTCCCATAGGATTCCTTTAGGAAAATTATAAAGATTACCTCCGATAAGAATGGAAAAAGTGTCTCTGTATGCGGGAGAGACTTAAGCGACCATCTTCCTCAGCTGCCGAGCCACACCCCCTTTTTTTTTCTTTTTTTTTGGTGTGAATGGAGGGTGAAGAAAGAAGAGGGTGGGAAGAGGAGATATAGTAAGTGATGCATTAGATATCTATTTAGATATCTCTTTTATTGATGTATTTATGTTGAGACAAATGTTTGTGATAATGGATGTTGTATAATGGGTTTTGTAAATATTTTTTGCTTTATGGAAAATAAAGAAAAATAAATTTGAAACAAACAACTTGCGTGCATGTATGTAATTTTTGATCAGGGTCATTTGGGTAGTTTCTATTGCCATTAGGATTTAAAAAGCGTAAACGCAGTCGATTGATAATAAATGGCTCCAGCCAAATACTAACCATGAGTGAAAGAAAATCTGTGTCATTCATATTCTCTGATAAATGAGAAATCATAAAATTCTGCCAGGGTATGTAAACTTATGAGCACAACTGTAGCAGTCTTGTGATTTCTATCAGTTCCTGGTTAAAGCTTGTAGGAGGAGCTCTCGTACTTCACTGGAGCGGACCTTTCAGGATCCAAGACCCCTGACCCTCTGCCTGGACAGTGCTGATTGGCCCTATGCTTTAAAATATAACCATTTCAATTCCCCAATCACATTTAAATTTGGAAAACTGGTGACGAAATTTTTTTACTTTCAAATTTTTTTCAGAAAATACATAACGTTTTGGGGGTTTTGTGTAATCTTCAGGCCTAAATTATTATTCCTCCCCCCCCCCCCCATGTGTAATATCGTAGCAATCATTTTTAATTTTTTTTTAAGACATAAAAGTTTACATTGTATGATTTTCGAAGGTTACAGGATAAATGTTATTTGGCAAATGTGACAAACGAGGAGGTTATAAAAAGGAACTTTAAACAAAAAAAAAAAAAAAAAAAAAAGCATATAGATATATACATAAACACAAGCTAAGCATCAAACAGGAGAGATTATTCATATTCAATCTTTTCATTTCTAACATGTAATCTTATAGGTAAGATTATGAGTAGCATATATAAAAATAATAATTAAAAAATATTTATTAATATTTTATATAAAAAAAAAAAAAGTGTGTGTGTGTAATATATATATATATATATATATATATATATATATATATATATATATATATATATATATATATATATATGTATATATGTATATATATTTTAGGGCTGCAACTAACTATTATTTTCATAATCGATTAGTTGGCCGATTATTGTTTTGATTAATCGGTCAATAACCTTAAAAAAAAAAAAAAGTGTATAATTTAGTTAAAAGGGAAGTAAACCCTTCCAAACAACTTGGACCTATAGGTAAGCCTAGATTAAGGCTTACCTGTAGGTCCAAGCAATATCTCCTAAACCTATATGGTTTAGGAGATATTTGCCCGAAAATGGGCACCGCTGTCTACGGCGCATGCGCCGTAGACAGCGGCACGCAGGCGCACTAAATGCGGCAAATCCAAGAATGGATTTGCCAAATTTGTCGACTCCCGTGCGCATGCGCGGGAGTGACGTCATCGCGGCTTCGCCGTATGACAGCAACGGAGCTGCGAGGCGCGACTCCCGTGCGCATGCGCGGGAGTGACGTCATCGCGGTTGCGCCGCTGTCATTGGTCGGAGCTGCGAGACGCCACCAGCAAGATGGACGCGGCGGACTACAGGGATCAGCGGCGACTTCGCTGGCTCCTGTGTCAGGTAAGTGACACATAATGAGCTACTATGCGATGCATAGTAGTCCATTATGCTTTACCTTTGCAGGGAAAAAAAGAGGAAGTAAACCCATCAGGGTTTACTTCCTCTTTAAATATGTAACATTTAAAAAAAAAAAAAAAAAAAAAAAAAGCACTTTATTCTTAAATATCACTATGCAGTGGTAAATATAAATAACCAACTATATGGTTAAAGAGCAAAATATCTAATCCACTCTGAGAACAGCAGACAGAAGAGATATACTGTATATACTATTAGAAAAAAAAAAAAAAAAAAAATGTCATTTTAAAGCGGTTGTATACTCGATTTTTTAACTTTTACCTACAGGAAAGCCTATAATAAGGCTTACCTGTAGGTAAAAAAAATATCTCCTAAACCTGTACGGTTTAGGAGATATTCCCCTCGGTATGAGCCGCTGACTGCAGCGGCGCATGCGCACAAGGGGATTCTCGGCCTGAAAATCCGGCAGTGGCCGGCCAGCCAGAATGAAATCTCCCGCGCGCATGCGCGGGAGTGACGATATCGCGGCTCCAGCCACTCACAGCACCGGAGCCGCGATACCCGGAAGAAACGCCGAGGGAGCATGTCAGCTCCCTCGGCGTGGATCGGGCCAGATGTCGGGGCCTCATTCTAATGTAAGTATATCATAATGAGCTAGTATGCGGTGCATACTAGTTCATTATGCCTTTTGCTTTGCAGGTTTAAAAAAAAAATTAAAAAAAATGTGCGGGTTTACTACCGCTTTAAGAACGTTTGTTTGATTTTCTATTCGTTAGTGGGGGTCAAACCGATGTTCATTTTCAACCACAGTGATGGGAAAATTTGGAAATGGAAAACTGCTTGGTGAAAGGAATTTTCAGACAGTGTGGTTTTCGTTCAGAAATTACATTCATTTTAAAAACAGAATATTAAAAAACAAGGGAAAATTTCAAAACAACATTCAGCGAAAATGTATAAAGATTTTTTGTCTGAAAATGTATCCGTGTGGCCAGCATAAGCCTCGGTATGCAGTTTGCTTTTGATCTGTTTCTGCATTGCTTTTTGCTGTGCGTTTTGATTTTTGCACACGTGATTTGAGTTTTTGCATTTTTTTTGGCCAATTTGTTGTTGGGCAGATTAAAAAACACAATTTGCTGCAAAACCCATTACATGCTTTTCTGCAGCATCTCCAATGCTGCAGAAAAGCATGTACATTGCAAGTACATTGAAACAAAAAAGCATTGTTTTTTTTTCGTTTAAAAAAAAAAAAAGTCCCTGACCGTTTCCAAATACACAACGGCTGAAAAAAAGCACAGATATGAGCGTGTCCCATAGGAAACCATGTAAATGAACTGTAGTGCGTTTCTGCAAAAAGCACCATAGATGTGAACCAGGTCTAAGACGTTTAGTAACATAATGGGGTTAAACAAACCTAAAAGCAGCCCTTTATGCTACAACAAAAAGCAGATAATCACTACTGTAAGGGGTTCCTTTTTTTTTTACTGTAGAACAGTGAAAGTAATATTTACAGTAGCGATTATTTGCTATTTTTGTACTATAAAGGGCTCTTTTTTAGTTTTTTAACCCCATTATGTTACTGGCCGATTAATCGATTCTGAAAATTGCAATCGATTTTATTATAGATTTTTTTTATAATAATAAAAAAAAAATATAAATATATATATATATATATATATATATATATATATATATATATATATACACATACATACACACACATAAAAAACTGCCCTGGTTGAGAAATAAATATGTTATTCCTATCACCACAAGAAAAAAAAAAATAAAAATATATATATATATATATATATATATATATATATATATATATATATATATATATATATATATATATATATATATATATATATATATATATATATATATATACACACACACACACACACACACATATATACACACACAATTTTTTTTTTTTTTTCTTGTGGTGAGAAATAGGAATAACATTTATTTCTCAACCAGGGCAGGTGTGTGTGTGTGTGTGTGTGTGTGTGTTATATATATATATATTACACACACACACACACACACACACACACACACATATACATATATATATATATACACACACACACACACACACATACAAAAAGCTGCCCTGGTTGAGAAATAAATGTTATTCCTATTTCTATCACCACAAGAAAAAAAAAATTGTATATATAATTTTTTTTTATTATTAATAATAATAATAATAATAATAATAATCAGTGACAACAAATCAGAATTCAGATGACAGTAGCCCGCAGTGACAACACTCTCCCTGGTTGCTATGGGGACTGCAGTCACTCGCTCCTTCCGCCTCGATGGTCTAGTATAGATACGTTCAATGATAGCAACCCGTGTTTTATATACTGCCCCCCAGCGCCCGCCACGGGTACTGCAGTCCAGAGAGTGACCCCCGTGGCCTGCATTCACTGTATAAATCCCCAGCAGCAGTCCGCCTTACCTGAGAGCCCGCACAGTGTGGCCGCCCAGCCCGGAGCGCCTCCGCAGCAAGGCCCCGCCAGCCCTCGCACAGCACAGCCCGAACATTTCTCAGACCTACCCCACCCCCCCCGGCCCTATCCACCAGAGTCACACAACTCCCTAGGTCTGCCAGGGCAGCCACCAGCCAATCACATCAGGCCTCTACTCCACAGCCAATCGCACGCAGCCCTGCAAAAACACAACCCACATGGTCAACCAGAGGAAGTACACACAGAGTTAGACTGGGCGACCAATTAGAAGAAAGGGGCGGAGAGTCTCCAACCAATTGTATGGCAGCGGGGGGGTAACCATCTCAGCCAATGGACGTTTTGTAAGGAAGGTTGAAGGTAGAAGGGCGGGGCGTTGTAATAGACAGTGGCTGTTAGAGGTGAGCGTGTTATTATGGGAGCTGCGTGTGAACTTGATAATCATTTTGGTGTTTGTTGTATAGAATTATTGTTTTTTATATATACAATATGATATCCGTGTATTTGTGTCACGTTCCCCTGTCTGTCCTCCTCCATTACTGTCACCGTGTATAACAATGTAGATATTGCTGTGCGCAGTGCATACATCTCTGCTGTGCACAGCACCTCCAGATCTCAGTGTATGCCAGCAGGGGTGGGCAACCCGGGGCCCTCCAGCTGTTGTAGAACTACAAGTCCCAGCATGCCTCTGGCACACCTCCAAACTTTTTGAGATGGGAATCAGGGACACCTACCAACAAAAGTATGCAGGCATAGGACACACCCCTTGCCACGCCCCCCTAAAAGGAGAATTGTACAAAAAAAATAAAAAAACATGATTGGTTAACCACTTCAATACCAGACACTTATACCCCCCTTCCTGCCCAGGCCAATTTTCAGCGCTGTTGCAGTTTGAATGACAATTGTGCTGACATACACCGCTGTACCCAAACTCATTTCTTATCCTTTTTGTTCCCATAAATAGAGCTTTCTTTTGGTGGCATTTGATCACCTCTGTGACTTTTACTTTTTGCGCAACAATTAAAAAAATAGACCAACATTTTTGAAAAAAAAAAAAAAAAGTTTTTTCTTTGTTTTTGTTAAAAAAAAATTGTAAATAAAAACGTTTTCTTCTTCAATGACAGGCACTGATATGGCTGCACTGACGGGCACAGGGCACTCAGGCGGCACTGATGGGCACTCATAGGCGGCACTGATGGGTACTTATAGGCAGCACTGATGGGTGGCACTGATGGGGGCACTCATGGGCGGCACTGATGGGGGCACTCATGGGCGGCACTGATGGGCGGCACTGATGGGGGCACTCATAGGCGGCACTGATGGGCACTTATAGGTGGCACTGATGGGCACTCATAGGCGGCACTGGGCACTCATAGGCAGCACTGATGAGCACTCATAGGCGGCACTGATGGGCACTCATAGGCGGCACTGATGGGTGGCACTGATGGGCACTCATAGGCGGCACTGATGGGTGGCACTGATGGGTACTTATGGGTGGCACTGATGACACTGATGGGTGGTATTGCTGGGCATCACTGTTTTTATTTGTGTCATAGAGGTTGCCCATTTGTGGGCACTGGCATATGTTGGGCATTAATTTGCACATGTGTCTGGCCATGGGGCATGTACCTGGCCATCCACATGTTGGGTGCTTCCTGGTGGCTTCCCAGGTGGTCCAGTGTGGGCATCCAAGGGGGGCTGCTTTGATAAACAATCAGCACAGACTGATTACTACTTTTAGCCTGCTGGACATCATATGACGCCCCGTCAGGATAACTGAAACACCGCCCGGCCGTCATTCTGCTTTAGGCCGGGCGGGAAGTGGTTAAACCCACAAGTCATTTTTTTTTTTTTTTTTTTTTACAACTTCTATTCCTTTATATTGACGTTTGGAATTTACAAATGCAGCAATTTAGAAATCAGATGAAAGGTTTAGCACTGGGAAACCCTTTTTGATAGATAAAAAGTGCATTTTATATACAACTATATATATCAGACCAAAATGAGGGACAAATGAGGAGGAATAAGGGACAGAGGGACATTGCTCCAAATCAGGGACAGTCCCTTGAAATCAGGGACAGTTGGGAGCTATGCTCTGGAAGTAATTGTAACTGCCAGCCTTGCAATGCCTCATGGGAAATGTAGTTCCACAACAGCTGGAGGGCTACTGGTTGCCTACCCCTGGTGTATGCAGTAGCAATAGTGTGCTACAGGGTCTGGTGATGCTGGCTGCTGGGGTATCTATTGTCACTGGAGGGGGATTTGTTTTTACATAGGGGTCTATTGTTGCTGGGAGCAGTGTTAATGTCGTAGACTAAAATATTTTCGTCGACTACATTTTAATACTATTTTAGTCGAGAAAAATACGACTAAAACAATTCAGAGGACTGAAATACGACTAAAACTAAAATGGCATGTTAGTCAAAAGACTGTAACTAAAATGAATACTGCTCTACCACATAAGAATACATAGGGGAATCTACTAAGCTGCTGAAAGGGGGAAAAAAAAGAAAAAAGGCTTTTCTTCTTCCTTCTTCTCTCTTTTTTTTTTTTTTTTTTTCTTAAAGCGGAGTTCTACCCAAAAGTGGAACTTCCGCTTTAAGGACTCCTGACATGCCACATGTCATTTTTTTGGGGGGGGAGCGGGTACCTAGTTTTGGCAGGTGACCCCCCTCCCTCCCTGCAATCTTCTGGGACACATCACAGGCCCCAGAAGATTGCCCGGCCATGTAGGATGCGCAGTGCGACTCGCGCATGCACAATGCGCATCCAACTGTGAATCTGCAAGCTCTCACAGCCGGGTGCCCACATTAGTGATTCCTGCGGCGGAGGAGAGAACCGAGGCTTCGCACGACCGCATCACTGGATCCTGGGACAGGTCAGCGTGTGTTTATTAACTGCTTGCCAACCAGCCACCATCATGCGGCGGCATGTTGGCACGGCTGTGCGAATTGCCATAGCTGTACGTTGGTCGCTTTAAGCGCAATACGGGGAATGCGTGATGCCAGAGCCGATGCGCACGGGCACGATGACCACTGGCCACCTGCAGCACTCCACAGAGATCCAGGATTTGTCAATGTAAACAAACAGATTTCCCGTTCTGACAGGGGAGTAGAGAGATCGTCTGTTCTTAGTGATCAGGAACAGCGATCTCTCTGTACTCCCAGTCAGTCCCCTCCCCCAACATTTAGAAACACCTCACTAGGGAACACAGTTAACCCCTTGATCGCCCCCTAGTGTTAACCCCTTTCCTGCCAGTGACATTTATACAGTAATCAGTGACTATTTTTTAGCTCTGATCGCTGTGTAATGTCAGTGGTCCCAAAAAAGTGTCTGATCTGTCCGCCACAGTGTCGCAGTCCCGCAAAAATATCGCTGATCACCACCATTACTAGTAAAAAAGTATAAAAATGACATGAATCTATCCCCCTATTTTGTAGACGCTATAACTCTTGCGCAAACTAATCAATATACGCTTATTGTTGTTGTTATTATTATTAAACCATCATTAACAGATTGAATTTGCACCCCCCCCCCCCCCCACCATGAATAAATTGAATGTATACCTCATGTCCTGCCATTATTGATTCCCCCTTCGTCTCTGCAGCACAATCTTCAAAGTCTATGCCCATGGTAAAGCTGCATAAAATAGCTGTTGTGCTAAGTCTCCCTGGGGCCAACCTGCTGTGCTCTCCTTGCAGGGACAATGAGGCGTTGCGTATGCTTGCAAAGAGGTAGATATAAAGAAATACATTCACAGTATGGTTGAGGAGCGAGGGGGCAGACAGAGCGGGTATGTATGTATGCATGCATGCATAGTGCACGGAGGCAGAGCGAGAGATACATACTCAGTATGGCTGGGGAGCAAAAGAGAGCAGGGACGCTGGAGGCAGATAGAGTAGGCATACATGCTTATCATGGTCAGGGTGCAAAGGAGGCAGAGCGGGCATGAACAGTATGGTTTGGGTGCAAGAATGCAGACGGTAGAGTGAGTAAGCATGTTGAGTATAGACTGGGTACGTGCCCGCAGGAGACCAATATAGGGGGCATGCATGCACCGTGTTGCCTGGATGCTACAATGCAGGAGTCAGGAAGAGCGGACATGCATGCACAGTATTGTCTGTGTGCAAGAAGGCAGATCGAGTGGGCACACATGCACACTATGGTCAGGGTGCAAAGAAGGCAGATGGAGTGGACATGCATGCACAGTACGCTTTAGTTGCAAGAATGCAGAAGGTAGATAGAGTGGGTAACCATGTTCAGTACGGTCTAGGCACATGGCCGTAAGAGACAGAGCAGGCATGCATGCATGAACAGTATTGCTTTGGGTGCCAGAAGGTAGAGCGAGTGAGCACGTTCAGCATAGTCTGGGTGCATGCCCGCAGGAGACCGATAGAACGGGCATGCATGCACAGTGTTGTCTGGGTGCAACAATGCAGGAGTCAGGAAGAGCGGACATGCATTGCACAGTATCGCCTGTGTGCAAGGAGACAGATAGAATGGGCAGACATGCACACTATGGTCAGTGTACAAAGAAGGCAGATGGAGTGGACATGCATGCACAGTACGCTTTAGGTGAAAGAATGCAGAAGGTAGATAGCGGGTAGAGCAGGTAAGCATGTTCAGTATGGTCTCAGTACATGGCTGCAGGAGACAGAGCAGGCATGCATGCACAGTATGGTCTGGGTGCAACAATGCAGGAGGCGGGTGTGAGGGTGCAAGAGGCAGATGGAGCAGATGCACATTGTGGTCTCAGTCCGAGGAGGCAGAGTAGGCATAAATGCACGGTATGGTCAGGGTGCAAGTAGGGAGGAGACAGATTGGGCATGCATATACAGGATGCTCTGGGTGCAACGATGCAGAAGGCAGGTTCACTTAAAAAGTAATGTGTCCCTGATTGGTTAGAATGCAGTGATCTGTCTTTACTGCCCTTTCACACCGCAGAGCCTATAGCGTCGGCAGTAAAACGCCGCTATTTTTAGCAGCATTTTATGGTCGGATTTGCAGTGCATTTCGGCCACTAGCGGGGTGCTTTAACCCCCCCCCCCCCCCGCTAGCAGCCGAGAAAGGGTTAAAACCGCCCAAATAGCGGCGTTTTGCCGGCGGTAATGCAGCACTGCCCCATTGATTTCAATAGGGAGCAGTGGTGGAGGAGCGGTAAACACACCGCCCCAAAGAAGCTGCTGGCAGGACTTTTCCTGACGTCCTGCCAGCGCACCGCTCCGGTGTGAAAGCCCTCGGGGCTTTCACACTGGAATGAATGGCGCAGCAGTTTGAGGGCGGATTGCAGGCGCTATTTCTAACGCTATAGTGCCTGCAAAACGCCCTGGTGTGAAAGGGGTCTCAATTGTACTCCTGTATTGATACCTATGTTTACAGTGGAGACTAAGGCCGCGTACACACGGGCGGACTGTCTGCCCAACTTAGTCCGCTGAACAGTGTTTCAGCGGACAATCCGCTCGTGTGTGGGCTTCAGCGGACTTTTTCAGCGGACAGTCTGACGAACAAAGTCTTACGGAATTTCCGTAAGACAGTCCGTTCAAACTTGGTTTTGTCCGTCCAAACTTGGTTTCAGCGGACAGTCCGCTCGTGTGTAGGCAAGTTGGACGGACTAAGTATAGCGCATGCTCAGAAAGGATTTACACGGCCGAAGGTTGCATTGCAGTGTATAGGACGTCGTTTTTCTAGTCCCGTCGTACGTGCTGTAGACATCATCGCGCACGCTTTCAGCAGACTGTCTGCTCATCGTGTGTGGTCAAGTCCGTTCATGCAAATTTTGAACGGATTGTCTGACGAACTTAGTTGGGCAGACAGTCCGCCCGTGTGTACGCGGCCTAATGGGGAATTAACTAAGCCTTCTCGGTTCATTGCAGTGGTGCAGAAAACTGTCAGGAGCCATGTAGTCACATTAACAGAGAGATCTGCTTGTGAAAAAGTAACTAGTGCGGATCTACCCCCAATTCACAGAGGGACTACAACAGACTACGTCTTCGATGTGGAAAAAGAGCCTGCAGGGTTAACACCATAGCTCCCAACTGTCCCTGAATTCGAGGGACTGTCCCTGATTTGGAGAAATGTCCCTCTGTCCCTCTTTCCTCCTCATTTGTCCCTCATTTTGGTCTGATCTATATATATAAAATGCACTTTTTATCTTTCAAAAAGTGTTTCCAAGTGCTAAACCTTTCATCCGATTTCTAAATGGCTGCATTTGTAAATTTTAAAAGCCAATATAAAGCAATAGTAGTGGTAAAAAAAATCCCTTGTGGATTTAATTAACGTTTTTTAGTTTTTTTTTGGTTAATTCTGCTTTTTAAGAGGGTGCGGGAGGGGCGTGTCCTATGGCCCTCATACATTTGCTAGTAGGTGTCCCTCATTCCCATCTCAAAATGTTGGGGGTATGATACACCACTCCTCCATCCTGGTCTGAGCTGAGAAGGGCCCGAGAAATCGGAGCATGCTGTTTCAGCTCTCTGTTCCGACATGGCAGAAGAAAGAACTGATCGCTCCGAAGGGGCTTTCGCCCCTTTTGTTAGGAGTAGCGTCTGTGCCATTTTATTATTTTTTTTTTTTTAATGCTCAGATGACTGGCGCAAGCTTGCACCACTCTTTGTTGCTTCCCGCTTAAAGGGGTTGTAAAGGTAAATTTTTTTTCACCTTAATGCATTAAAGCGGGAGTCCGCCGTTTTTTTTTTTTAAAGCCAGCCGCTACAAATACTGCAGCTGCTGACTTTTAAAATAATGACACTTACCCGCCCAGCACGCCCACGATGTCGGCACCCGAACCGATCTCTCGATCGTCTCTCGGGTGCTGCCGCCGCCATCTTGGGTATGGGAATCAGGAAGTGGAGCCTTTCAGCTTCATTTCCCGGTTCCCTACTGCGCATGCGCGAGTCGTGCTGCGCAATAAGGATGGTCCCCGCTGTCTCTGGGATCCGTGTGTTTCCCAGCAGGCAGCGGGGGACCTTCGGAAAGGGGCGTAGATTCTGCGGAAAGGGGCATACCTTCTGCAGAATCTACACCGGAAGTGGGTACAGATACCTGTACTGTACAGGTACCTGCACCCCCCTCCCCCCTGAAAGGTGCCAATTGTGGCGCCGGAGGGGGGGAGGGTTCCAATGAGCGGAAGGTCCACTTTAGGGTGGACCTCCGCTTTAAGGTGAAAAAACATCTGACAGTGCCTGCGCTCCCAGCCCCCCCGTTTTACTTACCTCACCCCTCGAAAGTCCCGCGCAAGGCCCCCGACGTCCTTTCCACTGTTCAGCCTGGCCGCTGATTGGCTGGAGTGGATGGATGGAAAGCAGCGCAGCCATTGGCTCACGCTGCTGTCAATCACATCCACTGACGCGGAGTGTTGGGGGGCGGGGCCGTGTGATACAGCGAGCGGCTATAGCCGCCGACTGTATCACGGGAGCGTGCCCGCAGGTGCTTCTCACCATGCGAGGGAGCTCGCATGAACGTGAAAAGCGCCTGCGGGAAGAAGCAGAGACAGACGCCGAGGGTCCCCAGAAGAGCAGGTTTGGGGCCACTCTGTGCAAAACGAGCTGCACAGTGGAGGTAAGTATAACATGTCTGTTATTTTTAGGCCAATTTAGGCCAATACGTATTCTTCTACATATTTTTGGTAAAAAAAAATCGCAATAAGCGATTATTGATTGGTTTGCGCAAAAGTTATAGCGTTTACAAAAAAATAATAGTTTTATGGCATTTTCATTAATAATTTTTTTTTTTATTATTAGTAATGTCGGCGAACAGCGTTTTTTTTATTATTTTTTTTATTATTTTGACTGCGACATTATGGCAGACACATCGGACATTTTCGACACATTTTTGGGACCATTATCATTTATACAGTAATCACTGCTATATAAGTGCAGTGATTCCTGTGTAAATGACACTGGCAGTGAAGGGGTTAAGTGTTCCTAGGGGGAGGTTGGGCTTTCATTTAGTGAACACTGATCTCTGCTCCAATCACATGGAGCAGAGATCAGCGTCACTAGTTGCTAGGCAGAATGGGGAAATTCTGTTTACATGGCATTGCCTCCATTCAGCCGCCCCGTGAGACGATTGCGACCGGACTCACGGGGGTCTCGACCGGCGCGCGAGCTCGTGCCTAGTGTCTTTAAGACGCTATAATGCCGCGTACACACAACCGGACTAGGTCCGACAGATTTTCGTCGGAGTTCTGACAGAGTTCTGAAGGACTTTCCGAATGAACGGACTTGGCCACACACAATCACACCAAAGTCCGACGGATTTGAATGTAATGACGTACGACCGGACTAGAATAAGGAAGTTCATAGCCAGTAGCCAATAGCTGCCCATCGCATCGGTTTTTGTCCGTCGGACTAGCACACACACGAGCGGATTTCTCGGTAGGAACTGGGTCCGGCGGAGTTCTTTCGGAAAAATTTGAAACATGTTCCATTTCTAAAGTCTGTCAGACTTTTGCAAATCAAAAGTCCGCTGCAGCCCACACACGATCGAATCTGCCGGAATCATCCCGTCAGACTTTTGATGTTGAAAAGTCTGGTCGTGTGTACGCGGCATAACACTAGTTCAGTAAAACTACTTATCCCTATTATCAGCATCTCTCACAGTGAAGCCCAGAGCAGCTCTGGTAACACAGGTGAACAGCTGCAAGGATCCCAGGTCTCGGGATGAAGTTCCATCCCAATGGAACTGGAGACTAAGCCCTTGTACACACGGTCGGAGAATCTGTCAGAATGTGTCCTATCGGACCGTGTCGTCAGATAATCCGACTGTGTGCGGTATGCATCGGACTGATTCCATCCGAATCTCCGTCCAACCCAATTTTCCAACATGTTGGAAATATTTCCCGACAAACTGGGCCGGACGGACCTAATCCGATCATGTGTAGAGCATTTTGATCGGACCAAGTGCCACGCATGCTCAGATCAAATTCCTACATCAAAGCTATTGGCTACTAGCCTGAATGTAGTCCCATCGTAGCGAAATTACGTCATCACGTTCTGAAAGATCGGATTTTTCACCAACTTGGCCCGACCGTGTGTATGCAACAGTTTCGGACACAATCCATCGGACTAAATCCGACGGGCAAAATCCGACGGATTTGGTTGCCAAAATCTCCGACCGTGTGTACGTGGGCTAAGAAAGGACTCCCAACAATAGCTGGGTCTTCTGGAGAAGCTGAGTGATATTCGGCTCTGGCCTGCATTCCAGTTCTGACAGTGGAGGGCCTCTTGCCTGGCTGCAGATCACTGGCCCAGCTACCTCTACCTCATCTGGTATGGCTTCTCTGAACTTCTGAGGCAGGGAAGCAGAGATTTTATCTTCCGCGGGTGTGTCAAGGAAACCAGGGAGCTGTAGGAGTTGGAGGGGCCTACTCCTGCATCAGAACACAATAAATAAACAGGAACTCCGCCAAGAGCAATGATCTGTGGTATTGCGTGTTTTAACGTGTTACGGGAATGCTGCAATCTTCACATTTTGTAGCGTATATGACTGCAGAGTTTTGTAGCTCAGTGACTGAGCAATTTACTTTTTGCAGCATTTGAAGGATTTTACAGAACAGGCAGCTTCAGTAACGCTATCTATGC
This sequence comes from Lithobates pipiens, assembly GCF_037356315.1. Classification (NCBI taxonomy): domain Eukaryota; kingdom Metazoa; phylum Chordata; class Amphibia; order Anura; family Ranidae; genus Lithobates; species Lithobates pipiens. Next base: position 2,653,525 of record NW_027507879.1, on the reverse strand, counting down.
GTATATCCCATGCAGCTACAAACCATTATGGTACATTTTGTGATTTGTTGTTCCTTGGACAAGCATTGTACATAAGGGCGCTAGAAAATCACCATGAAAATCGATTGTTGGCTAATATCTGGGTTTCAAAGGCAATTGGTGCACACAAAGTGGATTTATATCCTTTGTGGTTATTGGGGAATACAATGTTAATGTATGTTCTTGTGTCTGTTCATAAAGAGTTCATCTTTAACCCCTTGCCGACCAGCGCATGACGATATACGTTGGCACAATGGCACGGTTGGGCAAATGGGCGTACAGGTACGTCCCCTTTTAAAATGCGGCGTTGTGGGCGCGCGTGCCTGCCGCATGCTCCGTGCCCGCGGGTCCCGCGATCGTGTCATGGAGCGGAAAAACGGGAAGATGCCTATGTAAACAAGTAATCTCCCCATTCTGCCTAGTGACATGATGGAGATCACCGCTCCCTGTGATCGGGATCAGTATTTGCTGTCATGTGAGTAGTAGCCCCCCCCCCCCAGTTAAAATCTCTCCCTAGGATACACTTAAACTCCTTATCGCCCACTAGTGTTTAACCCCTTCCCTGTCTGTGTCATTTACACAGTAATCAGTGCATTTTTATAGCACTGATCGCTATATAAATGACAGTGGTCCCAAACTAGTGTCAAAAATGTGTCCTCCATAATGTTGCAGTCACGATATAAATCACAGACCACCACCATTACTAATAAAAAAAAAAATGTATAATAAAAATGCCATAAAACTATCCCCAAAGGTGATCAAATACCGCCAAAAGAAAGCTCTATTTGTGGCGAAAAAAAGGCTGTCAATTTTGTTGCAACATCGCACAACTGCGCAATTGTCAGTTAAATCGATGCAGTGCCGAATCGCAAAACTCGGCTCTATGGTCCTTGGAGGACCGGAGCGAGCTCCAACATCACTTCCGGGTTGTTGGGCTTAAAGAAATAATTTTTTTTTAAAGTCAAAGTGTCACAATGTTTTTTTTTTTCCTTTCTTTTTGCTTTTAAAGGTAAATGAGAGATCTGGGTCTTTTTGACCCCCAGATCTCTCAATAAAGAGGACCTGCTTATTTCTATTATAAGGGATGTTTACATTCCTTGTAATAGGAATAAAAGTGATAAAAAAGTGTAAAAGTAAAATAAATAAGGAAAAAAAAAAGTGAAAGTGCCCCATCCCTCTGCGCTTGCGCTGAAAATCGAATTTCATACATAAATCATGGCCGCATATGTAAATGGTGTTCAAACCACACATAAGGTATTGCCATGATCTTTAGAGCGAGCACAATAATTCTAGTGCAAGACCTCTTCTGTAACGCTAAACTGGTAACCTTTTAAAGCCTATGCCTATAGAAAATTTTAAGTACCGTAGTTTGTTGCCTTTCAATAAGCATGCACAGTTTTAAAGCATGGCATGTTAGGTATCTATTTACGTGGCATAACATTGTACAAAAATAACTTTAGTGTGTGTTTTTTTTTTTATTATTATTCATTAAAGCTTATTTTTCCCCAAAAATTACGTTTGAAATACCACTGCGCAAATCCAGTGTGACGTGAAATATTTCAACGATCGTCATTTTATTCTCTAGGGTCTCTGCTTAAAAAAAATATACATAATGTTTGGGGATTCAAAGTAATTTTCTATCAAAAAATAATGATTTCAACTTTAAAACAAAAAGTTAATGGGCACAAATCTGTAATCAATTGGCACATTTTTCAAAAAAAGGACAAGTTTGAAAATTTTCTGCCGAACGAACAATAAATTGAAAGGTTAACCACTTCAATGCAGGGCACTCCCCCTCCCCCCCTTACTGCCCAGGCCAATTTTCAGGTTTTAGCACTTGAATGACAATTGTGCGGTCATACAACTGAAAAGCGTTACTCATGGGCACTGATTGGTGATTGGAATGGATTGGAATTGGCATTGTGGCGGGCATCTCTGATGGGGGGCTGCGCTGATAATCAATGTGCTGATTATCAGTGCACAGCCCCCCCTCTGACAGGAGAGCCGCCGAACGGCTCTCCCTGTCGCCATGAACCGAGGAAAGCCAATTACCGGCACTTCCTGGTTCACGCTGTGATTGGTCACAGCTGATCATGTGGTAAAGAGCCTCAGTCAGACACACCACACCACCGGAAGCGCGCCGGCTTGTTATCCTGCTGCACGTCAAATGACGCCCAGTCAGGATAACGGGACCACTTCCCAGCCATCATTCTCTTATAGGACGGGCGGGAAGTGGTTAATGTGTTTTCCGTCCAAACTGTTTGCACTAGGTGTATGTGAAAAAACGAACCAAAAATTTATTAATTTATGTCCACTGAACGATTTATCGGTCATTACTTGATGGCATTATGGTTTGCTCTCATGGGCGAATGTTTTTTTTTTTTTTTTCCAAAAATGGGTTTGAATGAATTTTCGTGTAGTGTATGGCCAGCATTAGACTGCGATGCCATTAACATTCATGTGCTTGTAAAGGTAGGTGTCCCAATACTTTTGGTAATAATATAGTGCATCTTTGGCTAGCCATATGTGCAGCTATTGTAATGGCCACTAGGTGTCAGTGTTTGGCTAATTTATATTTCCTTTATATTGAGACACTGTAAGCTGACAGGTGATTCTTTGTTGGGAATTGTTCTGTATTGTTTGGACACAAATCTGCTTATATTTTACCTTCCCTGGTTCCTCCTAACCCCTCCTCATTAACAATTAAATGTTTAAATAAAATCTTTCTCTTTTTTTTATTTATATTTTCATTACATTCTTTATTTTAGAACCTGTGATATCATCATTGCACCTCTGTGTTTCTCTATGCAATGCAGGGAGATCGTGGTGAGAAGGGTCAGCAGGGTGGTGTACATAGCTTCCTGAATACATCACAGTGCCATGCCGCAGTACTTCTCTCACGAGCTCCCAGTCCTGATGCAAGCAGTGGGCTGGCTATTAGGAAGAGTTATGTGAATATCAAAATGTTTTGATGGGTGGATGTCAGTCTTGAGGAATTGGCGTTTTCGAAGCGGGCTGCATTTGTGTGCTACCCGTGTGATGCCGAGCCTCTGTGACTAAAAGAACTGAAAAACAATGTAACACGGTAACACAGTGAGAAATAAAGTCTAGGTCCCCAGTCAGCTTTTTATTGTTGTCTGCGTCCCTATTGGGAATTTTTTTCCTCACTTCATGTATGTTGTCACTGGGAAAGTAAGGAGAAATCCCACTAATTGAGCCCTTGATCAGTAAGGGCTGGTTTACACTTGCTTCAAAATGTGGCATTGGGCACACTTTTTTTTTTTTAAAGCACTCAGAATGCCAATCAGATCTCCTGTCACTAAATAAAATGGTTACCTGTTCACAAGTTGTGTTTGCTTTGCTTCAAAAATTATACCCCATGTCACTTTCTTGGCGCTTAAAAGCGTCTCCAAAGCCTCCATAGAAGTCTGACAATGCTCGCTCTCAGCACCTGCAGCTTTCGAGAGGCTTTTATTTAGTTAGCTTTATTTTGGAGGTATTTTAGATATGAGATATCCCAGGAGGCACTGGAAAACCAACAAGCGATCCGTCATCAGCAGTCATTTCCAGCTCATGTGTATATATTCTGGAAGTGTCTGGTGCAGACGTCACATCTGCTGTGCAGCGTGGAGCAGCAGGAAGGTGAGCGGGGACTGGAGTGGAGCAACTAGCAGGCGGCACATGTAGTGTGCAACATGGGGACCCTATAGTGGGAAGGTGAATGGGACTGGAGAGTGAAGACTGGGTGGCAGAGAATCCACAGAGCTGGGAAACTGGAGCAGTATGTGATCAACATAACGGGAGGTGAGCGGAGACCAGAGATTGAGGAAGATCAGAAAAACTGAGGGTCAGCAGCTGAGCTGGGGCCCGCTACTGACCCGGGGTGGTCGGCAGAGCTGGGGCCCGCTACTGAGCAGGGGGGGTCGGCAGAGCTGGGGCCTGCTACTGACCCGGGGTGATCGGCAGAGCTGGGGCCTGCTACTGACCCGGGGTGATCGGCAGAGCTGGGGCCCGCTACTGACCCGGGGTGATCGGCAGAGCTGGGGCCCGCTACTGACCCGGGGTGATCGGCAGAGCTGGGGCCCGCTACTGACCCGGGGTGATCGGCAGAGCTGGGGCCCGCTACTGACCCGGGGTGATCGGCAGAGCTGGGGCCCGCTACTGACCCGGGGTGATCGGCAGAGCTGGGGCCCGCTACTGACCCGGGGTGGTCGGCAGAGCTGGGGCCCGCTACTGACCCGGGGTGGTCGGCAGAGCTGGGGCCCGCTACTGACCCGGGGTGATCGGCAGAGCTGGGGCCCGCTACTGACCCGGGGTGGTCGGCAGAGCTGGGGCCCGCTACTGACCCGGGGTGGTCGGCAGAGCTGGGGCCCGCTACTGACCCGGGGTGGTCGGCAGAGCTGGGGCCCGCTACTGAGCAGGGGGGGTCGGCAGAGCTGGGGCCCGCTACTGAGCAGGGGGGGTCGGCAGAGCTGGGGCCCGCTACTGACCCGGGGTGATCGGCAGAGCTGGGGCCCGCTACTGACCCGGGGTGATCGGCAGAGCTGGGGCCCGCTACTGACCCGGGGTGATCGGCAGAGCTGGGGCCCGCTACTGACCCGGGGTGATCGGCAGAGCTGGGGCCCGCTACTGACCCGGGGTGGTCGGCAGAGCTGGGGCCCGCTACTGAGCAGGGGGGGTCGGCAGAGCTGGGGCCCGCTACTGAGCAGGGGGGGTCGGCAGAGCGGGGGGTACCCTGCAGTAAAAGGGTACTAATAGGCTGGGGATCTACTGAATGAGGGAACTAATAAACTGGGGTTCTACTGAGCCCCGTTTGCCAAGCTTCCCAGAAGCATTAAAAAGCATGTTGAAGCAGTAGGCACTTTAATATGTGTGTGAAAGTCAAAGCAAGTGTAAATGAGCCCTAAAAAAACCTGACAGGGGTCCTAATCCTTCCTCACGCTATGCAAAGTAATTGATTATTGCACCATTCTCTGTGCCACCTTGCTGCGAATCCACAGCAGCTTGATTACTCACCCCCCGGGGTGCTTCCATGTCTGACTGAACTCCTGGGAAAACGGTTAAATGACGCTGGCCATTTTACAGCTTAAAGGGGGAGCAGCAGTGCTGGACCACAGGACAGAGTTTGCAGGGGACAGTCCTGGAAATAGTGTGAGTATTGCAGTGACAGATGCTTTTTTTTATTATAACTAGTGCAATTTATTTTTTAAAGTGTATGTCAAGCCAAGAACTTTTTTTTCATCAGGCTGAAATCTGACATATCCACCTCTCGTTACTTGTCAGTTTCACACCCCGGCAGGGTCCCGCCAGCTCCTCTGTTACATTTCAGTAACAGAGTGCTCCGTGTGAAACCTGCCAGTGCCAATCAGTGCCACCTGCCACCAATCAGTGCCAACCAGTGCCACCTCCAATCAATAGCACCTGCAACCAACCAGTGCCACCTGCCAGCGCCAACCAGTGCCACTTGCCAGCGCCAACCAGTGCCACCGCCAATCAATACCACCTGCCACCACCAACCAGTGCCACCTGCCACCAACCAGTGCCACCGCCAACCAGTGCCACCTGCCAGCGCCAACCAGTGCCACCGCCAATCAATACCACCTTCCACCACCAACCAGTGCCACCGCCAATCAGTGCCACCTGCCACCGCCAATCAGTGCCAGTGTCAACCAGTGGCACCTGCCAGTGCCACCACCAATCAGTGCCACATGCCAGCGGCAACCAGTGCCACCTGCCACCGCCAATCAGTGCCACCTGCCACCACAAATCAGTGCCACCTGCTAGTGCCAACCAGTGCCACCGCCAATCAATACCACCTGCAACCACCACCCAGTGCCACGTGCCAATCAGTGCCACCTGCCAGTGCCACCTGCCAGTGCCGAGTGCCACCGCCAGTCAGTGCCACCTGCCACTGCCAACCAGTGCCACCTGCCACCGCCAATCAGTGCCACCGCCAATCAGTGCCACCTGCCAACACCAACCAGTGCCACCGCCAATCAGTGCCATCTGCCAGTGACAACTAGTGCCATCGCCAACCAGGGCCACCTGCCATCGCCAACCAGGGCCACCTGCCAGTGCCAATAGTGCCACCTGCCAGTTCCAAACCAGTGTCACCTGCCAGTTCCAAACCAGTGTCACCTGCCAATGCCAACTAGTGTCACCTGTCGGTGCCATCTGGCAGTTCCACGTGCCTTCCAGTGGCAACCAGTGCCACCTGGCAGTGCCAGCCAGTTCCATCTGTTGCCAGCCTTACTCTTTCTGGTCAGCCCATACCCCTCATGTAACAGCTTTTCAATGGAGTTATTGACTGGGTGCTCCATTGTGAGTTAGGGATAGGGGGTGAAAATGAGTGGCCTTACCCCGGGAGCTGAAAAAAAAACTGGCTCCTAACTTTTTTAACTGGCTCCTAAATTCAAAGCAAATTTGTCAACCCCTGTTTTACTCTACCAAAAAGAAGCATTTTTATTTTTATGCAGACTTAAAGAGGAAGTAAACCCTGATGGGTTTACTTCCTCTTTTTTTCCCTGCAAAGGTAAAGCATAATGGACTACTATGCATCGCATAGTAGCTCATTATGTGTCACTTACCTGACACAGGAGCCAGCGAAGTCGCCGCTGATCCCTGTAGTCCGCCGCGTCCATCTTGCTGGTGGCGTCTCGCAGCTCCGACCAATGACAGCGGCGAAGCCGCGATGACGTCACTCCCGCGCATGCGCACGGGAGTCGCGCCTCGCAGCTCCGCCGCTGTCATACGGCGAGGCCGCGATGACGTCACTCCCGCGCATGCGCACGGGAGTCGACAAATTTGGCAAATCCATTCTTGGACTTGCCGCATTTAGTGCGCATGCGCGCCGCTGTCTACGGCGCATGCGCCGTAGAGAGCGGTGCCCATTTTCGGGCAAATATCTCCTAAACCATATAGGTTTAGGAGATATTACTTGGACCTACAGGTAAGCCTTAATCTAGGCTTACCTGTAGGTCAAAGTTGTTTGGAAGGGTTTACTTCCATTTTAAGCCAGGAGCGCCAAACAAGAGTCAAACATGTATTTTATTAGTTCCACAAACAACAGGGTAAAATGAGGCAGCCAACTCCTTTCAGGGGCCAAGCAACCCCCCCCCCCCCCCTTCATCAGGGCTTTGATAGTATCCAGTGGACTCAGAATTAAAACCTACAATATATGTATCAATCAGCCAAGAGGGTGAACATTGTTGTTGATGGAGAGTTCCTTTCACTTCCCTTCTGGCAGAAGATTGTCAGCAGGACAGTAAGTTTGGGGAAATCTCTCTAATGGAACCCTGGATAGCAGCAAAAACCCAACAAAGGTTCTTACCCTTCCCTACTCCATCTAAAACTGAGAAAAAATAAATAATTTGGCTGTATATACACCGTTGGGCATAAACAGGACAGAAGGTCTCAAGTCTAGTTAATTGTCATATCAATCATTCAAATAGATATCTGCAATACAATGTTTACTTCTGTTTGTAGATGCTACTCAGAGCCCCATCTGCTTTTATTTTAGGTTCATTGGATTGTTAACAGATTATTTGCTATATTCTCTTTTAGATCACAAGCTATGATAATCTTTCATGTTTTGCACCGGTCTTTCCTGGCTAAGCAACGTCTTCCACCACTCTCTGGGCACAGACAGTTTTGGGGCTGGTTAAATGCAGTTTTCAACAGGTATGTAGAATTATTTATCATCCTCTTCCTGTATGGACACATATTGAGTACGGCAACTTCCTGTATGGACACATAGGGAGTACGGCAACTTCCTGTATGGACACATATTGAGTACGGCCACTTCCTGTATGGACACATATTGAGTACGGCCACTTCCTGTATGGACACATAGGGAGTACGGCCTCTTCCTGTATGGACACATAGGGAGTACGGCCACTTCCTGTATGGACACATAGGGAGTACGGCCTCTTCCTGTATGGACACATAGGGAGTACGGCCTCTTCCTGTATGGACACATAGGGAGTACGGCCTCTTCCAGTATGGACACATAGGTAGTACGGCCTCTTTCTGTATGGACACATAGGGAGTACGGCCTCTTCCTGTATGGACACATAGGGAGTACGGCCTCTTCCTGTATGGACACATAGGGAGTACGGCCTCTTCCTGTATGGACACATAGGGAGTACGGCCTCTTCCTGTATGGACACATAGGGAGTACGGCCTCTTCCTGTATGGACACATAGGGAGTACGGCCTCTTCCTGTATGGACACATAGGGAGTACGGCCTCTTCCTGTATGGACACATAGGGAGTACGGCCTCTTCCTGTATGGACACATACAGAGTACTGCCTCTTCCTGTATGGACACATACGGAGTAGAGATGGGCTCGGGTGATTGAAATAGCACATGCCCGATCCCGCCAGGAAGCCGACACTTCACGGCGCTAATCACAGGCAGTGAGACATTTCCCGGTCCGCAGCTGCACAGATTGGGAAATGTATCCCTGTCTGTAACTAGCGCTGTGCAGTGTTGGCTTCCTGGTGGGATCAGGCGTGTGGGACTTCAAACATGCCCATCTCTAATACACAGTATGGCAGCTTCCTGTATGGACACCAAAATCCCCTGGGAAACTGACAATCCTGGAAGTCTGTCTCTGTGTTCTCCGCGCTGAGGTGACATGGAGCTCTGCAGGAGAAACCATTAAGAGCTGTGGGGGACCACAGAGATCAACAGTCCTGGAAGCGTCGGTTTTCCAGTGGACTTAGGGGGGGAACCAGTTCTAGTGATCGGAGCAGAGTTTTGGGGTGCAGCCATCAGGACACATACGTTTTCACCAGGGCGCTCAATTTCAAGCCCTGAGCTACTAGCCAGGCCTGAAGAGTTATGCCGCGTACATGCAACCAAACTTTTCGACGGTCTTTCTGAACGAGCGGACTTGGCCACGCACAACCGGACTAAGTCCGTTCATTTTGAACGTGATGACGTAAACGTGACTAAACAAGGAAGTTCAATAGCAAGTAGCCAATAGCTGCCCTTGCGTTGTATTTGGTCCGTTGGACCAGCACACAGACGAACGGTTTTCCTATATTTAGTCCGTCGGATAGATTTGAAAGATGTTCTATTTCTAGGTCCGTCTGATTTATTTTTATTTTTTTATTTTTTTTTAAAGTGGTCGGACTAGCCCACACGCGATCGGATTGTCTGACGAGCTGATCCCGTCGGACCTAGTCTGCCGGAAAGGCCGGTCGCGTGTACGCAGCATTACACGTCACCAGTTGCCCCACCCCTAAACACGTTGTAAATTATCTCATGAAATTACATATGTTTTGTTCATGTTTCAGGTCTGCGGTTTCTAACCATTTTAAGCTGTCACTGACAGCTCCCAACCATTGTTTACAATCTGAGGCTTCCAATCATGTGACAGCCAATCACTGGCTGGAAAGCCCACCTCCGCCTTCTGCCATGAAGATCCTCTTAACATTTTCTCTGCCAGGTCCTTGTGTTGTAGTACTTGCAGTAATGCACATTAAAACCCCTTAAAATGCACTGTATTCATTTCCATTTGTTATGAAGATTGTACTAGGGCGCCGTATGCTGTATGAAGCAAAGCATTTGCCCTTTAGTGCAACCCAATGGACAAATATTAATGCTCTGTATGTAGTGGAGTGTTTTTTCCATGCGTTGTGGCTTGTTAAATCTGACCTCCGGCCTTCCTTTTAGTCTTGCACAGTTCTACAGCCTCTTCTCCTGGACTGAAATTGCTTACTCTGGTTTCACTGCACACTGTGAGCTTCTCTTCTTTTTGTTTCTAGGTTTCCTCTCTGCTTCTACAGGCTTGCGTTAAGGACACGCTCAAACCACCTGTTTGTGGTAGCAAGAGGCATTGCACATTGAAGGCGTGGTGCCTTTCATTCTGAATGCTGCTTAACCACTTAACGACCAGCGCACGCCGATGTACGTCCTATTTTTGAAGAGGGATATCTCGGTAACGGCAGCAGCTGCTGCCACAACCGAGATATCCATCTCTTCAGGCGCCGGTCGTGTGTGCGATAACGGTGGTCTCCGCGGTGGATTCGCCACGAGATCACTGCTATCTGTGGTGGGAGAGGTGCCACCCCCTCCTGCCGCTCTCCTGCGCCCTCCGCCACTTACTGGAGCCGTCGGTAGCGGCGGAGGCGATCGAGTCCTACCGATGGCTGGGTATAGAGACGAGTGAGGCTAAGATGGCCCCCCACTCGTCTCTATACTATAGGAGGGTGGAAGCCACGTCAAAACATCACTTCCACCCATACCTCTTGTACACACGGTCGGAGATTCCGACAACCAAATGCGTCGGAGTAATTCCAACGGATTAATTCCGGAAGAGGTTCAGAAGTGATGTTGCATACACACGGTCGAACTAAGTTGTCGGAAAATCCGATTGTACATAACGTGATGACGTTATTTCGTTACGACGGGACTACGTTCAGGCTAGTAGCCAATAGCTTTGGTCTAGGAATTTGATCTGAGCATGCGTGGCACTTTGTCTGTCGGAGTAGGCTACACATGATCGGAGTATGTTCGATCGGAGCATTTTGTTGGGAAATTTTACCGGCAAGTTGGAAAAGTTGGTCCGTCGGATATTCCGACAGAAACAGTCCGATGGAGACCACACACAGTCGGAATATCCGACAAAACGGTCCGACAGGAAACATTCCGACATAATCTCCGACCGTGTGTACAAGGGCTTAAAAGGTATATATTTTTTTCAATGTAATTTTTTCAAATGCCTTTTTTTTTTTTTTTTTTTTTTTTTTTTTATATATTGCATTTACGTTCAAATATGAGATGTGAGGACTTTTTGACCCCAGATCTCATATTTAAGAGGACCTGTCATGCTTTTTTCTATTACAAGGGATGATTAAATTCCTTGTAATAGGAATAAAAGTGATCTTCTCTTTTTTTTTTTTTAAACACTGTAAAAATAAATAAAATCAATAAAAAAAAAAAAAAAATAAAAAAAAAAGGTTTTCAAAAACACCCCGTCCCGACGAGCTCTCACTCGCAAAAGTGAGCGCATATGTGAGTAGCGCCCGAATATGAAAATGGTAGTCAAACCACACATGTGAGGTATCGCCGTGATCGGTAGAGCGAGAGCAATAATTCTAGCCCTAGACCTCCTCTGTAATGCAAAAAATGCAACCTGCAAAATTTTTTAAATGTCGCTTATGGAGATTTTTGAGGCTAAAAGTTTGACGCCATTCCACGAGCGGGCGCAATTTTGAAGCGTGATATGTTGGGTATCAATTTACTCGCCGTAGCATTATCTTTCACAATATAAAAAAAATTGGGCTAATTTTACTGCTGTCTTATTTTTTTTTTTTTATTCAAAAAAGTGAATTTTTTCCAAAAAAAAGTGCACTTGTAAGACCGCTGCGCAAATACGGTGTGGAAAAAAAGTATTGCAACGACCGCCATTTTATTCTCTAGGGTGTTAGAAAAAAAACAATATAAAATGTTTGGGGGTTCTAAGTAATTTTCTAGCAAAAAAAAAAAAAAAAACTGTTTTAAACATGTAAACACCGAGTCTGAAAAAGAGGCCTGGTCCTTAAGTGGTTAAATGCACCCGCCAACAGAAGCAACACGACGCACTGCCAAAAAATTATGCATTCCCATTTAGTGGCAGTGCACATAAAAGTATATTAGTACTTTGCCTCAAGATGAGATGTGCTGCCACTTGTGTCCATCGACAACTGCTTTGGGGTCCCATTCAGAATGTATAGCAGCACATCACAACAATGAATTTAATGTGTGTTGCCGCATCATTATCATAAGTAGATGGTGTGAACAGGCTTTATGGCCCGCGCGTACGATCTTAAAATTGTGCAAAAAATAAAATTTTTGAAGCGATCGTACGATAATCTGATCATTGGTACACAGCTTTCGAGAGCCGATCATGACATTTCATCCAATTATTATCCGATGGGACCGGCACGAAAATTTTCCTGTACGATACCAGATCGTAAGATTTTAGTTTACCCGCTTGCCGACCGTCCCACAGCAGATTTACTGCTACAGGGTGGTCACGCTGTGCAGAATCGTGTGTGTGTGTGTGTGTGTGCGTGTGTGTGTATGGTGTATATATATATATATATATATATATATATATATATATATATATATATATATATATATATATAATATTATATAAAATACGTAATTCTGCACTTCTGGGTTTTGAGTGCTGATCGACCCGATATCCGCCAGGACCCGCCAATCGTTCAATACACTGACAGAATGATAGTCTGCCTATGTAAACAAGGCAGATTTTCATTCCGTGAGTACAGAAGATATGGATCCTGTGTTTCTGTAAAGCAGAAACACAGATTCACGTCTTCCACTAGTAAAAGCACCTCCCCGCAGTAGTAAAGCACTGGTCAGGCACACAGTTAAACCTTTGATAGCCCCTCATGTTAAAGCGGGAGTCCGCCGGGACTCCGCGTTTTTTTTTTTTTTTTAAAAGCCAGCAGCTACAAATACTGCAGCTGCTGACTTTTAAAATAGTTACACTTACCTGTCCAGCGCGCCCGCGATGTCGGCACCCGAAGCCGATCTCTAGATCGTCTCTCGGGTCCTGCCGCCGCCATTTTGGGTATGGGAATCAGGGAATGGAGCCTTTCGGCTTCATTTCCCGGTTCCCTACTGCGCATGCGCGAGTTGCGCTGCGCAATAAGGACGGTCCCCGCTGCCTCTGGGATCTGTGTGTTTCCCAGCAGGCAGCGGGGGACTTGCGGAAAGGGGCGTAATGTACGCCCCTTTGCGCAGAGAGCTATCCCGGAAGTGGGTGCAGATACCTGTACTGTACAGGTATCTGCACCCCCCCCCCCCCCTGAAAGGTGCCAATTGTGGTGCCAGAGGGGGGGAGGGTTCCGATGAGTGGAAGGTCCACTTTAGGGTGGACCTCTGCTTTAACTTCTTCCCTGACACTGTCATTAGTACAGTGACCGTGCATATTTTTTAGCACTGATTACTATATTAGTGCCACTGGTCCCCATAAAAGTGTCAGGTATCCAATTTGTACGTCCGCAGTATCGCAGTCCCGCTATAAGTTGCTGATCACCGCCATTACTAATAAAACATTTTTTTTAAAATATCCCGTAGTTTGTAGATGCTATGACGTTTGCATAGACCAATTAATATGTACTTTTTTGGGATTTTTTTTTTTTTACCGAAAAATATGTAGCAGAATACATGCTGGTCTAAGTTTATGAAGAAATTGGAATTTTTTTAATTTCTTATTTATTGAATTTCTTTTACAGCAGAAAGTAAAAAATTAAATATATAGTTGTTTGTTTTTCAAAATTGACGGTCGTTTTGTTGCTTTGTTTTTAGCGCAAAAAAATAAAAACCGCAGAGGTGAACAAATGCCACCAAAAGAAAGCTCTGTTTGTGGGGAAAATGTTGCTTGGGTACAGCGTTGTGCGACCGTGCAAACGTCCGTTTAAATTAAAGTGGTTGTAAACCCTTACAACACACTTTGACCTACAGGTAAGCCTAGATTAAGTGTTTAAAGTGGCAATCTGCACTCTGGGATCTGTATTCAGCATTTACAAACTGGAGCTGAATGCTACTTTAAAAGCTTCAAAAAAGCTTGCTAAAAGCTCTGCAAATGCTTTATCAAAGCTTGCTGTTCACACTGCTCTTCTGCTATCTGAAGCCCGTGTGAAACAAAAGGAACTTTGGTCTCTTTTAAAAAAATAAAATGTAAGTCGCCATCTACAAATATTGCCCCTGCTGACAAAAAGACACTCCCCAGCCCAGAAGTCAGCACTGTTTCCGGTTCTTTCGCTGGGCTTCAGATCCCCCATGCCGCACTCTTTGATGTGGAAACCAGCTCTGACTTCCTGCTACTTCACAGTCAGCTGCCCGCTGCGCGTGCACAAGATCGTGCTGTGCTTTCACACCGATCCCGGAGCCTCCTGGGACGTGTCTCAGGAGGTTGAGGGTGGGTGGCCCAAGCTTCTGTAATTCTCATTTGTGTGAGCATTGCAGAAGTGGGAGCAGGTACCCGTCAGGAAAAGGTACACGTTCCCAGGAAGAAACAAAATCCTTCCAATATGGTCACAGTTAACCTCCCTGGCGGTATTCCCGAGTCTGGCTGGGGGTGGAATTCCAGTACCATTAGCGGTAACCCCGAGCCAGACTCGGGGCTGCATCGTAGGATACAGGGAAAGTTACTTACCTTGTCCCCTGGATCCTGAGATGTCTCCTTGCTTGATTCACACAGTGCCAAGTTCCGCCGGGCTCCTTTCTCTGCAAGCGTTGCGGCGCATGGGGACGGAGAACGGCGCCAAATTCAAAAAAGTAAAAACACAGTACGTATACAGTACACTGTTATCTTACAGATTACATTACCGTATTAAAAAAAATTACACACCTCCTTTGTCCCTAGCGGTCTGTCCAGTGCCCTGCATGCACTTTTATATTATACATACTGCTTTTTCTGCCTGGAATTCAGAGATTGTCCATAGCAACCAAAAAGTGTCCCTTTTATGTCAAAAGTGGTTTTAGACCAGCTAGAAAACAGCGATAATAAATTAGAATCACTCGCAGAATTGAGCGATAGCGATTTGTGGGGAAATTCGTCATCAAACACTAAATCTAATGACAGCGACAATTCTGCAACTGAGCAAATTTCAGTATTTTTGATTTGATTCCATTTTTGAATAATTTTTATTATTATTATATTATTATTATTTGTTATTATTTATAGTTATTTATTAGTTATTTATTATATTATAATTTATGATTAATTTTTCAAACTTTATTATACCCGGGATGTCTGCTAGACTCTGGTTTGGACAGATTTACCGTATATACTCGAGTATAAGCCGAGATTTTCAGCCTCTTTTTTGAGGCTGAAAGTGCCCCCCTCGGCTTATACTCAAGTCATCGCCGTCTGACTGCTCGATCAGCGTATCGAGCAGACAGACGGCGGACATACTACAATTCGAAAGCCGCGCCTCCGCCTGTGATAGGCGGAACACTGAATTTCCCAGCAGCCTGTGTTCCGCCTATCACGGACATCGTCTCATCCTCGTCCGTAGTACGAGGATGAGACGATGTCCGTGATAGGCGGAACACAGGCTGCTGGGAAATTCAGTGTTCCGCCTATCACAGGCGAAGGAGGAGGCGCGGCTTTTGAATTTTAGAATGGCCGCCGAGGCGCCGACGAAGAGCGGCGATCCTGGCACGGGACGGAGGCAAGGCAAGGCACGGCACGGGACGGGACGGAGGCAAGGCACGACACGGGACGGAGGCAAGGAGGCAAGGCACGGCACGGGACGGAGGCAAGGAGGCAAGGCACGGCACGGGACGGAGGCAAGGCACGGCACGGGACGGAGGCAAGGCACGGGACGGAGGCTCGGGACACAGGTAGGCTGGACACACACACACACACACACACACACACACACACACACACACACACACACACACACACACACGGACACACACACACAGGGATGGATGGATGGAGACACACACACACAGGGATGGATGGATGGATGGAGACACACACACACAGGGATGGATGGATGGATGGAGACACACACACACAGGGATGGATGGATGGATGGAGACACACACACACAGGGATGGATGGATGGATGGACACACACACACACAGGGATGGATGGATGGATGGACACACACACACACAGGGATGGATGGATGGATGGACACACACACACACACAGGGATGGACGGACACACAGGGATGGACGGACACACAGGGACGGACACACACACAGGGATGGACAGGCATGTCTCACCCTCGGCTTATACACGAGTCAATAAGTTTGCCAGTTTTTTTGGGGGTAAATTGGGGGCCTCGGCTTATATTCGGGTCGGCCTATACTCGAGTATATACGGTAAGTGAGTTATTCCTAAGCCCTTGTACACACAGTCGGACATTCTGACAACCAAATCCGTTGGATTTTGTCCGAAACTGTTGCATACACACGGTCGGACAAAGTTGTCGGAAAATCCGATTGTACATAATGTGATGACGTTATTTCATTACGACGGGACTACGTTCAGACTAGTAGCCAATAGCTTTGGTCTAGGAATTTGATCTGAGCATGCATGGCACTTTGTCCGTCGGAGTAGGCTACACATGATCGGAGTATGTCTGATCAGAGCATTTTGTCGGAAAATTTAACGGACAAGTTGGAAAACTTGGTCCGTCGGATACTCCGACGGAAACAGTCCGATGCAGACCACACACAGTCGGAATATCCGACAAAACGGTCCGATAGGACACATTCCGACGGAATCTCCGACCGTGTGTACAAGGGCTAAGAATTACAGGCCTACAATATAAAACGTCAAATTTCCATGCAAAATAATTGTAGCGCTTTCACCACCAAAAAACGGAAATAATAATAATACCGCCAGGGAGGTTAAGGATGAGCTCAGGCGTGTTCGCATGGTCCATGTGCAGAGCCCGCCAGGAAGTCGGCGCAGCGCTAATCACAGGCAGTGAGACTTCCTGGCGGGGCTCTGCACGTGGAGTATGCGAACACGCCTGAGCTCATCCCTAGTCACAGTAGAGCGGAGGAGGATGAGTGAAACTCGCTTTTAAGTGAAGTTCGGCTTTAGAGCCCTTTCACACTGAAAGTGCCAGGGCGTCGGCAGTAAAGCAGTGCTATTTTTAGCGCCGCTTTTCTGTCATTTTAGCGGCGCTATTTGGCCGCTAGCGGGGCGGTTTTAACCCCCGCTTGCACCTGAAAAAGTGTTAAACCCACCCGCAAAATGCAACTGTATCGGCCCTTTGCCGACGGTACGGCGGCGCTGCCCATTAATTTCAATGGGCAAGGGCGCTATAAGCCCTTGTACACACGATCGGAGATTCCGACAACCAAATCCGTCGGATTTTGTCCGAAACTGTTGTATACACACGGTCGGAGGAAGTTGTCGGAAAATCTGATCGTTCAGAACGTGATGACGTTATTTCGTTACGATGGGACTACGTTCAGGCTAGTAGCCAATAGCTTTGATGTAGGAATTTGATCTGAGCATGCGTGGCACTTTGTCCGATCGGAATTCTCTACACATGATCGGAGTATGTCCGATCGGAGCATTTTGTCGGAAAATATTTCCGGCAAGTTGGAAAATTTGGTCCGACGGATATTCTGACGGAAACAGTCCAATGCAGACCACACACAGTCGGAATATCCGACAAAACGCTCCGATCGGACACATTCCGTCGGAATCTCCGATCATGTGTACAAGGGCTTAGAGCGGTCCCACAGCGCTACAAAGAAGTTGCTTGCAGGATGTTTTGCGACACCCTGACAGCGCAGCGCCTCAGTGTAAAAGCACTCGGGCACACTGGGTTTGCAGCTGAGGCTTTTTCCAGCCTAAAAACCGCCTCCAGTGTAAAAAGGGCCTTAGTTATTACACATTGAACTCTAGATTCACTTATGTTATTAGTTTTTTTTTTAGGCAAAACAAAATGAAGGATCACATTTTATTTTTGTGGATTTTTTTTTTTTTTTCTTTTACTGAAATTTTATTGGTTATTTTTTTGAATAGAACAAAAGACGTAAAAGCGATACAAAAACGAATTGTAAACAGAAAGTATCAATACGCTTTGTAGTGGATTTATTTTATTTTATTTTTTTAAAGCCGTTATGCAAGTCCTTCTGACTCTTGAGCCAGAGGGAAGACGGCAGACCTGGATGTGCTCCGCGATAAGGCATGCGCCATTTCATCCAATCCTTCAGCGGCACAATACGACAGACACACAGCAGATACAATGGATTATTGTGCCGGCGGCTCATGTATAGGTCAGTCTTGTTATCTTTTATCTGGAGTCAGTCAGCTCTGGAAGCACCTGTAAGCTGCCCCTGTTTCCTCAGAGCAATAAGATACTCTGTGCCTGTTATCTGGAGTGCTGAGGTAATCAAATCTGAGTCTTATTCAGACTTTGTCTATAATCACTAAACTTAATCCGGGATACAGAGCAACAGCAGATAAACACAGTTACAGCTGACAGCACACTTGGTAATTAGGAATATAGAAGATTCAAAATCGGATATTGCTGGGTGTGTTCCCCGCAGCCGTAACCCTTCAGTTGCTGCGTTCTTTCAAGGGATGGTAACAGCAGCCGCTTGGTAGCCATATTGAACTTCTGTTTCCTAAACCACTGCCAGTCATTTGCTTACAAACGGGTCTTCCCCCAACCCCTGAAAATGACCCAAACTGTGCCTACAAACCAGCACCAGGTGTCTTAGGCCAAGTTCACACCTATGCATTTTTTTTTTTTTTGCGCACTTTCAGTTTTGCAGAAGCACACTACAGTCTGTTTTTAACATGGTTTCCTATGGATGTAGTTCACATCTGGGCATTTTATGGAAAGGGACAGGGACTTTTTTTCTGGTTTTTGGTTCCATTCTTCTTCAGACTTCAATGGATGAAAAGCATGTATTGCAATATGCAAACTGCAACCTGCATAGCGGTGACTCAGGCCTTAGCATCCAAGGTGACAAGTAAGGATGAGCTGAGGCGTGTTCGCAAACAGCACGTGCAGAGCCCGCCAGGAAGGCGGCACAGTGCTAATCACAGGCAATGAGACATTGCTGATCTCTGCAGCCGCGCATCAGAACAATGGGGGTTATTTACGAAAAGGCAAATCCACTTTGCACTGCAAGTGCACTTGGAAGTGCCGTCGCTCTCAATCTAAGGGGTAGATCTGTAATGAAGGGAAGCTCTGCTGATTTTATCATCCAATCATGTGCGAGCTAAAATGCTGTTTTTTATTTTCCTTGCATGTCTCCCTCAGATCTACAGCAACTTTACTTTCAAGTGCACTTGCAGTGCAAAGTGGATTTTCCTTTAGTAAATAACCCCCAATGTCTCACTGCTTGTGATTGGCGCTCCCCAGTGCCGACTTCCTGGCGGGCGCTGCACATTTGCCAGCACGCCTGAGCTCATCTTTAGACCCCTTTCACACCGCCGAGCCTATAGCGTCGGCGGTGAAACGCCGCTATTTTTAGCAGCGTTTTACCGTCGGATCTGCAGCGCGCTTCGACCGCTAGCGGGGCGCTTTTAAACCCACCCCCCCCCCCCCCCCGCTAGCGGCCGAGAAAGGGTTAAAACCGCCCGCAATATGCCGCAATAGTGGCGTTTTGCCGGCGGTATTGAAGTGCTGCCCCATTGATTTCAATGGGGAGCAGCGGTGGAGGAGCAAAACACAGCTAAACACACCGCTCCAAAGAAGCTGCTGGCAGGACTTTTCCTGACGTCCTGCCAGCGCACCGCTCCGGTGTGAAAGCTCTCGGGGGTTTCACACTGGAGTGAATGGTGCAGCTGTTTGAGGGCGGATTGCAGGCGCTATTTCTAATGGTATAGCGCCTGCAAAATGCCCTCAGTGTGAAAGGGGTCTTAGTGAAAAGACAATAGTGCACCATACCCATGAGCTGTGGTCTACTTTTTTGCTTTTATTAAATTGTATTTATTTTACCTAGTACCGGTATAGTCCAAATTTGTTGCCTGGTTGGTTAAAAGAGTTTGAGGGTCAGTGTGAGCAGCTGCCCGGGCATTTCTATAACAACCAACCTCTCTCCATTATGAACCCTGGATGATGGTACCTGTATTTCATTGCTAATTACTGTTAACTTGAGGCTATACTCACCTATTGTCATAAAAACATCCAACATGAAAAACCTTTGAGGTTACAGCATCATGACAGCACAGAGGGGAGCATGGTTAACCTGTGCTGTCATGATGCTGTAACCTCGATGGTTTTTCATGTTGGATATTTTTATACCAATAAAGCAATTTTCTTTATCCTTGGAGTGCGGTCAGTCGTTTTGTCTCCTGCTACAGTCCTGATCCAACTGCATGTCTGTGCTCGGGTGGGGGGTAAAACTGTGGCTCACCTGCCTGGTTTATCTCCCCCTAGTTGCACGTGTGCAATAACACTTGTAGTGATCCTTTTTGCTTTCTCCTATATCAGCAAAGCACAGGTCGGCATTGGAATCACTTCATTGCTGAACTGTCACCATGTGATGCTGGGTCTGCTAATTACATTATTTTTGTTTTTATCTTTCATAGAGTTGACTATGAACGTATAAAGGACGTGGGACCAGACCGGGCAGCCTCAGAGTGGTTATTGCGCTGCGGAGCCAAAGTTCGGTATGAAGGATTTGAGAAATGGCAATACGATTATAATGGCCTTCCCACTGGACCTCTGGGAAAATACAAGATCCAGGCCATTGACGCAACAGAGTCCTGCATTATGTACAGAGGATTTGACTACTTGGGTGAGAACATATCAATTATCATAAAGACAGACTGTTCTCCAAAGAATCTGTAGACCCCAGTGCTGCTGATCTCCTGCAGCCCATTTTCAGCCATTGACCAAGAGTTTATTTTGCTACAAAACGCCAATACCCCAAAACCACTTTAGAAGAACCTGACAGCCAATCTCCTGCAGTCTGCACAGCTTACGGCTTGATAGCAGACACTGACTCCCTTTTAGCGCGGCAAATACCTAACCCAAGATTGCATCTTTCATTACAGAATTAAATTCTTCAGCTGTCAGTGCTTCTTAAAAGGTGACGGCCATGACTACCCTGCAGAGGGATAAAGCCTTTGAATTATTATTGCTACTACAGTATTCCTTCCCATGATTTCTCAGTATTGTAGAGATAGAGTTGCCATTGATACTATATGCCTTCTAATGCCCTGTACACACGAGCGGAAATTCCACCAGCAGAAGTCCGATGAGAGCTTTTGGTCCGAAAATGTTACCGTGTGTACGCTCCATCGGACTTTCGCTGGCGGAATTCCAGCCAGCAAATGATTGAGAGCAGTTTCTCAATTTTTCGGTCGGGAAAGACCAAACATGCTTAGGCCTTGAGATAGATCAGTCTTGGTTGTCTTATTGGCCTATGTAGCAAGGCAGGGGGGCCTACTTACTCTTTGGTAGGCACCATGAAGGAGGCAATCCAAGACGAGGTATTTTATTGTGTGTTCTACCTGGAGAACAGGGGGAGGTGGTGAGGGGGGCTTACTGAAATGGATTGTAAAGTGAATTTTTTTTTTTTTTTTTTTAAATAACAAACATGTTATACTTACCTCCACTGTGCAGCTAGTTTTGCACAGAGTGGCCCCGAACCTGCTCTTCTGGGGTCCCTCTTCAGCTGTCTCTGCTTCTTCCCGCAGGTGCTTCTCACGTTCATGTGAGCTCCCTCGCATGGTGAGGAGCATCTGCTGGCGCGCTCCCGTGATACAGCCAGCGGCTATAGCCGCTCGCTGTATCACATGGCCCCGCCCTCCGGCGCCCCGCATCAGTGGATGTGATTGACAGCAGCACGAGCCAATGGCTGCCCTGCTTTCCATCCACTCAACGGCCAGGCTGAACGGTGGAAAGGACGGCAGGGGCGAGCGCGGGATTTTCGAGGGGTGAGGTAAGTAAAATGGTGGGGGGGGGGGGGGGGCAGCACTGTCAGATGTTTTTTCACCTTAATGCATAGAATGCATTAAGGTGAAAAAACATTTACCTTTACAACCCCTTTAAAGCAAACCTGTAGCTTTGCAAAATGGTTCAAAGTGTATCTAAACCAAAGAACAAAAATATACACTCGCTGGCCACTTTATTAGGCAGACCTGTTCAGTTGCTTGGTAACAAAAAATCGACAATTAGTCAATCGCATAGCAGCAATTTAATGCATTTTAGGCATCTAGACGTGGTGAAGATAACTCAAAGTTCAAACTGAGCATTAGAATGGTGACGAAATGGGAATTTAAGTGACTTTGAACGTGGCATGGTTATTGGTACCAGACGGGCTGGTCTGAGTATTTCAAAAACTACTGATGTACTGGGATTTTCACACACAACCATCTCTCGAGTTTACAGAGAATAGTCAGAAAAAGAGAACATATACAGTGAGTGGCAGTTGTGTGGACAAAAATGCCTTGTTGATGTCGGAGGAGAATGGACAGACGAGATTGTAGAAAGGCAACAGCAACTCCAATAACCACTCTTTACAACCAAGGTATGCAGAATGCTATCTCTGAAGCAGATGGGCTTCAGCAGCAGAAGACCACACCGGGTGCCACTCCTGTCAGCTAAGAACAGGAAGCTGAGGCTACAATTGGCACAGGCTCACCAAAATTGGACAATAGAAGATTGGAAAAAAATTGCCTGGTCTAATGAGTCTTAATTTTAGCTGCGACATTCAGATGGTGGGGTCAGAATTTGGCGTAAACAACATGAAAGCATGGATCCATCTATTATATCAATGGTTCAGGCTGGTGGTGGTGTAATGGTGTGGGGGGGGGGGGGGATATTTTCTTGGCACACTTTGGGCTCCTTAGTACCAATTGAGCATTGTTTAAATGCCACGGCCTACCTGAGTATTGTTGCCGACCATGTCCATCCCTTTATGACTACAGTGTCCCCATCTTCTGATGGCTCCTTCCAGCAGGATAATGTCCCAAAGCTCAAATTATCTCACCACTGGTTTCTTGAACATGAGAATGAGGTCACTTTATTCCAATGGCCTCCACAGTACCAGATATCAATCCAAAAGAGCACCTTTGGCATGTGATGGAAGATTTGCATCATGGACGTGCAACCGACAAATCTGGAGCAATTGCGTGATGTTATCATGTCACTATAGACCAAGATCTCTGAGGAATGTTTTCAACACCTTCTTAAATCTATGCCATGAAGAATGAAGACCGTTCTGAAGGCAAAAGGGGGTCCAACCCGATACTAGCAAGGTGTACCCAATAATAAAGTGGCCTATGAGTGTATAGTGCAGGTTCCTTTTTTTTAGGTTAAGTACAAAAATGCACTATGCATGACCAAATTCCTGCGTCCTTTATAACTTCCTTCCCAGTTCTCTTCTGAAAACTACAAATCCTCTTCTCCCTATTGAGATGAGGCGAGTGGGAGCAATTTGTTGTCCAAATCAGGAGACCAGTCTAGGGTGACAGCACTGCTCCTCCATAGCTACAGTGCAGTTGGTGTTGTCACTCTAGGACAGGAAATATGTTACTGGCAGGGTCACCAGGTGAAGACAAATTCTGAAAAAAAGAAAACGAATGCAACCACCATATTTAAGGCCTAGTATATAAACTAAGTCAATATATGAAATTAGTTTTTGGGTTTAGATATGCTTTAATTTTTCTTCTGAAAACCTTCAAAACCTGAAACAGCCAGAGGTAGGAAGCTGTTTTTTGGGCTTGTTATTCAGGGTGGATGTTATCGGTGTGTTGATGTTCATTTGAATTCCAAAAAGCGGGCCAGAGGAGGGAAATTGACACAGTTCATATATACTGTATGTTTATTTACCTGTTTGCTAGAGATGCCCTATAATGGGTGTCTGATGGGTTATAATTAAAATATAATATTTGTTTTAAGATGGATTGAAGCACCTGGAGGAACTGAAACTGTGTCGATGTATATATATTGAGGACACATGTCTGGAGAGAATAAGCCAGACAGTCAGCCTTCAAGAGAGTCTCAGAAGAATGGAAGTCCTCAGCTGTGGGAATGTGACTGATAAAGGTGTCATATCTCTGCACTCTTTGAGGTGGGTCAATGGAAGCCTATTCTGTAGATTTGATTTTTCTTCTTTTGTCTCCCAAGACAGCCTCTGAGACATAGGGCTCCCCCTCCTCCGGGACAGAACATCCAAAACTTTGAAGGAGGTCCTCCCAAGCCTCCTCCTTCAGTTTTTTGTGTTTCCTTCCAGACGGGAAGGGAGCACGCTCGGAACCTCCTCTCCTCTCTTCTGCTCTGCCTGCGAGCGCTCCTTTGTCCACTTAGGGAGGGGTGGGGCTGCTGGTCCCACCGCTGCCGTAAGCTTGGAGAGATTAGGACCCGTGGAGGATATGGCGGGCCCTGCCACCGTCACACCGCACATTCGGAGTGGGAGCTGGTCTTAGCAGCACATGTTTCCAAGCCCCAGGCAGAGGTTGTTACTTGGCCAGATTGGGGAGACAGTGCTTTGATCAGCCCTATTGTCCGTGGCACTCGCGGGCAGGTGGCACCCATCTGTGTGTTCCAGTGCTGGAGCGCTGTGAGAGGGCACCTGTTCACCCGGTAGTTCTGGGTATGGAGCAGGGAAGACATGCATGTGTCGGAGGCAGGGCTTCTGCGATCAGCGCTAGGTAGGAGGTGACGCGGCTTCTGGCAGAGCTGTATTATCGGGGCGCCGGGAGATGAGGTTCTGGTCTCATGGGTGCGGGGTTTGGACAGCCAGGCATCCAGGGCCAGTGGAAGACCCAGCCGAGGCTGTGGCAAACACCAAGGAGCTGTGGAGGTCACTGCAGCATCTCAGACTCCAGTTTCTTAGGCACCGGCACCTTCCAGGTAAGCGTATTAAGGGGTGGCCATGGCTTACTCTGGGGGGGGGGGGTCCTTGTGACCGAGAGTCTTTCCCTGGATGGGAAACCACAGGTGACGGGCTGGGCACTTCTTCTGTTTGACCCCAAGCACAGTGGTGGTGAGAGTCAGCCTTATGTGCAGCAAAGTTGAGTGCCATTTGGGAAAAGCCTCTTTGCCCTAAATGCATTAGTAGTTTAGTCAGGGATTAGTTGGTGACAGCCTGTCATAAGGTCGTTGCATCCATTTTCCAATCCTTTAAAGGTGGTATGGATAGGATGAAGGGTCCACCTACGGCCCTATCCAGGGCTCGCCAGTATTCCTTCTCTGTCAGAACCTAGTCAGGATGATGGTGAAGATGGAGAAGGGGAACCCAGGTCGCTGACCTTCTCTCAGGCAGACTCTGGGCCTGATTTTAGCAGGAGAAGATGATTCCTCCAGGGGGTCCAGGTACAGGTTGTCGCTGGACGATGTGGGGGACTTGCTCAAAGCAATTTATGACACTTTGGAAATTTAGAGGGGAGTCGGTACAACTTTCTAAGCACGACTTCATGTACCAAGGGCCCAGTGCACAGAAGGCTGGGGTATTCCCGTGCACAAATCTCTGGTGGAGTCAATTTTTCTGGAGTGAGAGCATCCTGAAAAAGAGACCATTCTTCTCAGGCAGCCTCAATCGCAGGTTCCCTTTTGAGAAGGACATGGCCCACCCTTGGAACAAGATCCCAAAGTTGCATGCGCCCCTGGCCAAGGTTTCCAAGAAAACCGATTTTGGCTTTTGATGACTTAGGGTCCTTAGAGACCCCATGGATAAAAGGGGGGGGGGGGGATGTTCTTCTGTGAAGGGCCTTGGGACCCTTCATCCGTCAGTCTAAAACCAGCCCTAGCAGCCACATGCATTGCCAGAAACTTGGAATGCTGTTTACGTAGTTGCAGTCTCAGTGGACACGTCCAGGCAACAGCTGCTTAAATCATTTCCATTTACTATTTAAAGCAGTCGGATTTTTAGCGGATACCTTTTTCTAGTCCCGTCGTACGTCATCACTTTCTAAACGATCGGACTTTGGTGTGATCATGTGTAGGCAAGTTTGTTTCAGCAGAACTCCGTTGGAAAGACCATCAGAGTTTATTCTACTGGAAAAAACGGTCGTGTGTACGTGGCATTAGAGATCACCAGGAACGGCTACAAATTGGCGTTCCATTCAAATCCCCCTTCCAGTTTTCTTGTCACCCCCCCCCTTTCCTCTAGATTGGGAAAAGGCACGGGCACTAAGGCCGCGTACACACGGGCGGACTGTCTGACGGACTTGGTCCGCTCGTGTGTGGGCTTCAGCTGACTTTTTCAGCGGACAGTCTGGCGGACTAAGTCTTTCGGAATTTCCGTAATATTGTCCGTCCAACTTTGGTTTCAGCGGACAATCCGCTCGTGTGTAGGCAAGTTGGACGGACTAAGTATGGCGCATGCTCAGAAAGGATTTACACGGCCGAAGGTTGCATTGCAGTGTATTGGACATCGTATTTCTAGTCCCGTCGTACGTGCTGTACACGTCATCGCGCACGCTTTCAGCGGACTGTCTGTTCATCGTGTGTGGTCAAGTCCGTTCATTCAAAAGTAGGACGGACTGTCTGTCGGATTGTCTGAAGGACTTAGTTGGCCAGACAGTCCGCCCGTGTATACGCGGCCTAAGTCTGCTTTTAGGGGAGCTGGTTGATCAGCGGGTTCTCACACAAGCACCCCAGGGGGAACGCTTCCAGGGATTCTATTCCCACTTATTCGTGGTCAGTACAAGCACTTCAGGATGGAGTCCATTTTAACAGTGACAAATTTTCTGTTTCTAGAGTGCTATATGGCAACGGTCGATTTCAGAGACGCATACCTCTATATCCCAATACACAGAGCTTTTCAGAGGTATCTCAGACTGGCAGTTTCATTTTCAGCTTCAGGCACTGCCATTTGGGCTAACGTCCTCCCCAAGGGTCTTTACGAAGGTCCTTATAGAAGCCTTGGCCCCTGCTGCACATGAAGGCCATTATGGTGATACCCTATTTGTACAATCTCCTATTCGTCACCCAGTCCTTTCATCAGCTCGAAAGGGACCCTACAGGAGGTGCAGGTGTTCTTGCATTCTCTCGGTTGGCTGATCAACCAGGGCAAGTCCCAGCTTGTTCCGACTCAAGAGGTTCAATATTTGGGTCGCAGGATCTCTTCAATGGAAAGATCTTTCTCCCACAGGAAAAGATTGAGATGATGGATCAGGCGGTGGCACGGCGTCAGACCAATTAGGAAGTCTGGAACAAAGCGGTCATGAGGGTGGTTGGACTCATGATGTCCTGCTTTCCAGCAGTCCTGTGGGCAAGGTTTCTCCAGCGCCTCCTGCAGGGTCACCTGTTGAGTTGCTGGCACGATGACCAGCTGATGTTGGACCAGCCTATGCTCATAATGGCCAGAGTTGGGAAGGCGCTGTGGTGGTGGCGACAAGCCCATCACAATCTAGACAGAGGACTCTTGTGGTCCAGACCAACAGCTCTGGTGGTGACAACAGATGCCAGTTCTTTTGTTTGGGGGGCCCACATGGACGGCAACCTGGCTCAGGCAGCTTGGTTTCCAGTGGAAGCCAGACGGACCTCGAATCAGATTCTAGAGGCCTTCCAATCACTCATCAAGGGACATAACCTCCAAGTCCATACGGACAATGCGTCAGCAGTTGCATATATAAACAGGGCGGGTCCAGGATTCCTTCCTTGCAACTGATAGCAGGCAATATTTTCGGCTGGGCCGAACTAAACCTGGCTTTGTTGCCTACCATTCACTTAAAAGGGAATTCTCTAGCAGATTTTCTGAGCTGCCAGGTGCGACAGGATGAGTGGTCACTCAACCTGGAGGTGTTTGAGGACATTGTGTGGTCTTGGGGCCGACCGGAGGTGGACCTCTTTGCCTCAGGGAGCAACAGAAAGGTAACCCAGTTCTTCTCCCTGCATTCACAGGATCGAGCCAAGGGAATAGATACCTTTGCCAATGCATGAGAGCTCAGCCTTTTGCTATGCCTTTCCTCTGCAGTTCTACAGAAGTTCCTGAGAATTGGGCCTCTCTATTAGCATGCTAAACATGAGGGGCCGCTGCCTTGAGTGTTTTTCTGCAAGTCTCCCTACAGCATGCTTGATTTGTAAAAAGGCCCTCTCCAGATTCAGGCCAGTAAAGGTGTGGGCCTGTCCTACCTGGGATCTGTCCTTGGTCCTCAGGGCACTCCTTTTGAACCCCTGGAGAAATCGGAGGTGAAGTTGGTAGCCTTAAATACAATGTTTTTGGTAGCAATCGCCTCCCTAGAAGCACGAGTGAATTGCAGGCACTCTCAATTTGAGAGCCGATTTTGTTAATTTTGGAGGATAGGGTTGTACTCAAAACAGAACCAGGTTTTCTCCCCAAATTTCCTCTTCGTTTCATAGAACACAGGATATTATCCTAGCAATGTTTTATTCACCCTCAGAGGTTGAGGAGGAAGGAAGTTTTAGTTTACTAGACGTTCGAAGAAGCCTTTTGGCTTATCTTAAGGGAAGCAGGGACTTCAGAATCCTTATTTGTTAACTTTTCGGGGGCCCATAAGGGTTTTAAAGCTTCAAACTCCTATTGCCAGATGGATGAGATTGACGATTATGGAAGGATACAGTTTGGCAGGTAGGCAGGTGCCCCTAGTTGAGGCACATTCAACCAGGGCTGTGTTAGCTTTGTGGGCACAGCGCCGGTGCCACTCCAGAGGATATTTGCAGGGCAGCAACATGATCCAGCTACTCCACTTGCATTTGGATGAACGTTCCTCCAGGCAGTGAGGTAAGACCCCACACGCACTATTAGATTTTCTGCAGATTTTTGTCTTCAGATTTACCAAAACCATATAATATGGTTAGGTCAGACCTTAAGAGTTTCAGTGTGTATGCAATCAGGCAGGCCCTTGCACTACATGGTTTTGGTAACTCTGAAGACAAAAATCTACAGAACATCTAATGGTGTGTGTGGGGCCTTAGTTTCTTGCCTATCATCTCAGAGGCTGTCCTGGAAGATGAAAGGAGAAAACCAGACTGAGACTTACCAGTAACTCTTTTTCTAGGAGTTGTCCAGGACAGCCTGGTTTCCCACCCAGGTCCTTTTATCTGGCACAGTTAGTGTGTACTGTTATGCCAGTGTGTTGTGTCTTTCAGTGCCTTCTGGCGGTTCTTGTGGAGACTGAAGGAGGAGACCCGGAGGACTGCCTTTGAAGTTATGGGTGAACGTGTTTCCTGTCTCAGAGGGGGGAGCCCTGTGTCTCAGAGGCTGTCCTGAAGCACCGGATGCTTCAAGCGGCAGAACTGCTGCTATGATCATTCTTATTTGTGCACAGAATCGCCGGCTGGCAAGAATGATATCTGAATGATGCCTGTAGCTACAGGCATCATTCAGATATCCTCCCACAAAGTAGAGGACGTAATTTTACTATGGCCCGGTAGGGAAGTGGTTAAAAAGAGCATGGCCGAGCAGGGATCCGCTTACACGGCTGCGGCATTCATTCACAGAGTTATAAAAATGAATGAACGAACTACAAGTACCCAACATCCTTTTCAGCTATCGGCTTGTAGTTCTTGACAAACTACCACGGCACTGTTGAGCGCTGTAGTAGTCCATTGATTCTTCCTGTGAGTGTGAAACTGCCTTCCAATAGGATGTACAGGATGGATCCCTGCACACCTTGTTTGTGCACTGGTGTGTAGTCATGTTGGAACAGGAAGGGGCCATCCCCAAATTGTTCTCACAAAGTTAGGAGCATGAAATTTACCAAAATGTCTTGGTATGCTGACGCCTTAAGAGTTCTCTTCTATGGAACTAAGGGGCCAAACCCAACCCCTGAAAAACAACCCAACACCATAATCCCCCCCCCCCACCAAATGATTTAGACCAGTGCACAAAGCAAGGTCCATAAAGACATGGATGAGTGAGTTTGGGGTGGAGGAACTTGACTGGCCTGCACAGAGTCCTGACCTCAACCCGATAGAACACCTTTGGGATGAATTAGAGCGGAGACTGTGAGCCAGGCCTTCTTGTCCAACATCAGTGCCTGACCTCACAAATGTGCTTCTGGAAGGATGGTCAAATATTCCCATAGACACACTCCTAAACCTTGTGGACAGCCTTCCCAGAAGAGTTGAAGCTGTTATAGCTGTAAAGGGTGGGCCAACTGGGTATTGAACCCTACAGATTAAGACTGGGATGCCATTAAGGTTCATGTGTGTAAAGGCAAGTGTCCCAATAGTTTTGGTAATATAGTGCACCCTTTTGGCCCAGTCATTTAAGTTCATGTGCGTGTAAAGCTGGGTTCACACTGGTGTGAACACATTGCATACACCGTATTGCTGTGCAG